>NC_072790.1:98702396-99327396 GCF_028583425.1 Eublepharis macularius | reverse complement strand
AGCATTTGTAAAGCAAACTTCTACAAATTTTAATTTATGCATTTTTTATCCAAGTAATTTTTATCCAAGACTTAATTAAGTTTAAGTTTTGGACCACCCATCAGAGGTCCAATCCGGGCCGTTTTGGGACCAATCCTGGCTGTTTTGGGCCCAAAATGCTGAAAGGGGCCCAAAATGGCCAGGATTGGGCCCGAAAAGGCTGAGATTCAGCTGCTGCCAGATGGGGGAGTGTTCCACCACCTGGCAGTGGCCTGATCAGGGCCATTTTGGCCCCAATTCAGGATGAAACTGCCCAATTCAGGCAGAAAAGGGCCCAAAATGGCTCAACATGGCCATTTTGGGCACGTTTTGGCCTGGATCGGGCCCCAAATGGCCCAGATCGGGTCAGTGCCCCCCCCCAGCACCGACCCTATCCAGGCAGTTTCGGCCTCGATCCTGGCAGAAATGGGCCCAAAGTGGCTGAAAATGGCTATTTTGGCAGGGGAGGGTTCCCCTGCCCAGCACTGACCTGATCTGGGCTGTTTCGGCCCCAGTCCAGGCCAAAACAGCCCAAAATGGCCAAAAATCAGGTGGGTGAGGCCACCAGACAAGTGACCTCTTTGGAGAACTGCCGGAACAGAGTTCCGGCACATTCCCCCTTGAAATGAGCCCTGGTGGTACATAAACTATAGTTTACTTTCAGCTTATAGCTGCATGCAGATGGAAATGCTCCCAATAGTTGAATTGTGTATCTGTAGTGTTTAGTTACAGAGGCTGAGCACTGAGGCTACTTCAGGAAGTAATGCATATGAGAATACTGAAGTCATCATTTTGAGACTGTGCCCCCACATGTACTTTACCTTGGCCTGCCATTTGGCACGCTGAATGAGCATACCTCTTGTTTGAGAATCATGCATCCTAGAACCACCTTGACAAACACACATCGCTAAACTTGTATTTGCTGAAGAACCTAAATGCAAGCAGAGGGAGAACTGGGCAGCAGCAGAAGGAGTGTGTAACCCTTGCTGCACCCATTAATTTTCCTCTAAGGACATTTACCTTCTAACTGGGCTTACTTTGGAGGCTTTTGCAGGGAAGAATGGGCAGGCAGGAGAAGAGCTGAGCACCCTCTCCTGTCCATTTGTTCTCCCCAGCAAATACCTTTCTAAACCTTTGCATTAGTATTACAGGTAACTGACAAAATATTGACCCCTTCACCTATTTTTCTTGGGACATAAGGTTCCAGATTTAGAGCATTGGTGCTCATAATGGAGAGCATAAATAACTAGGGCTCGTTGCAGAGCTGTGCATTCCTTCCTCCTCTCTTCTTGTGCAGATGATCATGATCAAAAACTAATCCTGGTTAACTGGAGCTGCATGATTTAAATAATAGCTTAGGAGCGTGTCCATTTTATTCCTCCAGTATGTCCCTTTTATAATATCTGGTTATAGTTCTCTTGCTTATTTGCACCCTGTGGTGCATTTTCTGCATGTTCCAACCCTCTTTGGCCTCAGAGATGAGCATTCAGTAGCTTTCTCTGTCACCATCTGAGGGAACTCAAGATTTTTAGACTGCCCCAGGTCAGTCAGCACTTCACCCCTTGATAGGGTTGCCCGGTCCAGCTTGGGGAATTCCTGGAGATTTTGGGGGTGAAGCCTGGAGATTGCAAGTTTTGAGGAGGGGACAGGCCTCAGAATAGTATAATACCATAGAGTCCATCCTCAAAAGCAGCCATGTTCTCCAGAGGAACTGAACTCTGTCGCCTGGAGATCAGTTGTAATTCCCAGAGATCTTCAGCCACCACCTGGGGACTGGTAACCCTACCCCTTGAACAGAAGGCTGTTGTGTGTTTCGCAGGGCAGGATTTTCTACCCACACCCTTCTTAGGTGTATATATATGCTTAAAGTAGCTACTCATGGGGAAGATAACCCAGATAGTTTTTCAAAGCCCAAAGTAAAAATGTTAGAGGTTTAATTCTGTGCACACACAAAACTGATACTGGGAAAATTTCAAACGGGTGAAAATATAGAATACTGAAAAAGAAAACAGTTTATTGCTAGCTAAACGCACAATCTTCAAAACATTTCACCTTGGGAAATGTATTGAGATAATTAGGAGCATCAGCCATTTGCTTTAGCTCTACCAGTATGCAAGAAAAAAAACACAAGTCCCTGCCCTAAGGACCTTACAGTATAAAATTTGCCTCAGCAGGCAACCGCACAGGACAAGAATGATGGCAGTGAGGACAAGTAGGAGAAGAACGTTCCGTTTAGTTCCACTTATCTAGGGTTGGCTTCATCAAGGAAGACAGACTAAGGGATGGTGTCATGGAAAAGGTGGATTTTGAGAAGCAGTTTGGAAGTGAAACAGTAGTATCATGCTGGTATTTTGGGAAGGAGTTCCAGGCATAAAGGGCAATGAGTGAGAGTGCAGGAGACCTTGGAAGAGGGAAGGGTGTAGGAATTTGAGGAGTGAATCTGGATGTGAGAGAGATGTATGGAGTGACAAGATAATGGAGGGTTTTGTGGGTAGGGAGTGTATGTACGGAGTTGGAGCTGGGTGGGGTTGGAGGACAGAGTAGGGATTTAAGGAGGAGCCGAGAGTCAGGTGAATGATTTTGGCAGCAGAGTGCTGGAGGCAAGGTGGGGGGGGCGGGGATTGACTAGTCTATTAAACTTTTTTTGAAGCAATTAATTTTTTAAAACATATGTATATTTTCATAGTTCCTAATTCTGCATCTATTGGTATGAACAAAAGCTTTTTGTGGCTTAAAAAACCTAGTAAATACTTTAATAAAAACAGCTACTACTCAGTATTAAAGGGAAAATTCTTCTTTCATGTTTTCTCTTTCAGTTTCCTGTTAAAGTAACACACTGGAATCAAAAGACCTCAAAAATTAAACAAGAATGCCTTTACATTTCAATCCTGCCTTCTGAATATGCTTTCATCAGCTAAAGTTTGCTCACATCAATACTAAGTAAAGTCATACTAGTCTTCTTAAAGAGTGCTTAATGATCCACCTCTAAAAACTTATATTTAATATCTCCTTACACAGGTTAACCATATGACAGGCTCAGACCCTGCGTGGCGTGGAAGATGCCGAAAAGTTATAAAATATGCAAAACAAAATCCTGAGATTAACTGTATTTCTCTACACTGTAACCAGATGTTCCGTGTCAGCTGGAGCATTTCAAAAAGATCTTTACTTTCAAAAGCTAATGGAGTTTTCCAAATAGCTCTTTTTTAGCTTGCAAGCACCCTGGTGGGCCTCAAGGTTTTAAAAATTATGGGTATATTTTCAAGCACTGGAGAGTGAGAGGGAAATCCTTGTGACACAGTATTAAGATGTTCATGGTAGTGCTCTCCAGAGTTCTGAAGGGCTCTAAAGTTGAACTAAAAATCTGGCAAATGAATGGATGCCATACTTTGGAGGTTAGAGACTTCAGTCTCCAAGCCCCTGATTTCACTAATTAATACTTTAAAACATCTGGTTCGTTTGGGTAAGTGTTCAATGTTAAGCTTCTTATTTTCAAAATAGTCTGCTTAAAGTCAAGCACCACAAATTCCAGAACTATGCTCTTTATAAGCAAATCTTTGTATGGAGCAAAAGAAAATGAAAGGTAGGTGGTTTAATCAATTAATCTTTAGTAGAACACTAATGACTCTCACAAAATCATAAAGGACATCAGAAATATGTGGACTTTCCATAGTGTTTGGCAATGCTCCAATGTGATAAAGAACTAAGAAAAAGGAGACCTTGGTTCAAATCCCAGTAATCCATGAAGTTTAACTGGATCTCCTTAAGGCAGTTTTTCTCCTCTTTTTGTCCCTGCTAGCAGATGCTAATGTCCTAATTTTCATTGCCTTCCTTCTGTGAGTGACAAACTGAAAATGGTTTCTGCAAAAATATCTTCTTACTGTATAATTGAGTAAGCGTATTTCAGACAACTCACTTTATATCCTGGTGCACCACTAGAGGGTGCTGCCATGGAGGGAAGCCTAGGAAAGGCACCATGTCGCTCCAGAAAACGTGCCAGGATGGGAAGCCCAGGCCTGGAGCAGGATGGGAGCAGGTGGCAATGCCCGCCTCCTCCCTTCACCCAGCTGGTATTAGGAGTGAGGCAGGTGGCAACACCCACCACCCAACATAACCCAGCTGGTATTAGGAGCAGATCAGGTGGCAATGCCCACCCCACCTTAACACAGCTGGTATTAGGAGCAGATCAGGTGGCAATGCCCACTCCCCACCTTAACCCAGTTGGTATTAGGAGCAGAGCTGGATTCAACGTCCTCTCCCTGCCTTAACCCAGCTGGTATTAGAAACGAAGCAGGTGGCAATACCTACCCCCAACCTTAACCCAGCTGGTATTAGTAGCAGAGCACTTGGTAATGCCCACCCCCCTTCACCCAGCTGGGGTCAGAAGCAGAACAGGTGGCTTTGCCCACCCACTGCCTTAACCCAGCAAGTATTAGGGGCAGAGAAAGTGGCAATTTGCACTCCCAACCTTAACCCAATTGGGATCAGGAACAGAGCAGGTGACAATACCCCCCCTTCACCCAGCTGTGGTCAGGAGCAGATCAGAGGGCAGTGCCTGCTGTCCATCCGACTGGGATCAGGAGTGGAGCCAATCCCCCATCTTAACCCAGCTGGTATTCAGAGTGTAGCAGGTGGCAATACCCTCCCCTGCCTTAACCCAGCTGGTATTAATGGCAGAGCAGGTGGCACTGCCCACCCCTTTCATCACTCATTTGGGATCAGGACTGGAGAAGGTGGCAATGCCCACCTTGTGCCTTCACCTGGCTGGGATCAGGCACAGAGCAGGAGGCAATGCCCTTCTTCCCTTCACCCAGCCAGGATAAGGAGCAGAGCAGGTGGCAATGCCCGCCCCCTTCAACATACTGGAATAAGCCACTGAGCAGGCAGTAATGCCCTCCCTGTCTTCACCTTGCTGGAGTCAGGAGCCAAGATGCAGCAATGTCCGCCCCCCTTCAACTTGCTGGAATCAGGAGCAGAACGGGTGGCAATGCCTGCACCCCCTTCACCCAGCTGGGATCAGGAGCAGAGCAGGTAGTAACAGCTAGCAGAGCAGCTAAAAACAAAGCCTGTTGTGGGGAAAAAATACAACGGGCTCTAGAAAGAGGAGAGGGGTGGGCATTGTCACCTGCTCTGCTGCTGATACCAGCTGGGTTATGGCGGGGGTTAGGCATTGCCACCTGCTATGCATCTAATACCAGTGGGTTTAAGGCAGGGGGTGGGCATTGCCAACTGTGCCACTCCTAATACCAGCTGGGTTAAAACGGGGTAGGTGGATATTGCCATGTGCTCTGCTCCTGTTACCATCTGGGTTAGGGCAGGGAGAGGGCACTGCCACCTGCTCCGCTCATAATACCAGCTGGTTTAAGGCAGGTAGCAGGCATTGCCACCTGCTCCCCTGCTGGTTTAAGGCAGGTGACAGGCATTGCCACCTGCTCCCTTGCTGATACCAGCTGGGTTATGGCGGGGGTTAGGCATTGCCACCTGCTCCGCTCCTAATACCAGCTAGGTTAAGGCAGGGAGAGGGCATTTCCACCTGCTCCACTCCTAATACCAACTGGATTAAGGCGGGGAGAGGGCATTGCCTCCTGCTCCGCTCCTAAAACCAACTGGGTTAAGGCGGGGAGTGGGCATTGCCACCTGATCTGCTCCTAATATCAGCTGGGTGAAGGCAGGGGGTGGGCATTGCCACCTGTCTCACTCCTAATACCAGCTGGGTGGAGGAGGCAGGCATTGCAACCTTCTCCCATCCTGCTCCAGGCCTGGGCTTCCCACCCTGGCACGTTTTCTGGAAGGACATGGTGCCTTGCCTAGGCTTCCCTTCATGGCAACGCCCTCTAGTGGTGCACCAGGGTATAAAGTGAGTTGTCTGAAATACACTTACTCTGTATAGTAAGATACTGCTCTGAGTGGCTGTTATGTTGTCCTGAAGGGTGGTATATAAATCGAATGTTGTTGTTGTTAGTGTTTCATTAAACACTACAGTGCAGAATAAATTACACGCAGGGGCGGTGCCAGGGTTTCTGGTGCCTGCGGTTGCCCCTATGTGTGTGCACCCCCCCCCCGGACTGTGTGATGACATCACTGCGTGATGACGTTATCACACAGCAAGCTGCCCCCATTGGCTGATGGGTGGTTGGGACGGCATGCAGAGGCTGCCCGCACTCCCAGTTGGGCATGGTGGGTGGCTGGGGGGGTTCTGCATGCCTCCCCGGACGCCTGCCGTGCCTGGCCTGCGGCTGCTGCGCCCAACCTGGGGCATGTGTTGATGGTAGCAGCAGTGGTGGTGGCAGTGCGGGGCCGGCTGGCTGCAGCAGCTGTGGGCCAGGCACGCCAGCTCCATAGTGTGTGCCTCCACCCCCGGCACCCCCTCAGCGCCCACAGCGCCCGCCTCACCACCTCAATGGTGGCGTCGGCCCTGGCTACACGAATATGTCAGACACACATCTGAATGAATATTCAAATGAATATCAAACGCTGACTATCCACATTACATTGCTTTCAGAAGAGTGCATTTGAATGTAAGACTGTATTCACATTCTAGACCAACTAGTCAGGTAAATAACATTTTTATAGAAGCCTGATCTAAATGTGATACTGGCAGTTTTGCATCCAGACCACATATATAATCTCTCACACAGATGGCAAGCAAAACTTCCTTATGTGTTGTTGCACGTTACCAGAATCTCACTTAATCTGGGTCTTAATCACTGTGCATACAAAATTAGCATACATTTACTTAGAGACAAACTAGACATGGCAGAGACATTAATGTGTATTTGTTCATGTGAAAATTAGGGGGCATGTATGTGGGGTATATTGTTACACAAAAAGGGGGTAGGTGGGTGACTTGAAGCCCAGTGTTGCTGCCTCTCCCGCTTACCTTCCTGCACTGCATTGCTTGGAGGTTTTTTTAATGTAAATAAATTCATGTGAATGCCCCATAATGTCCTGTTTGGCCCTAAGGTGCAGTAGCCTAGGATCACCTCTTTTAAAAACATTTCACAACATTCTGGAATGTTCTTTGCTTTTGATATTTGGTCTGGAAATGCTTTGAGTCCCCGCCCCGCCCCCAGTGCTTCTTTCTGCATGCAAGCTTGTTTATATGTACAGTTGGAACGGGAGAGCTCTGTTGAATGCATGCTGCATCTTAGCTGACATTGGGTGCAAGGCTTCTGTGGTTCAGCTTCCAGTTTCACGATCAAAATTTTCAATAACAAACTGTGTTTTCATAGCTCAGTCATTCTCTATGTGATGGATTCCATATGTGGCCAGGATGCATAACTGCAAGAAATCAATACTGATGGAGAGAGAGAGTATTGTTCAAGGAACTGATACAAAGAAGGCTTTGTGCTGCATATACATGCTGTCAAAGAAAGCTTTTAAAATGCTCTCTGAGATAAATGTCTTTGAAGTCTAAAAATAGAACAAAAGCATTTTGTAGGGCTGGAGAAAACGGTCGGCTCTCTGCAAGTCTTCGCCCTACAAGCTTTTCACTTAACTGAGTGTGAGGTTTACTGTTGGGCGATTACCTGCTGTTTTGGAGGAAGAAATCTTGCTTCCCACACGTACCCTGTGACATTCAGCCAGCTGACTCACAACCTCTTAGAAGCAGATTTTACAGTTATTAAAATGTCTTGTTTCTTCATATCTAGAGACATTACAATAGCTGCTACACTGTGGCCACAATCCTAAATGCAGTTTTCTGGGATTAAATCTCATGGAATAAAATGTAACTGACCTTTGGCCCACCTATTTTGGATTGTTCTCTGTGTTCGGCTTGTAATTTGGATGCCATCATATGTCAGAAGTCTCATGTCCGTCTGTCCGTCTGACATCTTCAGTGTAGATGTTTGGGATTACATAAATAAACTTCAGCAAATATGTATCCAAGTGCTGAGTTTATAATGAACACAGATTACAGCTCTCTATTCTAAAAAGTGAGAAAATAGCAATTTAGTAAATCAAAGATTGGAAATGAGAGCCAGGAAGTAACTTGTTTTCCTGGCTCATAAATGTTTTAATTTTACTTGTGTTTCTGAACACATATGGGCTGTGTTAATTTTGGCTAAATTTCCACAATATGATTAGAGAATTAACAGGCAGATTTTCTGTTCTGTGCTCTTATAAAATGTTTGTGCACAAGAGATTGTGTCTTTCTTCTTTGTCCATCTGCCTCAAAAGATGATGACATGTTGGCAGCATGACGGGAATTACAACTATTTTGGATTACAGTTGCTGACTTTTATTGAGTGGTGTTGCCAAAAAAGAAAATGGGGGGGGGGACTTATTCACATAGGATCTTGAAATATTTCTTCCTTTCTTCCCGGTGAAGACCCAAAACAGTTTCCGTCATTCTTCTCCATTTCATCCTCACAAGAACCCTGTGAGGTAGGTTATGCTGAGGGAGTGTGACTGGCCCAAGGTCACCCAGCAAGCTTCCATGGCAGAGCGGGTATTCTAAACTGGCTGTCCCGTATCCTAGTCTGACACTCTAACCACTATATAGAAAATAAATCATAATTGAAGAGGCTCTACGAAGTCTTGTTGCTTTCCTGAGAGTTGTTAGTTGTGTTTCATTTCATTTCAGTCTCTTCCTGTCAGTGAAACGACACAAAATGGCAGTGAGAGATATTAGACATTGTATCTAATTTGTCCTTTGTTCCAGACTCCAGAGCCAAATTGGGTTAAGGTTGGGAGTGGGAATTGCCACCTTCTCTGCCCCTAATACTTGCTGGGTTAAGGCAGTGGGTGGGCAAAGCCACCTGTTCTGCTTCTGTCCCCAGCTGGGTGAAGGGGGGTGGGCATTACCAAGTGCTCTGCTACTAATACCAGCTGTGTTAAGGTGGGGTGGGCATTGCCCCCTGATCTGCTCCTAATATCAGCTGGGTTATGTTGGGTGGTGGGCGTCGCCACCTGCCTCACTCCTAATACCAGCTGTGTTAAGGTGGGGTGGGCATTGCCCCCTGATCTGCTCCTAATATCAGCTGGGTTATGTTGGGTGGTGGGCGTCGCCACCTGCCTCACTCCTAATACCAGCTGGGTGAAGGGAGGAGGCGGGCATTGCCACCTGCTCCCATCCTGCTCCAGGCCTGGGCTTCCCACCCTGGCACGTTTTCTGGAAGGACATGGTGCCTTGCCTAGGCTTCCCTTCATGGCAACGCCCTCTATGAAGCTGTGAGAAGGAGAAGAGTGGCATAAGTGACAACCCTGCTGTGGGCTTGGTAGGTAGTAGACTGCTATCCTGTGAGTAGCCTGCTTTGGTGTAAAGACTTGCAAGAAATTAAGTCCTTGGCAGAGAAGTAGAAAGTTTGGAAGAGAAGGGAAAGTGTTAGTGAGTCCTTTCCCTCTGATTGAGGCTTAAGCTCCCTCTTCCTTACACCAAAAGTCCAGAGTCTCTGGTTATGAAAACAGAGCCTTTGAATTCCTGATTTATTATTACAGTGTTTTCTTTTCAGGAAGTGTACACACAAGACCGTATTAATTATGCACATTAGTTAAAGGACAGAAAGGGAGAAAGTGATCTCTAGGGGACCATCGAGACAGATTACTGTCTAATTAGTCTAAAGAAAATATGGTACATGTGTTTCAGAAATCCAACCTTCATATTATGAATATTAAAACAGGTTTGTGAAATAATACAACTGTGAGATTATGTCTTTTGGCAAAAACAGTTTTTGATAGAGTAAGGGATTTTTTTAAAAAATGTCATTAGAATCCTGATAAAGTGAAGTAATGGAGGGGCCTTGAATGACCCCAGGTCCCTTGATATCTTAACAGCATCATAACTTAAATTACTTACCTTACTTGAATTTGCTTTGGGACGTGCAAAAAAGCCTTTCATATCTGGCAATGTCTTTTTGCTACATCATGGGAACATATTCACATTGCTTTGATGCAGTACTTCTCACTGCCTTTTTTGTTCTTTGACCTTGCATCCTTCAGCCTCTCTTGCTTTCCATGTCTGTGATGACTCGTGATTTTGTCAATGGCATCCTGATTGTCTGATTATGACAATGACATGGATGCTTATAAACAGAAGCATATGGGTTTCCATCATCAACTGGAGTCTATGAAAAGTGGTCAAATGAGGCTGAGACAGCAAAGAGAAAAATGGTACCAGGAAGCAGCAGCAGCAATGGGGAAAATAAAAGGGTACTAAAGATAATTCAAAATAACAAACATGTTCAGTCCGAGTCCAATAGCACCTTAAAGACCAACTAGATTTTCAAGGCTCGCTTAAGGGAGTTTTGAAAGCTCATGCCTTGGAAATCTGGTTGGTCGTTTAGGTGCTATTGGATCTGGATCTTGCTCTTCAACTGCAGACCAACATAGCTACCCACCTGAAACTCTGTTCTGCCAGGTGAGTTTTTAGTAGACTGTTAGGCTAGGTTAAATTTGCTACGCTTGAAGTTAGTATTGAAAAAGAAGGACAATAAGCAGTCCTGGTAGTGACTATTCTGAGATATTGCCTAGGTAATAGCTTGTAATTTTTGAACAGGTAATGCAAAAATTTTAAAAATTAATATAAATTAGAGAGCACAGGAAGGACATGTGACAAAGTAGCCCAAATGCTGTTCTCTTAAATGAAGAGAGTATTCCAACATTTTCAAATGGGGAAAATTATTCTATCACTCAGATCTAGAGCAGATTTTGTTGTCGCTGGTTGAGAGACACAGAAAAAAGTATAAGTTGTCTACTTATATGAACAGCATGTAGGAAATTTCAGAAAACTTCTGTGGTAATCACTGAAAGATCAGCTTCAATCTTCTGGGAGACCCTGCATCAGACAATATTTGATGTTAAAAATCAAATAGAAAATCCATTAAATATCTACATTGATTCTGAGGGATTCTGCAAGGTGGTGTGCTGTCTGACACTGGTAATAGTATTATTAAACTTTGCATTTCAGTTATACATGTCCTATAGAAGCAATCCTGAATTAGTTAAATATGCTCACACCCACTAAGTCCATGGACTTAGAATGGTTTAAATGCTTAAGATTGTATTGTAAGTCACAAAAAAGTGGCATCTAAGTACATCACTGTGTATTCTTTTGATTTATATAGGATGTGCATACCTGTTATATAAGATGTGCATACCTGATCATATGTAAATTTGACTCTGTCAAGCTGGGACTGAATAGGGACTATGAATGGTTATCTCATTATCAAAAGTAACTGATTTCCTTTACAGAAGCAAACTGATCTCCATATCAGAAGGAGCTGTTTGCATCTACCCCGCCCTCCCCTCTCCGCCTATATATCTGACCAGTTTCTTCTTGCCCTCCATGCATCTGACGAAGAGAACTGTGATTCTCGAAAGCTTACGCTACAATAAAGTTGGTTAGTCTTAAAGGTGCTACTGGACTCTTTTTGATTTTGCTACTACAGACTAACACGGCTAACTCCTCTGGATCCATACCTGTTTCGAAATTATACTAAATTATTCTGTTATGGAACTTCTTTGGCAGTCGGTGTACCCACAATATATGTCTTCCTGCTTGTTCAAAAAGGCTTACTTTGAACCTATCACTACAATTTTCATATCACCATCCACTAAAAATCGTGTGCAGGGGGTTATTGGTAAAAAGACATTTGACTATAAAGTATTCAACAGTGATTTTTATTGTGGCCTTTTCAAGACTGCAGTTCTTTTCAACACCAATATAAGTTCATTTTGTTGTAGATTCCCCCCATTAATTTCTGAGGATAAAAAAAATCAATACAGCATCGAGTGCGCTGCAGTTCTTTTTCTTTGTGTAATGTCACAAATACATTTCAGAATAAACTGAATACAGCTTATGTATGTGCCCTTAGTTGGTGCCTGGGAAAACATTGTCAGGTCTCATTCTCATCTCTGTCTTCTGATATGTCAGATTTCCGCACTTCCAGTTCTCACAAATACTACTTAACTGAAGGAAAGGTTTGATTTATTGGGAATGTCTCTGTGCTTCTCCCTGCAAATGGTTCCACATAATTCAACAGCTCTATTTAGAAATGAGGTAGCCGTGGTGGATGCTGCATGTAGTACTCTAGCTTCAGTTTTGAAGGGCATGCAAGTACGTTTATTAACCAGTAATGGAAAGTGAAGAGAATCCAGGAGACCAGTTCAAGTGATGGAAATTCTAAGTCTGCTTTCTGGCCATGAATGAAAAAAAAAAATCCAAAATGCTCTTTTCATCATCACTTAAAAAAAAGTTTCATACAGATTTTTTGGCTTCCAGCAGGACTGTTTTTATTTTAGCTGCAAAAATATGACTCATGCTTGTCCATTCATAGCAATAGATCTTGCCTGACTCTCACTCCCTTTTGTTTCTGAACTTTGCCTTTTCCCTGTGGCCACCATCTATCCTTGCAACTCTTCCTTTTCTTGGGAATGCTTTACTACATTGCTCACTAGAGTTTTTCTATGTGGGCAAATCTACAGGCTGTTTTTTAGTGGCAAACCTAAGTATGATTCCTCCATAAAGTCAACTGTTGCTTTTATTTCATTTAGTGCTGCATATGCCTCAAATGAAAAATTTCTTTGGGTATTTCTGTCACAAGTTCTGAAATTTCAAGAAAGGAAACAAAGAACTAGGCTTATTAGGTCTCAAAATGGCCTTGTTTGGGAAGAACTGTGCTTTTGTTCCCAACCCACTTTGAACATTATATTTCTTTTTTTTTCAGTTGCAGAGCATTTGACTGCCTACAGCTGATTGCTGCTGGCCCCTGCCCTGAAGCTGTCCCACCTCACAACCAGTTGTTCAGGGGTGGCAAAAACAGTCATGAGAAGAGCTTCAGTCTTGCCCCTTGATGGACAGGGAAAAGGAGGAACTGTGGGACTGGGGCTGCCTACTTGCGGTGGTGGTGGCTCACACCTACCATGTTCGGGGCCTCTTTTCTGAGTAACAAAAGAATTCTGAGACTTTTTTATGTAGCATTCCAACATGAAAGGATCATATGAATCTTGAAGATTTTTAACTGCAATTGACCAAGAGAGAGATTAACAGCATTTTCTTCCGGAGACTTCCGGTTTGGGATTCATGGAGGTCTAACGCAGCTCCATTTGTGGAGCTGACCGGATTGCCGTTTTAACCGGCCGGAGGGGTGAAAATAACCCGCGGCCGACTGCTCTCAGGCGGGGAGCAGGCAAAGAACGCTCAAGACCCTAGGGTGAGTTAGATCTCGGACGAGGGGGGGCTCTACACAAGGAGTCTCCCCCCCGATCCTTGAGGTCCCACCTTGCGACGGGTCGGCTATAATCTCTGCGGCAATTTTGGGGCCAATTCGGCTGGCATAAGACCTACATACCCAAGCTTCGATCGGGGAGGGAAGTCGAGAGGAGAATTTAAGATCGAAACAGCGATTACAACCCGAGAAAGCTGGAGAGAAGGTAAAGATCGCTATCTCTTGAAACGGGACAGATTGACAAAAACAGAGAGGAAAGAAAGTAGACTTTTAAACTGCAACAGACTAGTGAAAAGGAGGTGAAGACTCGGCAGGAGTTGTATTTTAAAAGAGACTAAGTTTAAAGAAGTTATTACAAAAATCGGACTATTGTTTTGAATACCTGTGGTTTTGGAGCTGTGGGAAAAAGACACCATCGCGGGACCTGCTGTGGGAAGACGGGAGACAGGAAGTGCGTAACAACAATAGAGTGGCTGGAGGGAAGCGGCCCTTGCCAAAGGACAGGAAGTGGGGAATCGCCATCTTTGAAAGTGGAAGGGTCGTGGCTTCAGCGGAAGAGGAAGTAGGCCATCTTGGATTATAATAACATAGAGAAACCATAGAGAAAAGACGCCCGACATTTTGGATATAAAAAATTAATTTTGGCAAAGATTGGGACATTTAAAAAAAAGGAAAACGTTTAATTATACGCCACGGAGCTGAGGAAGAGAGCAGATTCGTGGGAGCGAGCTAAAGCAAGCCCCACGATGTCGAAAAAAGAGTGGCAATCGGCAATAGAAAACTTGGACAAAAAACTTATAGACATGATGAAAGAACTTAAGGACACGAAATTGGAGCTTATTAAAGAGGTCAAGGAAGTTACACAGACAGTAAAGTCGGAGCTGTCAGAAGTGAAAAAAGGTGTGGAAACGATTAGCAGTGAATTACAAGGAACGCAGCAGAGAGTTAAAACAGTAGAAGACGCGATGGAGAATTTAATAGATACGCAACAAACAGAGATGAGGCTGGTGAAGGGGAGGATGTCAGTTGCAGAAACTAAACACATGGAGAAGCAGCTTCGTTTTCGTGGTCTGCCAGAAGTGGAAGGGAAGTCAGCGCAAGAACAGATGACTGAGGTGTTGGCTGATTACCTGGGGAAGGAGGAGGAGGAAATTGCGGCTATCCTAGATGTGGCGTATCGTGTGAACTCGAGAATTGCAACCCAGAGGAAACTACCAAGGGATGTGATTGTGCAGTTTACAACTAGAAATATGAAAGAGAGGATTGTGACCAAACAATTTCAAGATCCATTGGAGATTGATGGCAAGACGATTATTATAATGAAGGAACTGCCCAGATCAGTGTTATTGGACAGGAAAAAATATAGAGTGCTAATTCAGACTTTGAAGGACATGAATATCAGATACAGATGGGAGTTACCGGAAGGAGTGTCCTTTGAGTTTGGAGGGGCAAAAAAACGCATCAGATCTGAGCGGGAGATGGAGAGATTTATCAAGGACAATGAAAAAGACTTACCAACAAAACCATGAATATGGAGTGTAAAGTATTATCTTGGAATGTAAATGGACTAAACTCACCGAATAAGAGAAAAAATATTTTTCATTGGCTACTAAAACAAAAATGTGATATTGTTTGTTTGCAGGAGACCCACATTAGAAAACAGGATGTAAAATATTTAAAATCTGGAAAATTGGGCAAAGAATTTGTAGCGGCTTCCAACAAGAAAAAAAGAGGAGTGGTGTTGTATATAAAAGAGGAGCTGCAGCCAAAATTTGTTATGAGAGATGTGGAAGCTAGATTTGTAGCAGTGGAATGTAATTGGAACTTAAAGAGAGTGTTGGTAGTCGGACTTTATGCACCTAACGGTGCAAAGGAAAGCTTCTTTGAGGACTTAAGGAAGCATCTAGACGATCTTGTATATGACCAGATAATTCTTGCTGGAGATTTCAATGGAGTGACAGATTTGGAATTAGACAAAAAGACTACAAAAGCACAAAAGAAAAGAGGACTATTGCCAAAGCTTTTTTTTGAGCTGATTCAACAAGAGACTCTCGAAGACGTATGGAGGAGAGAATATCCTAAAACCAAACAGTTTACTTTTTATTCTGCAAGGCATCTTACATTATCAAGAATTGATATGATCTGGGCCTCAAAGGACTTAGCGCTATGGACTAAGGAGGTAGAAATAATGCCGATGGTAGGCTCAGATCACAACCCAATTATGTGGAAATTTGGAAAAAGGAGAAAAAGGAGAGCCTGGAGAATAAATGAGGACCTGTTACAGGAAAGTGAGAATATGGAAACACTGAGAAGAGAGACTAAGTTTTTTATACAATACAATGTGAATAAAGAAGTACCAACCAGTAAAGTTTGGGACGCGTACAAGGCGGTTGTAAGGGGCATATTAATGGACTTAAATGGTAGAGCAAGGAAAAAGAAAGAGGAGAAAAGACAAGAGACTGAGGAGAAAATAAAGGCCAAAGAAGTACAGTTAAAAAAGAGACCAGGGAAAAAGAAAATACATCAGGAAATCAAAATTCTTCAAGAACAGTTAACAGCAATGAGTAACAAAGAATTGGAGTGGAACCTTAAAAGACTGAATCAAAAAGCTTTTGAGGGTGCTAATAAACCTGGGAAATATTTGGCATGGCAATTAAAGAAGAAAAGGGAAAAGAAAATAATAAATAAAATTTGTGAAGAAAACAAAACGTATTTGGAGCAGACTACCATTAGTAGAGCCTTTTATAAATTTTACGCTAAGCTGTATAATAAAAAAGAAGTAAATAAAGAATCAATAGCATCATATTTGGAGAAAACCAAACTTCCAGAGATCTCGGAAGCTTGGAGAAATAAGCTGAACAGTGAAGTAACTGATGAGGAAATAAATATGGCAATACAATCCGCAAATCTAGGAAAGGCGCCAGGGCCAGATGGACTTACGGCTAAATTTTATAAGACAATGGCCAATGAACTGGCACCATTCCTAAAAGAGGTGATGAACGGAGTTTTTAGGGATCAAAGAATTCCAGACACTTGGAGCGAAGCGAATATATCATTGATCCCAAAAGAGGGCCAAGATCTGACTAGCGTGAAAAATTATAGGCCTATATCACTACTCAATAATGACTATAAAATTTTTGCGAAGATATTGGCGGAGAGATTGAAGGGGTGGCTCTCGGAAGTCATAGAGGAGGAACAAGCAGGCTTTTTGCCAGACAGACAAATAAGAGACAACTTAAGGACAGTGATCAATGCTATTGAATACTACGACAAGCGTTGTGACAAAGAGGTTGGTTTCTTCTTTGTAGACGCTGAAAAAGCGTTTGACAATTTAAACTGGGACTTTATGTTTGCCACTATGGAAAAGCTACAACTGGGAGAAAGATTCGTCAGAGCAATCAAGGAAATCTATAGAGACCAGACTGCAGCAATTGTAGTGAATGATGAATTGACCAAAAAATTGACGATTAGTAAAGGAACAAGACAAGGTTGCCCGTTATCTCCATTGTTGTTCATTTTAGTATTGGAGATTCTGATGATACAAATTCGACAAGATGAGGAAATACGAGGAATAAAAATAAAGGACTATTCATATAAGGTCAGAGCATTTGCAGACGACATAATGTTAATTGTAGAAGACCCACTGGAGAACATGCCAAAAGTGATAGACAAGATCAAGGAGTTTGGAGATTTGGCAGGTTTCTTCATTAATAAAAAGAAGTCAAAGATATTATGCAAAAACATGACTAAGCAGAAACAACAATTGTTAATGGAAACAACGGATTGTGAAGTAACTAGTAAGGTGAAATACTTGGGAGTTGAGCTGACTGCAAAAAATATAGATTTGTTCAAGAATAATTATGAAAAATTATGGACTCAGATAGAGAGAGACTTGATCAAATGGAATAGATTGAACCTGTCATGGTTGGGCAGGATTGCAGCAGTTAAGATGAATGTGTTACCAAGAGTAATGTTTTTGTTACAGACAATACCAATCATCAGAGACTCTAAACAATTTGAAAAATGGCAGAGGAAAATATCAGATTTTGTTTGGGCAGGCAAGAAGCCTCGAGTGAAAGTAAAAGTTTTACAAGATGCAAAGGAGAGAGGCGGAATGCAACTGCCCAATCTGAGACTTTACCATGATGCAATCTGCCTAGTTTGGCTAAAAGAGTGGATGACATTAAAGAATAAGAAATTATTAGCCCTAGAGGGATATAAAAAAATTTTTGGATGGCACGCATACCTATGGCATGACAAAGTAAAGGTCAACTCGATGTTCCTGCATCATTTTGTAAGGAGAAGTCTATTTACAATCTGGAAGAAGTATAGAACTTACCTACAAGAAGGAACCCCCTTGTGGGTGGTTCCATATGAGGTGATAGATCCGAGAGCTGTGGATAATGAACAACAATGTTTAACGTACAAAGAAATAACTAAGATTGAAGTATCTAAACTTAGAATAAAGACGCAAGAGGAACTATCACCTAACTATGATTGGTTTCAGTATAGACAGATTAGAGACTTATACAACTCAGACTTTGCAAAAGGGGGCATACGAACAGAGAACTCGGAACTAGAGCAGACCCTTCTTAAAGAAGACAAGAAAAGAATTTCCAAGGTATACCAAGTATTGCTGAAATGGTATACTGAGGATGAGATAGTTAAAACACAGATGGTGAAATGGGCTATAAATTTCAATAAAGAAATAACAATGGAGGCATGGGAATACTTGTGGAAAACTACAATGAAGACAACGACATGTATCAATATTAAAGAGAACATTTTCAAAATGATCTATCGTTGGTACATGACACCAAAGAAGATTGCGCTAGGGAATTTGAATACTTCTAATAAATGCTGGAAATGTAAGAAATATGAGGGCTCCCTCTATCATATGTGGTGGTCGTGTGAGGTAGCTAGGCAGTTCTGGGGGGAAATAATAAGAGAAATGAGTGAAATTTTACAGTTTCAAATAAATAAGAACCCAGAACTCCTGCTGCTAAACTTGGGAATGGAGGGAATTCCAGCCCATCATAGGACGTTGATTTTTTATATGACTGCAGCAGCTAGACTTTTGTATGCGCAGAAATGGAAAGTACAAGAAGTACCAACTATTGAAGATTGGATCTACAAATTGCTGTATATGGCTGAAATGGACAAGATGACAAGAAAACTGAGAGATCTGGACTCAGGGCAGTTCAACACAGACTGGGAGAAGCTGAAACAATACCTGGAGAAGAAATGGGAGGTGGGAGGAAAACTGTGGCAGTTTGAGAACTACTGAAATATAATAAAAGTATAAAAGAGAGGGGTGACTTTACCGGGGGAGGAAGAGAAATGTGAATTTATAAGCAGTTAGATTAATTGATTGAGATATATATAGATATGTATAGGTCAACTGATAGAGAATAATTAATGATAAGGTTTAAACATGAGGATTGACTAACTAACAATATTTTCTTTCTTTGACAAGATTTATATGCACCAAACTGAATGTATAGAAGAGTTAAATTGATTGAGTATCTGAGGAGTTATATAGAATTACCATAAAAAGTTGAAATGAGTAATATATAGAGAACAAATCAAATTGTTTGATTTAAATGTGGGAAATTTTTATGGTTTATGATATATAGGTTTATATAGAAATATTCAAAACTGGAAAATGGGATAAATTGTTTATCTAAAGACGTATAGTTTGGGTGTATAATAATTAAAGGAGTTAATGATGCACTGCTTAATATAATGGAGAATGTATATCTGTTTTAGACAGAGGAATTTAATAGAAGTAAGGGAAAAGGGACAGAGGGTGGGAAAGCTGTTGGAAGTCAACAAAAGGGGGGGAAAGGGAGGGGGTTAGAAACGAAAAATTAGGGGAAAATTGATTGTAATGTAAAAATAAAAATGTTCTAACCCAATAAAAAATTTTTCAAAAAAAAAAACACAGCATTTTCTTCCAGCTAGGGAGGAATGGTTTATTGAACAAGCTGAAACTATTTTGGATATTCTAGCAGTGAAGGAATTATCTTGTTTTGAGAGAAGGTACTATTTTATGTATATTTGGGGGATGGAGGGGAGGAAGAGTGGCTGTTTACATTTCTCACATAGCAGCTAAGACATACTACACAACGAAAAGGGACTGCTCAGGGAAAACGTGGTTCCTTGTGGTAGTTCTTTTCCTCAACTTCATTCCACCTGTCCTACTTTATGTGAGAACCGTTGTTTGCTAAGATGACAGTATCTCTAAGGTTTTGAGATGGTCATCTTCACACAGATCACAAAGGAAGGCATAAACTGAAACTAGCTTTTCCCAGAGATGAAAATGAGAGCAGTCAGGGCTGGGGGCAAGGACACTGCCGTTTTCAGGACACATCACAGAATGGTCTTCCAAAGAATAAAATAATTTTTCTCTGCAGATGCAGAATACTTTATTATATTATAAAGCTTGATTTATGAATGGGTTTATGTCAACTAATATGCTCATTTCAGTTTCTCATGAGCTCTATGGTTACTGCATTCCTTGCCTTGCTGGTGAAAGGCTACTTCAGACGTTATGGATAGAAGTGGCTGAATTTTGTTCTGAAAACACATGCAAATAACTTTAATTTTAGGACTTAGGTGTACACTGTTCTTGATGTACACATATCCTGATCAAACATGCATAATCCTTATCTGTCTAGTACATTTTTATCCCGCCCTTCTGTCACAGGGCGCAGGGTGGCACACCTGGTTCTCCCCTCCCCATTTTATCCTCACAACAATCCCACAAGGTAAGTGCGGCGAGAAGAGTGACTGGTCCAAGGTCCTCAAGCACATTTCTTGACAGAATGGCAGTTTGAACTCAAGTCTCCTGGGTGGGCAAGAACAAGTGAAGGACAGCTGTGTCAGCTGAGTGGAACAGACCATAGAATTCGCTATGTGACTTTTGCTTGCTTTAAATTCCTGCCCTCTCTGAAAATTGTGGAATTCAATGCCTCATGCCTTTTATATTTTTTCAAAAAATGCAAATAGCTTTATTCTTGCTTGTGCTGATTTATTTCCCTTTTGGTATTCTAGACTATACGGTGGCACATAGACCTGCAGCCATGGGCAAGTCCAATACCTTCCTTGAGTAAAGAAGCCCTGAGGCTCTTGAAATATATCAGTACCATCCAGGTTAGTTTTCATCTTAATTTTCATGTAGGAAATCACATGTTTTGGGTTAGTTCTCAGAAAAATTCTATTTTGTAAGCATACTACAAATGGGGTATATAATTTGTTTTTGTGATTTTTTTACTTAACAAATACAGATTCACAATAAAATCCTGTTTCAGCCCAAAACAGATACTCTAAAAGAGATGCTGTTCCATGGAGGAGTTGGTCACAAATTCCATAATTGTCACAAAAACTAAGGACCTCTAATGAAAATTTATTCTGTTTGCCTTATTCACATAATTCCTACAGTAGTGTTTGTGTATTTTTACTCAAAACCTTATGAGCATTTATTTATTCATCACAGTTTCCTCCCACACTCTTTCTAAGGAGCTAAGGACAGTATAGAATTTTTCCTGATTTTAGCTTCATACAACCCTGTGAGGCTAGTTAAGATTGTAAAGTTTTGACTATTCTGAAGTCATCCAGTAAATTTCATAAATGAATCAGGATTTGAATCAGGCCTGCTTGGTACAAATCTGACACAGTTTGTGAAGGTATGGCAGAAACCCTTTTCACATGACACCTGAGGATGAATGAAGTTGTAGATGAAGCTTTGAAAAAGAGCCTATGTGCATACAGATCTTCATGCAGATGTACCAGAGAACAGGTTTAGTAGGCTCAGCCTTGTTCCCTGCTTGAGGCAAATGGAGCAACTGTGCTTGAGGGCTCTGAATTGACCAGCTGCTGTGATGCTGCCAGCCAGTCTGCCATCTCTGGAGATGCAATGGGTGGCAGTGGCTTCAGGGCAGCTGCTGGGACAATCAGTTGCAGAGCATTTGACTGCCTACAGCTGATTGCTGCTGGCCCCTGCCCTGAAGCTGTCCCACCTCACAACCAGTTGTTCAGGGGTGGCAAAAACAGTCATGAGAAGAGCTTCAGTCTTGCCCCTTGATGGACAGGGAAAAGGAGGAACTGTGGGACTGGGGCTGCCTACTTGCGGTGGTGGTGGCTCACACCTACCATGTTCGGGGCATCCCTTGTTTGGGGTTGGGGTGCTCTGGTGGGAGGCATTGATTCTGGGGCCCCATCCTGGACTTTTGCCCAGGGACCCACATTTACTAAGACCACTTCTGCCCATAACCACATTAGCTGTTATTTGAAAACAGTTTGTATCCACTATACCAATTTATACCAGTTTGGTGTAGTGGTTAAGAGTGCGGGACTCTAATCTGGAGAGCCGGGTTTGATTCCCCACTCCTCCACTTGAAGCCGGCTGGGTGTCCTTGAATCAGAGCGGGACCACAAGTGACGCCTGACACAGGTTGGACACTAGTCAGCTTCCCTCAAGTTTTGATGGGAAATGTAGGCATCCTGGTCTTGCAGCTTGACTCTCTGACTGCTATCCAATGGACTTTTCAACTGTCACTTGTCCAACATTCCGCCAAGCTGCCTACATTTCCTACCAAAACTTGAGGGAAGCTGGCAAGTGTCCAACCTGTGTCAGGCATCACTTGTGGTCCCGCTCTCAGTCACAGCTCTCTGGAGCTCCCTCAGCCCCACCCACCTCACAGGGTGTTTTGTTGTGGGGATAATAATGACATACTTTGTAAACCACTCTGAGTGGGCATTGAGTTGTCCTGAGGGCGGTATATAAATTGAATGTTGTTGTTGTTATTTTCTGTAAATCAAAGAAGTGTAGGGGATCACAGACTAAAATTCTGAGACCCATACTGAGACTCGACCCAGAAAAGAAATAATGTGATATGCTACTATATTCCCTTGAAAAATGGCATTCTTGTATCTCACCTGCAGTGTTTCTTTAGTTTCTTTCTTTTTTTCCAATATACTTTATTTAAAGAAGAGTACATTTTTTACAAATATGAAAAAACCTTTACAATTACAATTTTTTTTAAAAAAATTTAAACAAACCTAGACTACATCTAAAAAAAGATTTAAAAACCGTATAAACATTTACCCTTATGTTGTGGTTCATATGCATAATAGGGATTGTAAATATTTTACATTTGGTTGAAGATCGTTACTTTCTGTATAAATGAAAAAGGGAAACCATTTCTCCACAAAGTTAGTATGGTTTGGGTAATGGTCTGCAAAATATAACTTATCATTTATTTTCTCTAGTATAAAAAGGTCCCATATTTTTGAGAACCATTTTTCTATCGTTGGGAGATGTTTCGATTTCCAATTCGATGCAATAATGCTTTTAGCTGCTACTAACATGATATTTATAAGATCTCTTCTGATCTTGGGTATAGGGATGTTTTCCCTATATTAATATTAATTAAGTTAACCAGATGACTTTCCCTCTCCAGCAGTTTACTTTATTCACCTTCCCCCCCTATCAACTGCTCTGTTGTTCTATCCCCTTCTATATGTACTTTATTATAACACTCTAGATATTTCTTTATTTATATGGTATGAATAAATCTTTTTATTTTTCCCTTTTATTGTATAAAGTGTTGTTAATTATTTCTTATATATTGCTCACTAATCCCACCCCCTTCTTAAAATAACCCTTAAACTTCTGCCAACTCAACTAAGTGCACAACACAAACCAGCAGTCTATAACAGCTCACTGTAACTACCGTGTGACTGACACACACTAGTTATTGGCTAAGCCAATATTGTGGAGCTGTAATTAATAAGGAGCAACCCTGAAAAGACCATCCCCTCCCTCTCCCTTCACCTTAAATGATTTTTTACATTACTATGGTTAATTGCAACTACCCTTAATATTGATGGTTGTTGTGGGTTTTCCGGGCTGTATTGCCGTGGTCTTGGCATTGTAGTTCCTGACGTTTCGCCAGCAGCTGTGGCTGGCGTCTTCAGAGGTGTATCCAGCCACAGCTGCTGGCGAAACGTCAGGAACTACAATGCCAAGACCACGGCAATACAGCCCGGAAAACCCACAACAACCATCGTTCTCCGGCCGTGAAAGCCTTCGACAATACACCCTTAATATTGATTAGCAGTATTTCGCATTAATTGTATCGTTCAGAAATTTTGCTCCCTTTAGAAGGAGAAGGTGACTGTGGCATCTTTCTTTTTTGTGAATGTCTGTCCAATTCTATCTGAGTATCAATGTTTAAGGCTTGTAGAAGAGCTAGTCCTGACTCCGCATTTTTTGCTATGTGGCGTTTGCCTTGATAATTCACATGTAGCTTGATGTAATCAATCCATTTGTAAGGAATGTTAGCTTGCCTTAATGTTTCTATTATAACCTTGAGTTCTTTTCTTTTATCTAGTACCTCATTGGGAAGGTCTGTGAAAATAAGTATTGGTGTATGGAATTGATCCTGTCTTCCTAGCTTCCTCAAGGATCTTTTTCCTGGTTCTATAATCAGGAACTTTGATTAGAATGTTTCTTGCAGTTTTCTTTTTTAATTGTTTGATTGATCCAACACGGTATGCCCTCATTATCATCAGGGCTATACTATCTTCCAGCTTTAGATGCTGGGCAAGCCAAGAGGCAATGAAAGCAGCAAGATCTTCATTTTGAGAGACAGACTTGTCCAGACCTCTAATTTTGAAGTTTTGCTCTGGTGAGAGGTAACTTCTAGTTTGAGCATTCTTTCTCATAGATGTTCATTTATGTTATGAAGCTCTTTAAGTTCGTTTTGAGTTATTATGCTTTTGTCTAATGCCCCCTCAACTTTTTGGTTCATCTTATTTAAATCTTGATGAATTTCTACTAGCTGATCTGCCGAAGGCAGTTGCTATTTGGCTTAGGATGTTCTGTTCCTGCTTAGCTAATTGTATTTGAATCAGATCAGAGTTTGCAGTCTGAGTAGAATTGTCAGCAATTTGTGTGTCTGCCATTTTGGAAAGTTCATTGCCGAGGCTGTTTTGTATCATGGTTTGATTTTGAGGCAGGTTTGGAGTTTTCTTGGAGTTTTCTTACCACTTTTTGCTGATTCTTCTTTTTCTCAGACACTGGTTTGTCTATAATCTAAAAGGTTTGTCAGGAGTTACAAGTATGGATGTGCACTTTGGGTTTCTTTAACAAACACAGATCAACCCCAATTTGGGTTGATCTGTACTTCTCAAATTGGCCCCGACAGTGCTGGGGCTGATTCGGGAAACCCGAAGCAGAGCAACCCGAAGCAATTCGCGTTGCTTCGAGTTGCTCTGTGAAGCGTTTTCCCCTTGCCATGGCAAGGGAAAAAGGCTTCAAAGAACTCTTCCGTTTCTCTTCCCTCCCCTGTCGTCAGGAGAGGGAGGGGGAGAGGGAGAGGGGGGCATCAGGGAAAGAAGTGTGATTGGCTGAGACAAAGAGCCAATTGCTGCTATTAATGCTGTTCCCAGAAATCCAAAAACTGAAATCCCCACCCCAAATTGGTGTGTGTGTGATTCTCCAGTGTGATGTTATATTTTGTTTGAAGGTGGCATAACTTCACCTCTCTGGAGTGAAGTTGATCACTCAGTTTTGGCTGTATTGAGGGAGACTGATCGTCAATTCACTTCTAGTTGCTCACTCACTTGCTTCATACGGCTTTGTGCATTTTTAATCAAATTTTTCTTATTGTGATTCTCTGGAGTGAAGTTAGTCCTCATAGGAAATAATGCAGCTGGGGGACCTTCTTTGAGGGGCCATAACATGTCCCCCCAAAGCCCAATCTCTCTGAAACTTGGGTGGTCTTGGGAGGAGGGTTGGGAGAGGGTCCCCTGCAGGTTTGGTGCATTTTGCTTGCAATCTTTTGGGGTTGCACACCCCTAGTTACAAGGCTTTTCAATAAGGATTGGAAATCGGGAGGGATGGAACTCTTTCAGCAGACGTCCATCTTCCCAGGCTTCGACGCCAAGCCCCTATGTTTCTTTAGTTTCCACAGAGTCTCATCTCTTAATACCAGATAGTGCATGAATGATTGACTCTTTTTTCAGTACTTGAACACTCAGAGCAGCTTTTGGTGTTCACAGCTCTTTATCTTGTTTACAGTAGTCAAGCTTCCTGCTCTATATACCTGTGTAGAAAAGTCTCTAAGTTTCCAGTTTCCATACTGAAAAAAGTAGGTATCTTATAACATGTCAGTAGTGACACTGGTTTCTTTGCCACCCTGGAAATGAACTACCAGATATATTGGTTTGTTAAGTCCTCTGTCTGGGTTGAAAGAGATCCTGGTATGTGCATTCAGTTTTTTCAATACTGAGACTATTCTCATTTCAGAAAAAAGCAAAAAAAATAGTATCGCTTTCAAATGCAGTTGCTTGAATGAAATATTTTGAAATAAGAGCTATGATGTAAACAAAGTATATGAGGTCTGAAGGCTCGCAAATACTTTTTAACTTTTATGTAGTGAGGCTTTAGAGAAATGTCCATACTAGCCTTTTCCAGAGATGTAATAAACTGTTGCAAACTCTGCTAGGCTTCATTAGTTAGGTCAAAACTTACAAGGGCATCAATTTGTATGGAGTTTGCACTTGCAAACAAAGCAGTCAAGAATTTTATCTTGGGAGTGGCTTCTCTTCACTTCCCTTTGTAAGAGACAGCTGAATTATTAGTTAACAATGATTACTCGAAATGAACATTGAAAGATACAGAATTGCATTTAGGCAGCTGCTAAATCTTCTCTGTCTTGTATAACTAATTTTATTGTGTCGCCTAGATCCGCCCCCTTCCCCCACACACATTTGACTAGTTCTGCTCATGGGGGCTGGGCTTTAAATATGGAAGTTGCAGACAATCTTCAGTTCTTTCATATTCTGCGTTATTGTTGGTCTTTTGTATTCTCTGTATTTATTGTATTGTTGGTGAGGTTAGAAAATTAAGGCACTGGTTGCTTCTTGTCATCAAGTGTTTATAGCATATGGCTTGAGTGCTCTACCAGGTTCAATGTTTTATTTTTATTTACTTCATGTATGCCTGCTTTTCTCCTACTTGGGAACGTGAAGTGTTTATATTGTTATTCTTTCCTTCATTCTGTCTTCATAGCAATGCTGTGAGGTAGGTTGGGCTGAAAGAGTGTGATTGGCTCACAATCATCCAGCAAGCTTCATACTGGGGATTTGAACCTGTCTCCCCCAGATCCTAGTAGCCAACTATTCCATTGACAAGTTGACTATTACATTAAGTGGTGAAATCCTCCAGAATGCTGTTGAGAGCACTCTGAATGCCCAGAATATTGCACAAGGGTTTCTAATGAAGTTCTGTGATCAAGAGGTGTAGATAACCATAACCCTTGTTACAGATATAGCCAGAAATATAGGAGAACAGTTGCTAGATTTGACCCAAAAGGTTGTAGAGGATGTCTCTGCATGTAGAAACAGAGCTAGTCTGGTTTCACAGCTAGACATGCCAGGAAGGGAGTCTAGAGACCCAAAATAAAATAGCCTTGGAGAAAGGCAAGAAACAAAGGCAGAACATAATTATATGGCCTTGTGGAGATTAGAAGCCACCTAATACATATCAGTAGATATTATTTGTTGAGGCCCAGACGCAAAGAGTGTCTAAGAATGTCAAGATTGTGCAATTTCACCGAAGTGGTGATTCAAGGATATGTGTATCAGTTGAAGGCCAGAAAGATTTTCATATGTATGAAAAGCTTGTAATGGCTATTTTACATAGACTTTGTTAAAATAAAAAATAGCTAGAATAAGCTAACATTTTCCATATATTTTACAAAGCCGTTTTGAGAATAGATAAGCTTATATAGTGTTTCAAATTATAAGTTAGCCAAGAATGTACTCTCCCCTTGTTAGGAGAGTATTCTAAAACCCTATAAACATTGGGAGTTTAATTGATAGGGAGCTTTATGAACTCATGTAATTGCTCTCCTTTAATGATCTATGTACCAATGATGGATGGTATGATTTTCTGTTGATTTAACCAATGTAATGATTGTTGAATGGTTATGTTTTAATAAAGGCTTAGAATTTAAGCACATATTCTCTAATAATATTAACTTATGTACAATACCTGGCAATGAACCTAAAACATTATTTGAGTTGTCCTTCTTGCCAGGAGTTAAAAGATTTGATATAGGGAAGCTAAGTAGATGCTTAGGGCTTCTTAAGTGCATGCCTATATCTGAATCAGGCCTGGCCAGAACACCTTGATATGAGAGGAGGAGATGGATATGATCATGGACATGATGTCTGTCAGTGATTCAGTAAATCCTTGGGCATCCAGGTATTCTAGATTAAAGCCATTTTAAAATTCACAGAAAAGAATGAAGAAAGCCAAATTTTTGCCTATAGTTTCATAAAGGTTGAGGGGGAGATCAAGCAAAGCCAGCTTTTGTTTCTGTTTCTGTTCATGGGAATTAAAAACTGAAGAGTGAGAAAAAGCCTTAGCTGCATCAAGCTGTTCCCTTGCTGATCCCCTCAAAATAATTCTGTCTTAAATCTTAATCTTCGCTAATAATGTTTGTTTGGTTTACTCATTAGAAAGGATTAGGAAGTGTTGGCTGCCTTCGCTAAAGATTTCTGATTCATTTTAGCTTCCCTATCCAGCTGTTCCATGGCACACGGGCAGCATTTCTGTAGTTTTTCCTGCTCCTGGAATGGCTGCTTGGGAGGTTGTGCGGGTTACTTAAGTGGTACCTTGCAAGCTTGACATCTGGTAACTAGGCAAAGAACTCAGCTTAAGAGAGAACATAAGGGCCTCACATTCCTTCCATCCAAGTGTCCAGACTGCAGGTAAGGCAGAAGTGAACAATCACTGGCTTTCCAAAGGGATGAAAATGCTTGAGGGAAGCCTGGTGGTCTGGAGTGGCTTACAAGATTATGCCATTCTCCATTTTATCCCTAACCCTGTGTTAACTCTGGCCAAATAATTTTGAAACAATACCAAAAAACCCCACCTTTTTACTGAAGGTGAGTGTGGACTGGAGTGAGTGTATATACCACAGGCAGGGCTTTTTTTCTGGGAAAAGAGGTGGTGGAACTCAGTGGGTTGCCCTCGGAGAAAATGGTCACATGGCTGGTGGCCCCGCCTCCTGATCTCCAGACAGAGGGGAGTTTAGAATTAGATTGCCCTCCATGCCGTGGCATGGAGGGCAATCTAAACGCCCCTCTGTCTGGAATTCAGGGGGCGGGGCCACCAGCCATGTGACCATTTTCAAGAGGTTCTGGAACTCCATTCCACCACATTCCAGCTGAAAAAAAGCCCTGACCACAGGCATTTCTCATTCTTTTAATCTGCATTCAATTCCATGATCTATGCTCTGTCTCAGTATAAATATGTGAGGGAAATGTCCTGTGAAAGTTGCCAGCTAGAAAGGACTGTGCAGGGCTTTCTCTTGCAATAGTATCGGATTTCTGTCCTCTGAATAAGTTTCCCCTCTTCATAGAATCATAAGGTTGGAAGGGTCATCTAGTCCAACCCCCTGCACAATGCAGGAAATTCACAAATGCCTCCCCAACTGCCCCAGTGACCCCTGCTCCATGCCCAGAGGATAGTGAAATGCCTCTAGGATCCCTAGCCAAACCAGCCTGTGAAAAACTGCCACCCGACCCCAAGGTGGCCATCGTCACCACCCTGGGCATGTAAGAAGGGCCACGAAAACCAAGTACTGATGCAACCCTTTCTGCCCTCCCCCTCACAATCTGCCCAGGCTTATAGAATCAGCATTGCTGTCAGATGGCCATCTAGCCTCTGCTTAAAAACCTCCAAAGAAGGAGAGCCCACCACCTCCCGAGGAAGCCTGTTCCACTGAGGGACCGCTCTGTCAGGAAGTTCTTCCTGACTATTAGGAACAGAATGAATTACAGGGGGAAAGCAGACGTGATAGATAGATGATGCTTATTCAGATTGCAGAATTTGGTTTTTCTTGATACAGAATTAAGGGTACCATCATGCACAGAGCTTGGACTTCATGGATCCTAGAGTATGGCAGTTGCCTGAAACCAGAGGAAATGGCAGGATTGGTTCCATCACTTGTTTCTATGGGTTTCACCATGTAAAAGAACAAAATTCTGTTGTGGAATTCTCAGCCCAAGAGTACTTTTGTCTCATCTCAATGTTTCTTGAGAGAGTGGGAAGGAAATATTTTACATAAGACAAAATGCATCAAGTAGAATTGAATGCAAAATCCATTCCAAGGCTTGAAAGACAAATACATTGACTTTTACACTCTAGGGAGCTGTTCTCAGAGAAATTGATTCAATGCATAACATTTCCAGGTGTTCATTTATTTGCCTTTTATGTTTGCTATGCTCATCTGTCTGATCCCTTTCTGTCTAGCACATTCTTCCTTTAGCGAAACAAGCAACGATCAGCTTGTCAGTCACATAATGGCTAAACCACTTCCTCACCATCCCCTTTTCTCCATGCTCAAAGAAAACACAAGATGAATGGAAATATTATAACACAGATTAAAATAAATTATTTCTGTTTGAACAGATGTCATGTGATCATATGAACAAAAACCTGCCAGAAACGCCTGATAGCTTGAAGAGGCCATGGGCAGTCTGCCTGGATGACAGATTAAATTTGGTTCATCGAATGAAAAGCAAGCAGTGCCGTTTATATTCACTAGGGTAAGTGTTTCAGAGGAAAAGACATAATTTCAGGTGCGACAACCATGAATGTTCTACTCTTAAAGTAGTCTGTCAACAGGAGTTTCTGCTACTGATCTCATTTGCCTCTTTCCAAGAGAAGTTTTATAAGTCTTTGCTCTGTCATCTATTGACAGAATGTAGATTGATGTAGCCTACATTTTTGGAATATCTGCAAGACTTTTATTCCCTCCTCCCCCCAGTAGTGAAATCCATTATATGACAAGAAATCACTAAGTGTTTGAGTATATATCTGAGTTTTGGGAAACCAGGGATCTTTTGAAAAGTCTCCCAAGTAAATATCCTGGGTTCAAATGCAGGAAGCAGATTGTGAGGCAGATGTATACATTAATTTGCCTACATAAAGTTGCAAGAATTTCTGCAACTTTGACATTTTTATTGGCATTGCCATGATTGAGAGAGATCTGTTTAATATCTTATAACAACAACAACAACAACATTCGATTTATATACCGCCCTTCAGAACAACTTAATGCCCACTCAGAGTGGTGTTATTATTATCCTCACAACAATCACTCTGTGAGGTGGGTGAGGCTGAGAGAGCTATGACTGACCCAGGGTCACCCAGCTGGCTTCAAGCGGAAGAGTGGGGAATCAAGCCCAGTTCTACAGATTAGAGTCCTGCCGCTCTTAACCACACAAGACTTCTTCCACTTACGGTTCACACAAGACCTTCTCCACTCATGGTAGACAGTCATTAGGTTAGGTCCTGTCAAAGAGATCCATGCACGCAAGAGAGGTGTATGATTTTTGCCAATTCACCCCTCTGGCAGCCCTCCAGCTCACCCCTTATGCTGCTTCTGGTGGTCCCTCATCTCCCAGGAGAAGCATTTTAGAGGGCATTTTGGGCTGCAGCAGGATGGAGCAAGTAGGAAAGTCATGCTTCTGTGCATGGAAGTCATTCAGTCCATGGATGTTTTAGATGGGATCCAGGCCAGTATCCTGAGAACGTTTATGCAGAATGAGGATTGCTGCTGTAGCTATGTAGAACCTGTGTGAACTGGCTAAATAAATGTATGTTATGGTAATGAAGATGTTCCTGCTAGTGGGCCTAAATCTGCTGAGGAAATAGTATATTTAAATAGCTATGTTAGAGACTTAATCTGGGAGTTACCCATTGAAGAGCCAGTGAACTGAAGGAAGTGTAGTAAAAGGACAGTGCAATGACCTGGTGACATCTTTTTAGACTTTCCTTGCCTTCCCTTGAGTATGTGGCACAAACTAAGAGTAAACACAACGATTTGTTTTGAGGGTTGGGATGTCTTTGAGGACTCCATGTTGAAGGTGGCCAGGCATGTTTTTATCAGAAATGGATGCAGGTAGATTAAGCCTCCATATTCAGAGGCAGTATATCTCTATACAGATTCCAGCAGATGGGTCTCCAACAGTTGGTATGTGAGCTACTGGTATCTTGCTGGCTGTTGTGAAGTGGCTTGTGAACCCCCTAGAAGATCCAGGAAAAGACTGAGAGAGGATGTTCTCTAGGCTTTTTTTTAAAAAAGCATTTATTTGATTGTATTTTCTCATAGCTTCATTTTTGTTTCTCTTTGTAATCAGTATTTTTGTTTTGTTTTTTAAAGGACAGAACAAAACTTGGTAACATGCTGGGAGTTAGGGGAGTGGTTTATGATATTTTTCATTACTCAGGAGTAGTTCACATTAAAGAAAAGGTTGGCGATCCCTGTTCCAGGGGGTATAGTTGCCTTCATGTCTGACTTGTAAACTTCCTAGAGACTTGACTGGTCACTGATGGAAACAGAACACTTGGAATATTCAGACCGGGGCAGGAGGGGGTGTTCTTATGCTTCTGGAATGATAAGTTGTTTGTGTGGTATATTTACTGTTACTTTATACTGTTTATGCTGGATAGTAAAAGGATTTCCTTTTGACAGCACACATAAGGATACAATTTTAGACATGAGATGACCTTACATAAAGTATCAACAAATAATAATTAAACTAACTTCTGTGTCAACTTCAGAAGAGCAGCACTGATTCACCAGCAGCAGTCCTCCTTCTAGAATATATATATATATATTCCTATTTTGATAGTGTAGAGTTCTAAAAGAAGAGAAGGAACATAAGAAATTCCAGCAAAGGTCTGGGTAAGAGTATGAATGTGTGGTTGTAATTATTGAGAATTGCATAGCAATCAGCTCTAGCTCCTTTTGACTCCAATCCAATTACAGTCTTTCAAAGACATTGGCACTTAACTCTGCTTTAAGATGCTCATTGGTGGGATTGCAAAGAAAAGTAATCTTGTTCAACGTAAGACAAAATCTCCTTGAAATATGCTTCTTATCTAATGTATTTATTTATGAAAGAGGAAATGGAAACCAGCTGGGCTCTTCCCAGAGGACAACTTCTGAGAGAACAAATGTTTCAGAATATAAAAAAGATAGCCCTGTAATTAATCTGTATTGTATGAAATGTTGATAGAAATGTAGTTGTTTGCATATTTGTAAGGACTGTAGTGGGAAGGAGAATGCTTTTCATATGAGCATACTGGAGGCTTCCACCTTTTAGATGAGTTTTTCCTGTTCCATCTATAGAGATTCATGCAGTATTCCTTGATTTAGAGAAGGCAGTGTAACTCTGTGATAGGATTTTGTGTAATGTATTAATGTTGTACAATGGTCATTTTTAAACTGGCTTATTATAAAAGTGTTAGCGCATTTATAAAATAGATCAGTGCTCCATTGGAGGCAATGTTAAGGAATACATTTTCAGAGGGTTCTTACCAGGTTTCAGAATTCTGACATGTACCACTGTCTAACACAGGGGTCCCTAACATGGTACACATGGGGTTTATGGTGCCTGGTGATGTGTTTTCTGGCACCTATCAGGTATTTTTAGAAAGTGGGTGGGGACAGGTGAGACTTTTGCTCAGCAGGACTTCTTATTGGAGAGTCAGTTTGGTGTAGTGGTTAAGAGCAGGGCTGGCATGCCCATTGAGGCCAGGTAGGCGGTGGCCTCAGGGCGTGAGGGCACTGGAGGGGTGCTGGAGGGGGTGTAGGGGGCGGAGGCACGTGCCATGGAGCTGGTGTGGCTGGGCTGCAGCTGCTGCAGCCAGCCAGCCCCATGCCGCGCCAGCCAGGCACAGCAACTGCAAGCTGCTGCTGGGGCGGCATGAGGAGCACGGAGCAGCCTCTGCCCGCCACCCCAACCATCCGCTGGCCAACGCCCATGGCTTGCGCTGCATGATGACATTGCGCACATGGCGGGGTGGCCACAAGCGCCAGAAACTCTGGCGCTGGCAGTGGTTAAAAGCGTGGGACTCTAGTCTGGAGAACCAAGTTTGATTCCCCACTCCTCCACTTGAAGCCACCTGGGTGACCTTGGGTCAGTCACAGCTTCTAGGAGCTCTCTCAGCCCCACCCACCTCATAGGATGATTGTCGACTCGAGAGGATAATAATAGCATACTTTGTAAACCGGTCTGAATGGGCATTAAGTTGTCCTGAAGGGCAGTATATAAATTGAACGTTATTGTGTTATTATCTGATTGGCTGTGCAGATTTTAAGAAACATTGCTTCGGCTGCAGCTGCCACCACAGTACAAGGATCTTCACTGTGTTATTGAAGGTAAACTGTGTATAAGCAAGAAAGTACTTTTAAATATGTTTATTTAAAAAGGTATTCTGTTAATAAGAGCTTCTGCTTGAGAGTTACAGATATACTAACCTCGCTCCCTGACATTTTGTGGTTGGCTTTGCCTCCTGGGGCAGCCATTTTGTGTGGGTTCTACCTTTTCCAATTACTTTGTGGTTGTGTGCACCACCCTGTGTCAAAATTCAAAGATGCATGCAGGCTCAGAAAGGCTGGAATCTTTGGTCCAACATTTTAGCATGCAACATAGGGTTTCCAGGGCTCCCTTAGCAACTGACAGGTGACTTACCTTTCTGGGGAAGCTCTCACCAGCAACATAATGACATCTCTGGTGATGCACTATAATCACTCTCTGTGCACCTGGAAGTAACAACAGCATGTCACCGGGAGCACTAACATTTCTCAAAAACTCAATGGTTTTACCACAGAATTTTTGTGGAATGCTAAAGTATTCCTTGTTACTTCTAGTTTAAATCAGAAATACTATTGGCATGCAGGCATGATGCTGGCACACCAGGCCTTTTCTCTCCCCACTCCCCATTTCAATGGGAATTTTTGAACAGATCTAATGCAATAATAGGCATTATGAATTTTTTTTAAAATTACTATTAATATGCATAGTAGAACACTTTTCCTGTAAATATAGAAAAGTTCACAGATAGTGAAACTCTTCTTTTAGGGTTTTTCCCCTATGAGAGCTGGAGAAAATCAGAGCACTATTAAAAGTAGCATTTGAAGCAAAGAAGGTCCTTCTGTGGAAATCTTAAGCAATATTGCATATCGTGTGTTGGCTGGGGTACCAGAGACTTTCCTGTCTGAATTAATTGGAAGAAGTCTAACTGATATGCTGAAAATGGGAGCTGATTGCTCTGACAAAAAGTTGGAGTAGCTGAATAAGATATCATCTGATATAATTGGACTTTTTTATACTTGTAATATTTTGTAATGATGTAAGAGTCATTGCCATTTGCAATTGCTTGATATTACAAAATATTATTTGTAATGTTTTGTAATATTGAATGTGGGTTTTTTGTGTGTGCAAACACTTGTGTTTTGAGTAAAAGAAATGTCGTTTGGATGGGTTGCACTTGTGAGACAGAAGGAATTAAGAATTCACTGTTCCTGTTGGTAAAGAAGGTTATTGAACTCTAGGCTTGGTGGCTCTAGATGTAGAATTTAGATACAGAATTTTGGTTGATTACTATAACAGATGAGGGATGTAATTGGTAAGGAAGTAGAGGTGGCTTTTAGACAGGCTGTTAAATTAGTCAGTTAGGAGAAGTTAGAGATCCCAAGGGATTTGTGAGGGAAGGTGGAAAAAAAGAAAATGCTGTCTGAACACCATAATCCAAGAGTTGTCGCAAAGATTTGAATTTCTCTTGAGCCATTCGAGGATGAGAAATTGAGCAGGGTACATGCATATATGAATGAGACTTCAAGATACAGTTTGTGATTGTTTCACCACCATTTGTAGTTACTCAACCCCTTTGGGCAATTTTGTGGCAGCATGGTCAGTGAAGACTGACTGGTGAGAGGGGCACATGGAAATGCAGCTGGACAGCAGTTCTCTCTTGTACTATCCTCTGCTTGGATATACTGAACCCACATATGCAATGTATCAGAAATTGCTGTCTGAGGTAAACTAAATATAATACAATCTGTTGTATAATGATAATTAAACAAATGCAACATGAGACTCAGTGTGGTGTAATGGTTATAATGTTGGAGTAGGATCTGGGAGACCCAGGTATGAATCCTTACTCTGTCGTGGAAGTTCACTGGGTGACCTTGGGCTAGTCATACACGCTCAGCCTAACCTACCTTGCAGGGTTGTTGTGAGGATAAAACAGAGGAGAAGAGAATGATGTAAGCCAATTTGGGTCTCCCTGAGGGAGAAACATGGGGTTTAAGTAAAGTTAGTAGATAGATAGATAGATAGATAGATAGATAGATAGATAGATAGATAGATAGATAGATAGATAGATAGATAGATAGATAGATAGATAGATAGATAGATAGATAGATAGATAGATAGATAGATAGATAGATATCAACGGTCACTTTGCTGTTTATTTATATATTTAAATTGGTGTAATATATTCCATGGCTTCAGAGAATAAGGCCAGAATAAAATGTAAATAATAAAAAGAATCCTTGTGCTTTTATTTCTATTTGAAAATAACAATACTTTTTCCTGACTGTTGGTTTAAGACTGGGCGACGATGATAACCAGTTTGAGCTAAGTATGGCCAACAGTGGATGTGAGGTGCATCGCTTTGACCCTAGCATCAAACCAGCACATATTCAAGAGGGACATCTCTGGTACCATCGCCTATCCATTGATTGGCGTGATCCCAATCCAGCAATTGCTGCTCATAAGCTTCATGCCAGCACTAAGAAACTTGGCACCATATTGAATGATTTTGGACACCATGAGGTAAGAATTCATCTACTTTTCGTATGGCTTTGAGGGGCACTTGGACAGACATAGCCATTGTCTTCATATTATTTGGCTCTAGAACTAGTATTTTGTCTACAGTGTACAACCATATCCCATTTGTATAAGCGGCCCAGAGAAAATAATTGGGTATGATTTTGTAACGCTGACAAAACACTATGGTTGCATGGTGGATATACAGCTTGAGAAGTGGCCAGCCTACTAGGTGGACCTAGGTGATTACCTAGAGTACCAGAGGGTGAGGGGCACCAGGTACACCAAAAGAGGCTTGCCATTGGCAAGTGGCAGCCCTGAATGGTGCCTACAGCTAGCTGGATATCCTTGCTCATCTTCCCCCACTCTGCCCCTGAAAAGGAAGAGCAGGAGGCCACTGGCTGTGCCACTGGCATACTCCATTCCCTTCTTCCTTTGTGGTGACTTGAGGCTCAGAGCCCCCCAGGGCCAGTGGTGCCTTGGATCGTGTCCAGGCCATGGGCGGGGAGGTTGGGGGGTTGCAGTAATGGTGGTAGGCTAGCAGCTGGCCTAGGGTTCCAGAAGTCCTTGAGCTAGCCTTATATAGCATCTTTGGATAGTCATGATTTAGATAATCAGAATTACATGACGGATGTTTAAGTTCCAGCTGCAGACAGGAAAATGAAAAATGGGGAACAGTAATGACTTAAAACAAATTTCCCTTAACTTTTAAGCTAGTATAGTTGCTAACAGTTTTTCTTGCTCTCCTTTTACTCCCTCTCATAGTATTTGCTGTTTGCATTCTTTATTCGCTATTAAGTTTTAGCAATGACCCAAACTTGGTACAGTAATCTTAAATTCAGAATTTATAAAGTAAAGAAAAGGTTTCATTTATTATTGAAACAAAAGAAATGGTAAGAGGATTGTTTATGTTCAGAAGGTTACTGTTTTTTTTTCTTTTGTGAACTTAGTAGTAAAAGCACCCTGATTTGAAATGGGTTGCAGTATATCTTCTAAGCTTGCCTAACCTCCTTTTATGGCATTGCGAAGGCCGTAGTACCCAATACCAATGCATGCTTCAAGGAGTTCAGGATTTGTTAGCAGACTTTCAAGTCACTGCTGCCCTCAAGACTGTGCAGAGATGAATTAAATTGCTAATTCATCTTGGGCTCCACAGCTAGTGCCACTTTTTCTTTTTGCTCCTTTTTAACGTATGGAGAAACTCATCTGAGGTGACCACTTTGCAGGCTTATAAAACTAACCGATAAAATGTAAAGTATTACATTAAAGTGAAAATGTGCTGTTGGGAAGGGTGGCATTAGTGCTTAGTTCCACTGTCTTGGCTATTTTAAAATTTCTAGAAGTGGAAAGTGGAGCTTTTTCTTTTTAACAGCTGAATTACATTGTGAATGTGTCTTGTAGCCAAGAAATATACACAAACACAAAGAGAAATGGTAAAATAAAACAGGTGTCCAGTGGCACCTTAAGGGCTAACAAATTTCATTCTGTCTCACAGAGTTGTTGTAAGGATAAACTGGAGAAGGGCACAATGTTGGAAGCTGCTTTGAGTCCCCATTGAGGAAGAAAGTGGAGTATAAATTAAGTAAATAAAATAAATGTTCCATCATAAGCTTTTGTGAGTCGGAGCTCACACTCATTTCATACCCATGCCATTTTGTGTGCTAAAGTACTAAAATCCAATCTATAATGGATTATAGGGAATTAGAGTGAATGTTCTGGATAACTCTGCTCAGGCCTGATTCAAATATAGGCATGCACTTAAGAAATCCTAAGCATCTAGTTAGCTTTCCTATATCAGATAGTTTATTTCCTGGCAAGAGGTACACTTCAACATTTTAGAGAATCTTTTCTTCCATTTTATTCTTTATTACAGCTTAGCTATTTTGCATTTTAACATTGTCTAAATCAACAGAAAATTATACCGTCTGTTACTGGGCCACTGATATTTAAAGGACGACAATTACATGAGTCCATAAAAATATCTTGCCCAAAGATAAGCAGGTCACAATCAGCCGTTTCTAAGAAGAAGCTCCCAATCGCTTCAGCTAGCTGTCCCACTTGCTAAGGGCAAACATTCTTGGCTAACTATAACTTCAAACACCATAAAATTGAGCTATACTTTAATATCTTAAAGCGTATATAAAAAACTATTAGTTCATTCTCACTACTTTTTATCATAACATAATCTGTTTAAAAATAGTGATTACAAGTTTCTCATACATACAAATATTTGTTGGCCATCAACCAATACAACCCCATCTTTGAAATCTTATCTTTACTTCTGTGAAGTTGGAGATTCTTGCCATTCTCAGATGCCTCTGCACCTGGGCCTCAACACATAGTATCCTTTAATGTGTGTTAGATGGTTTCCAATCTACAAAATACTGTATTATTGTGTTCTTCCTTTGTTTCTTATCCCTCCCCAAGGCTGTTATATTCTGGGCCTCTAGACTCCCCTTTTGGCATGTTTAGCTGAGAGATTCATGTTTCTGATCTTTTTGGTCAAGACCAGCAGCTGTTCCCCTATATCCCTAGCCATATCCATGCCATCCTCCTCATCTGGTGCAGTAGACTGCATTTTCCTAAAAATATAGGTGGCCAGTGTGGGCTGGGAACAAAATGACCAAAATCCACTATGACTTAGCTGTGTAACCCAAAGATGTCTACAATCAAGACCATACTCGCACCAGGCAACGATAATGTTATTCAGGTAACGTTTACAAGATCACTTCCTCCTGTTTTACAATTTACAATTCTCATGTAAAATTCCACCACAGATTATAAAATCAATTCCTTCATGTGTATTGCAAAGAGATGCCAGGGAGTTGTTATTCATTAAGAATGCATCACAGTAAATACTGAGACTAGATATGGGCATGAACTGGGAAAATTCTGAACCGTGCGGTTCATGGTTCGTCACGTTTCACGAACCACAAACTTTCACGAACTTGTCCCAGTTAGCGAACTGGTTTGTTCAGTTTGTGAAAATGTCACTTCCAGGTCAGCAGAAGGTATGCAGAGAGCCCATCCCCCCTCCTGTTGTCTAGGAAACAAATTGATTGGCACCAGGCTGTCTGCAGCAATGAACCGAAATACGAACCAAATGAATTGGTCTAAAAATCATCATGGTTCTTGAGAAATGAGCTCCCATGAACTGCCGGTTTGTGAACCACGAACCAGCCTGGTTTGTGATGGACTTTGGTTTGTGTTTTGGCCATGCCCACCTCTGAGTCCTTTCATTATCTGACATTGTCCGTGGTCACAAAACTAGGCCAGTGCTTTGAAATTACTTTATATTAGCAGTCCCTTCCCCCCTAATCTTTTTTTCAGTTATCAAACTCACTCCTACTTCCTTAGAAATTGCTACAGTGCAAAACATTCTTTCATAAAAAATAATTTTCTCTGTGTATTAAAAAAGCATTTGCCATAAAAATGCCTGCATTCCTCTTGTGAGTCTTTTCTTGTATTCTTCCTGTTCTGAACTCCTTTAAGCTGCCAATAGGCACAATAGACTGGTTATGTCATAACTGAGATCTGAAGAATTTTGATCTAAAGTTCAGCATATATTTTTGAGGTACATGAACAGTGCAATCCTAAGAAGAGTTACTCCAGTCTAAGCACACTGAAGTTAATTGGCTTAGACTGGAGTAACTTTACTTAGGATTGCACTGGAAAGCATTTTATATTTGGTTGTTTCACTTCCATTTTCACATCTGTATACATTTAACCACCATACTGTGCAACCCATACAAACTTGTTCTTTTAAAACTTTCTTTTGGGGCTGATTCTCACACGTGTATATATTACTCATTATCTGCAAAATCAAACAATGGTTTAGATGTGTGAATAGACAGAATTTTCATATTACCCAATGTCAACTTAAACAAACATATTTTTCCAATATGGAGAAAAACTTTCTAGATTTGACTGTTTAAGTGATGTGATGTGATGAGCATGCATGTGTGAATCAAATCTAATGCATGTATTCCTTGAGCTTCACAGAGCAGAATTTGTTCTGCGTTTTAATCAGATTGATGGTGTATGCATAACCATAGCATTCAGCACCATCTGAGAAGAAAACTGCCAGCCATAATCCGTATCTCATGCTGGTGATTATTACTCTGATATGTGTCTCCAGCCAATTAACGGCTGCTTTCTGATGGGGTTCTAAAGCAGGAACAGGGAAGCATAACAGCAGCAGCAGGCTAGGAAAGGCTTCTCTTTGAGCAGAACCACAAGTGACAAAAGGCACAGATTGGACACTTGTCTGCTTCCCTCAAGTTTTGATGGGAAATGTAGGCATCCTGGTCTCGCAGCTTCGCTCTCTGACTGCTGTCCAATGGACTTTTCAACTGTCACTTGTCCAACATTCCGCCAAACTGCCTACATTTCCCATCAAAACTTGAGGGAAGCTGGCAAGTGTCCAATCTGTGCCTTTTGTCACTTGTGGTTCTGCTCTCAGTTGTAATGTAATGACAGTGTGGATTTTGGCAGCCCTACTTTCCAAAGCAGGATTGTATCCTGCTGAAGAGACACAAGCTATAGGTTGGAATAGAGAGGCTATAATGCAGAAGCGAAATGAAAAAGCTTGCAAATGGAATGGTAATGTTCACTATAGTGTTAGCCTTTTCAAAGTATTTGGAGGCAACGGAAAGACAAGAAAGAACATAAACTGAGCAAAGGAAGCAGATGATTTGATTTTTTTTCAGAAATCTCAATTTTAGGGAATTTTGAGAAAAAATGAGTTTGACCTGAAAGGAAAGAATTGTTAATATGGGCAACGGAATCATGGAAATGTTGACAGCTCCTGTTTATTTCTAGAATCTCTGTTTCCTGTCAGGACTGCTGCTATGTCAGCACTGCCAATTTATCATGTGCCTGTTTGCTCAGCTCCTCCTAGAAATATTTTTCTTCTTCAAATACTTGATGGAGAGGAAAAAACTCAAATGGCCTAGTCCCCGAAGCTTAAAGTGTGTTGTCAGATGATTGCATGAATGTTACATTTGTGTGAAGTAGCTGTCTCCAGCTCTAGTTTACTTTTTCTTCTTTTCCCAGTGATGTGTTTGTGACTTGCATTTCTAATAATCCTGCAGAATTTAAAAATTGTTGATCATGACAGAAATTTATAGCATAGAAGTCTATTTCATTCTCCATAAATCCCTTTGTGCTTTTGGGCCATGCCTTTTGAGCATAGGACCACAAAATAATTAGACTAGAATTCCTCTGCAATGGATTGTTATGCTTTAGGAAGGGTTTTTTTCCTTTTTAGCTCGGCTGAACTACATTTTGTATTCTGTTGAGTATCCCTGTGGCACGGTACTTTGATATAAAACAGTTATTGCTAGGAACAGGGTTGTATATGTTGGGCTGGATCCAAAGGTACCCTTTAATATGCAGAAAATGTCTTCCACCTGCAGAACATTTTTACGTCTTAGGCTAGAACATTGTCTGAGGAAAGAGATATCACTTGCAAGAGATGTCATGCCACATTTTGCTGTAACAAAAGCATGAGATCTGCAATAGAATCAACTTATGACATATCTGTGTGAACTCTTAGACAAGCTCTGGAGCATTTATGCAACAGTCCTACTTACTGTTTTTCTTCCACTTAGAGTTTTTGGGATCCATCCCAGTGTGCGGTAAAATGAAGTTGTATCTCTGTGCCAAGCAATCTAAAGTGAGCATGAAATTCTGAGGGCAACATAACATTACATTTCAGTTTTATTCTGCTTCTGCAACTTATAGGGGTGGACAAAGAACTCTGTAGAGCACTGAAGATTTGTCTCTCTGAGCACTGGAAATCCTGCTATTTCTTTCTGGGGGTTTTACCAGATACTGGCACATGTTTTCAGGCCTCAAGGGTTAGGAACTAGAGATGGGCACAAACCTAATTATGACCCCAAAAAACCCACAAAACAGGCTGGTTCATGGTTCATGTTCATGAACCAGCGTTCGTGGAAGCTCTTTTCATTGAACTTCCATGAACTTTATACTGGTCCGTTGGGTCGTATTACAGGGGCAGTTTAAATGGCCAAATGGACATTTAAACTGCCACTTTAAGGGACTTGCAAGGGCATGTACCTTTAAACTATCAGCTGGCAGGCAGCAGGGGGTCGTCCCCCCCCCCCCGTCGCCTGCCAGCTGATAATTTAAAGGGACCTGCCGCTGGCAGGTCCTTTTAAACTGCCCAAACCCCAGTCCCTCTACCCCCCTACCTCCTGAGCCCCAGCCTCCCCAGCCCCAACCCCACACTTAAAGGCCCAATTTTGGCCTCCTCCGCCCCTGCACAGTCCCACAGAGGAACGTAGGAGGCAGAGAATGGCCTTGCCGCTCCTCAAATGGCTGCGCCGCAGCCATTTGAGGGGCAGCAAGGCCATTTTCGGCCTCCTCTGCCCCTCTGTGGGCCCATGCAGGGGCGGAGGAGGCCAAAAACGGCCTTGTCGTCCCTCACAGGAGGAGGAGGAGGAGGAGGAGGAGGAGGATGCAGGCCTCTTTAAGGTAAGTGTGGGGTTGGGTCTGGGGGAGTGGGGATGGGGATGGGGGGTGGGGTTTGGGCAGTTTAAAGCGCCCTTCCACCAGCAGGTCCCTTTAAACTATCAGCTGGTAGTCAGGGGGAATCCCCCCCTGCTGCCTGCCAGCTGATAATTTAAAAGGACCTGCTGCTTGCAAGGCAGGAAAGGGCCCTTTAAACTGTTAAATGTCTCTTTCCCTGCTGCTGCTAAGCGGCCGGAAAGGGGTATTTAAACCCCACAAACCATGAACTGGCCCCAGTTCCGTGCCAGTTCGTGGTTTTTGGTTCGTTAAAGTCCACGAACCACGAGTCTCATGGTTTGTTTGTTTTTTGGTTTGTGCCTATCTCTATTAGGAACTTGCAAGCTGAGAGCCCATCCTCAGAATTATGTCATTATGCAGTAGGTGCAGTAGGTGAGCAGCAGCTCACGTTCATGGCAAGCATCTACAGCCAAGTTAGTCACATGTAGGGCATCAGCACATGCTCAGCTGTGTGTGCTTTGGCTTTCAGCATCTTGTTGCAAAGCAGCGAAGAAAGTCCTGAAGCTGAGATTCTAGGCAGCTTATGAGGATGGCCCTATGATTCTTAGGCTGAATTCTGTGCCTAATACCAATTTCAGTACTTGTGCAGAATGTGCATTATTGTAGTAGTAATAATAATAATATATAATAATAACAACATTTGATTTATATATCACCCTTTTGGACAACTTAACACCCACTCAGAGTGGTTTACAAAGTATGTTATTATTATCCCCACAACAATCACCCTGTGAGGTGGGCTGGGCTGAGAGAACTCTGACAGAGCTGTGACTGACCCAAGGTCACCCAGCTTTTTTCAAGAGGAGGAGTCGGGAATCAAACCCGATTCTCCAGATTAGAGTCCCAACACTCTTAACCACTACACCAAACTGGCTCATGAAATATACTTTACTCTAGATTTTCTGATGGTGGAGGAAGCATTTTCAGGTTACCCAGATATCTTCATCAGGCAGAATGACAAATAATTTTAAGTTCTGGGATATGAGAAGGAAGGAAGAGTGTGGTGAAAATGAGTAGGTGGAAATTTAAAACAGAGATTTGCCTTGAACTCTCATTTGTATTTAAATGCTCAGACGCTGGTCAGTAATCAGAAACCTCCTGATATAACAGCCTGACACCTCACTGTGTGATCTAATTTCCCAGTCAGCAGGAGGGGCGGCGAGCAGAGAAAGTGAACCTGCAGATGTGTGCCTGACATGATCATTCAGCTCACCCTCCTTCCAAACAGGATTATCCCAAGAAGTGTTTCTGTGCACACTATGTCCACTTCCGTGGAGTGGGGAATAAAGGTGGAATCCTTGGCTTCCCCGCTTTACAATAATTATTCCTCCTGCACTGTATTTTCGGGTAAAAGCTTAATGGTTCTCAACTACAATAGTTAAAAACAAAAACACACACCCAGGAGGCACAAGAAAGATCAGTGATGATGTTGTAAGACAGAACTGCTGAATTTATTTATTTTATTACAAATTACAACAGACATGGAGGGATCTGATAAGCATGAGTTTGCTCACGTGCAAAAATAATAATAAAGGCTTGCAGACTCTTAAAGTGATAGTTATGCAAAAGAAAAAGATTTGTGCTGTTTCTCAGGGCCAAACTAGATGGGACAGCATCCAGGTGGTGGCCATGAGGATTCTGCTGCCTTTTAAAAGTGATTTTAAACTGCCCCAACGGCAGGCCGAAGTACTCTTGTTCTTCCTTTATCAACTGCTGAAATGCTCCCTCCCCCAGCTGTTTCAGCACTTGAAAAAATGTGCCAGCAGGGGAGGGATGAATGCTAAGCTGTGGGCCTGATCAGGATTGGGCCCTCACAGCATTTTAAAATCCCTTTAAAATGGCAGTGGTGTCCTTGTAGCTGCTATGAGGATGCTGTGACATCAATCAATCAAATTTAATCAGCCAAGCAAGTTTATTACGATGAAAGGTCAACTCTGGAAAATCAATAATCAGTGATAAAAATTGATAACGGAAATAATAATAATAAATAAAGTAAAAATAAAATAACAAAAAATAGGAAAGGCAAATGCAAGCACAAAGCAGTGAACGCAGATTGTGGGGATGAAGAGGCTCAGTCAGCTGTTTGCATATCCCACACGTTTGAAGGCAAAATTTAGCAACTTTATTGGTTATCTCCTGGGAAGAGTCTGCAAGAAGGAAGGAGACATAAAGTTGTTCAGATCTTCCTGGTAAAGTTGACAAAATTGGAGCTATATCTTGAGATTGGATATCGTTATAGAATGAGCAGTGCAGCAGAACATGTTCAATGGACTCTACTTTCCCTATATGGCATGGGCAGAGCTGTTCAGGGGGTGGAACACAATGGTATCTGCCTTCCAGGAGAACTAAAGGTAGATCGTTGAAGTGTGCAAGGGTAAAAATTCCTCAATATTGGGGAATCTAAGCTAATCTGCTAGTCGGAAGCATTTGGCATACTGCAGAATAATTGGATATTTTTGTACCTGTACCCTTTCTGATTGTAGAGTGTGATCCCAGAGCTGCTGTTTGTTTCTTTTGCTTTTTGGTACTCAAGATGCAATAAAACTTGGGGGAAAGACAATACCTGGTGTTTCCGATTCCTCTTTGTCTCGTTGAACAGCAGCTATCGACAAGGATCAAGGGTACTAAACCCACCAGATTGAAGATGAGTTTTAACCAATAGGTAGATGTGTGGACACATATGAGTCTCCAAGGGGATCAGCTAGGTCTCTAGTCTAAGAAGGGCATTTTGGATACATTGCGGGACTCCAAGGATCTTTCGCAGGAGTGAGTGCTGCTGTGACATCTAGTTTGGCCCTGATGGTGGTAGAGAGTGCCATCAAGTCATAACTGACTTATGGTGACTCCTGGGGTTTTCAGTGCAGGAAACTAACAGTGGTGGTTTGCCATTGCCTGCCTTAGCATAGCACTCTTGGTCTTCCTTGGAGATCTCTCATTCAATAACTAAGGCTGACCTCATTTAGCTTCCAAGATCTGATGAGACTGGGCTTGCCTAGGCTATCCAGGTCATGGTGGTTTGGCCTTAAATCAAGTTTGAAAGGTAGGAAACTTTATCAAAATTGTAGGGGAAACCCATTATCATAAAGCAAGACTCAGTTTCCTGGAATACGTTTCTGTAAAGGAATGTATGATCTTGACACTGTAACATTTATTACCCCTTTCCCTTTAAAGTCTTTCCTGTTAAAACTTAGGACAGTAAATTCTGAAGATCAGGGTTTCTTATTGTTATACAAACAATACATAGCCCCCAATATTTCACAGACAAAAATAGGGACATGTTTATAATATCCTAATTCTCAGACCAAGGATTACTTCCAAAGACCCTCCTTCCTCTACTGTATGATGTTTTAGATACTGTTTTGCAATAGGCAGGCTTTCAGAGATTTAAATGTCAGAAGGGTGCTTCTTAAAAGTTAAAGTAACTATTTTATCCTAAAATAGTTGAGAACAGTTCAAAATATGCTGTTGCTGAATGTGAACTGCAGTGTCATGAGGGTCATGTCCCAAACTATACATGCCACTGTAGTTCTTTAATTAGAATTCCCAACATGTTCTTAATAAAGCAGCCATTGGGTGCTGGGTTCTTGACTGGGACTCACAAATTATTGCCCATTGGGCCATTTCCTCTATTGGGAACTCCCTGCCCCACAAGTCTGCTTTCAGTCACAATAGGAAAAAGGCTGTTTTCCTCTGTTATGCCTATAGGAACTTAAAGGTGTGTGTGAGGGGGTCCAATAAGGGCAAGGGCACAGGGAACACATTAAGTCTCCCTTCCTCGACTCCATAGACCTGGTCCAGATTGGGCCCCACACAGCTGCTTTTTAGCTCAAATTACACAACTGGAATTCCAGTCGTTTTCATGCACATGCATTTACTGTTGCTCTAGATGCAAGATATATCCATGCCCCATTCAAAACCTTTTCTAGGAGGATGCCAATTTTAGCAAGTTACTTTAAAATTTTTACTAAGGCATTTCTAAATGAAAAAATAGAGACAAAATAGGTACTGTGATGAACCATTGGCAGGTACAAGAAAATAGGGGCTGACCCTGGCGAATAGGGGACGGAGTGCATGATATGCTGTTAGGATAAAGGTGACTGGCACAGAGTTGGATTATTCTAGCAAATACTGGTGGCTTCATACTTATTAATAAGCCTGACAGATGTGAATATGCATGTGATGTCCAAACAGAAATGGAAGATAGGAAAGGGCAGGACTAGGAAGAAAGGCTGTTAATATAAGTTGCTCCTTAAAACGTTTTTGGAAAATAGCTACCAATACAATTTAAAGTTCTATTAAAAATTTCATTATGTTAAAGCAATAAATCCCAAACTATTCCAGTATGTATTTCAGAAGAAACATCTGTCTTCAGCTCTATAATTGAATTACGGGTTCATGCAAGATTCGTTGCCCATGACACAAGTTCAGTTCGAGATGATGCTTGCATAAACAGGACCAAGTTGAACCTTGGTGTAAGCTCATGAACATTGTGATGATTACTGTACCTTAATTTTGTACATTAACTGTTACCATGTGTGAGCTTTGCCTGATGATCTGTCAGCCCCCTAGCAAATGTTATTTCTGCGGCAAACGTACCATTTCCTGGCAGCCAAGTTGATGCAGGTGTTTCCACTTAATATATCAAAATTAATGTATTTATGGCTTCTTGATCTAACATGCATTACTGGGGAAAAGGCTAGCTTTTATAGTAAGATAGATTTAGTAAGCATCAAGGAATCATTGTGGTTATTGATTGTCTCTATTTTGTTCTAGGATTTCAGGTTCACTGTAAATTTATAAGCACGATTCTATTATACTGTAGTGAGATTGCTGGGAATGAGGGTTGGTCTTGCCAACTCTGTCTTGGGAAATGCTTGGAGATTTAGGGGTGGTACCTGTGGATGGTGAAGTAGGGGGAAGGGTCTCTGCAGAGACTTCCTTTGTGGTCTCCCATCCAAGTACTGACCCTGCTTAGCTTCCTGGCAGCACTTCAGTTTCTGCTAGACTTTATTGTATACCATGCAGTCCATCCTCTAACCCTGCCGTTTCCTATATGGGAACTGATCCCTGTAATCTGGAGATCAGGTATAATTCTGGGAGGACCATCTGGAATTTGATTACTGGGAATATAGTAAGTTTTCCCTTTGTGTGTTTGTGCCATTAAGTTGTAACTGATTTATGGTGACCCCATCAAAGAGTTTTCAAGGCAAGTGAGGAACAGAGGTGGTTTGTCATGGCCTTCCTCTGCAGATACTTCCTTTGTGGTCTCCCATCCAAGTACTGACCCTACTTAGCTTCCTTCTGAGATCTGATGAGATCAGACTATACCATTGTACCTTCCCACCTAAGTTTTCCCTGGTGGAGACAAAATACAGCTTAGGGGTTGCTAAACTGGGAAATGAATGAGGGAAAGCATTAGGATTCCCTTCTTTCCCAGCACCAATCCATCCCTTATAATCATGGCATCAGTGATTGTGTTTGTAAAAAACAAAAAATATCTCCCAAAAGAATCAGGGAATTCTCTGAGAGCAGGGATCACCATTAACAAGACTGAAACCAGAAGAAGATCTGGGATAGTGATTCAAAACTATTTGTGGAAAGGGCCTGATACACTGCTGTCCAGGGACAGTCCCTACACCCCCAAACCTATCAGGAATCCCAGACATGGAATGGGCAACACTGGCATCTCTGACTACATCCATCCCTTCTCTGCTCTGGGCAGCTGTGCAAGAGAAGACAAACACGAGACACACCAGAGATACAGGTAGATACAGCTCTGGTCCCAATGCAACCCCATCTAATAGGCAACAGGAAAATGGCCTGCAGGGAGGGCCTGACTGATTCTTGGCCCAACGCTTGAGTGGGCAGGGGAAATGGGCCAGACTAGGCAGGCAGAGCTGGCTATACTAAAGACTGTGCCCAGCTAGCAGCCGTACCCTGCTTTTGCTTCCATTGTGCAGGGTTACTTCCACAGGTGAGGAGGAGGGCATAGGCAATAAGTGCCTGCTTCATAAAGGTCAGGGACTGAAGCCAAGGAGGATCCACCCTAGCTCCTCCTGTTCCTAACCTGCTGGAAGGGAAAGCAGTAGGGAGAAACAAGGAAGGAAGGGTACTGGTGATCTGAATCCCTTCTTCTCTCAGGACTGTGGCCCAAAAGAGTGAGACCCTGGAGGGTGAGCTGGCCCCTACCAACCTCTGGCGACACCTTAGGAGATCACAGCCACTGGACTGGTGCAAGTATCTTGCAATATGGAAACCACAGAAGTGTGATGAAAGTCCAGAGCTGTTACATTTTTAATTCAGTTATTGTATGCTGTTTCAAGTCTCCTGTTTTATCTGTGCTATTAAATCAGCTGTCAGTTGTTATCCTCATATTAGTGAGATTGCTTGTATCTGTTAGGGTTAATATAGTGATGGTAGCTGGAATGTAGCTGGCATTTATCTCCAATCCTGGTTGCATAGGTGTAATCCTTCTAGCTTCTCCTGACTGTCTCCCAACAAGGAAAAGAGGAGAAAGAGGAGGTGGGAGGAACCACAGGAACACCATGGCAGGTCTGTGGAGAACTTGCTAGGTAATAGTTTTTGTTAACTTTCATAAAATTTCACACTTAAGCTTGACTTCCCCCCTAGAAAGTGTAATAAGATATTTTTAGAGATGTGCCCAATTCAGTGGCCCAGTGCATTTGGGTTGTGAAGCTGTTCTTGAGGAGAAAATTATTTGTCAAGTCTGACTTTGGGAACATAAAAGCTGCATAAAAGCCTTGAATTCAGTCTGGTGAGTGAACTGTTAAGCTTGGCAAATTATTTTCCTCTCAGGACTTTACAGTACATTTGGTGGTTGAATACTTTACTTGGGTTGAAAAATTCTTCTGTGCACTTTCTAGTATTCTCTGTGTTCTGGTGCTTGATGTTGTCACTCTCTTGTGGCCTGGCAGCTTCCTCGTGGCCTGTAAATATTTGCTAACTGATGTTGGACTGGATGGGCCACTGGCCTGATCCAACATGGCTTTGCTTATGTTCTTATGTTCTTATGATTTCCTGGTGACTCAGGGTATTTTGTTGATTTGGCCTTCACTTGTAGTGTGTAGCTTGGCTTATTTTGGAGTGTCCAGCTACACCTGTAGCACAATCATTGAGCCGTATTAGTCTGTAGTAGCAAAAATAGAAAAGAGTCCAGTAGCACCTTTAAGACTAACCAACTTTACTGTACCATAAGCTTTCGAGAATCACTGTTCTCTTCTTCAGATGCAATACTATTTGGATAGTATTTTCTAAGTGCTCAAACTGTTTCACATTACTGCATTGGCTGAGTATCTCCCCTAAGGGTAAACTGTACCTGCTAGAGGAAAATGCTGCTCACTTCTGGTTCATTCAAGTCAATTTCTGGAGGAAATCTAGTGGTCTTGGTTGCAAGATAAGGAGGGTATGACAAGGCTGGTGTAAGGGATACATTGAATAAAAGAGTCTTTGCACATTCACAAGTTAAATAGGTGGTTGGTGCCATGTGGTAATTCCTGCAAAGTAAAGCACATGGAGGGTGAGTGGGTAGTTTGAGAAATGCCGCAATATAGCAAGGTAGCCTATTATCAACCTTTTGTTTCAGGTGAGATGAGAACTAAGAAAAAATGGCTCAACTAAGAGGTGGCCATGGATGAACTGAGAGCTGAACTAGGTTGTCTGTGGCTCACGCCCTTGACTACTGTGGTACATCAGCTGCTGTAAGTCTTCCATAAATGCAGGGCCAAGTCTAGCTTTATTAGAACAACTTGAAGAAAACTTCCGTGCATTACAGTACCCAAAGCTATGCTTATGTCCATGCCAACAGAAGGTCAGAGTCTCTTCAGAGCTCAGAGTAGGAGCAAGAAGGGTTGGCTGACTGGCTTGTGGAGAGGCTTCCAGACTGACAGCTGATTGGGAACATGGACTGGTTGCTGCTATCCTGTCACTGACCGTCAATGCATTCTTGTTTCTGTGTAACACCTCTTCTGTGTATTTAGTTGTAAATCTATCTATGGCATATATTTCCATTGATCCTGAGGAAGCTGACCTTCTGAAAGGTTCCTTGATCTTCCCATTGCTCAGTTAAGGAAGTGAAATTGTCTTAATGCTAGTGATAATGCTGGCTAACCAAACACATAAAAGCTTGTTGACTGCACAGAGTTACAATGTATAGAGGTGGGGTTGTTTAAATATTGCTTTGTGCTAATTAATAACTTCACTCCCATTCTAATTAGCCCCCAGGTAAGCACATTCACTACACATCTGTAATGTGTAAACCTTGTTTTGTACACAGAAAGAGACTGCTTAAGACCCAAACAGCATAAACAAGTTGAAAATATTTGTTCTTCAAGAATAAGAAAAAACAGGGGTCATTGAAAATCATTGATTTGTTTGTGTGTGTGTGTGTGTGTGTGTGTGTGTGTGTGTGTGTGAGAGAGAGAGAGAGAGAGAGAGAGAGAGAGAGAGAGAGAGAGAGAGAGAGAGAGAGAGAGAGAGAGAGAGAGAGAGAATGTGCAAACATAAGAGGAGATAAAATGGGATTTTTCTTCTTTCTTGCAGAGGGCAAAATTAACGTATGATGATATAACATTGGCCAGCAATGGCGGGGAGGCTGCAGGCTTAAACCTGCACCTCCCTGCCGGGCGTGCCATTCGCCCGCCGATGTCAGTGTCGAGGAGCTCCTCGACCCCGACACCGGTGAGCAAATGAGGGGTGGAGAGGCTGCAGGCTTAAGCCTGCACCTCCCCCAGCCATGTGCTCCGTTCGCCCACTGATATCGGGGTCAAGGAGCTCCTCGACCCTGACACCAGCAGGCGAACGATGCGGCGTGGAGGCTGCAGGCTTAAGCCTGCACCTCCCCACTGGGCGCTCCATTCGCCTGCCGATGTCAGAGTCGAGGAGCTCCTCGACCCCAACACCGGTGGGTGAACAAAGTGGCAGAGAGGCTGCAGGCTCCACAGCTGAGCAACGGTAAGTGTGGGGGCGGGAAGCGGGGCTGGGGGCTGGGTGTTGTGGGGTTTTTTAAAGGGCCCTGCTGCTTGTTGGCAGGACAGGGCCCTTTAAACTATCAGCTGGCAGGCGGCAGGGGTGAATTCCCCCCTGCTGCCAGCTGCCTGCCAGCTGATAGGGAGGGGGGCTAAGTGGGGGGTTGGGAGTGGGGGGGAGTGATGGAATACTCAGCCCCCTGAATCACTTTGGAATGCTCCGAATCTTTATGGAGCATTCCAAAGCGATTCAAATACCCGAATCTGAAGGGGCTTGCTGCTTCGGGGTTTGGGTGTTTCCAAATGTTCCAAATCCAAATATTTCCAGCATGTACACCCCTAGTCACCACCAATCATTTGGTGTGGGACACAGAAGGTTACAAAGGAAGACATGGATTGAGGCCTTTGGGATGTGGTACATTACGAAGGCACTAGGACTGTATGGACAAGACCCCATAGTTCTATTCCCATGTGGAAAGATCCCCAAGGCAGTTCAGTTTCACATTGCTGAAGGTTTCCCCCCTCAAAGATCATTGTGGGAGATGAGTTGGTCATGCTGATTGGCTGACCCATACAGTCATAATTTTACCTGACAAGCCTCTATGCAGTATCTTCTCTTGCACTCCAAGGGTCCATTTGTTCCTGTTTGCCCAGCAACCCTTGCACTCAAGGCCCTTCCACATCTGCCCCTCGTAGGCTATCCGTATGGCTTATCAGATACCAACAGTCTGAATCCAGGCCGGGAAGGGTCCAGAACACTAGAGTTATCCAAGAAGACCTGGGGTTGATCAGCTACTGCTCTCTCAATCACTTTGCCCAGCAAGGACAGATTAGAGACTGGTAAATAATTAGCCACATTATTTTTGTCTAGGGATTTTTTTAAAATTAGCGAATAGATAACAACCTGTTTGAGTGGCCAGTGGAAGATTCCCTGAGTTGGTAATTGATTTACAATAGACCTCAGTGGTTCACTTATATGGTCCTTACTTGATTTTAACAGCCAAGATGGGCAAGGATCCAGTGCAAAAGTAGTGGCTTTCATAGATGTTAGGATCCTGTTAAGAGCTGTCATTGTAACTGGTTCAAGGCAGTCCATATGTGAGGAAGTGTATTAAGCATTTGTTCCATCTCATCTGTATTACAGCTAGCATCCAGATCAGAGCGTATTCATGCTATTTTATTGGTGAAAATCTTAGCAAAGGACTCACAGCTAATTGTCTGTTCTTGAGACTATAAAGGTTCAGATTTAGGGGTTAGAAGATGTTGAGTTACCTTAAACAATTGGGATGGTTGTGAACTAGCTGACTGAGAAATAAAGTTTCTTTTCAGCTTCATAGGTCCTCCAATGGGTTCTGTAGCATGCTCTGTTAGTTTCGGAGAGAGTTTTCCGCCAGCATCTTTCTAGGCATCTTCCAACCCACTTTAGGTCACCCAGCTCCATGGTAAACCACAGGGCTGGCTTCTGTCCCAAGGGCTGGAGGGGTCAACAAGGAGCAATGATGTCAATAGCTTCAAGGAGCTTTGTGTTCCAGGCTCCTACAGCAGCTTCTATAGAATATGTGTCTGGAATTCTAAAATCCCCCAAGACATTTTGGAATGTAGAAGGATCCACAAACCTTTGTGGGTGAATCATTTTAACTGGACCCCCCATTTTGCAGGGGATTGGGGCCATATTCACTTTTGCCTTCAGCAGATGGTGGTCTGACCATGGTTTGGGCTGAATCTCCTATGCTGAAACAAGACTTTCTCTCAAAGTTTCAGTGCAAAATATTAAGTCCAAGGTATGGCCTCTTTCATGTGTATGGTCTGTCACTATTTGAGGGAAACCCAGGGTTTCCAGGGAAGCTACAAATTCCTGGACCAGACCTGACTTGGAACACTCAGCATGGATGTTGAAGTCCTCCAGAACAACATCTAGGTGTCTACAACACCATATACACTAGCCGCTCTGCCAACTCAGAAAGGGTGCCTATTGGAGTGCTGGGCAGTCTAGAAACAAGCAGAATACCCAATCTATAGTTCCCATAGATGGAGCATACAGTCAATACCAGGTATAGCTTGTACTGGAAGCCTGCGGAAGTTGAAGGACTCACAAAGAATAATAGCAACCCCTCCTCACTGGCTACCATAGTGAGGTTGGTGTAGGACCGCATAGCCAGGGAGAGTTAGTTGGGACGGATACACCATGACATTTTCCTTCAGCCGCGTCTCTGTTATGCAAGCCACATCAATTTCCTCTTCCTGCAACATCCAACCAACCTTGTTCCTAACAGATCTGGTATTGCATAGTATTAGTGTAGCAATGGGGGCAGAAGTGGCCTCTGCATTGTCAGCACTTGGGATGCTAGAGAAGTTAGATAAACAGCGAGCATTGTAGCTTGATACTGGTTGCCTTTGGTAAGTCCAACCCCCATACCTACCAGCTCTCATCTGCACTTGAATAGTAAATTCAGCAGACATTTTTTGCTAGGTAAGAAAGCTCAAGAATGCACCCTGAGACCATATATTTAAGTATCAAACATACTGGTGCCCTCAACTCAAGAGAACAGTCTAGGGCTACAACCATGGTATATTTAAGTAAGCAGTGTCCAGTGGGTGTTAACGTCCATCCAAGAAGCAGTACATAATTAGTGGCGCTCTTCTTCTCTCATATCCTTCTTCATCTGCAAATGATGTCTGTCCTCTAGCTGTGTACCCCAGGTGCTTTATTCTTTACATTTTGCAAGTTTGTACTGGGCCCCCCAAAATAATGCTTGGGCCCTGTTACTGTTACTAAAGAGGAAATAAAATGGAACAAGAAGGAAAGGAAGGGATTGCACAGGGCAGAAGAGAAGAAACTCGACTAGTAAGGAGTTGACTGATGGAAGACAAGCATGCTGGAGTAGTCTGTGCTGACGCCCATACTCTGAAAGAATTGCTTGCACATTTCCCTTTACCTCTACAAGTTTAAAGGCTAGATATTTACTTAGAAATGAAATCTGAAAAGCCACAGAAGGGGTATGTGTATTTCTAAGGGGGCATTTCTTCCTAATGTCCTGTGTAGCTATGGTCCTAGATCTGCATCTCCTCCTTTCCCCCCCTCCCCCAGAAAAGGGCTTTTTATTACATTTGTCAATTTTGTTTGATTGCATTTATACACCACCTTTTACTCCTAATGAAACTCAAAGCAAACTTCAGGAAGTATCCCATCTGGATAATGGGCAGACATAGACCTGCTTAAGTGCAGCAAGGATGCTGCATATATGCCTTTTGCCAGGACTCTAGGATTATTTTATTTTCTTTCTGTTTATTTTCCTGGAGTGAGTGAGTGTGTGAGAGAAAATCCATTGGAGTCATAGTCTACTAAATTAAAGCACTATTCAGTTCAGGGAGAGAATTAAGCATGTTTAATTTTTCCCATTGAAGTCAATGCCTACCTTTGTCTAGAGATCATACCCATTGCTAGTAGAATCCTTTTCTCCAGCCCATAGTGTCTTCTGCAAAGCTCAGTGGGCATAAAAATGCACTGGGCAAGCAGCTGCTCATTTTTATTAATGGATGATTGCAGAGCAGGCTAGTATAGTTTTTAAGCACCACTTTAAGGCCTCTACACTGTCTGAAATTTAGTTTGTGCAGCAGAGTATGAGTGGCATGCTAATGTGCTATTCCCTGCAGTGTAATAATTTTCATAGCAAGAAAGAAATTTACGTAAGAAAAGCTCAATTATTTCTACAAAAGCTTTGAGACCACAGAGACTCTATAGCAGAATTATCTACCAACCACCTCAGTAATGTCTCTAGAGTACACATTTTTAGATCAGGGAAAGTTCTCATGGAGGCTGGTAGAGTTTGAGGGGCCAACCCCTTCCTCAAGTATAATGCATGGCCCAATTCCTCTGAATGCATTAGCCCAAAAGCTCACAGGTGAAGACGTTTACAGGGTTTTATAAAATTGCAAGTGGTGGACCCACAAGTTCTTTCCCCTATATGTTCTTCCTATCCCTTTCCCACACTATTTCCCCTTTCTCTCCTCCCTGTAGCCCCAATATCCCTTCCCTACTTCCTTCTCTCCATCCACTAGCTAACCTACCTTTATCTGTCCTGTCTTCAGCTTTCCCTTCTTCCCTTCCCCTTGCAGCCTCTCTCTTGGAAAAGTCTGGCCTAGTTGCTCAGTGGCCTCCAGTGCTGGTCTGATCCTAGTTGTGCAGTAGCTGACAGTATGTTTCAGGCGGGGCCCAGTAGAGCAGTGGCTGCTGCCAGCGGGCCTGCTTCCTTCTGTCTTTCCCACCTATCTTCATCTGTCTTCAGCTTTCTCTCCTTCCCTACTCCTCCCAGTAGGGTTACCAGCCACCCAGTGAGGCCCTGCCCCCATCTTTTACCCCTGGCCTCGCTCACCTGGCCAGTGGGGGGGGGGGGTGCAGTTTGGGAACCAGCAGAGCATGCAGCGAAATGGTGCGTGTGCTCAGAGGCCCCAGTGACATCTCTTCCATTTGAAAACCAGAAGCTATGGGGTGTCAGCAGGGCCCAGTTGGCTATCTTTGAGGTTGAATTCGGCCCAGCTGAGTCCCTGCAGTTTTCAGTTTTCACTTAGAAGTGATGTCACCAGGGCTCGTATGTAGGGTTTCCAGGTACCTGCCGGTGGCGGGCAAACTCCTGGAGATTTGCCTCCTTGTCCTCTGATTGCCCAGCAATCGGCAGGAGATGGCAAGCTCTCAGAGGTTGTCTGCTACTAGCAGGCACCTCAGGAACACATGCTGCACCCGTGCTCCCAACAGGTGCAGTGATGTCACTTCTGGAAGTGATGTCATGCCAGCCCCGGGAGCATTCCCATGCTTCGTTTTGGGCCAATTTGGGCCCCAAATGGGCCAAATGGGCCCCATGTGGAGTGCAGGAGTGCTCGTGTGGCCGGCATGGTGACATCACTTCTGGAAGTGATGTCATCACGTCAGTCCCAGGGCATGCGTGTGCTTTGTGTGCATGTGAAGAAGTACGTCATGCCCAGCACAAGGTAAGTACCAGGGCAGGAGGGTAGAGGGACCTGGCAACCCTACTCATATGTGTGGAATGTATATTGCCTCCCCACCTGCTGACCAACTCCCATCCCCCACTTTTCAGGTAAAGGGGGCTGACAGCCCTACCTGGCAGCTTCTCCTTAGGAAAGATCTAGCAGGGCTATATGGTGGCTGGGCTCAGTTGCACAGCGGTTACTGGCAGATTGGGCCAGGCTGAGCTGTGTGGTGGCTGCCGCTGCTGGGCCAAGCCAAGTTGTGTGGATAGTGTGTTTCTTGTCATCACTGCTGGGCCTGCTCCCAGCATGTCCTCCTCCTTCAGAGCCATGTCAGTAGAGGGGGAGCAGGGATCTTTTCCAGGATTGGTTCAGTCCACTCCTGCTTGCCCCACTTTTCTTTACAGAAACCAAAGCTTGGAAGGCTTGGTAATATTGTTATGATTGCTTAGAAATGCTAAACAGCCACTGACAGTCCAGTGGGCATTCTTTTCTTAAAGTTACAGGTGTTGTGTCATATGTTTTGGAGAGTTTTAATCCATGAATAGATTTTTTAAAAAGCAAGTATTGGGGACCACCAGCTGGAAAATGTTTTTATCAGGTCTGCTGGGATCAGATCTTCCTCTGAAGATTTTCTTGAAGCTAAGAAAGCTATTAGGCTTCAGATTTTTCTGGAACCCTGAGACTTCCTTCAGGTTTGTCGAGAAATCCCCATGACCAAATAGAAAAAAGGCCAAAGAATAGGGGATATATATGAGTAATAACTAGCAAAGGTCCCCTATGACAAATTAAACCGTAAATTGGTCTCAACAAGTCTCTTTTAAATTCAAAGTGCAAAGTGTGCAAACATTTGTTTTGGATGTAATGTTTGCACACTTTGCACTTTGAATTTAAAAAGGACTTGTTGAGACCAATTTACGGTTTAATTTGTCATAGGGGACCTTTGCTAGAGAAATCCCCCTGAACGGTTCCTAGCTGCATTTTGTGGCTCTATCAATCATATCCTCTGTGGTGTAGTGCACACCACAGAGGATGGTTGAATGGTGTGGAGAAAAAAGTGAAGATTTTTTTGGTTGTGCTCTTATTATTCTAGAACTCAGACTCAAATCAGATAAATTGGTTGGCATGAGGTTGAGAAGAGTTGGCAGAAAGCATTTTTTTCACACAATGCAGAAGTAACTTTATAGAATTCACTGCTACATAAGGAGGCAAAGGGCCCTGATGCCTTTAAAAAAATGTGAGGGCAAGCTTTTATCAGTGACCGTTAAGAATTACAACTAATAAACAGGTGCTTGGGAGTACCACTGGAGGGAGCTGTTGCCTTCAGGCTTTGTTTCAGAATATTAGACATATGTTGCATGGCCTGATTAAGTCTTATGTTTTTATGGGCAGTGTGTATTCCATGATTCATGTATTTTTGAAAAGGAGGACCCAGAATGCAGATTGGCACAAATAGGGCTATTTGAAAGGAATTATTCTTTATGGTTTGTGTGTGTTTTGAGGTCATCCTTGTGGCTGTTTCATCTTGATGGTGGCAGCTGTTAAATTAGAGAGCTGGATCCCACCAGGCTTTCTGCTGGTACATTCCTTTGGACCAAGAAACCTTTTGCTAGTACAAGGGCTCGTGTATCGGCTGGAATCAAAGGAATTCTCCAATGTCAGCAGAAGAGCCAAGTAGAATACAACCAGCAGTTGCGCTGGATGTATTCTCTGAATAAGCTTGAATTGTGTCTGTGTAGGCAGAAAGGCAGATCCCAGGTCACAGGCACATCTACTTATTACTCATAGGCAAATGCTCTACTTTGCTGTTTCAGTGAGTAAGCTTGCAGTGTAATGTGTTCTTTGTGTTGTCTTGCTGCTCTCTGAGCAACCATGAGAAGAATATGTATAGTGTTCCTGCCCTGCCATTAGAGCCTTACTTACAGATAGTATCTGGAATGAAGCTATTGATGATGTATTCTGGGATATATTGCTGGGGAAAAAACCTTGTGTACACAAACCTTTAATTGATATGGATCATTTAGGCATAGACCAATTAGCATGGTAATTCTGCCATGCATGCGAAGTTTGGGAACTTCCTCCTGCTTCCACCACAGCAATAAACATCCAAAGTTGCAATGCTGAACTCTGAAACCATAGACAGGTCACCTAAATCTCTTTGAATCCCAACACGAGGGATGTAATCTGTAGTAACTGCAGAAATGCAAGGAACTTGTTGTACAGTGAATTGCCATTTCTTCATTTCTTTGTGTGTTTATCACATGCTGTGTAAGTGTTGGAATAACTCTGACAAATAGGTACTCAGTCTACCTTGATTGTTCTCTGTGGGGAACTTAAAATAGTCCTTGGATCAGTACCAGATAAAATAGAAATCCCATTAACCTTGCTGCTGCTGCTATTAAGGTATCTTTGCCTCTTACTATGTTTCTGTCTGTACTCCTGACTCTTGGAGTATACATTTTTAAACCATTTTTCTCACTTAAAACAAATTGGATCTGGATACCCGCTGCTGACTCTTCAAGACTCTGTGGTGAACCCTGGACTTCCTCTTTACCTTCAGGGGCAATTAAGAGCATCCACTCTGCACTGTGGCAGGTGGAATAGGGTTGAACAGTTCCACATTAAGGATTTCCTAATTTAGGAATTAAAACTACCTTTTTTCTGCTGGTTGTTAATACAAATCACATTTTAATACAAATGTATTTTAAAATTTTGTCACTGTCTCTGTCCCGTCTTCCATTCCAAGCACAAGTTTGTGAAAGAAGGGCAATATAGCACCAGAGGAGCAGATTCTGCATGGAATATAACACTAACAATTGCACATAGAGTCATTGAAAAGAGAGTTCTTTCTTCCCAGAGTAATTTGCAGACCCAATACACAGTATTTTTTCAGTTGTTTTTGGTGTCCTGCTGTTAAGCATTCTACTTCCATAGGGCTTAAGACACAGAGCCAGCGTTCTCCCAATGGCACATTTATTTCTTCCAGATGGCACAGGTGACTCTGAAAGGCATATGTGCATCATGGGAGTTTTTGGCTCTTTCACACTAACACAAAATGGGAAGTGATGGAAACTGATGCCCTGGTGGACAAATCTTATGGGCTGTTCTTCAGGCACCAGTATATTCACATCTGGAAAAGTGTGTTCATTTTAATGTGTGAATGATAGCACAAATGTCTGTTCACTCAGAGGTACATCCTTTCTTTCACTAATGCAAGTTTTTGAAGTTTAGCTCCAAAAGCAGTAAGATCAACCCAATGCAGCCTTTTGTTGGTCTTTGTGTCCACTTTTGGTGGGTAGTAGGTGGGGTGATGTTCCTAAAAGAGATGTTTTCAATTGTACGAGATTCTGTATTCAGGCACACAGTGGTTGATTGTGTTGTTGCATTCCTTCTGCTCTCCATGTTCTGATACTGGCCAGGCCTGGCCCAGAGAAGGCTGGAGGTCACATGATAGGCACAGATCAAACAGCCTCATCTCAGCTGCATTGGTGCATTAATATTCATATCTGGGAAAGCAGGCAGAGACCAAAGTGCTTCATTTGATATACTGGCATATTTTTAATAGTATAATTTGCCTGGCCAGTGGGATGGAGGAACTTTATTCAACCCCTTTCACCAGTCACTAAGTTTTTAGCTGCTGCAGGCACATAACTAGGTATACCACTTATAATGGACAGCTTTATTTTGTTTTTGTTTTGGAAACTCACTGGATCCTGGATATACTGGTCACAATAAGCACACTTCAGGCTGTTTTTGTGAATGTTACACAATGTGCTGAATGCATGCTGTTCCTTCTTATATCAAGAGGGCTATTAACTCCTTTTAGCTTTAATGTGAGCATATATGAGATGAGGGAAGTTTCAAAACCAGGATAGCACCAGAAAAGACTGAAAGAATAGAAAAAGAGAGAATACAAGAGGCACTTATCTGAAAAGGTTTTTTTTCCCCTGAAGATGATTTTGTACATGCATGAAAAGAGAGGAAATGCTGAAATTTACATATCTAGTTTCATAAATAAGTAGTTTCAGTCTTTTCAGAGCAACAAGCTATCCTTTAGACATAAGATGGGATCTTTTCTCAATTTTTACCATAGATGTCTGTTACATTTTTATCCTGCCCCCCTACAGAAAGCTTAGGGTAGCATACAGGCCTCTTTCTCCTCTTTGCACTGTGTTCTCTAACAACCAACCCTATGAGGGATGTTAGGCTTTGTGTGAGCAGCTGCCCCAAAGTCACCTAGTGAGCATGATGCCTAAAGAGGAATTTGAACCTGGGTCTTCCCAATCCAAAACTGATTGTCATTCTCCACTCCTCTGCTTGAAGCCAGCTGGGTGACCTTGGGTCAGTCACAGCTTCTTGGAGCTCTCTCAACCCCGCTCACCTCACAGGGTGATTGTTGTGAGGATAATATTAACTTTGTAAACCGCTCTGAGTGGGCATTAAGTTGTTCCGAAGAGCAGTATATAAATCAAATGTTATTATTTTTGCTTGGCAGTAGTCTTCAACCCATGAGTCAGCACCCTCCGGTGGGTAGCAGAGCCCAACCCTGTTGGGTCACAAGCCCCTATGGGGCCTTCATGGTTTTTTGCTGCCATTTGGAAGGGCCTGATGCTAGTGTGTATGCATAGACAGCAAGCCATGCCTCCTGTCTCTCTTCACACACATGTTGAGAGGAGCAGAATGGCAGTCACTGGAGATGATTCATCCATATCTTCAATTCCTGCCTTGTTCCTCACTATGGTATATTTCCTGGTCTTTGAGTTATGTTTCTTGGTATGTACCCCATGGTCTTGTAACTGATGAGGTCATAACTCTGGTTCTTCCTATTCCTGTCAAGTGAGTCTGATGTGATATCACTTCCTGTCATGCACTTGCTGCTTAGTGGGTTCTATGGTCTGTGGCTTGTGGGTCTTGAAAGGCTGAAGAACAAATGCAAAGGGAATAGGCCTCCTACACCTTTAATAGATGTATAGAAGAGAAACATTGGCAAAGACATTTTGCCAAGCCATGCCATTCCATGGTGGGATGAAATAATAAATGAAGGTACAAAGGATAGACAACAAGTAGGAGCCTACTCTTACATTACTGAGGAGGTAATCAGTGGCATGGAGAAACATGGAAGATCTCATATGAGAATGTAGATGAGAAGCTGGAAGCAGCTTTCGCCTTTTAAGCAGACAAAGCCAGTTTTAAATGGTGAATATGCTTAATGTCAGAAGCATGTTGCATTCTGTATGAGATATAGACACTATGGGACAAAGAAAGCTGAAATCTTCATTTTAACTTTTTCTAATTAGATAACATATACATAATTTTACTAATTTTCTACGTTTTCTTAATCAGTTTTGAAATAAGAAGTGCGCAAAGCTGCATAAAAATGAAAGTAAGACAGACAATAAATGATAATTTCAACAGGTAGTAAGACCAGTTATAGAAGCAGAGGGGCATTGCCATAGAATCCAATCTATAGTCCTTTTTTAACACTTGCAGCAGAATATACATAGCCCTAGTCAGGGTTTTTTTTCTGGGAAAAGAGGTGGCAGAACTATCAAGAGGGAAATGAGGAAGAAACACATGAGATTCTTTGAAATCATATTATTTTCAAGCACTATTGCTGAGTATTTTCAAGAGGTGCCGGAACTTCATTCCCCAGTATCCCCCTGAAAAAAAGCCCTGGCCCTAGTTAATAAAACTTGCAACATGAAAACAAGATACTTTGAAACCCAAAACAACTAGATTGGATCCAAATGTGTGTTCCTTTAATGGAAGTGGGGTAATTTTTGTTAATTTCCCTTTTCTCACTTTACACTCTCACATACTTTATGCTGTTCCTGAGAGTTCCTCACTCTCCAGCAGCAAAATTTTATGGCCTGTAGTGAGCTATTATGAAAAGGTGAATAGAAATAACAACAACAACAATGTGCTTTTATACTACTCTTCTAAGCAGATTAATACCCCACTCAGAGCAGTGAACAAAGTCAGTGTTGTTATTATTATCCCTACAAATCAGCTGGAGAGCTGGGGCTGAGAGGAGTGGCTTACCCAGGGCCACCTGCTGAGCTCATGCCAGTAGTGGGATTCAAACCGGCAAAGTGCATATTTGCAGCCCAACAACTTAACTATCTGATCCATTGCTTAGAAAAGTGGCTATTTAATTTACGTTACATGTAATCCTAAGAAGTTACTCCACTGAATTAGAGGTGCTGAATTAAAGGGTGTAACTCTTGTTTAGGATTGTACTGTAATTCCATTGTAAAGTTTTTTAGAAGTGCAGTATTGGTTGCAAATCACCATTTCTCCCTCAGGGTGCTTTAGGCTGGATCTCTGAGTTTGAAAAATACTGAACGTGGTATTTATTCAGACTCAAGAACTTTAGCATCTGTATGTGCAGAATCTGAATTAGTGTCAACATGCAAATTCAGGAAGTACAAAAAAATTAAGTGCTCATAACATTTCAGCAAAAGTAATCTGTATTGACGGTTTACATACCCTTATCTCTATAGAGCTGCATCATACCAACTAGCAGCTGCTAATATCAGATGCAGCTGTTTCTACATAGTACTAAATCTGTGAAGAAGTTTACCTGGTGGCTTCCAGAGGCTAAGCTGTATGTGTGCAACAACTCACCCTGGAGATTGAAGGGATTCTTCCAATGCCATGACATCATTGATGTCTATAAGATTCAGGAGCGCCCTGGTAACAATCAGTCCATATGGTGAAATCTGCTGCCTGGAAACAGCCCTTCAGCATGTTGGATGATTTCAAGCAGCCTCCACAGAGGAGGATGCATCGTGTGCACTGGGCATAATTGAATTATTGTAGGCAGACTTAATAGCTATTTAAGAGTTTAAAAAAGGACATGAGATAAAATCATCATGCAAATGCCACTCAACAAAACTGAGCTGGCAAAACTAAATGATTATCACCATATGGACCAATATGATGAGCACATGCTTTTCTTTGTCATCCAAGATGAGCTCTTTCTTCCCTTTTGGGAAGACATAAACAGACAGCTGTGACTCTGGAGGAAGGCAGCAAACTTCTGGCATGAATGCTAATAAACACCCACACTTGTCTTTGCTCTCAAAGAAATTGCTGCAAAACTTCTCCTGGAAAAGCATTAATAGATATTTTCCATGGTTCCGTTCTGTGTTGACAGAACCTACAGTAGCTACTCAGTAGCAATGCAGCTACTTCAGTGAGCCAGTCTGGTGTAGTGGTTAGAGTGTCAGACTAGAATCTGGGACTCTCAGGCTTGAATCTCCACTTTGCCATGGTATCTTGCTGGGTGACCTTGAGCTAGTCACATACTGTCAAATCTAACCTACCTCAGAGGGTTGCTATTGTGAAATGGAGGTGATGATGTAAGCCCCTTTGGGCACTCACTGAGGAGAAAGGCTGGGTATAAACAAATTCAAACAAGTAAACATCTTACACTCTTTGAGACCAAGTTTGTACTTCTTCCTTTCCCTTTCAGTAATCAGACAGCTGTTTTCTAGGGACTGTTCTAATACTTTTTGAAAATGTAATCTAATGTATATTACTCTTTACAAGTATGCTTGCATGATCTAAGGATTAAGGGAAATGTTCCACAGTGGGCTAGTAAACAGCAGCTTGTGAGGCGGGAGGATTATCCTAATCACCATTCACAGGAAACCACTTCATTTTTGTTTACTGCTTTTATCTATCAACGTCTGTTCTAGTCAAAGGTAAAGGCACAATCCCATGCATGCTGGACTCACCTGTTGAAACTATTTAGTAGGGACTAAAGTGCTTAATTTTGGTTGGTTCACAACCCTACTTTTTACTGTGTTCTTTATTGTAATGTGGGGGAAAGGAAATGCAGATTGTGGGGTGAGAGATGTAGTGACTAGGATGGAGGCACCCAGCTACTGTACTGGAGATAGTGTTTATTTCATTTCATTTATTCATTTCATCCCAGTAATCAGAGATTGATAATGCCATACCTGATCTTGCTTGGAGCACACATTATGCATGCCACAACTGAAGAAGTTTTGGATTGCTTGCATAGTAAAGTGCACATTGTATATGAACTGCCCTTAAAAATGGAAAGTGGCATACCAATTTGTTCTAAAGAAAAACATCCATGCACAGATTTATCAGTGGACAATGCATTGCCAAATCTATCAGAACATGCCAATTGTGCTGAATGATCAGTATTCTATCATAGTCCCCAAATAGCTCATCTTCACTGGCTGGCAGTCAGTGTCATCTGTCTTCCATGGCTCTAAAGCATTTAGATAAATAAATCAGGATGGCTGACGTGACCATCTTATCTGAAGGCTGATCTACCTTCGTTAGTTGTATTACTGGCCTTTCCCCACAGATCAGATCTGCACTGCATGGAGGGGGAAACATTTTGTTTGAGATAAATCTCCTGCATGTTGATGTTTTTACCATGCTCTTTGTAGTTCTCACATTATATTGGAAGAGTGATGAGGGACCCTAGGTGTTCCAGTGACTATAGGCAAGTTGGATGGGCATTTGTGGCATCAGGGCCCAAATTCATGTTTCACAGTGATCTCAACAAGTGGCCCAACTCTACTGCATTTTCCCATCTGTAACACGAAAATTTAATATTGAGTCATGTGATTATGGTCTGCCTATTTATCATATTTATCACATTTTTACAGATTGATATCCTCAAAGCAGATATGGAAAGTGCAGAGTGGAAAATTTTGGAAAACCTGATCCTGGAGGATGTTGTGCCACGTATTGGACAACTGGTGTTTGAAATCCATGTTCATTGGCCTGGATTTGAAGTCAGTGGAAATGATAGCACTGTAGTTCGATACTGGTATAGTCTTCTCAAAGAGTTAGAACTGAAGGACTTTAGGCTTTTTTACACTTACAAAGACTTATCAAAACCACAGATATTTCTAAAAAGGGAGGCCTTCAATGCTAGTAGCTGTTACACTCTGAGTTGGGTGAATACAAGATGGAAATAAAAAACCTCAAGTACAGAAGAGAACTGTGAATCATCACCTTAGCCAGTGTTATTGAAGATGGCTTTGGAGGCCTTGACAAAACTTACCGAACTTGCAAAGACACAAGTTGTGGTATATAGTAATAACAAGGGTGTGCATCCAACTACACAGTTCTGAAGATGTAATGGTGCTTGTATCTTCAGAAGAGGTGGTGATGATTTCTGCCGATTTCTATTCCCCCTACACTCTCCACTTTGTCTTCCATGTTGTTTCTGAGGGTGTACTGACCCCTCCCCCCGCCCAGAACAAAGCTTAAAATGTTATTTCTTTTCTCTTTACTTTAAAATGTTAAATCTTTCCTCTTTGCTTGGGCTAGAGGAAGGAAAGCTGAGTTTCTCAGGGTTCTGACTTACAAGGGGTACTTTGTTGTTCTGTCTTCTATTATGCCCCCCCCCCCGACACCCTCACTTGATTGCCTGTTTTATTTTCTGGCTGCTGGGCAGTCATTTCCTTACATTGTGCCTTCCCCCCCCTTTATATCTTTATTTTCTTGTACTGTGGTATACAGCCACTTCTCAATATGCTTCTCATTTTAATAGGATCAAATTATTCAAGTTTTGTTTGTGATCAGTGACAATAGGTAATAAGAAGAGCTCTGCTGGATCAGACAGAGGGTTCATCCAGCCCAGCATCTTGTTTTCCACAGTGACCAACCAGATGTTTCCAGGAAGCCCACAAATGGGTCATAAAGGCAACAGCAAGCAACTTGCACCCATTGGAGTACTGTCTCTGACCATGAAGGTTTCATTGAGCCCTTAAAGGTCAATGTCCCAAAAGGTTTTTTTGTCATGTATAAAGTTGCCAATATGGACAATGTATGTAACAGTTCACTGCAGCCGAGGCATATGTCTGTTTGGCAAATGCAGTCAGCTGTAAATTTCCCCTTTTTGTCTGTTTTACACACTTTCTCCTGGTATTATGGGGAATAATATCCTTCTGATGCCTCCTTTACTTAGATCTGTTTTTCTGGAAGATACACAGCTTCTTTCTGTGTGGGATAAGGAAACAAAGATAGACTTCTAATTGTCTTTGTTATAACTGACATTTAAAAAAAACACTCCCCCCAAACCACTCAGTATTCTCAAATTACCTTATCCCAAAATCATATCATCCATTTAAAACTGAAAATTGTATATTGGCCTGCTCTTGAACTCTCCTACCATAGTTCACCATTAAAGCTTTTCAGCTACTTACCAGATTCTAAAAATCTAATAATGTACTATTATGGATTGCAGAGATGTTTATTATCAAGCCAGTTCTATTTTGCTACAAGCAGTAAGTTAACTACCAGCGCCAGCTTCAGTTACAGCAAACTATTTTAAATATCCAAGAATATACTATACCAGTGTTATATCATAAATCAAATCTAGCCATAGCACATGTTCCATCCAAGATCAAATGGCCTCTGATAAAATGTAAACCATGATGGAAAATCTTAAGCCATGTATAGTTTTGTTCCAGCAGAATACTTACCGACTGCTCTCCTGACTGTTAAAATCAGCACAGAATGACAAATTACAGTGGGCTCAGGAGATATAATCAAATGTTATACAGTAATGAGAATGATGCTGAAAAGGCAGACCTATGTTAAGTCCTAGTTGCAGATTATACTACCGGCTTTTGCACCTTCTAGTTCAAATGATTTTTTAAAACTCCTCCTCTTCCTGCACAAATTCACTTCTCATAGCGTATGTGATGAGAAATAAATTGCAGGCAGGTACAATCATTAAATGGGCAACTCCATTATCCACGTCAGAGATACCTTTCCTTATTCAAAAGTTGAGGAGGAAGAAGATAAATGCACCTGTTAGCACACTTGAGGATAAGTCCAGTTGTCCTTTAGTGAGCATGAACAACCTAATATGCACAGAAAGAAAAAAAAGTTCTAAATACACTATAGTGAGTTATGAGAACTATGGCGAAATGGGGCCTCTCCCTTCTTTTTTGTCTTAACTGGTAGACCTCACTCTGCCTACCCCTCCCTTGCTTAGCCTAGCACCTGGAGGAGCCATCTCACTTTCCTGTCTCCTGGTAGTTGCTGCCACCACTGTCCCTGTATGGGGTCCTGGTTAGGAGGGACAGCCTCCTAACCTCCCTCCTCTGCTAGTGGGCCCAAGCGGTTGGGGGACTATGTGGAACAGAAGATCTTTCTTCCTTCATAAATTCCAAAAAAACATTTATTTAACTTCTAACTATACACAGGCAAATATACAGTGAATGGAAGGAATACAACCTAAAAAGAAAGCCCTATTCTATCTCCCTCATGCCCTAATTAGATGTTGTGTAGGGCAGGCCTGATACTTTGGTACTTGGGGTTACATTAGATCTACATCTCCCCTCAGAGCCATCTCTCCCTCAACTCAGACACCAACTGTTAACTTCCAACTCCCCTCCACCAACTGACTCACTCTCCCTCCAATCAAATTCCATTCCAGAACTGGCCCCTCCCCTCTGCAGCCCATAGAAAGTTAACTCCACCAACAGAATTGTGTTTCTCCACAAGAACAATGGCATGTAATCCTGTTAACCTATACTACACATACCCAAGCGATGAAATGTCCTCACAACATGTGGATAATACAGCAGCCCTTGCTGGTGCATATAGATATCATTCAACCCATAGGCCCTTCAGTCACTAGCCCAGGTCTTGCTTTACATTCTGCATCTTTGCATTGCTCTAGAAAATATGCTTTGGTTTTCCCACTGTTACCCCCCACCCCTTCCCTTATTCCATTCCTTCTTCTTGAAAGAAAGTCACAGACAGAATTGTGCTGGCATCACTTACCTACCAGTTGGAGACCAATGTGTAAACATTTCATTCATGCATCTTACCACTTCTATGCTTTTTTGCCATTTTTCCTTCTCTTATGTACAAGTTCTTTATTGCATTTCTCCTGCTCTTGAGATAACAGAAAGCATTTGGCTCTGCAGGAAACGGAGGGCACATAAAAGGCCAGAGTAAAAACAAAAACAGAGATGTGTGTTGTGCCTTCAGCCACATTTGATGCATGGTAGAGTGTTGTAGTTAATGAAAAAGAAGGGGGTGCACAAAGGCTAAACAAAGGGAAAAAAGCAAATGGTGCAAAGGGAAGCGTCTTTAATAATTATATAAACCCTACGCATTTTGCAACAGCTTTGCAACACAAAGTGCGTACATAAGAATGATACTAAAAGGAATTTGGAAGATGCTCCTGATGAAGCTGTTGCGAAACGTGTACGGTTTATATAATTATTAAAGACCATTTAATAATTTGCACCATTTGCATTTTTTCCCTTTGGAGTGTTGTAGTTGGCATCTTTCTGTAACTGCTGCTGCTGACCCCAGATATCCTTTTTGTTCCACATGAAGAGAGTCCTGTGGCAAGTTAAGGCAGATTTATTGGGCGTATGCATTTATGAACTACAGGCCACTTCATTCAGATTGTGATTCATTAACAAAGAACCACATGCTTCATTTGCAATAGGATTAAATTTATTTTTATTTATTCATTTTTGACTTTTATTCCACCCTTCCCACATTTCCAGCAGGCTCAGGGTGGATTACAGACACAGAGGTTAAAATATATAAAAAACAATTATTATAAATTAACAATCCTAAAAGCATCCAAATTTACACAGATTAAAATACATATATAAACATCAACATAGCAGCACAAAATTCCACTGACCAGATTTTAATCATCGTCAGAGTATCTTTGCAGTAAAAGATTTTTGAACGGGGGTATTGGTGGTGGTGAGGGCCCAATCCATCATGTTCATCCTCGTGTCTTCTGTGCAGTCCCACATGGGAACTGCACATGTGCAGGCCTGCTGTGGATGTATCAAAGCTCCAAAAGGTGCGAGATGCTTGCTTGGCCTTTTCATGCGCTTTTCAAGTGGGCGCGGCTATAAAAGGCGGGATGAGCGAATGCCTCCCTCAGTTCTTCTTTAGTTGCCACTGAAGGACGTGCTTCAAGCTCCTCTTCAAATCCGAGCAAGAAGATAGAAAGCGAGAAAGTAGAAAGCAAGAAGATGTCTTCGAAGGCACTTTTCAAGGTGTCTCAAATGTAGTTCCAAGATGGCCCAGTCCAATGGGCATGATAAATGCATAATGTGCCTAGGAGAGGCACACGATACTTGCGCTGTGGCATCTGCAAACAGTTCACGCCGAAAGCCAGGCATGAGAGGACATCACGCCTGAATGTGGCATTATGGGAGTCAGCTATCCACAGTGTTTCCAACTCTGAAGTCTTGAAAGCCACTAATAAAGGACCGCAGCACCCAGAACAGGCCTCCTTGGTACTTCCAATGTCATCTAGAAGTGCCGACAATAAGAACCAGTTGGTTCTTTCTGCTTTGGCTACAAGTGCCATCAAAATGAACCAGTCGGTGCAGAAAGATTCCAGCCATCTTGGTCTTCTTCCAAGCTACCACCTAAAAAGGCCAAGCTGAAGTCGAAGCATACTGGAAAATGCCTGACTCCGAAGCTGCACAAGAATGGAAGATTTAAATCTCACTTACCGTGAAGCTTCCTTTCTCGGTGGTCTGGGAGTGGGTCATTCCATACCAATGGGGAAGCGACTCCTCTCCAGTGCAGGGTCAGTCAACTGAACGCTCCTGGAAGGGGAGGGGCTTCCTCGGCTCTTCAGTTCTTTTCCAAGCCTTGAGCCTCCGTGAGCCTTCATACTAGTAAATACTTCCCCTTCCACATTTCTGTGTATAATCTACATACTAGGAATAACAAATTCAACAACCAACTTTAGTAATATTACTCAACATTAATTATATACACCTTCTCGTTCCCCGTGAGAACGCCAGTGAAGTCTTTTCCTTGTATACCAACTCCAGCACACTCTCCATCTCTGTTGGGTGGGTTGGAATGACCCACTCCCAGACCACCGAGAAAGGAAGCTTCACGGTAAGTGAGATTTAAATCTTCCATTCTCCGGTGGTCTATTGGGAGTGGGTCATTCCATACCAATGGAACATATAAAAGCAGTGTGTCCCAGGGTGGGTTACTAAAAATACAGATTTAGAGCACGTGCTGGAGCACTCGTCTCCCAAAGGCAGCCTCAGCCGAGGCTATCTTATCTATCTTATAACGTCTAGTGAAGGAGTGAACTGACCCCTCAAGAATCTCTTAATATGGGGATGTTGCGCTAGGGATTTGCCTTTCTTACAACCTCCTATGGCAGAAATGGCCACCATTTGCCTCTTTAAGGTACTTGTGCTCAAACCCTTTCTTAGGCCTTCTTGTAGAAAAAGGAGAACCTCATGTATCGAAACCGGTAAAGGGTCCTTCTGTCTGCTAGAGCACCAGGTGTGGTATACTTGCCGTGTAGCATTGTAACTCCTACTCATTGATTTCTTTCGTGACGCTAACATAGTTGACACCACCTCCTCAGAGTAGCCTGGTTGACAAAGTTGACTGCACTCAATTTCCGTGCAGTCAGTTGAAAAATGTCTGGTCGTGGGTGAACCAGCGGTCCTTGCGTCAGTAGATCCCCTCTGTAGGGAAGATGCCAAGGATCCGCTACCGAGAGATTTCTCAGTTCGTGGAACCAAGCCCTCCTGGGCCAATGGGGAGCAATCAGAATCACTTCTGCCCTTTGTTCTATTATTTTCTGCAGTGCTCTGTGTAACACCTGAATCAGAGGAAAGGCGTATAATAGATGTCTTGGCCAATTGCAGTTTAGAGCATCTATGTTTAATGCTCGAGGATCCCTTCTGCGGGATATGTAGTTTGGCACTTGGCAGTTTTGACTGCTTGCAAACAGGTCCGTGTGTGGAATACCGAACCTGCTGCATACCTGTTGAAAGACCTCCCTGCTCAACATCCATTCTCCCTGGTCCATTAGATCTCGGCTTAATTGATCTGCAAGAACATTGTCTATTCCTGCCACATGGACTGCTTTCAAGGATTGAAGATTCCTCTCCGCCCAGGATAGAATGGCGCAGGCTTCCTTGTGTAGGGTCTTGAATCTGGTACCCCCTTGCCTGTTTAGGTAAGCTTTTGCTGTTGTGTTGTCGGTCTTTACTAACACATTTGTGCCTAACAGATGGCTGCTTAGATGACATAGCCCGTTTCTTATGGCCCTCAGTTCCATTAAATTCATACTCTCGTGCCTCTCTGCTTGTGACCAGGGACCCTGGACCACTGCCTTCTGGCAGTGAGCCCCCCATCCCCAGCGACTGGCGTCCGTTGTCAGCACTATCCTTTTCGGCTCTCTGAGTGGGTCCCCCACCAGAAACCTGTGTGGATCCATCCACCACTCCAACTGACAGAGCAACCTGCTTGGTACTGTCACCACTGTGTTTTTCTTGCGCATGATGGCTTGTTGGTATGGAAGTAGGAACCACTGAAGGGGATGTGTATGTAATCTTGCCCATTGAACAACGTCCTGACAGGAGACCATCATGCCTACCAGTTGTGCTAAGCCTAATACATCCTGTTGCTGGGTCCTCAGAAACTGTATAATTAGAGACTGCAACTTCTCTTGCCTTTCCAATGACACAAACATCCTGTCCCGAATCGTGTCTATGACTACTCCCAAATGGACTATTCTTTGTTGTGGGGTTAATGAGCTTTTGTCCCTGTTCACTACATGTTTCTCCAGACAATCCAGTGTTGTTCTTACGGCTTCCAATCCCATCTGCATTGAAGGGGCCTTGATTAGGATGTCGTCCAAGTAAGGAAACAAGGAGATCCCTTGCAGACGGAGAAAGGCCATGAGCGTTACCAGAATCTTGGTAAAGACCCGGGGAGCAGACTTGAGACCAAAAGGAAGTGCCCGATACTGAAAATGCCTCCCATCGTAAGCAAAACGAAGGAATTTTCAGTGTGTCTCCCTTATGGGGATATGTAGATATGCCTCAGAGAGATCTATAGAGGCGAGCACCTCCCCTTTCTGGATGGCTGTCACGATGGTTCGCAGAGTCTCCATCCGAAACTTGCGGGTTCTTATGAATCGATTCAGCCACTGAAGGTCCAATATGGCCCTTATGTCTCCATTCTTCTTTGGGACTATAAAAAAGATGGAATATACCCCTTGATTCCTCTGATCTGGATGGACTGGTTTTATTGCCCTGATTTCCAGGAGATGTTGAATCGCCTGAAGATGATGTTTCTGATTGGATGTATTTCTTGGAAGCTGAACAACCCTGTCGTGTGGTATCGTCTAGAATTCCAAAGAATATCCATTTGTTATGGTGTCCAGAGCCCATCTGTCTGAAATTGTTTGATGCCAAATTTCTGCAAACTCCTGAAGTCTGCCCCCTCTCTGGATGGGGTGTCTTAATGTGTCGTAGTCACGCGGAAGTTTCTTTCTTTTGCGGCTTATGGAATTGTCCAAATTTTGAGAAGGCGGTGGATCTATTGTCTGCTCTGGACCTAGGTTTCCAACCTCCTTTTGAGGCTCTGGATCCCCCAAATCTGGAAGCCCTTCTGGGGTCCCGAAAGGACTGAAACCTTTTCCTCTGTTGGGGCTCCTTCTTTTTAGACAGAAGAACCTTTTTCTTTTCTCTGTCTTCAACCAGATACCTCTCCAGCGCCTCTCCAAACAGATTGGTTCCTTTAAATGGGATTGCTGCCACTTTTGCCTGTGCTGAGGGATCTACCTCCCTTTTTTGCAACCATGTATTCCTTCTTGCCACCACGTTGAATCCCATTGCTCTTGAAGAGAACTGGAAAGCATCCATGGTCGCATCCACAGTGAAGGCTGTCGCTAGGGCAATCTTCTTAACCTCATCTTTGATCTCCTTAGGGACGTTACTCTCAGCTGCGGCTAGATCTGAAGCCCAGGAAAAGGCTGCCCTAGCAAATAATGAACCAGCTACCGATGCTCTGATTGAAGTTGCTGAAGCCTCGAAATTCTTACGCAGTGACTGTTCAATCCTCCTATCACAGGGGTCCTTTGGAAAACCATCTGCTCCCATAGGAAGGACCGAGTTGGTAACCATACTAGACACTGGATCATCCACTACTGGTAACTGGATTTCCTTATTTGCAGCTGGAGTAAGTGAATATAATTTGGAAACTATAGGCTGAGTAGCTTTTGATTTTGCTGGTATCTCCCATTCTGCCTTCATCATATCATGGAAGACATCAGGAAGCGGCACACCCATCTGACTTTTACCCTTTTTGGGCAAAACCCGGTCTGATCCACGTGGGAAGTCTGACTGAGTCTCTTTTTTGTCAGCCTCAGATGGTGTAAGCTCCAAAGCTCTCAGCACCTTAGGAAGAAGCCTTGAATAAACCTCTTGGGGAAAAAGACGCACCTGAGGAGTGGTCATGGCGTCTTCCTCTTCTTCTTCTGACAGCTCACCCTCCTCATAGATTGAAGACAAGTCTGACTTTTCAGAGTCAGAGTGAACATCCTCAATAGGTCTAGAACCTTTCAGAGAAGCTGCTTCATCCCCTTTCCATCTTTTGTTATTATGGGGGGCAGGGGATAGCTCTCTCCTCTTGCCTGCCTTCAAAGGGTGAGCATTTTTGAGGCATTTACCGGCCTTGTCTGCCACAGTGGCCCCCTCCCTGAGGAGCCCATTCTCCTTCAACACCTCTCTAAACTCTCTCCTCATTTCAGAGCCTAGCCATGAAAGAATTTGTGTTTTTACCTCATGGCTGGCGGCGTCTAATTTCCCCCAGGGTTTATTGGCGCCTGAGAGGACACAGAATTAGGGGAACCAGGAAGCTCCAACTCACAGAGGGCACCCCCTGACCCCTCAGTGGGTACTAACCCCGTCCTTGCAGCCATAATTGCCCCTTTTTTGTTAAAAACATTAATGTAAGGGGGAAAGGAAAATTCGCCTCAGCGGCCTCTTACCGCTCCCTCAACTGCCGTCTCTTGAGCATGCGATGAGGGTTCTGAAGGGCCACGCGAAGGCTGATGTGAGGCTTGTTGGCCTGTCGTGCCCTCCGCTGGCGTTAACTGACTCTACCGCTTCCCCCAGAGCAAACTCTGTCAAGATGATGATAGCGGGGGGCGGGGTTTCACACCCGAAGGCTGGAAACCCTGTGCGGGAGTCTAAGCGCAAGCTGTGGAAACTGGGCTAGCCCAGCACCGTCATCTCCGCTGCTCGCAAGCCTTGCCTTCCAACCGAAGGCTGATGAGGGGGAAAAGGTCGCAACATCTTCTTTCCCCTTGCGAGCTGTCCGGTTGCTCCTCCCTTCTTCGTCAGTTTTCTCTCTTTCCTTTTTTTTTTTTTTTTAAGATTGTATACTCAACGGAGCACTAACAGTCGACGTCCTGCTCCAGGCAGGGCCAGAAAAAACTGAAGAGCCGAGGAAGCCCCTCCCCTTCTGGGAGCGTTCAGTTGACTGACCCTGCACTGGAGAGGAGTTGCTTCCCCATTGGTATGGAATGACCCACTCCCAATAGACCACCGGAGAAAAAGCGGTCTTCAGCTTCAGTTCCTTCCATCTCTGCGGCTTCCAGCCCACCTACGGTTCTGAGAACTCCTTCTCTGACTCCAAGGAAACGTTTGGCCTCAGTTCCTGATATACTTGACGGCGAAATCCCAGACCTCTCCGAACTGGGAACGCCATTATCCCCACTCGCACCTTCTCCAGTAAGAGCTACACAGAAGGAAGCAGCTTTTTTGACTCCGAATGACAACAAGGGTTGTATGGAGGTCATTAAAAGTCACAGATGTCCCTGGGTTACATACCCTTATGAATCACCCTATCATTATGATGCCTATGGAATGGAAGGATCTCTGGGCCTTTACCCACTGCCTCATTACTTCCTTCTTGATGAGTACTACCATCCGGAACCTTGCTCCTCAGTTGCAAAGACGAGATCCCCCTTGGTTCCTCCTATGGTTCCTGAAGACACCGGTACTGTGGAACCAACACTTGATCTGTCAGTGCATCCTGATGACTGTTCCAACTGCGGTTCTGACTTGGCATCAGAGCCATCACCTCCTGAATGTATAACAGAGGACTCTGCTGTTTCTCCCACTGAGGACCTTCACCTCTACTCTGAATAACTAGTCAGAATGGCAAGGTCCATAACTAGTCAGAATGGCAAGGTCCAGTCCGAGAATGGGCCCGGTGGCATTCCCAGTTATGCAGGGAATGATAGATGTCATGAAGGACATTTAGTCGACTCTGGCATCTATGCCTGTGACTTCAAAAAAATTAGACAACTTATACAGAACCAAGCAAGATGTGGCTGGTTTTCTGTTCAATCACCCTCCTGCTAACTCCATTGTTAAGGAGACCTTACAGAGCAAGGGCCTCCAACGGGGTGCTGATCATTCTGCCTCCACACATAAAGAGGACAGAAAGCTAGATATATTAGGGAGAAGGATTTATGCTTCTTCTACCCTAAATTTCCGTATTAGTAATTATGAGGCCATTACGGCCAGATACAAGCTGTTCCTGTGGGACAAGATCAGGCCTTACCTTAGCTTCATCCCTGATAAGAAGCAACGTCTCGCAAAAATTCTCCAAGGTGAAGCCCTTTGGCTCTCTAAGCAGCAAATCTTCACTGTGAGACCTATTGGGGATTGCTCTGCACGAGCTATGGCCTTGGCCGTTGTGATTCGGAGACATGCATGGCTTAGAACCACTGCCTTAACTCGACATCACATATTAAGGGTTGAAGATCTACCCTTTGAGGGAAATGTTCTTTTCTTGTCTACTACTGATGATGCATTTAAGAAAATCAAGGATGATAAGGTGATTGCTAGGTCCTTAGGGATTACTCCGGTTGTTCCATACAAGCACCGGTTCTCCCTTAGACCATACCTTCATTACAACCCCAGGTACAATCAGTTCCTGTCTCAACCCAACCAACACCACAGAACCAACAGCATGCTCCATCTATGGTTCCTTCCAATCAGCCCAGATGGAGATATTACCATCATAAATCTAAGGACAGTTCCAATTCCCACAGAGAGCAGTTGGGCACCACCAAACAGAGTTTTTGACCCCAAGCCATCTTTCCCCCTCCCTGTTCGTCAATCCCTGCCCCTACGTGCATGGGAGAAAATTACAGAAGAATTCTGGGTACTGTCAATAGTTTGGGAAGGTTGCCCCCAAACATTCCCCCAAACATTCTTTCTCAGTTGAATCCCCTCCCTGCCTCAAGCGCTTTTGGTGAAGGAAGTGCAGCGCCTACTACTGAAACAGGCTATAGAGCTGGCGACACCCTTCAGTTCCAAGTGGGTTTACTCCCGTCATTTTATTATAGACAAAAAGTCAGGGGGCTCTCACCCCATCTTAGATCTTCACTTTGTAAATACGTTTCTGGTTCAGAAAAGTTCAGAATGTTATCATTAAAAGATGTTTTACCTCTTTTGGAAAAACACTGTTGGTTTGTTACTGCGCATCTAAAGGATGCATACTTCCACATCCCAATACATGCTTCTTACAGAAAGTATGGTTCCAATGTGGTTCCGAAAGGTATCAGTACAGAGTCCTTCCTTTTGGCCTCTCCTCTGCCCCTTGGATGTTCACCAAGGTTATGGCAGTTGTGGTCGTCCATCTCAGGGAGAGGGGTTGCACTGTATTTCCCTATCTGGACAACTAGCTTATTGTGGGCCAGTCCAGAGAGTCAGTCACCTGTCACACCTCCCTAATACTCTCAAACCCTTCAACAACTGGGTCTAAGAGTCAATTTGGAGAAATCCTCTTTGGTTCCGCAACAGAGGGTAATATTTGTGGGAGCAGTGTTGGATTCCACACAAGCTTGGGTTTTTCCCACCAAGGAACGTATAACTTGGTTTCAAATTACTGAATAATTGGTGCTCTTTCAGACACCAAAGCGCAAGGGAAATCCAAAAACTTAGGTTTTATGGCCTCTCTGACACTGATAGTGTTGTTTGCCAGACTTTGGTTCCAACAGTTGCAGAACTGGTTTGTTAGGATATTTCATCCACATTACCAGAACCCGTACAAGTGGTTCTTGGTTCCGAGGATTATTCACAAAACCCTGTCATGGTGGAACGATGAATGGAAACTAATGGTAGGGACCCTGTTCGGTTTCAGCCCCATTCACCTCTCCATCTACATGTATACTTCCGTCGGGATGGGGGGCTTACTCTGGAGACAATCAGGTGAATGGCCTTTGGTCTTGACACAAATCAAAGTTTCACATTAACCTTCTAGAGCTAAGGGCTATTAGATTTTCCCTAAAAGCCTTCCTCTACCTGGTCAGGGGCAAATATTCAGATATGCACGGACAACTCAACTGCCACGCATTATCTGAACAAACAGGGCGGCACCGTTTCTCTGTCCTTCTCCTGGGAGTCCGCCCTGATTTGAGAATGGGCAATCCAACAAGGGGTGTCCATGACAGCCATTCACATTGCTGGGGAGGTCAGCACTCGGGCCAGTGCCTTGAGTCGCTCCAAGGATCTCAATTATGAATGGTCCACCCATATGGATTTCCTTCAACCCTTGTTCCAAGATTTAGAGTTTCCAACTATAGATCTCTTTTCTACTGCACTCAACAAGAGGTGTCCCTAGTACTGCTCCCATGTAGGCAAAGAGAAGTCCTCCCTAGGAGACATTTTCCAAATCTCCTGGTCAGGCAGTTTGCTATATGCCTTCCTGTCTCTACCTCTCATGACTTTAGTAAAATGACGAGGGAGAAGACCTCAGCAATTGGCATCGCCCCTTATTGGCCAAGACAGGCTTGGTTCTCCACCCAGTCCAGAAAGTCACAGGGAAGGATGTATCGGTTTCTGCTGTCACCAATCCTTCTTCAGGACATGGTTCTTTACCACAACATAGATGCTCTGATGCTGACAGCCTGGTTAATGTCCCCTCTAGATTAGAGTTCTCTTCCCTGGTCAGAAACGTAATTTTACAGGCTAGAAAGCCTTCCACCTGGATATCTTACTCTGGAAAATGGAAACGCTTCTCCCTTTGGGCAGTTGCACAGGGCTTAGCTCCTTCTTCGGTTCCCTTGCTGACTGTTTTAGATTATCTGTTCCTATTAAAGAACCAAGGACTGTCTTATCTCCTCTGTGAAGATCTATCTGGCGGCCGTTTCTGTTTATCATGAGGGGGTGAACGATAGGTATCTTTTCTCCCAACCAGAATGCAAGTCTTTCCTTAAAGGCTTAGCTAATGTTTATCCTCCTGTGTCCAAGCCCGCTCCTCAGTGGAGCATATCTTTGTTTTTAACATCTCTTATGCACAAGCCTTTTGAGCCTCTAGCTACCTCTCCTCTTGAATTTCTGACAGCTAATGCGGCCTTTACATCAGCTAGGAGGGTGAGTGAACTGCAAGCCCTAAGGTATGATCCTCCTTTCCTTAGAATGTTTGCAGACAAGGTGGTTCTCTGCCCCAGCCTCCAGTTCCTTCCTAAGGCGGTCTCTGCGTTTCACCTCAACCAAGACATTACTGTACCAGTATTTTGTCCTTCATCTTCTACAGAGGGTGACAGGCTACTACACACATTGGATGTCAAATGTACTCTATTTTTATCTAGACAGGACTCTAACCTTCAGAAAAGACCCTAATTTGTCTCCTTCAAAGGAGCTAAGTAAGGACACAAAGTCACCGCTCAAACCATCTCCAACTAGCTGGTGTGGTTCATTAAACAATGTTATGGACAAGCCAAGCAACCCTGCCCTTTAAACATCAGGGCACATTCGATAAGAGTCCAGTCAACTTTGTCAGCATTCAGTCTGGGCATTCCACTTGTGGATTTATGCAAAACGGCCACCTGATTGACTCCATCCACTTTTATTAAGCACTATGCAATTGACATTGACTCCAGAAGGGACACTGCAGTTGGCAAGGCTGTCCACAAGAGTCCCATGCCCATTCAAAAAATACGCGAAAAGGTCAGGTGAGCGTCTTGCGCGTTTGGAGGTTTGATATGTCTGTGGCTGGCCTGCACATGCATAGTTCCCATGTGTGCCTACACAGAACACTCGATGAACAACAGTTACAAGTAGGTTCATCCCTGTTTCATTCTTTACTCCCCCCCCGTATGTTTGCAAAAGACCTTCTAAAAGAGCAAGAGGCAGGAGAGTTGGGCAGAAATATGCTCCTTTTCAAAGCAGACTGCTATTTTTGCACAAAAAGTAGATGGTTACTCTTCCTTTTTAGAGATGTTGAAACAAATAGTTATTCTTTCACAAACAAGACTCTTACTAAAAGAAGCATATATATATATATTGCTACCCTGAGACTTCTAAGATCACAGAGGCCATCTAAGTAAAATGCAAAAATAAAGTTATCCTTGATTGCACAGTCAGTTTCCGTGCCCCCATGCCTGTTTGCCAAGTGTCTGGCAGTTTAGGCTGAGCACAGTGTATAGGGCCATATATTGTACAGCAAAGCACTGCAGTTCTCTGGCTGAATATGGTTTCAAGCACCTGGTCTCAGAAAGGTATGCTGAAAAGAATCTGACCTGAACAAGTCCCAAGAGTAAATGAGCTGCCAGATGCATAAAAAACACTCCACAGGACTCTAATCCCATGTTTAATGGGTTTTTGTCCACTGATCCCCTGGGCATGTAGCATTTGTGGTCCAGTGTTTCATGGCTCAGAGAGAAGCTACGCTTGTCTGGAAACAGTAAACCTGTAGTATGGTTGTTGTGGGTTTTCCGGGCTGTATTGCCGTGATCTTGGCATTGTAGTTCCTGACGTTTCGCCAGCAGCTGTGGCTGGCATCTTCAGAGGTGTAGCACCAAAAGACAGAGATCTCTCTGTGTCACAGTGTGGAAAAGATGTTGGCAGGTCATTTATATCTACTCAGGAGGGGTGGGGTTGAGCTGAGTCATCCTGTAAGAGTTTCCCAGGGTGTGGAATGCTAATGGCGGGAGGCTTCACTGTATCCTGAGGAGGTTCTTTTGCATATAGATTGGTGCTTGATGTGCTAATCTTCTCTGCAGGGCTATTGTCGAGTATAGAGTGTTTTGTTAGCCTGGTGTTTTTCAGAACTGGAAACCATGCTCTGTTCATTCTTAAGGTTTCGTCTTTCCTGTTGAAGTTTTGCTTATGCTTGTGAATTTCAATGGCTTCCCTGTGCAGTCTGACAAAGTAGTTGGAAGTGTTGTCCAGTATTTTGGTGTCCTGGAATAAGATACTGTGCCCTGTTTGAGTTAGGCTATGTTCAGCCACTGCTGATTTTTCAGGTTGTCCAAGTCTGCAGTGTCTTTCATGTTCTTTTATTCTTGTCTGGATGCTACGCTTTGTGGTCCCGATGTAAACTTGTCCACAGCTGCAGGGTATACGGTATACTCCTGCAGAGGTGAGGGGGTCTCTACTGTCTTTTGCTGATCGTAGCATCTGTTGTATTTTTCGGGTGGGTCTGAATACTGCTTGAAGGTTATGCTTTTTCATAAGCTTGCCCATCTGATCAGTAATTCCTTTGATATATGGCAAAAACACTTTTCCTGTAGGAGACTGTTTTTCCTTGGTTGTTTGATTCATCCTGGGTTTGAAAAGTATTTTTGCCACGTCAGGAACTACAATGCCAAGACCACGGCAATACAGCCCGGAAAACCCACAACAACCATCGTTCTCCAGCCGTGAAAGCCTTCGACAATACAGTAAACCTGTAGCTGGCAACCTGTCACTGTACTGCGGGGCTATGTTAGTTTTTAAGGGTACAGATCTCAACACTTAAGTAAATTCTTTTGCAACCAATTTGATCTCCTAGTATACCTCTTAGGCTTGAGCTCTTCAAGGATAAAGTGATTCATGATCTCAGGGACTGAAATACTGTGAGAAAAATCCCCAGCCTTTAAGTGCATCTGTGTTCAAAACATCAGCATTAAAACAATTTAGATGACTACAAAGAATCACAAAGTAGATAAAATTAGGAAATTCCTCAATTGGGGAGGGATACTGCAATACAATTGCAATATTGACTGCTGGGCTAGAGGAGCAAGCTGCCTGTGCACCTTTGAGACTTGGTAAGCAAGAATGGGGTGGGGAGGAGACCTGCAAGGTAATAAGGGTGTGCAGTGCATAACAGGACATTTTTGTGCAATTAATAAACTACTTTTTTCTGCATAGCCAAGTGTAATGATTTCAAGAAATGGGTGCATGTGTCTTTAAATGTTTGGTGAGATAGGTGAAGAGTGGGGGTGAGAGAGAGAGATGAGTGAGTGATATGATTGGTTGATGACAGAGAGTGGGCGGAGTGAAGGCAGTTTTCAGTTACTGAGGGAGAGAAAAAGATTCAGTTGGGGCAAGAGAGGCGAGCTGTGTGCAGCCTGAGTGTGTTCATGTATTTGTGAGGGAAAGGCAACCTGAGTGGAAGCCTGAACTGAGTGTGTCTGGGAGACTATATATTCATTCTGTTTGAAGCAGGCAAACTGTGTGTGCGCCTGAGAGAGAAAGAATTGAGAGTGAAAAGAAAACAGGCTAGCTGTGTGCCGTCTGAGGAGTTCTCTGTGTGAGAAATATAGAGCCTAGAGAAAAAGGCTAACTGTGTGTGAAGCCTTACAAGAGATCTGTGTGAATGTGTTTGGATGAAGCAACTAGAAGAACTAAGAACTACTTTTATGTAACCAATACGCTTCTTAAAAAATAAACTTTTATTTTGTTTTGTTATATCCCAGAGTTATCTCCCATTCCTATCCTCAGGGCCACATAGAACCACGAAGGAGCCTGACGCTCAAACACGTTACAAAAGGGAAAATTTAAATAAAACATTTTGGAATTATATATTCCTGGTGGCAGCAAACTACCCAGAGGGTGTAAGGGGGAGATTTAAAGCAAAATCCACCCTAAAGAAAGTGAAGATCATAACACCAAGTTAAACCCCTGCACCCTCAAATATGCAAATCCTGTATCTTACATGACACCACATTTCACCACCTTTCTAATTGGCATAGGACCATTAAGTTCTCCACTTATAAGGAAAGCTGATAAGGAATGTTGGCAAGAGTGTATGTGGTTGCCATCCTTTACTGCTGAGGGAAGTTTTAAGGAAGAATACATTTATTATGTGTTTTATAAATGCACATGAACTTCCATATTGTCTACAAGACAAAAGACAAAAAGTCTACAAGACAAAAGACAGAACAGTCTTTCAGTTGGTGGCTAGGTGGGAATCATGTCCATCGATTCTTCATGGAAAGGTTCTAGGTGGTGGTCTCATGGGAATTTATCTTGTGGGGTTTTCAAGATTCAATCTCATTTATTAGGCTAATTAATAACTCATTTTTGAAACCGTTGGGCAAGAGGGATCTGGGGATTTGAGGTATCATGTTTTTAAGTATGCTGTTGACAATTTTTGTGCTAATCTTGGTGTAGTAATAGGTGGCCTGAGTAGGAACCTGAAGACTCATCACATGGGCTTGCCTTCAACTGAATACACATACACCACCTACTTAATTTGTTTTAGGCTGAATTGTGAAACTCTAAAGTATACTGTTTCACATCACTTTTCTGAACCACTATAGAACCACTATGTATTTTCCTATGTGTACATGTTTACAGTAACTGTATAGCACATACTGAAAAATACACACATGAGTAATTCCCATATTGCGGTGAACTTAGTTTTCTACATTATTGTAGATTAGTAATTTAAAATGTCCATAAGTTTTGAAGCCATGGAAAAAACCTTACCCACTCCCCCATGGAAATTTTGCAAAAATTAAAATATATGCAATACTTACTTTTTAAAATCAAAACTTCTTTTAATTATTCAACAACATGAAATACATTATTTCATAAGCATACAAAATTGTATTATTTGGCTTATTTGTGGAATTTAACAGAGTATCTTCATTTTGAATAAGAAAAAATGCAAATATACCCAATAATTGAAAAAGAGTTGCAAACTACTGCAACCTACAAGGTGGGAAGAGAGTATCACGGTAAAAAACCAAACTGAAAACCAGCCGTGACAAATTAACTAAATAAATCTTTGAATTATATCAATCAACCATCATTTAAACAGATATTTTTCCAAAAGCCTTAATTATGGAGAAAAATAAGCAAAGTGGTACAAGGGCATTTATTGGTTACATATGAAAGGCAAAGCATCAAACAAAAAACAGTATCACTTCAACACTGCCATAGTTAAAGTGCAAAGTGCCATGTAAACATATATGACATTCCTATATTATTACAAAGTGCCAATGCCTATTCTTAACTATTATATACCAAGTAACCATAAACTGCAGTACTACAAAATGGAGGCCGGCTGCTGATTGTATTTATAATGTACTAGCTTGATGCCTGTGCTTCGCTACGGTATTTAACTACTTTAAATCCAGTTATAATACTTATGGATATGTAACATTTTTTGGTTTGTGGGGGTTTTTTTCAGTTGGTTTTGTAGTGTAATAGCATAGTATCCAAGCTTCACAAAGGTGTTTGAATAAAGCAAAGCATGTTGATGCCTAAAACTGATGGGGGGTGGGGCGGTAATTTCAGATTTTTCTGCAAACCTAGAGCATTTTTCAGGTGTGTGTGAGAGAAAAGATTGCCTAAGGCAACTGCCAGGTCCTTTCCCCGACCCACTAGGTGGGTAAGGAGACCTGGCAACCTTATCTACAATGGAAGCTTGCGGGGTGACTTTGGGCCAGTCACTCTCTGTCAGCCTAACCTACCTCACAGGGTTATTGTTGTGAGAATAAAAGCTAAAACTGATGAAGTGAATTTTGAAATGTAACATTTATTGAAGAGATTTCTAAAAGGAAAAGATTGTAGTGCAGTAAATAAAGTGAAAAATACGTACAACCTTATTTTTCTACTGAAGGACCTCTTTGTAGACCTCATTGGTGTTTTTTTCTCACTTTGGAGCTCCCACTTTGAGGAAAAGCTTGTAGGCTGGGAAGCCAGGAGGGTTGAGCATGTTGAGGAACTCCACAGGGTAGTGGACCACATCATCCATTTGCACCACTGAGTCCACAGATCTGTACTCCATTTCTGCCCCTTCGAGGAAGTTAAGTTGTGTTTCATTAATGATGGCAGCCTTGTCTTTCTTGGGGGTCAGAGTGGCACACTTGCACAGCCCGTCCATGGACTTCTTCATGATAGTGATGGTATCAGGGTATATCGTGGCTGTTAGGTCTGCTAGGGTCATCACTACTATGCCCGGGCCTGCAGGGATGGTCACTTTTCCCTTGGACTCAGGACTTGCTGGTACTTGCCCACTGCTGCTCAGTGCACTGCAGGACTACGATGTGCATATTTCTTTGGCGCATCTCTAAGTTGCTTCCTCCTTTTAGCATTGGTATATCTTGCACAACATCTGCCAGGAAGCTTCTTGGGGCAGTAAGAGGTGATGGCGCAAGAGGTGTGAGGTGGAGTTGGACTGAGGGAGGGGGTGGTATGGTGGGCCCTTTGGCAGGTTCATATGAGAGGTTCGGATTGAAATGACCCCTAGAAAGGTCATGCACCATCTCCCCATGAACATTTAAAAACTCAGTTGCCATACTGACTTTTATATAAAATCCCTTTTTAGGAGTCTTGTACTGTCTTTCTTCAACTGTCTGCAATTTCCTTGACCTAATTTTTACCTCAGAACACAGAGTTCCACAGCTGACCCATCAGCCTCCCAACCACACAGGAAAGCCAGGCCCCACAGGGAGATTAGCAACCCTAGACTGGGAGGTGTATTTTTACCTCTGAACACATTCAACGACTCCCAGTAACAAGTATATACTCTTTAGAATGTTGAAGAGATGACCAATCAAGGCCGCATATGCAAATGACCTCAGGGAAGAGTGGTAGTTGGTGGCGGGAGGGGGGGAGGTCCCTGCCAGCCACATAGGGAAGCTGTATTCTTATGGGAAAACACATTTTACCTCTTTTTACCCCCTTAAGGGGCGAATTTCTTAAAATCTCTTCTTAGTGCGCCCTTACATCACAAAAGGAACAGCCTGCCCAAATTTCATGTTTCTAGGTCCAGGGGTTTGGGCTGGGTGTTGACTGTCTACTGTAGTTGATCAATTCATAGTAACTACCTCGATGAAGAAATTATTTTGAAACGGGTTATTTGCTGGCTTCCCATCGCAGTTATTATCAACAACCTCTCTACATTCATTATTGGATCCCGACAGAAGAATTCCTTAAAAACCTAAATTTTCAAATGGACTAGATATATTTCTTGGAATTACTTGCACCATCTGAAAAAAACGTTTGGATTCATTGTTAAGAAGTATTTGTGGTACTGCAGTTTATGGTTACTTGGTATATGATAGTTATTAAGAATAGGCACTGGCACTTCGTAATAATATAGGAATGTCATATATGTTTACATGGCACTTTGCACTTTAACTATGGCTGTGTTGAAGTGATACTGTTTTTTGTTTGATGCTTTGCCTTTCATATGTAACCAATAAATGCACTTGTACCACTTTGCTTATTTTTCTCCATAATTAAGGCTTTTGGAAAAATATATATTTGTTTAAATGACTGTTGATTGATATAGTTAGTTTGTCACAGCTGGTTTTTTCAACTACTGCAACCTATGCAACTATATGCACACATGTCAGAAGAAATAAGAGTTAAAGGTAGAAAACACATTCTGTAGTAAACAAAGGAAAGTGTATTATTTGGATAGAAAGTCACAATAGGTAGGACTGCCAGCATCTTTGGTTAAAGGTTATTGATAAATTGTTCCCCAAATTATTTACATTTAGGAAAAAAATCTTGAAAAATTTGTATATGTCTACATACATGTATTTATTTCCAGGGTCTCCCCAAATTTCTTATTTTTCCCATTGGAAATATTAAGGAAGTTCTCAGAACTTTTCACGCTATGCATTTTGAATGTGAAAAACCTTGCCTTAGGAAGCATTTTAATTATTCTAAAATCGAACATATTTCATAGTTTATTTTCAGAGTTCTTCCAAATTTCAATCAGAAAAATGAGGAAAAAAACATGTTTTCCATCTCTAGCAAAGTATCATGTGAAGAAGTGCTTACTTCAGCCCCAAGGAAAGTGTCTATTCTAGGACTGTTCTTAATTTAATAAAAAGCAAGTCTATAAGTCCAGTTTAAATGAGAGATGGTGTTAGGGAAAGTAAATTCAGAGTCTTTATTCACTACCAAGCCATATACTTAGAAGGGAAAGAAAGCAGGCATGCATACTGCTGTCTACATTTTCACTTCTTGTCACACTAACTTAACAGACAAACCACATATTAGCATACAAAGTTATGGGTAGCAGGATGCCTGTGTTTCTTTTCTGTGGTGGAAATGCACTAAAAAGCAGTGGTTTCTTGGGATGTGTCCCCAGAAACAGAGACAGTTGTGTGGCTTCATTCCAAATTATTAATAGGGGTGTGCGCTTTGAGTTCCTGGTTTGGAAAAAAACTCCCAAACTTGGCCCGATTTGTAAAGACTCGGTATTTCTGAATCAGGGCCAGTATGATGGCCCCAATTTGGAAATACCAACTTAAAGCTTCCCGAAGCTATTTGGGTCGCTTTGGGAAGCTTCGGGGCCTTTTTAAAGGGCTCCCTCCCACCACTGCCCCACTTACCTGGGACATCCAGGCGGTGGCAGAAGCAGCAGCGCGGGCGGTGGAGGCGCTGGCTGCGGCCTTCCCTGCTGCCTTGTTGGCCGTAGCGGCGGTGGAGGTGCCTGCTCCGGCCTTCCCCACTGCCCAGCTGGCCACTGTGGAGGCAGAAGTGGTGGTGCGGCCAGAGGAGGAGCCGGTTCTTGCCTTCAGGAAAGGTAAGTGGGGTTGGGGTTGGGGAAACGGGGGCTCGGGGGGAGGTGGGGGTCTCACTTCGGTATGCTCCGAATCATTACGAAGCATAGTAAAGCAATTCCGATAACCTGAATCCAAAGCAGCTTGCCGCTTTGGGTTTTGGGTTATTCTGAACCTTTTTCCCGCTTCAGGTAAACCCAAAGCAGGAAAACTGAATATTTCCCCGGTTCACACCCCTAATTATTAATCTTCACATGAAGAACAAAGTATGAAAGTAACTAGCCTTTTACAGTCAAACTGCCCACGTCCACTGCGAAAACATGTTCACTACGAGAGAAATTATTTCATAATATTTTAATATTATAAAGTAAAGGAAAGCTAAATTCACACTGACAGTGCGGCAAACCACAACTTCTATACTAAATAAAAATGTAATAGAAACAGATTTTGGACAATGTTAGAGATGCTGTGCTAAATTGAAATATGTCTTTTCATATAAAACATTTATTAAAATAATTTCTGTAAAAAGAAAAATGGAGACATATATACAGTACTTCAGCACAAAAACATTTCTATAAAATAAAAATAGATATTAAAGTGCCCATTTATTTACAAAATGTGGGTGGACAAGTGATAAAGCTGCTACAGCTTTCTTCCAATTACATCTTGGAGGTACATTTATAAAAAGCTGTAATTCACTAACATTTGCTTCTACACAGACGTTACTGGTTGAATGGGTGTGTGTTTACAATGAAACAATATGTGAAAAATTATTTAGGAGAGTTAAACATAAAATGTTCTTTGGATTTCTTTATCATAAGAAGCAAACAGTGGAAAAAGAACTGTAACCCTGTATCAACCCCAATACACCTGTACACACAATAGTAATCTTGTGTATCAGAACAGTAGGAAAGTGTGTCCTAGGCAGAGTTCTCCATTCCCCAAGAAAGGAAGGTTAGGGGAAGGGCTGTACTTATGATTCAATGGACAAGGACCTTCCCTCCACCCTTTGAAGCAGGACTGCTGGATTTAGGGGGAAATTTTTTCACCGGCAGGAAACTGAACTGTGGACATGAAGCTGCACAAAGTTTATGTTTCTGTGTGTATTTGAATGTAACTAATAATTTCTATAAATACAGCAATTTTGAGTAAAAAAATTCTATTATGTGTAAAATAATTTCCACAACATCTTATGTACTTGGAAGTTGGAGAATACTGCCAAATAGTATCTTTAAATAGTTACATTACTAGTATGTAACACTGATAAGAAAAGCTCTTCTCTTACGTATTGTGCACTTACAGAACAGGGCAAAGCCCCCATGTTTTTATTTCAGCTTCTTCAAACACAATCCAAGAGAAATATACCAGTTTAATTCTGTTTTAAATAGCTAAAAAAATAACTGAAAACTTCTATTCAGTCCATTTCATGTGGCCATTTTCAGGTTTTACAAGGGAAACCTTTATGACCAAGTCTTCCTTGGTCCATTTTCAAGATGGTATGCGCACAATTTAGTACTCGAGCATCTGAAAAAACCATCTTAATGTTGCAGTCTCCAGGCCACTTCCATTGCAAAGTATGCCTTCTGAAACTTCAGACATCTCCAACTGATTGAGATTAGGATATATACACCGAAATGTTCAGTCCCATAGCTTAATGAGGCCATCCCACCCACATGTGATCACTTTGGAGGTTTCGTGCGGGTGCCACACTGCACCAATGCAAACTTTGTCATGGGCTTTTAACCTACTATAGAGTTTTGTCGTCTTCCAGTCCCAGATATTCAGTTTTCCATCTGCATCACCTGATATCACATAGCTGTTTAAAAGAGAAAGTAAGCAACATTTTAAAAAAGATTTTGGAAGTAAAATCAAAATCAAAAACTATAATATAAAATCAAAGACTATAATAAAATCAAAACTATAATATATTTTAACATAAAGGCAGATAAAAGCAAATATTTGAAACAAGGCAGGATACTATGATCCATCAGGATATTCCCTGCATTCCCCTCCTGCCCCAAAGTCCAACTCTATTTAAGTGCATGGACTAAATAACCATGTTGGTCAAAAGGCTGCTACAGAGAGAAGGAAGGGGACAAAAAAAATCACTCTTCTGTCATTACCACTCTGCAGAAGGAAGAGAAAGAAGGGACACATTTTGTCTCCTTCACTCTCCCCACTGCAACCTCCTAACCATGTGGCTATAAGTTCATGCCAGTTTCGTGGACTCCACAATAAACTTTTCTGTGATCAGAAAGGACTATTGGGGGAGGGAAAGATCTGTGATCTCTGTGTCTGTGGAATTCCATCCTGTTTACTTTCTGTTCTACACAGTCTGACTCAGTTTTTGTAGTATATTATGCTAATCCCCAGGGCTCATTTAGAGGGGGAACGCCATTCCGGTAGTTCCCCCAAGTCAGGTGGCTTCCCCCGCCCACCTGACTTTAAAATATTTTGTCCATTTAGGCCTCGATTGGGGCTAAAACAGCCTGGATCTGGTTGGTGACGTGCGGGGGAAGCATCCCCCGCCCAGCACCAACAGGGCCCTGGCCTTTTCGGCCCCAATCCGGGTGGCAACAGGCCTAAAATGGCCATTTTGAACCCATTTTGGCCATTTTGAACCCGTTTAGGCCCGGATAAGGGCCGAAACGGACCGGATTGGGGCTGAAACAGGTGGAAAACGGCCATTGTTGGCCATTTGGGGCTGTTTTGGCCAGGATCAGGGCTGAAATGGCCGGGACCAGGTCAGTGCCAGACAGCTTCTCTCATCCGGCACTGACCCAGTCCTGGCCATTTTGGCTCCGATCCTGGCCAAAACGGGTCAAAAATGGCCATTTTGGCCATGTTTCTGCCTAGATCCGGGCCAAAACGGCCCGGATCAGGTCGGTGCCAGACGGGGGAAGCTTCCCCCATCCGGCACTGATGTGATCCCGGCTGTTTTGGCCCAGATAAGGGCCGAAATGGGCCCAAAATGGCAATTGTTGGCCATTTCGGCCTGGATTGGGGCTGAAATAGCCAGGAGCGGGTTGGTGCCAGGCCCCACCCAGCATGGACATGGTCTTGGCCGTTTCGTCCCCAATCCTGGCTGAAACAGGCCCAAAATGGTCATTTTTGGTGGATTTCAGCCCAGATTGGGGCCAAAGGGGCCTGGACCGGGTCAGTGCTGGGCAGGGAAGGGTTCCCCCGCTTGGCTCTGACCAGATTTGGTCCTTTTTGGCCCCAATCGTGGTCAAAATGGCCACTTTCGGCCATTTTCTGCCAGGATCGGGGCCAGAACTACTGGGATCTGGTCAGTGCCAGGTGGGCGAACCCTCCCCTGCCCAGCACTGATTTGGTCCAGGCTGTTTCGGCAATGATCTGGGCCCAAACGGGGCCCAAATAGCCTTTTTTGGCCATTTGGGCCCTTATTGGCCAGGATCAGGACCAAAACTGCCCAGATTGGGTTGGTGCCTGGTGGGGGACCCCTCCCCTGCCTGGCACCAACCCAATCTGGGCCGTTTTGGGCCTGATCCAGGCCAAAACGTGCTCTAAATGGCCATTTTGGGCCTGTTTTAGCCTAGATTGGGGGCAAAACGGCCCTGATCGGGCCACTGCCATGTGGGGGTACACTCCCCCATCTGGCAGCAGCTGAATCCTGGCCATTTTAGCCCAATCAAGGGGTGTGGCATATGTTAATGAGTTATGCTAATGAGTTCGTGCAGTTCTTTTTTTACGAAATGACCCCTGCTAATCCCAATAGCCTCAATCCATTCTTAGTGTGTTCTCTCAGAGACAACATGCACATTACTTGACAAGTAAGTTGCCAATGTTGGCAACTGTTTGGAAAGCATGAGATACCCAACCTCTGTCTCTGCAACCACCATCCCTGTTCCATGGTAGGGAAGTCCCTTAATTCAACCCCCTCCCATTAATAGTTCTGTTGAAGAAAAAACTTGATCAATATACATAAAGGAATTCTTTGTGCAGTTTACAGAGATGCTTTTTCACGATAAAGTACATTGCTTGATTTGAAAAACACAACGGAAATGATAAATTTTACATAAGCTTTTGAACTACATGAAACATACCTCATGTCAGGTGAAAAATCAACTTGACAAGCATAGCCTGCCACCATATGGCCCTTGAAAATTTTCTTTTTATTGAGCCTGAACCTGTTCTGAGCTCCAAAAATCAAAATCTGATTGTCCATTGATTGGCAAGCCAGCCATTTTCCTGTTAAAGATAGGAATGCAGAAGTCAGCTTCCTTAAAATAAATTCCTGCAAGATTTTTACTGCTCTGACTCATTAATTTTTAGAATCACTAAATATTTTCACAGTGTATTGTATAGTATCCCCTAAAAGATGTCGAATGCAGCAGAATGTATAGGTTCTCTAGCATTGCTGGTTCAACTGTAATACAGAAACCAATTATAACTGTACAAAAGCTCAATCATTACCTGCAGTAACACTGAAGCAGAGGTGAACATACCACATAGAAAGAAATTAGGGTTAACAAAGAGAAGGAGGAAGGGGTAGTGAGGAAGGTTAATGATGGACTTTGGTAACATCAAGAGAGGATGAGGGAAACTAGGGCAGAGAAGGATGCTGCTGACAAAGCTAGCAGTCAGGGAGATTGACAAGAAGGTAGATAAAGATATATAGAAGAAATTACCAGGTTTCCTCAAATTTTGCTAGGCTTTGGCAGACAACCAAAGTGTGTGCTGGATCTTGGAGGAGGGGTATGGCCTTTTCTCTGACATCATCTTAATCTTTGAAGGTGGTGCAAGGATCTCCAGAATCAAGTGTAACTGTAGAGCCAAGCCAACTCTCTACTCCTACTCAGTGATCAATGTTGGAGGAGCAGGGACTCATTCTTGTCACTGGGAACCTGTTGGAGGTTCAGTATGAGGCCAGAGAAATTTCCATTCTTCTCCAAGAGCTTATTCTGACTTTGCCCTGAGTCTCAGAAAGATATTAAGCAATTTTACAAATTTTGATGAAAATTTAGAAGATCACATCACTCTTTCCTGGTCTCTGGACAAGGGTAGAGGCTAGTATATTAAAAACAAACGCCCTTTTGAACAGCAAGCACACTTGTGGGTCTTTATCAATTACACATATTACAGTAGGAAGGGGACTACATGTCTCTGACAGTATGTGAAATGGAAACTATCCACCTGTCTTGCCATATTTCGAATTTGAATATGGAACTTCCAGATGTAAAATATAAAGCATTAAGGACGTGTACATTATAGAAAAAGAATGGCTTAGCAAGGTACATGGGCTGGCCTACCATTTGGAGACAAAGTCACTGCAGGCATTGAGTGCATACTTGGTTCTGCTATGTACTTGAAATCTACTGGAATGTCCCTGCAAAAGAAGAGATGTATACGAATGACAAACACTGCAAACATCATTGAACCAACTGTGCTGCTGTTAAAACAAAACTAATGGTAGACAGTACCATGTCTAGATGACAGAGCTACAGCATGAGAGCCCAAATATATTTGGGCCAGTATCTGAACGTTTAACTCGGTCTTAGTTCACAAGCATTTCATTTAAACTCCCCCCCCACGCCTTATGTTTCAATATACAGTCTAGACAATCCTGAATGTTGTTCATGTCACTGACAACAGTCTAGACAATCCTGAATGTTGTTCATGCCACTGACATGTCCTTGAATAGTTTTTTAACCAGCTCTCAACTAATTCAGAAGTCCTGGAAGTTCCTGGCCATTCTCCAGCCTTTCCCCTGCTTCTTTCAGCTGCTACCATGAAGTTAGTATTTGCCAGACAGCTTTCCCACCTCATTATTGCTACAAAGGGGGAGGTGAGAATGTGAAGAGCTGGTAAGGAAGAAGAGAGAAAGAGAAGGATGCAAAGGGCAGGAACCATCATTAGGAATGGTTGGTCTGTGACCTACTTTCAGAAGCTTCATGACCCACTTTTGGTTCCCAATCCACAGGCTGGGAAACACTGGCATAGACATATCAGCTTGCAATTTTCCCTCAAGTATTGGGTATATTTGCAATTTTGCATATAGAAAATTCAGGTTTTTTATAACTTTTAAATTCTGTAAATATGTCAAATATTGCAATTTTATATGCTAAGTTATAAATGATGCATTTTAATGTTATTAAAGCAGTATAGGGCAGTAAATATTGCATATATTTCAATTTCCACCCAAATTTACCTAGGAAAAGATTTCCCCACCCGTTGCTTCAAAATTTCTGGATTGGAGTAACTAAATAAGACTGAACAGTAAGTCTTTTCTCAAATGTCTCAACTGCTTCTGTCTACTGTATTGAGATGAGCCTTGCATACAATTCTTTGCTACCTGTTTCAACCAGTCTTTTGGCTCTTGCAGACTTCTTCCCTGGTTGCACTCTTACCACCATTAATGGGCAAATGATCTCCTACTTCATCCCTAGCCTGTCACATCTGGAAATCTCGCTATCATCTCAGAAGAAGGCTCTGAAGCTCCATAAATAAAATCCAGGCATTACCAAGAACAAACCATGTGATGTCAGACTTGGGGGAAAGCTCTTCTGATGTATGCGTACCAGAATTTGCTCAATATTGTGGCATCATTTTCTTAATTTTTCCACATCATCTAGTTTTAGGTTTTAGTTTGTGCTATGCACACATGAGAAATAGTTTTCACTGTATTATGTCCTGACATGTTCAGAAAAAGGTGAAATTCAATGCAATTTTGTTGTGGCTTCTTCAAGTTCAATACAGGTATCATATACATTTCATTCAATACAGCTCTGATTCAGGCCCTGTTTATTTGTTACTTTGTGTGGGAGAAAAAAAATCTCAACCCAGCCTCAGTCTTGGGTGTACAAAGTTCCCTGCAAATGATAAGTGAATCATGGTATAGACCAGTTATTTGGTTAGGCGGATAGATATGTTCAAAATTAAAACAATACAGCCAGATTCACCTGTACACCCCACTGTGAGGACAAGAATGTGCACCTCTAAGTCTCAAACTTGGTCCAGGTTTAGCCCCGGAAAGCAGTGAATAAAAAAGACAGGATCCCATAGTCTGGAGAGTGTAATAGGCCACTCTGCCTAAACATACCAGAGAGATATTTCATATTCATTGTATGATAAACTTGAAGACTGAAAGTATAGGTTTGTTCAGACATTAATCATTCACAACAGTCTCCTCAACCAGGGGATCTCTAAATCTTCATTACCTGGCATATTATATAAAAACAAAGGTAAGAGAAATCTTGTGTTCAAAGAAATTATAATAATTTTATTTATTTATTTATTTATTTATTTATTTATTTTATTCAACGTATACCCCGCCCTTCCTGCAAGCAGGCTCAGGACAGCTTCCAACAAAATATACTGTTAAAATACAATAATGAGGTCTTGAGGTTCAGATGTCATCTTCTAGATAGGTAGCAACCAACAGGCCACTTCATTTTTTTTTTAAACAGGCCACTTCTTAAAGATCATTAAAAACATTGTTATGCTGGCTTGTCTAAAAATACAGAACAATTTCATTATCTAATATCAACATTTTTAGCCCAGTAGAGGCCAATTCAATTTTGTGAAAGTTTTAAATATTGTAATAGAAGCATAGTTACAAACAGAATCATAGTTAATACAAGAACAAAAACTCTAGATGGGGGATGGCTAGCCCCAAGCAGAAGAGATCTTAAAAGATTTCCACATGTTCGAATGCCTCTGCAAAAGCATGGAGATTTTCTATTGAAATTTTCATTCATTCTGTGATATTGCTCAAGGCAGTCATTTTGGCTGACTAGTGCTTTAGATACTCTTGATAATTATGATTGCTGGCACAGAATATTGGCTTGATGTTCTTACTAGCTTCAGTGGGTGGCATTGAAGACTTAACAATGCAGAAAACATTCATTATGCAGCTACATTAACCTCTATAATATTTACATATATCAAATTAACATCAAATTGGATGGAGTATAAACGTTCTCATGAAGGTTAATTGCCCCTTAATTTTGTTCATATAACCATGCAATCATATAATCAAACTATTTCCAGTTCTTCGGCCTATTTCAAGACCTGAGACTTTTAAAGGATTATTCCACTTTTAAAATGTCAAGAATCTGCAATGCTTACAATCCTGTTCACTTATTATGCCCCCACCCCAAATTCAATTGATTTTTCATTTTCTACTTTATGTACAGCCTTCATTTACTGTTAAACAGAATCCTACCTACCCTTAGCAAATACATACATGACTTCATTTTACAGGCTGTGATACTTATGGAGAAAACACCTCCCCCAAAGTAAATCTGTATCGGTAGCATGCTTAATTGATTCCTTTTTGTTACAAAAACATCCTGTTCTGATTTGCTTTCCAAGAACATCATTCCAATGATATCACAATACTATTACTGTAATTTCTGTATGTCATTTGTTCCTCATCCTACAGCAAGAGTTCACATATTAAACAGAGGTTATTCACTGGGTTTGATGAGCCAGCAGGTGGTGCTCTTTCCTCAATACCTGACCAAACACAACTAAGATGGTTCCAATTTTTTCGAAGAGATCCAACTACTGGAAGTATATGTTTATTCCTACATCAGCGCTGGAGGTGAAAGTAGCTTGATTTTTTTGTGCCTTGGCACTCACTGTTGACTGATCCCATTATATGGGCTTACTCCAATGTTCCCACTCTTGCTAGATTTCATCTTAGGGCTGGTACAGATGTAGTAATAGTGGTAATAGAAGCTCCCTTTCACTTCCCACTGTGGCTGAGGCATTACAGATCTGATGACCGTCAGCTCTGGTTATCAGCTTACCCCAATCCAGACCACCTAACATCAAATCCATCACCCAGTCAGGATACAAGTGTGAGTATGTACACATATTTGGTTGAATTTGTGTAGGGGAGGGGAATATACAATGTGATCTAGTGACTCATATCTTAAATTAAATACTTAATGGCTACATCTTCACTAGTTTCTAAGGCACAAATAAAGCCAAGAAACCATCCAATGCACATTTGTTTGACAAACTTGCAAGACAGCAGTCCAAATCAAATTTTTGTATATAAACTGATGTCAATTTGCAGCCAACTTATGGCAACTCCATAGGGTTCTCAAGGCAAGAAAGAGACGAACTGAGGTGGTTTGCCATTGTCTGCCTCTGTGTAGCGACCGTGGACTTCTTTAGTGATTTCCTTTGCAAGTTTCAAAAGCTGCCAAGACTGGGCTAGCCTGGTCCTTCCAGGTTAGGACAAAAACCAAGTTTACCTGAATGTTATCATGAACACAGTGAGGAGGTACAAGAGCAATACATTCCACTATCCCAATTTAAACTGGGCAATTTTATCCTTCCTCCCATTCAACCAGTATCACGTACAGAGTTCCACTTACCATTCCCAGACTCTTAAACTCTTGTCATCAGATGTACTGACAAATCGTCTGTTCTCATCCACAAACACAATGGTGTTGACAGCACCCAAATGCCTATCATATTCCTGTACAATTTCTCCGCTCCGAATATCCCACTGCAAGATAAGTAGAACAATACAGCCCCATGTATTCCTTACACAACAGTAACTAACCTGCATTGCTTTGTAAATTGTCTGGAACAGAAGAACAAGTATTTCTTCTGAGCACAAATTTCTAATGTTAAAAAGCAGCTCTTAGAGAAAGTAGCCTACTCATTATTTTAAGTGTTGAGAAGGCATTCTAGTTAAATGGCAAACTAATCTACTTGTCATCATCTTTACATCATTTATAAAATGAAATGCCTGACTTACTTGAACAATTTTCTTATCTGACATTCCCGCCACAAAAAGGTTTTGTTTGTCTTCATCGGGATTGAACTTGACACAGTAAGGAACCTTCCTGTTGGTGAACCTTGAAATACACTGTCCTAAAGAGAAGGACAAATCACTGACTGGAAAGCCATTCAACACTTCAGCTTTGCAGAGCTATTTTCCTGTTACAGCTGTTTACTATGGAACCCTGCGCTGAGGTTTTGCAGAATTATGTGACAAGATAAAAGCTCACAAATAAAAATAATTTCCTCACTAAAAAGTACTTTTCATTATTTTATGATGTTTTGGGGGGAGTCCATGGCCACATCCAACAAACACAAGTGCAGACTGAAACCAACTGATCTGCTCCAGAAATTAGTTTTTCTGTTCCCCGTGAGACTTTTTTAAAAAATGCTCTGCAGCTCCAGTGACCTAAGGTTGGAGCTACCAAACACACCAGGATTCCTACATTTGGATGTAACAACCAACCAGATTTCAAAAGCCAGGATGGAACTCTGGTTAAGAGTGGTCTGTGATCATCCTACTGAACAAAGTGTGGGATGGCCAGCATTCAGATGTAACACTAAACTAGTCAGCCAGTTTCACTGAAACAGCATGGAAAATAGATAAAAGCATGGCTATTGTGGACAACATTGAAAAAGACTGACACCATTCATTAACAGTACTGCTACTGGTAAAGATGAAGCAGCAAGAGAAGTGGGGAGTTGAAGGAGACAATGGGGATGGGACTACAAAACCTTGCACAATTTGACAGAACTACTTATCTGTACTACAACTGTAGACAGAGGAGCTATGGCTGCATGACACAACGTGGCTAAACTATGGTAGTGGTTCCCAGACTTTTTGGTATGCTGACCCAAAAGTCCAAATTTGCTTTGTATAGTAATCCATCCAGGGCTGGCCCAGGAGACTGAGAAAGTGCTTTTTTGGGATGGGAGGCACAGTTCTGAGATGTGGAAAGATGGCAGGGTTGGTAAAGAGGTGGGTGGCAAGCGGCTCAGTGAAATACATTTCCCTCAGCATGTAGAGGGCAGTGAGGCACTGCAGGCGGCTGGGCAAAAGGTTGTGATGCTGAAAGAGCAGCACCAAGACAAAGCCTATGCTCACACATATCCCTCTTTCTCTCCTTCTCTTGCTTTTCCATGAGCTGAACAGCTCCCTTTCCCTCACTTCTTCTAGCTACTACCATGTTACTAGTTGCCAGACATCTCCCCCCCTCCCCCATACACATTATTGTCACAAAGGGTGAGGTGAATATGTGAGAAGATGGCAAGGAAGAAGAGGAGAGAAAGAGAAGGTTGCAAAGGGCAGGAGCCACTATTAGGGATGGTTGGCCTCCAACCCACTTTCAGAGGGTTCACAACCCACTTTTGGCTCCCCATCCACAGGGTGGGAAACACGGAAACATGGTACTCATTAGAAACCTACTCATTTCTTCCTACTCCCACGAGGTGCTTATGGTACTTCCTCTAAAGTCCTGGACAGAATTTAATTATTGGAAAATGCAAACAGCTACAGTATTTAGGATGCACCAATCCCTACATTTATTCCCTCCGCACTCTGGATATCCAATAAAGGAGTCACAAAATTGACTCAATCCATGTCACAGAAATACTGATTTTTGTGCGTTTCTGTTTTGTGTTGTACTGTAGTAGAAGGAACTGCAGCCATGGGATTGGGCAGTACACTATAGTTCTATGAGTGCAAAGACATTCCTGCTAGCAGAGGTGAGGTGCAATTTTCACTAATTCCCATCGCCCATTTCAGATCAACACTCAGTGCTGTTCCAAAGGACTTTCTGAACCTGAAACACAGCATTTTGTGAGTGGGCTACAGTGAGAAGTCTGAGTGACAAAAGTTATGTTCCACTATTGTAGCTCTGAAAGGGGGAAAAGTGATCAAAACAGCTACATAGCAGGGGCAGAAGCTTACTTTTAATTGCTTGGAGAGTGATTGTCACTCCCGAGTCACCTTCTGCTCACCCCTGATCTATAAGATATCCATAGCTATTATTTTTTGTTTACAAAAAAGAGATGAATATACATTTACCTGTTTCAGTATCCCAGAGTTTAAGATACCGGTCATATGCAGCACTGAGAAACTGGCTCCCAGCATTGTTGAAACATATATCTCGAACAGCTTTACTGTGCCCTACAGAATAAAATAGAAGTACAAGAAGAAAAGTGGAAGCATATTATCTGTGGCCTGTAATACTATGAAGCCCAAGGTACATTCTGGAAAGGGGAAGTGAGGGATGGATTCATGGACAGCACTAACCATTTGTTCAAAGATGATAACCCAGTTCCTCAACCCAGCACTGGGAGCATCACACGTATCACTTTTGTGCACATGAAGCTCTTGATTCAGCACTGGATGTGCATATGGAGGCTAAAAAATTTGCTCATTAAGGGAAACTCTAAAAATATAACTGTGAAGAAATGCTATAGAAGTTCTATTTTGAGCAGCAGTTTTTCCACTTTGCGGGTTCTTTGTGTCCCAGAAATTTGAGGTGAAAGGGCACTTCCACAACTGCTTAATGTGCCTTCATTTATTCTATAGCTGAAGAAGGGTTTCCACTTCAAAAGGAGGCACCGCTGCTGGGATGGGGGAGAGGGCGGTAACAAAGACAGCAAAGTAGTTCACACATCTAAAAATATCTCATTTCTGCCTTCCAATACCCTTGGTTATAAGAAAGAAAAATTTCCCTTTTTTTTTCCACAGCAGAAATTCAAGAAGATGAAATCTAGAGTTGGAAGGGTTGCTTATGCTTCTTAATACCCAATATATGAACTGAGGTTCAGATCAGTCAGGAAGCTGGGTAGGATTGCTAAACATCTCCTTAGACAATGTTCTGGCACTAAACTTTTTGTAGAGGCAGAAAACCCTATGGCTAAAAGGTAGAAACAGCCCTCCCCACAACACATACTCAGGAAAAAGTTGTTGCTATCAATCTCCCCCCTCACTGTTTCAGCTCAATTCTTATTTCATGGCAACAAAATCATGCATTATAGTAGCAAATCTGGCTTAACAGAGTTAGATAATACAATTAAAGAATGACATTACTGTTCTATAGATAAGTCATAATTTACAATAGAAATGTTGTCACCAATAGTAATGTTACTCAAATTTTTAAACTTTTTTGAGTATGGACTCTGAATGAATTATATAGTACACTAACATGATACTCTGATGGATAGCTTTGAAGGCTGAGAGAAATTATGTAATTTATCAATGAAATACAGCTCCCATTTAAACACACTAACATCACATTGTTTCCCCTCAGACACAAGTGTGTTTATCTGGTACTGCACTGTAACACATTGGTCTGAATTTCATAGGTACACATGACTTCCAGTTACCCTCAGTCCTTACTCATATATAACACCCATGATTTCTAGATGACTCACCTGAGCCACAAATTTAAGTTTGGTCCCATTGCTAAATGAAATAAACCAACTAACACTTGAAGCAAATAAAATGTATGTCTATTAGAAGTCATTAAAATAATTTTAAAAGGATGTTACCTATGAAAGTTCGTAAGCATCTTCGCTCACCATATACTTCCCAGAGCTGAGAAAAAACAAACAAAAATGATTAGTAGCAAAGTTTTATTAACAGTCAAATAACTGTCTAGTTGTAGAAACAATTAAGGGGGTTAATTTCAAACAAATCTATATTCAGAGGCAGATATTTACCATACAGTATCTATATTTGACGCAACAACATTACAAGCTAATACAGAACCAAACCACCTTACTCTTCCTACCCAGTGCCTGAGAACCACACATTAATATATGGAAATTTAACGGCCGTAAAAACTCTCTCCATTCATAAACTTTAAGAAACTAGGTTTCAGTTCTTAAGTGTATCAGAAACAGTATGGGATGCAAGATGTTATACCAAGATAATGTATTTTTTTTACTTTATTTATACCCCAACTTTCTTTCCAATGGGGACCCAAAGTGGCTTATATCATTCCTCCATTTTACCTTTGTAACAATCCTGTGAGGTAGATTAGGCTTAGAGTGTGATTGGCCCAAGGTCACCCAGCAAACTTCTATGGCAGAGCAGGGATTTGAACCTGGGTCTCCCAGATGTTAATGTGACACTCTAACCACTATCTGTATCCAGATACACTATCTGTATCTGTATCCAGTCTCTGTATCAGGCATCTGACGAAGAGAACTTGATTCTCGAAAGCTTATGCTAAAATAAAATTGGTTAGTCTTAAAGGTGCTACTGGACTCTTTTTGGTTTTGCTACCACAGACTAACACGGCTAACTTCTCTGCATCTAACCACTATAATACACACACTCTCAAAAAGAGAACTGATAGATTCACAGAAGAGTAAAGTTTCAGAGGTGTATTTTGGGAGTTGTGCATAAACAACAGGCAGAAGTACAGAAGGGTATACAGGGAGGTTTGCTGTCATTTCTTCTGCATATTTCCCATTATCTTCCAACTGCATGCAACCTCAGATAATTCCCACACGATTTGAGAATCTGAGTCCTGAGTATTTCAAAGCAGGTTGGTCAAGATATCTTACTTGGATCAATCAACCCTATTGCTAGGGGCAGTGAAGCAGGTGAATACCCTTCCATTTTGCCACATACATAAAGCAGTATGAGTTGGTCACTCTGCACAAAGGCACATCTACACAATGGCCTCCCGACGTGAGATATACTTCTCCCTCAAAAAGAAGGAGTGGATAGATTACACAGCTTGCAATCAGGCATATGGGCCTTTGCACAAAGCATCTATCTCATATGTCACTTTAGGTGCACTATGGAAAGGAAGAGTGTATTGGTGCTTGGGTAAACCCTCTTCTATACTAGGACCCTTTCCCATGGACATACTGATGGCAGATACCATTTGAAGACACCTTTACTAAAATTAGCAAAATGGAAGAGTGGGAAAGAACTTTAAATATGACTTCTATAACACTAGATAAAGGATGGAACCCAGAGATCTGTTCACTAACGGAGGTATTTCTGTCAAGCAGAAGGAACCTTCCACAGATGCAACATGCTCAGAGCATCTGAGGAAGGCTCTTTCTCTTGGGAGGAAAATCGCTGTGCTAGCAGAGCAAATCCTACAGATCTAACCGCAAATCCTCAAGAGAGAGTTTGCATATATATGGGGGTGGGGGGAGGGGATAGATTTATTTTCACTGCATCCTTACTTTTTAAACAACTTTCAGAGATTGATATACAGAAGAGGAACTTCTGTTGTTGTAACTGTTTTATGCTTATATTTGACTGGGTAGGATCCTAAAATTAACAAATGAGCTGCTATATTTGATTAATAACAAACCAAAAAGCCAACTGTAAAAAACAAGGAACCTTTCCAGGATAACCGTAGACATCATTCCAGCACAACACAAAGCCAACAACTGCACTTGCCTCAAAAGAAATGAGAAGTATATCCAAAGAGTAACGTGATTTCTGTTAACGGTGACTGCATTATTCCAGGGGAGCTTACCTTAATTTTGCAGTCCATTGAACAAGACAGCAACAGGTGGCCAGAAAGAGGAAACAACCTGACAGCACTGACACCCTTTAAAATTAAAAAAGTGAATGTGAGCAGAGTAACTATAACATTTCCAATTTCCAACATGTTCATAAGACAAATTAATCATTAGCAGATGTCTGCCAATTCTTCTAAAAAAATTCATCTTGGATACACAGCCACAACTGCTATAGCTTAATTCAGATGTGGCATAGATGTGGCATATTGAAACTATAAACAGGAATATAACAAACTTGGGAGAACACTCTATGGCTTAAAAGTGACTACATGATCATCCTTTTATGGGGCTGAACTCTCTTTCCACTAGTGTTTTTATACTATGTTAGCTTTTATTCTGCTTTTAAAGAGCAGGCACAAGAGGCACCTCTAGGATAATTTGCCTCAAAGAACATCCAGGGAGGGTTGGGGATACCTACCAAGCAGGTACTCCAAATCTAACTGATCAGACACTACTCCAGAATTCTGTGACTTTGTCAGTGGCTTTGGGTTAGCTCTATTCCAACAGACTGAAAGTAAGAATTTTATACTAATACACATTTCACAATTGGTCCAAAACTGCCACTATAACATGTACTGAGGAATACTGTTCCTGAAAAAGATCATTATATCATAACAGTGTCTTGGCACTCACCACAGAATTTCTCAAGAGTATCCTAAGAAAGTCTTAAAGAAAACTTTGCAACTTAAAAAATGGCAAGAATAGACTTTTGATTCTATAAACTGTATAGAGAGTGTCTCCCCAGCAAATGCATTACTGTGTAAGAATGATGAAACACCTACCATCTTAGCTAGTTCAGTTACCTAACAGAAACTCAAGTCAGTGTATTATATCTAATACATAAAATACCTAAGGATTAAATATTAGGTGATTCAAGCGGTAGTGCCATGGGTTAAAATACTTATTAAATGAGGGACAAAACTCAAATCCCGGTGAAGGATATTTTTTGTTTACTTAAGTCATACAATGGAAAAAGAATGATGGCCTACATAGGCTGTGAAATTAAATACACAAAGTTCTGGATATAGCAAAATGTTTTCACACATTATTAGCAGACTCACACTAGTGTGTAGCTAATGGCACCAGGACACCAGTAAGTGTGTAGTTACCTTGAGAACTATTCCAGTAAAAAATCCAGGGGCTATAATAAATTATATATATATACAAATCTTATGATAACATGAAAAGCCTAAATAAACACCACAGGCTTTGTGTATGGATTACCCTTGTAGACTTACAGTGCAATCCTAAGAAGAATCAAAAAGAGTCCAGCAGCACCTTTAAGACTAACCAATTTTATTGTAGCGTAAGCTTTCGAGAATCACAGTTCTCTTTGTCAGATGCAGAACTGTGATTCTCGAAAGCTTATGCTACAATAAAATTGGTTAGTCTTAAAGGTGCTGTTGGACTCTTTTTGATTTTGCTACTACAGACTAACACGGCTAACTCCTCTGGATCCTAAGACGAGTTACCCCAGTCTAAGCTCATTGGGCTTAGACTGGAGTAACTCTTCTTACGACTGCACTATTAGTGTTTGAACCAAGGCCAATAGCTTTAAGAGCAACTTATATCAAGAAGCATTTACAACTGTAGCAAGATAAGATAAAACTTGTTCAATGCACCTGTTCTCATTTGGAAAACTTACTAAGATGGGGAAGTTTACAAACAGCAATAGTGCACAATAGGGGTGTGCACCGGAGAAAGCAGGACTTCAGATTTACCCAAAGCGGGAAAAAGATTCGGAATAACCCAAAACCTGAAGTGGCAAGCCGCTTCGGGTTTGGGTTATTGGAATCACTTTGATATGCTTCGTAATTATTTGGAGCATACCGAAGTAAGACCTCCACCTCCCCTCTGAGCCCCCCTTCCCCCAACCCCAACCCCATTTACCTTTCCTGAAGGCTGGAGCAGGCGCCTCCGCCGCTGCAGTCGTCAGAAGGGTGGCGGAGAAGGCCACAGGCGGTGCCTCCGTCATCCACGCCGCCGCTTTGGCCACTGCAGCAGCCAGCAGGGCGGCGGGGAAAGCTGCAGCCGGCACCTCTGCTGCCTGTGCCGCTGCTTCGGCCACCACGCTGGCCAGCAGAGCAGCAGGAAAGGCCGAAGCCAGCTCCCACGCCGCCACTTCCACCGCCACCAGGATGTCCAAGGTAAGTGGGGGTTGGTGGGAGGGAGCCCTTTAAAAAGGCCCCGAAGCTTCCCGAAGCAACACAAATCGATTTGGGAAGCTTTGTTTCGGTATTTTGAATCGGGCTCGGTTCAGGTTTTTTCCCCAAACCGAGAACCCGAAGCGCACACCCCTAGTGCACAACATCATGCAACATTATTACTAAAACCACAACAAAAAAGTTACAGCACTAACTAAATGGTCCCTCTTCCCAAATGTAATGAAACAATGTTGCAATTTGGGCAGGGACATGCACTGAAAGATTAGAAAATGTGTTAAGGGCTGGATCCATTATTCTAATAAAGGAACCAAGTTAGAAAGAGTACACATCATACACAAAACAGAGAAAACTTAGTTTTAACCATTGATTACCTTTGTATGCCCAGACCATACATGGATCTGTTTTTTGGGAAGGTAACATTTCTCAGGGGGCACAGCTGAACGCAGATTAACACCAACATCCTGAGGGACATGAAGGTAGGATCTCCCTTGGTAGTCATACATCTCTTTGACTGAGAAAGAAGTCGGACAAAAATGTAAAATTCTGCTAAGAATCTCTCCAAAATACTACAGTTTAAATACCAGACCATCTACACTGATCTCATTACTGGACCATTAAACTCTGACTAACAACTTTGCCACCATCCTCAAAGCAGTAACTTAAATCTCCATAGACCAAATATGGCTGGGAATGTGGGCTCATGCATAAAATATCCAGCTCTGTAGCAAAAAGTCTGCCACTCAGTCTGGCTTTGATTTGATTGCAATAAAAAAAACAACAGGCTGCATGCAAGGGAGGCTCTTTGCAGTGGGATTATGCATGCTGTCTTTGAGGATGGAATACCCCTCTGATGACAAGACTAACTAAACAACACAAGTTGATGACAACAACTAACTAAACAACAACATTTAACTGCAAATTTTATTTGTAAATGTTTTTATTTGTAACGTTTTTATGAAGGATGAGGGTGAGTGAGTGAGAGAAAAGTATGAGGAACTATGAAGTAGAAAAAAAATAATGATGTCTGGGCACGGAACAGCAAAGAAGCTCTTATTCATGATGAGAATTTCACTGAAATCAAAAGATGGTTATGATTTCAAGCTTTTATGGGCAACAATTTATTTTGTTACAATTTTTTACTGCTGAGAATCAGATCAGATTTATCTATAAGATCCAGAAGTGCACAGAAGTAAAAATCTGAGATGTTTAGTTTTATGTGGTAGAAATAACTACCCAAAGGAAGCTGTCATATTAAAATACTAGGAACTGACATTTGAAACAAATACATAAGCAAATGACATTTCCACAGTGTACCCAACAGTACAATCTGCCTACCATCCAAATTTAACTGCATCTTCAAATTATTTCCTATGTCACTAGAAACAAAAAAGTCAGGCTGTTTCTAAATCTTCCTTGTTGCCCCCATTTTTCTACATGGTATGGTGTAAGAATTACAAGCACAATCCACAATATTTTCCTTAACGATCAAATGTTTGAAAATAGATCAGGAAAATGCAACTGGACTGCTGAAGATGGCACTTACCATGTAAAATAGTCTTTTCTTCTCCAGGTTTATCATCTTCATGCTTGCCTTTCTTCTGCCTCTTTGCTGTTATTTCATCTAGTTCCCTCTGCTCTTCCTAAGTAGCCCAGATTTTAAGCTTTAGTATTTTTATTCTACAGACAAATCTAAAGTAGCATACTTCACTGAACTAACGTCTTAAAACTAACTTCTTTTGTTATCTCTAGAAAAAGTACCTTAAAGCAAATTTAAACACAGATTACCTTGGCAAACTATTAAGTCATTTTTGTACAAAGCAAGTCCTACACAATCACAGAGAGAACTAAGGAAACTAATTATCCACCCATATTTAACATCCACCATTACTTTAGCATAGTGCCTACCAACAGAACAAGTCAGGCTCAAAAACCTATTTTAATCTTGTCCTCTAGGAACAAGACCCAGTTCTTAATATCACCTTTTGCAGCAATAGGGTGTGCATAGAGATCTACCCACATACATTCACCCAAAGAGCAGTCAGCATATTCAGATTTCATAGTATGTAATGGGTGGAATGGGTCATGTTCTGAAATAGACAAGCAGTGGCATCAATGGCCACAGTGAATGTGCATTGCAGAATACACGTCAGCCAGATAAACATTGTTGACTCACCACAAAGACACTTTGGAGGGGGAAACTGGGAGCTTTACTTCTATACAGTGCCAAGGTCTGGACACAGTGATCACTGCTACATTGACTTGGCATGTGCATTCCCCAATACATACTCACTGTTCATAACTCACCGCCAAAATATCTCTTTACTAGAGATAATTCACCCACAAATTCACCAGGTTATATCACCAAGGGAAATCACTTGCTATCTCAGCATCAACTTCTCGCTCATACTATAAGGTTAACCCAGAACTTTTACAGAGACCCAAAATGATGAGATAAAGTGTAATCTGTAGATTCAAAAACATTATCTAAACTCGAAGATGATGTACAGAACATGTGCACAATGAGATTTTAGATTTGAACTCTTCATGTCCAAAACGTCCCAACGAATACAGTGGGACTTCTTTCCAAGAAAGCATGCATAGGATGGCCTCTTCATATGATTATGGTTATGTGTCCATGTGTGCGCACCACTTACCCACAAGAAACAAAATTGGGGGGGGGCTCAGTGGGCTGCAAAAGAGGGGGAAGCGGAGTTCTGTACTGCAGTGTCGATAAATGACTGAATATACATCAAATGATTTTTCTATTACGATTGAAAGGTATTGTTTTGTCATGACTTTGGGTTCAGACAATCTATTTCTGTGGATGAAGCTTTCCAGTGCACCTCCCACTGCATTGCTTGCATCCTGCCTCCATGAAAAATATGTTACAAAAATCCTACACTCATAATTGTTGGGGGACAGTCCAATGCACCATTCAGTGTCACTTAAGGGACTATTGCTGGAAGGAAATTCGGAACCCTCTTTGTAGATTTGAGAAGATTTAAGTGCCTCTTTGGATTCCAGCCTGAGTGCACTGAAGTGTTATCTCTATTAATACAACTATATTTAGAAGGCAAAAAACAAGCGATGCTCACTTCTGAAGGTTTGGCAACATCCTTTTCATCAACGTACTTTGCCCATGGTCCCAAGAAACCGTCAATATTTGATGCATCATTCTCTTTGAATTTCTTCCTTTTTTCTGTTTTCTTTTGTCCTGTTTCAAACACTGTTAGACCTATGAGGAGTAACAGAAAACTGTACTTACAGGCAACATTTAACTTTAAGAATCCAATATATTTTTAAAGAAATATTTGTAAATATCCAGAAAGAACAAAATCTCCAAAATCACAAATCTATTTTATTTAACCTTTAATAACAACATTCCAGCCTTAAACCTCTTGATGGTTGTGAGGCTGTCAAAAGGCTGTGAAAGATGGAAAGTCATCCAAGAAGTTATGGATATTTTCCCTCATGGAAAGATACATGTTCCTAAATGTCTTTGCCCTGGCTTGGATAGCCCAGGCAAGTCCAAACTTGGATGCTAAGCACGGTTAGCCTCGGTTAGTAACTGGATGGGAGATGGAAACCTCCAAAGAAGATCAGGGTTGCTATGCAGACAGGAAACGGTAAAACACCTCTGTTAAGTCTCTTGCTTTGAAAACCCCAGCAGGAAGCACACTCTGGATTTTGAATTAAAATCCCTGGATATTAGATCAAAAAATGGCAGCCACAATTTTCCTCCATCCAAACTGTAAATGGGATGCATACGGAAGAAGTAGGGTGTACTTTCACTCCCTAATATATGCACTCCACGGAGAGAGCATTTCTGTTTGCATTTATTCCCTTGCCATTGTTTTGAATAGTGAAGATTCAGGCAATTCCTTGCCCATTTCTGGTTGCAGGATCGATCTATCTCAACTCATACAGCAGCTCACTCTCACAATATATCCAGGGCACCCAATGCTTGTTCCGTATTATTCAGTTTCAAAAGAAATTTTGCCTGTGTTGAATGATAACCACAGAAGGTACTGGCATCTACAGAGCTATGGTAGCAGCCACTATTTCAGAGCCCTAAAAGTAGTTCCACTGAATCAGTTGTTTAGAAGCCCTTGACTGCTTAAACACTGCAAGGTAATATGTAGATTATAATTTAAACAACACACACTGTGTAATGTTTTACCATGTAAATAGTTTGTGTGTTTTAGTTCTGTGAATTAAGGCTTTGAATGTATGTTTACTGGGGTTAAAAATGCAGGACTTTAAAGAAAGAAAAAAGAGGTTTGGATGGGTGAGTGAAGCATGCTGTGATTGGATGGTAGCTGTATCCTAGGGGGCAGAGTGAACTGCAAGTTATAGAGAGGGTTCTGAGGGAAAGAGTTCAGTGCATTATTCAAGTGTTGTAGAGAGCTGTTCTGTGGAAAGAGGGAGAATGAGTGAAGTGCTGTAATATGAGGGAAAATAGTAAAGAGTCCAGTAGCGCGTTTAAGACTAACCAACTTTATTGTAACATAAGCTTTTGAGAACCAGTTCTCTTCGTCAAATGCTGCATCTGATGAAGAGAACTGTCTATTTTGCGACTACAGACTAATACGGCTAACTCCTCTGGAAATATGAGGGAAGTCTCTGTGTTCTGTCCTTTGTGAAAACGATTAGCTTAAGCAGCAACTGAGAGATCCAGTGTGTTGTAGTAGGTAGACTGTCAAAGTATGAGCTGGGAGATCCAGTTTTGAATTCCCAACTTGCTGGGTGACCTTGGACCAGTTACACACTCTCAGCCTAATCTCTCTTACAGGGTTGTTTGGGGATAAAATGGAGGAAAGGAGAATTATGTAAGCCGCCTTGGGTGCTCACTGGGGAGAAAGGTATGGCAGAAATAAAGGAAATAAATTTTTTAAATAGAAAAAAATAAAAATAAGTCTTGGTGACTAAGACCATTTAGAAACGTTTCAAGATCTGTATTTATCTTGAAATCACTGACCACTATGTTTACATACTTATAAATAAACTCTATTTTTAAGTAAAACATCTATTTCATCTAGCATAAAGGATCTCCTTTTACCTCACAGCCACCCCATGCACTTACTGTTGCCATTTTACCAAATATAACAAAGCCTTCCTCTATTACAAATTAAACAGGGAGATATAATGCTAGAGCCTTTGGTGGCAGCATTTAGGAACAATAAGGGAGACAGCATAAAACAAGCCATTTCAGAGCCTCACAGTGAGGTACCATTACAGATGTTATATACCGCAGGTCTCAGTAAGGGAGCAAAACACCACACTCCAGTTTCCTACCTTGATTTTTTTCAGCTTCCTCAACAGACCCAATATATTTAGTAGAAACCTCATAATTATCTACTGAGGGATCCAAAGCATATCCTGGAGAAGAAAGACAGTGCCACAAATTAATATTAAGGTTCTTCTTTTAATGATTAGTTTTATTTCCAATCTTCTCTCTGGGAAAAAACAGGATGCAGTATAGAACATTGCAATAAGAAGGAAAAGAAATTAGCAGAAATCAACTATTGCTGCATTTACGGGACAGCTTGTACAAAAGGACAAGCAGTAATTTCTGACAATTTTGCAGTCAGTCTACTGAAGGGAGCCAGTAAATACATTGATTGTATTTTCAGAATTACTGTACAAGCCCCGATTGATACTGAAATTAATGATGATAATGCACATTTTTGAAATGGAGTAGTTTAACAAGATGGCATTGGCTTAACAAATTTAGTTTCTGTTGAAAAGAGCAAGGGTACACAGAAAGAATACTGTCACTTTATAAAACAGATAATTACTTTTGCTAGTTCCCAGAATCTCTTCCTGAACTACTGCATTTGCACTTTTCTAGGCACAATAACAGTTATTTGTTTTTAGGTGACAGATATAAAAAAATCATGCCATCTCTATTTTATATCCTTTGCTCATAAAGTGTTCTGGAATCTCAAGGATATTACCATGGTGACTGAATGCTTGAGATGAAAATCTAAGTGGTGTAACTATTTGATGACTGAATAAAATGTACGATGTCACTCTACAGAAGAAGAAAGTATCCCCTTACAAATGTAAAAAAAATGAGAAAGATTACATCACAGCTGGTCATCAAGGGCCAGCATAGATGGAAGGGGCGTCTGGAAAGTACAAGAAGTTCAGAATACAGCAGCTGTATTGTTAATTGGGGTTGGATGCATGAACAATATCATGCCAATTTTACACTAACTTTATTGGCTGCTAGTTTGGCTACATTCATATGCTGAGATAAATCAGTTTAATAAGCCATGGTTTATTAAACTCTGTTTTAATGTGATGTCTGAATGCAGTCTTCCCAACAAACTCTAGTGGTTTGTTGGTGAATGCTCAAATGGAATTCTAACTCATGGTTGTTGTTTTTTTACTAACTTGGCTTGTTGTGAAATCTGAATGCAGACATTCCAATCTGTTCTGTAGCACTGCTCCTCTTATAGTGCAATCCTAAGATGAGTAACTCTTTTTAGGATTGCACTGTCGGTCTCCTATATACAGAAAAGACACACATACCAACATAATACTTTACAATTTCAGTAGCATTCTTGTCTTCTCTCCATGCACCTTCCCCCTACTAGCAATGACTCTCCAAGCAGAACTGTGCTTCAGAGACTAAGCTCTCCATGAAGAAAAATAAAGGCAGCAAACTGTCAAGGGTGGGGGGAAGGACCAAGCTTTATTTTGTTTGAGTTTAAAGGCGAGATATTCATTGAAGCAGCTCAACAGGGAAAGGGGGATGGAAACTAATGATCCTTAGCCACAAGCAGTCACAGTTTCCCTCCACCCAAACTGTAAATATGATATACTTCTTGGGCATTTGAATACATTGAATATATTAGAATATGCTACATAGTCAAATGCCCAAGAAGTGGACCACTGCTTTTTTGAGCTTTCACTGTAATGTTAATAATCAGGAAGCAGAACTGAGGTATGATAAGCTTCTACAATCTTTTAAAAAATTGACAGAGTTAACCAATATACCATTTTGGATGCAGTTTTTCAGTTCTATCTACATGCATTCCTAAACTTCTCTCTTCTTCACAACAATTTCATTCTCAAATAATAGTTGTTCAAATATCTGATAATACTTTAGGAGAAACTAACTCAATTTCTACAGAAGACATGATAGTGACCAATACTATTCTTAACCGAAAAATACTGCTCTCTAGTGGTATATGAGAATAGATTTGTGATTTTTTGGGTATAAATATGTTAATTCAGACAACAATAGAGGGCAAATAAAATTTTTGCTAGTTTTCAGAAGCAACAGCAATTTCAACGAGCTAAACCATACAGTGAGTTATGAAAACAAAACCCCAAAAAATTATTGCTAGGTACCAATACATCAATGTGGCAGCAACGAGTTATAGATAACTCTAGAATTTATCATTTCTATTTATATTACTGCATAGGAGAAACAGACTCAATCCATCAGGAAATGTGAACAGATTTAATAAGTGTTCTTGATCTTTTTTTTACAGCTGAAAGTAGAAGACAAGTCTTAAAAGCACTTCAGTCTAAGATAGATAAAAGTGTTGCCCTATTAACAAAATGAGCGTTGCACACTCACAGCGCCCAGTAGCTGTAAGAACAACTGGCACTGACAGAGATAAACAATCACCAACTGGGAACTGACAGAGATAAACAACCACCATAAACAACCACCACATTTCAGCTCAAAACACACAAATAAATACTCTCTGTAATACACTCACCAATTTAACATACCTGCTCTGTGCTATAAGCCTAACTCAACTTATGCTCTTATCCAGAGCTGCAATATCCGTACCTGAAGGGTAGTGTATCACTCCCCCCGCCCCTGCTTTTTAAGATGAGGTGGCTCATCCCCATCCCATCCAGTGGTGTTCCAAGGGCTCTGATTGGCTGGTCAGTCTCTGGGGCTTGCTTGAGGGCAGAATCCCCAAGATTAGTTCAGAGCCCTGGAGATCAAGGGAACTTTGCCACACACACCTCTTCTGGAACTCACTGCTTCAGGAGAGATTTTGTCAGGTCTCTCTCAAACAATGGGTTAAGTAAACACATACATGTAACAGCTTGTTTTGACATAATATATCACTATTTTAGCTAGTATGTTGATTTTTTCTAATTCTCACAAGACTTACTGTCTTTTAAATGATTTTTTCTCTGATATATCTGAGAAGGTTGCAAAGTTTTTACAACTTGCTATAAAGCTGTGCCAGGAGAAGCTTCAGAAATAACTGTTGATATTACTCAACTGTTTTATATTATTTTTGTTCTTGTTATTCTGTACTATCATATTTTGTTATATGCTGATCGAATCGACATAATACACAAAGAATCATGAAAATGTTGTGGCAGGCATCTTGACAAACTTGAAATAATTCCAGGTTAACCTGATGAATTCACAGGCTGCAAGTATATATTTTTAAACTATGTTTGTTACTGTAGAAAGTAACGCAAAGTGAATGTATTGTTTCAAATGGTTTACATTGTGTATTACATTAAAATGGGGTACAAATGAACCTTTGATGCTAAGAAGCCCTGTCTGGAGGAAAAGCATCAATTTCTCCCTTTGGTGCTTATATTGTTCACTTAGGTTCAGGTTCACCCAGTTAAATCCCAGTGTGGGGGAAACATAACCTTTGGGGAATGGAGTGCAAGCCAGCTGTACATTTCTTCTTACTATTCATTCCACATTTTATCTTTAATTGGTTTTACAGCTTATTTCCTGTAAATAAACCTTCCAACTGTGTGCTGTCTGTCCAGTCAAAATAGTTGTGGGAAAGGGTTTCCTAATTACCTCACTATCAAGTACCACATTATTAGGGTCACAAATAAAAGCCCTTTAGGTAATACAAAGCTACATGCTACCATCCAGTTAATAAAAAAATGTCTTTTTATTGATATTGTGGAGTCTGGAGTTGAAACAGCAGGCAAGGAGAGGCCAGAGTGCAGGGGAATAGGACAATATTCAGTCTAAAGAGTCTTTACCTCAGAGGTCTACTCCTTAGCCCTCCCCTCTTTCTCCTTTCTCCATCACATCAGGACTAAGCCACATTGTAGCTGCCTGATGCAAATAGCAGTTGCTCACATATAAACAAATGAAAGGCACCACTTGCCTATTCAGCACTTCCCTCCGGAGAACTGCCAAAAATCTGGCTCGTCAGCAGTGACATGGACTTTCTGGAAAAATCTGAATCAGAAAATTTTCAGGTTCAAATTTTAAAAATAATTTAAATATATCTAAATAAATAATTTAAATCTATTTAAATAATGTTAGCAACATTTAAATTATGCTAGCAAAAGAAGCTAGCATCTTGTGTTGCAGCACAACAGCCCTGACAACTATAAACAGACTATATTCATATATGTGCAGCAGAAACTTTTCCACAGAAAAATACAAAGTTTCTGCCTTGTATCACTGCTGGTCAGGTGTGCTTTCATTAACTATTTGCAAGACAGATGGCTGCTAATGCCATAGGATTATTTGAAGTTTACTATACTAAAGCAAATTTTATTCAAGTATGTAGAGCACTCTTAAACCTACTTTTACTCCAAGTGAGGTCTCTGCACAGTGAAATGGAGCCAATTTTCCAGTGGACTCTTCACAGATTCTTTTTAAGTAAGGCAGAAATGCCAATTTGGATGCATGTCAGAATCAATACAGGAGCTTATTTGTCCTCCCACTGTATTGATGCTGTCTCTGGGACTATTTGTTTAGCTGTTGCTCTCAAAACAAGTGATCATGAATGAAGCCACTGGGTGAGATTTAATCTTCAGGGGGAGCTGTGTTTTCTATAGTCAAGCTGCATTTGGTTCAGCATCTTTTCCTTATAAAAAGGCTCTGAACAATTCTTACTTTATACTGAGAATGTGAAAGAGATTCTTATCTTCTTTACTGATGGAAACTTCCAAACACAGCTGTAAGGAAAATCCTGCTGTTTTAAGCTAGATGTTCTTGTGTGTGATATGTCCTCACTTAAAGCCTTCTAACATTTTTTCCTTCATATACCGAACCAGGTCTACCTAAATAAGAAAAGCCAAAATTCACTTACCTCACCAATCAAAATGTATGCCTAAATATTAACCAGGAATATTTTCTGAATTTAGGTGACATTAAAAAGATTTATGCCTATATAACCGCACTGCCCTCTTTCCCCTACCCTCTCCACAACTATAATGAGGAAACAAAGCACTAACTTTCTTTTGGAGGATTACAAGCAAATTGCAAATTCTCTACAAGTACATACCAAATATAAAATGGTTTGACAAAATAGTATAGTAAATATTATGCAGTCCAAACAGACATGTAGATATTTTGTTTCGCTGAGAGAGAGAGGGAGGGAGGGAGAGAGAGAGAGAGAGAGAGAGAGAGGGAGGGAGGGAGGGAGGGAGACAGAGACAGACAGACAGTCCTTTGTCAGCATAAAACTGGGAACAAGAGCTCTGCTCTCCTTCCATATCTCTCCAATAAAACATTTCTCTACTACATGTAAGCAAAGGTTCACCCTACTGAATGATCACAGAGCAGTGACCCTCAAAGTACAGCCTGCAGGAGCCATGGCACCCACTGATGGGTTTCCTTGTAACCATTCTTTGAGACTTGGAGATAAAACCAGTGATCTGCATTTTCCAGAAAAAGATGAACTGGGAAACTTTCTGATGGTAATCTGAGTTAGTATATTTTTACATCTATTTAGTAAACAAAAATTTAAAAGTAGCACGTTATGTCCCAATAGCAACAAATACTTGAACTGAAATACTTGATTAGGTAGGGAAATAAACCAGGTATAGTTTAAGTGTTATATTCAAACAATTTCAATCATGTGAGAAGAGACACTTAAATAATAATTTTAGTTTTGGCTTTAATCTGACCTGCACGGCCCATCAGGTATAAATTAAAGGTTACATGATTATTTACTTGTTTTTCCCAAAGCAAAGAACCAGTTCCAGCTTCCCTGCACCTCAGGTGCTTCAGAAAAGCCAAGAGGGCACTCCCTTTGCATCTGCAGCGAGTGTCCATTCAGGAATGCTGCCTTTGTCATAACCAGTCGCATGGCTTAGAAGCTTCCAACATTTTATGACTGGGTGCCAAAGGGGCAGAGGCATTAGTGTGTGCGGGTGGGGGTGGGGCAGGAGTCTCTCCTTGTCTCAGAATTCCAAAAGTGTCTGCAGATGCAATAGCAGAATGTAATCATCCTTCAACTGGTTTAGAATTGAATTATTCTACTCAAGCAAATCTTCAAACATGCTACAAATATACTCCCTAAATTGAGGAACAACACACAAATTCAAAAATGAACAGTGGGAGAGAAGGTTTTCGATCTTTTCTGTTTTCTTTTAGTTAACTTCTCTGAATATATTCTCTGTTGTTTTGTTAGTATCAGGGCATATAACTGTCAACTAGCAGTGCAACAGTGTTCTACATAGAGAGGACTGGAAGACAGCCCATGGTCTGGATGAACTAAATTTATTATTTCCTGCTGCCCCTTACTGCCAACATAACAGTTTATTTTTATTAGTCTGAAGCAACTGGAACAATAGAACCTTTGTCTTATGCTAGCAACATTTTAAAAATGAAGTGCATTCCTGCAAAGAAGCTTGAAGTTTTGGTGACAGAAGATGAGCCTTCAAACCTCTCTTCAATCCATGGCTTAGAAAAAAATGTATTGTAGGAACTTGGAATAAGAAAGCAAAGTATTTTACTCTGAAAAAGTAGTTGCCATCAAATACTTGTATTTACTTTTCTTCCAGAGCAGTATCAAACATTTTCTTCAAGATGTATGATTATTAAGGCAATGGTACATAAAAGGATATTTTTTGAGACTGCAATGGCAAAAAAAAAAAAAATCACTTGTGAACCTGCATTGTCTGCAGTATGACAGGATCCAGCCAGGAAAACAGAGATTGTGGGAAATACTGAAACTTTGCATAATTTATCATTTCCCTCTCTTTCTCTCCCCCTTCCATTTATGACCACTTCAGCTATCATGTATGAGTAGAAGTTAGAAACGAGCAGAGTTGCAACTGCTCTAGTTCATTCATAAAACTTACAGGGAAGAGCTATTCTTGAAATATGCCAGAAAGGATGCACTCTTCAGTTTTTAATCTAGCAATCTTCTCTTTTCTTGAATACTTCTTTACCTTCCTTTTCTTGCCATGATCAATTTACTGCCTACTACACACAACCACTTAAGCAGCAATACTATAGGCACAAAGAAAGCCACAGAGAATCTTCAAAGATTTCAACATTTAAAAAGAATGTTGAATATGTCCTAGAACAGGTATACTTGTTTTACTAGTTTTAGAGTTTTGCAAATCCTATACACTCACTCTTTAAGAGAATATTTTTCTCTACAGAACAAATACCTGGGTTACAAAAATAGCAATACAATGTAATACTGTAGTTTCCACTCTCTCCAAACTACTTTTTATGATCTAAGCACTTAAGATTCTCAGGAATACAAAACTGAAAAATGTAGCTACAAGCATAACATACTCTGTATGCTTCAACTCTACCACTTGAACTAACTACAGGTAGAACTCTACCTTTGTCAGCAATATGGATCAACATTAAATTAGTCCAGTTAACAATGTTCCTGAATGATCTGACAGTTTCCATGGAAACCATTGTTAACAGAGGCAGTACTGATGGTACTGGGATTCATAGCAACTTCTCTTCCTGAAGTGGAATAGCTGGACAGAATGTCTTTAAAATGCAACATTCAATGTCCTCATTCATTTATTGCAGGAAATTACAGGGTTGCTGCATTTGTCTCCCTCTGAAACAGGCACTGGAGCAGGGGTAATTCAATCTTCATGCAACTGAGAGCCCAGATCCTTTCTGGTTACACGAAGTGATGGACAGAAGCAATACAGCCTAATAGCTTTGCTAGAGATGGCATACATACAACTATTGTTCACCTGTATCTAGAATTAAACAAATTTGTGCTTATCTTCTCCATTATATCCTAACATACAATCAGCACACAGTAAACTAAAGAATGCTTCAAGTCTTTAGTTTACCTATATTCAATGTTTGCTAGCAGCATTCCAAGCTGAATACTTAACTCTTACCTCCCAGAGCTCACATAATTCATATTATGTGAACTACAGAAAGTAGATAAGTGACCAAATCATGGAAAGCCACCTGGGCAAATGGTAATTTAGAGCTACATGCTTTGCCTTTCCTTCCCATTCAGTGGTATATGAACAAAGCACGCACTGTCTCTAGATCTCATACCTGAAATCAAAGGCTTCAAGTGGCAATTAACTGTGTGCTGACCCATAGATAAGGATCCATAGTCTTGAATAGGACACAGCACAGGGATACAGCTAGCTCTCTTAATCTAAACTCTTCTTCTGAATAGCTTAGCACTTAAGACAAATTATATAGTACATTTAAAACTTACAAGTTTGTAACTAAATTCTAGGGTAATAAAGCAAAATCTGAGACTGAAGGGTTTGCAACAGTTTCAGAGTATATCACATATGGGCAAATGGAACAGATCAACTAAGACAAAGGTTTAAACGTGAAGACATACATATATCTTACCATAGGTTGCAAATGTTCTTCTTTGTTGTTCAAACATGAAATCATTAATGTGTGCTGGTTCTGTATATCCAGAAAGCATATTCCTAGGTGCAGCCATCTGCTGTGTCCTAAATGGATTCACTGGCCCAAACTGAATTAAAAAATGATGATAATTGCAATATGCACAGGACTGTCATTAAGAGCCTCTTTACATTTGAATTTTATTATGAGATGTATCCATGTATACCATAATAGCAAAAGACTGCACATACACCTCTTTTACTGCATTGCACTAAACACCTTCTTCACAAAAGATAATGGTACTTTTTCACTGCAGCCATTTAAGCAAAATATCAGTAGACACCGATTGAACAATCTGAAACAAAAGGGAAACTGTTTTCAAGGGAGAGAACTTGCTTTACTTTTGCATTCCTTCTATGCATGGATGTGTTAACAGATAGCTCCAAAACATACAATAATAAAGTGTCTTACACATAATATTTTTCACATTGGGAGCTTTCTTTCCACTAAGAAAAGATCTGGTCATGACTTATGTTTCTCTCTTCTGTTATTATTTAGATATTATTCATAACTCGCTTTTCTCTCCAACAGGGATCCAAAGCAGCTCATAACATTGTTCTCCCATTCATTTTATCTTCATAGCAATCACTTTGTAAGGTAGATTAGATGGAGAAAGATTACTGGTCTAAAGTCAACACACAAGTTTCCAGAATTTGAAGCTGGTTTATAAACCTGGTTAAAGCTAACAAAGGTTCATGTTAACTAAACTGCACACATAATGTTAATATCATGGTAAACTGGAATGGTTAAATGGGGGTGGAGAATCTGAGCAAGAGAAGGCAGGATAAGGAATGTTACTGCACTTAATCACAGGTAAGTGATAAAGGCATGTGGTGTCTGTACTGGACCTCAATATTCTAAAGGGAAAGTAAGAAGTGGCTGCTGAAGCAGATTCTGAAGTGTTTCCATAGCAGGATCTATTAAAGTGTTACATTAAAGCTGCATAGAATTCCAAAGGGAAAACAAAATGGTAGCAGTGCCAAGATGCTGGATGAAAGGAGTACACTCCTCGTAAATTATCTACCATCATCAATATGAGATAGTCATATGTAGCACTACAACCCACATAGAACCAACATTATCAGCATGGAATCGACAACAGATTCTGTTTAAAAAAACCCCTAATGTTGTGCCACAACTGCTATACTTAATGAAGTTTCTTTCATGTATTACTTGCTCCTCCCAACTCTCCAGAGACATCTGATACACAACCTCACATTTCTATTTATCTAAGCATTCCCTTGCACTTTTATGCTTTTAATACAAGATTAACCCTCCACAAATAGTATTAATGTATCTAAACTGTGTTTGAAATTGAAAGACACGGAAAATTTGCACATCCTTTATAATCCACATATTCTAATTTTAAATTAGTTTTGTCTGGAGAATAAAGAACATAAATACTCATTAGTTATACATCAGAAACAAAAAATAACCTCCAGCTTTGGATAGCCATGATTTCAAGATCTCAACAGTTGCATGTATTAAGGCTAAGTATATTTTATTTTTATACTAGTTGCTTGTTCCCAGAAGTTTTTTTATGAGGAATACCAATTTCAAATTTAAATTGGCTTTCACAGCCCAATTATTTAGCAGATTTGTATGGTAGATAGAGTCCAAAGTTTTTCTTCCACACATTTTAGCTTATTTTACTATGTGTTCCTTCTTAAAGCTTATTCCTTTCTAGGATTTGTGAACTTCAAAAAGGAAAATGTTTTCTGTATACTCAGATGCTGTTCATACGCAAATAAATATGGTTGATGAAGAAAATAAGGGTATTTACTCAGCTGTGCAAACTCAGACAAAACAAACAAAATGCATAACACCCATACAGGACTTCATATGCTGTTAATCTACATACATTAAAAATCATTTTAGTGCTCATAACTAACAGTGAGTGAGGTGTGTGTTACCTTATTGTGTATTATGTGATTTTAGGCATGGGGATATGCAATTTAATTTCAGATCTGCAAACCCATTAAATGTATAAATTGGCCAAGGAAACAGTATTTCCTGCTCTGCTCATGGCTGCCTACTATGGATTATTCCATTAATCCTTCAGAAAATAACTTTGGTTTTCTACAAGCATCCACATATTGCACTGAAAAAAGGATAGGTCCTAGTACACTCACCAACCGTGTAATTTCTTAAATGCTGAGAAAAGAAATATACAATCCCAGTTGTGAAATTATAAACTATGCCTCTGATTCACCATGACTGACTACTATTTCTCCATCCAAAACACTACCCATATCAGTTTAATTACATCTGGAGTTTCATGCTGAGAACGAAACACTGGACTTAGCTGAAAGTTTCTTCTCTTCAGTGGGATGAAGGAATCCAAACTGGTTAGGGCATGCCTCCTCTCGCTCCAGACAGAGCTATGCAAATTTTTGCATATGCCTTCCTGGGACCGTGCGTGAGACTCCCTCCAGACATAGAATATCCTAGCTCAATGAGCCTTTCTTCAGAATTTTTTAAAACTATTTATAACAAACAGAGTAGTTTAATAAATTTTAACCTAACATGAAAAACTTCTTTAATAACAGTGGTGGGCGAATTGGATGTTTTCGCCCCACTGAAGAGATGAAACCTTCAAGTAAGTCCAATGTTTCATTCTCCTTCAGTGGGGGAAGGCATCCAAACTGGTTATGTAAGCAAGCTTAGACTGGGTCTTGTCTCCCAAAAGCAGCTTCTATAGAATTTTGTTGATCTATTCTATAGGGTTTGACAAATGTAAAAAAGGATTATCATGTTGCAGCTCTATAAATTTCCTCCACAGGAGCCTGAGTAGAAAAGGCTACTGAAGTAGCGGCTGCCCTGGTTGAATGGGCTGTGACCCCCAAAGTGGGCCCTCGGACCTTGAACCTCACAGGCCTTGCAAAGACTCATCTTTATCCAGAAGGCTATAGTTGATTTTGAGACTCTCTTGCCTAGATTTAAAGTTCGATGTGAGACAAACAGAGAATCAGAGTATGAACGTATAAATGTAAATGTGATGTAAATGCAAAGCGCCTGTCTAACATCCAACTTACCATATTATTTCTTTTTTGGTGTGTAGGCTTGAGACAAAAAGAGGGTAATATCAACAGTTAGTTAATATGATAAGGTGAGTTCACCTTTGGAATGAAGGATGGATCAGTCCTTAATACTACTGACTCTTTTTGGAAAGGACATAACTCTTTCTTGATAGACAAGCTCCTAACTCTGAAACTCTCTGTGCCAAGCTTATGGCGACTAGGAATGCTACCTTCCAAGATAGAATCTTTAAGTCAATGGAAGGTAGAGGTTCAAAAGGGGACTTAGTAAGGGCCTGCAATACCTTGGACAGGCTCCAGGCTGGGTATCTGTGTTAGACAGGGGGCACTAGCTATATTGTTCCATTCAGGTATTGTTTTATGTACTTATCATTCACTATATTTCCTGGACCCCTGTTTGTTAGTACAGCGGCAATGGCTGCTACTTGTCTCATTAAAGTGTTCAGTCTTAGTCCCTTTTCCCACCCCGCATGTAAAAAGGCAATCATATCTTGCCTAGCAGGATATAAGGGATTTACACCCTGATCTAACACCCATTTATGAAAGGCTGCCCATTTGTAATTATATATTTTTCTGGTAGCTGGCCTGAAACACAATGTCCATGATTTCCTTGGACAGTCCAGTTAGTTCTAAATAATTCCGTTCAGTCTTCATCCCATCTATTTCATCCAAGATGGGCCCAGATGAAAAACTGGGCCCTGGTACAGAAGATCGTGTCTGATTGGGATTCTCCAAGGGGCCATTATCGACAACTGGATCAGACTGGAGAATCAAGGTCTCCTTGGCTAGTAAAGAGCTAGCAAGATAATGTTCACCTTTTCCTGTTGTATCCTGGCCACCACCTTGCTGAGAACTAGAAGCTGACAAAAGGCAAAGAGTAGGCTCTTGGGCCAAGTGCAGTGTAGAGTGTCTGTTCTTTCTGCCTTCAACTCATTGAATCTCGACTGGAACCTCTTGACTTTCCTGTTATTTGCAGAAGTAGAAAGATCCATCACTGGTATTCCAAAGTGCTTGGTGATGTCTTGGAATACTTGGTTGTTCAGCATCCATTCCGCTGGGTCGACATCCTGCCAGCTTAGCCAGTCCACTTGAATGTTCATTTCTCACTGAGTATGTTGGGCCCCGAGACCTAAGAGGTGCTTTTCTGCCCACTGAAGGATCTGAATTGATCCCTGGTATAGAGAAAGAGCTCTTGTTCCCCCTTGATGGTTTGTATGAGTCTTGGTTATGATGTTGTCCGTCCTAACCAAAACAAATTTCTTCTGGAGTAGTTTTTGAAAAGCTAACAAGGCAAGTTTTATCACTCTGATGTATTGTCGAAGGCTTTCACGGCCGGAGAATGATGGTTGTTGTGGGTTTTCCGGGCTGTATGGCTGTGGTCTTGGCATTGTAGTTCCTGACGTTTCGCCAGCAGCTGTGACTGGCATCTTCAGAGGTGTAGCACCAAAAGACAGAGATCTTTCAGTGTCACAGTATCACTCTGAGTTCAAGCCAGTTTATACTGTTCTGTTTTTCTGTTGGAGTCCCTTTTCCTTGAACCACTCTGCCTTGGCAGTGAGCTCCCCATTCCCTTGAACTGGCATCTGTTGTTACTAGGATGTGTGGAGATAGGCAAAAGGGAACTCCTTGCATCAGGTTGGTCAATGATGTCCACCACCTTAGCAATTCCTTTAAGGCAGGTCTTAGTAGGATGTATTTGTGCCTCCGAAGAGGAGATGAAATGGTGTGGGAGAAGTGCTGTGAACTGTACCTTGAACCCAAGTTCCACTATGGATAGGACCCAATGATCTATGGTAGTCTTTTCCCATTGATCCACAAAATGCGTTAGGTTCATCTTTTCGTGTTTCATGAGAACGTCAATAAGGGGTTTCCAAATTGTTATGAATGTAGACAATGTTTTATTTTTTTTTTAATTTTATTTTATTACCGCAACCGACAAGCAAAGGTTCACATTGGGAGACAAAAACATACAAACAAACAAACAAACAAACAAAAACATAGAGGGAGATAATGTTTTATTTCTGAACAAAGCTGTAAGTTTAGCCATCTTAGCTAACTCCAAGGGTCTGGATCTTCCAATTGGTAGTGGGCTGTCCGTAAAAAGTGGGAAAAAATGGCATGCCTGCCATATCGGCTGTCCCCATGGCTGTGGATGCCCCTGGAAAAGCCGTTGGAATGTGTCAGCGATGTGGTTTGCCTGCCAACCCTGCCCCCACAAGGGGTCTGAAGCCATTGAAAAGGCAATTGACTCACTGCTCATGTGGCTGTAGGGGGATTTGTGCCAGGCCTTAAGTCCCCATTGGAACTTCCAGACCATTCCTTCTCACCCTTCTCCTGTCTCACAGAACCTCTGTATCTGATCGTGGTGAAGATCACAGTGTCGGTGAGCTTAGTCTAGTCAGGGAAGTATCCAAAGCCTCGGAAGTCCCTGACCTTTCTCCTGCCTGTTTTTTTTTTGAAAAAAATTTTATTGGGTTAGAATCCGTTATTTTTACATTTACATTCGATTTTCCCCAATTTTCCATTTCTAACCCCCTCCCTTTCCCCCCCTTTTGTTGACTTCCAACAGTTTTCCAACCCTTTGTCCCTTTTCCCTTACTTCTATTAGTTTCCTCTATCTAAAACAAATATATATTCTCCATTATTCTAAGCAGTACATCCTTAACTATTTTTAATATTATATACCCAAACTGTAAGTCTTTGTTTCCATCTTAGATAAACAATTTATCCCATTTTCCAATTTTAAATATTTCTATATATCATAAACCATATAAATCTTACATTCATTTAAATCAAACAATTTGACTTATTCTCTATATATTACTCATTCTGTCTTTTTATAATAATTCTATATAACTCTCATCACATAGTCAATCAATTTGACTCGTCTATACCTTCAGACATTCAGTTTGGTGCATTGTACAAATCTTATCAAAGAAAGAAAATATTATTATTATATCAATCCTTATATTTAATCCTTATAGTTAATTATTTTCTATCAGTATTCTGTTTATTAGCCTATATATATCTATATATATATCAATCTGTTAATCTAACTGCTTATAAATTCACATTTATCTCTTCTCCCCCCGGTAAAGTCACCCCCCTCTACATTTTATTATACTTCAGTAGTTCTCAAACTGCCACAGTTTTTCTCCCACCTCCCATTTCTTCTCCAAATATTGTTTCAGCTTCTCCCAGTCTGTGTTAAACTGCCCTGAGTCCAGATTTCTCAGTTTTCTTGTCATCTTGTCCATTTCGGCCATGTACAGCAATTTGTAGATCCAATCTTCGATAGTTGGCACTTCTTGTACTTTCCATTTTTGCGCATACAAAAGTCTAGCTGCTGCCGTCATGTAAAATATCAGCGTCCTGTGATGGGCTGGAATTCCCTCCATTCCCAAGTTCAGTAGCAGGAGTTCTGGGTTCTTATTGATTTGAAATTGTAAAATTTCACTCATTTCTCTTATTATTACCCCCCAGTACTGCCTGGCTACCTCACACGACCACCACATATGATAGAGGGAGCCCTCATGCTTCCTACATTTCCAGCATTTATTAGAAGTGTTCAAATTCCCTAGCGCAATCTTCTTTGGTGTCATGTACCAACGATAGATCATTTTGTAGATGTTCTCTTTGATATTTGTACATGTCGTTGTCTTTATTGTAGTCTTCCACAAGTATTCCCATGCCTCCATTGTTATTTCTTTATTAAAATTTATAGCCCATTTCACCATTTGTGTTTTAACTGTCTCATCCTCGGTATACCATTTCAACAGTACTTGGTATACCTTGGATATTCTTTTCTTGTCCTCTTTAAGAAGGGTCTGCTCTAGTTCCAAGTTCTCTATTCGTATACCTCCCTTTACAGAGTCCGAGTTATACAAGTCTCTAATCTGTCTATACTGGAACCAATCGTAATTAGGTGATAGTTCCTCTTGCGTCTTTATTCTAAGTTTAGCTGCTTCAGTTTTAGTTATTTCTTTGTAAGTTAAACATTGTCGTTCATTATCAACAGCTCTCGGGTCTATCACCTCATATGGAACCACCCACCAGGGAGTTCCTTCTTGTAGATAATTTCTGTACTTCTTCCAGATTGTGTATAGACTTCTCCCGTACAAAATGGTGCAGGAACATCGAGTTGACCTTTACTTTGTCGTACCATAGGTATGCGTGCCATCCAAATATTTTTTTATATCCCTCTAGGGCTAATAATTTCTTGTTCTTTAATGTCATCCACTCTTTCAGCCAAACTAGGCAGATTGCATCGTGGTAAAGTCTCAGATTGGGCAGTTGCATTCCGCCTCTTTCCTTTGCATCTTGTAAAAACTTTCATTTTCACTCGAGGCTTCTTGCCTGCCCATACAAAGTCTGATATTTTCCTCTGCTATTTTTCAAATTGTTTAGAGTCTCTGATGATTGGTATTGTCTGTAGCAAAAACATCACTCTTGGTAACACATTCATTTTAACTGCTGCAATCCTACCCAACCATGACAAATTGAGCCTATTCCATTTAATCAAATCTCTCTCTATCTGAGTCCATAGTTTTTCATAATTATTCTTGAATAAATCTATATTCTTTGCAGTCAGTTCAATTCCCAAGTATTTCACCTTACTTGTTACTTCACAGTCCGTTGTTTCCATTAACAATTGTTGTTTCTGCTTAGTCATATTTTTACATAATATCTTTGACTTCTTTTTGTTAATATAGAAACCTGCCAAGTCTCCAAACTCCTTGATCTTGTCTATCACTTTTGGCATGTTCTCCAATGGGTCCTCTACGATTAACATTATATCGTCTGCAAATGCTCTGACCTTGTATGAATAGTCCTTTATTTTTATTCCTCGAATTTCCTCGTCTTGTCTTATTTGTATCATCAGGATCTCCAATACTAAAATGAACAACAGTGGAGACAACGGGCAACCTTGTCTTGTTCCTTTACTTATAATCAGTTTCTTAGTCAGTTCATCATTCACCACAATTGCTGCAGTCTGGTCTCTGTAAATTTCCTTGATTGCTCTGATGAATCTTTCTCCTAATTGTAGCTTTTCCATAGTGGCAAACATAAAGTCCCAGTTTAAATTGTCAAATGCTTTTTCAGCGTCAACAAAGAAGAAACCAACCTCTTTATCACAACGCTTATCATAATATTCAATAGCATCAATCACTGTCCTTAAATTGTCTCTTATTTGTCTGTCTGGCAAAAAGCCTGCTTGCTCCTCCTCTATAACTTCCGAAAGCCACCCCTTCAGTCTCTCCGCCAGTATCTTCGCAAAAATTTTATAGTCATTGTTGAGTAACGATATAGGTCTGTAATTTTTCACGTTTGTCAAGTCTTGGCCTTCTTTAGGGATCAATGATATATTCGCTTCATTCCAGGTACCTGGAATCCGTTGATCCTTTAAAACTCCATTGATCACCTCTTTTAGGAATGGTGCCAGCTCATTAGCCATAGTCTTATAAAATTTAGCTGTAAGTCCATCTGGCCCTGGCGCCTTTCCTAAATTTGCAGATTGTATTGCCTTACTTATTTCCTCATCCATTACCTCACTGTTCAATTTACTTCTCCGAGCGTCCGAGATTTCTGGAAGTGTCATTTTCTCCAGATATGACGCTATTGAATCTTTATTTACTTCTTTCTTGTTGTACAGTTTAGCGCAGAATTTATAAAAGGCTCTACTAATGGTAGTCTGTTCCAAATACGTTTTGTCATCTTCACAAATTTTATTTATTATTTTCTTTTCCCTTCTCTTCTTCAGTTGCCATGCCAGGTACTTCCCAGGTTTATTTGCACCCTCAAACGCTTTCTGATTCAGCTTTTTGAGATTCCACTCCAATTCTTTATTACTCATTGCTGTTAGCTGTTCTTGCAATATTTTAATTTCCTGGTATAATTTCTTTTTCCCTGGTCTCTTTTTAAACTGTATTTCCTTAGCTTTTATTTTCTCCTCAATCTCTTGTCTCTTCTCCTCTTTCTTCTTTCTTGCTCTACCATTTAAGTCCATTAGTATGCCCCTTATAACCGCCTTATAAGCATCCCAAACTTTATCAGTTGGTACTTCTTTATTCACGTTGTATTGTATGAAAAACTTTGTCTCTCTTCTCAATATTTCCATATTCTCTTTTTCCTGTAGCAAGTCCTCATTTATTCTCCATGCTTTCCTTTTTCTCCTTTTCCCTAATTTCCACATAATTGGGTTATGATCTGAGCCTACCATCGGCATTATTTCTACATCCTTAGTCCATAACGCCAAATCTTTTGAGGCCCAAATCATGTCAATTCTTGATAGTGTGGAGTGCCTTGCAGAATAAAAAGTAAACTGTCTACTTTTAGGATATTCTCTCCTCCATACATCTTCAAGAGTCTCTTGTTGAATCAACTCAAAAAAGAGCTTTGGTAATAGTCCTCTTTTCTTTTGTGCCATTGTAGTCTTTTTATCCAGTTCCAAGTCTGTCACTCCATTGAAGTCTCCAGCAAGAATTATCTGATCATATGAAAGATCGTCTAAATGCTTCCTCAAATCCTCAAAGAAGCTCTCTTTTGCACCGTTAGGTGCATAAATTCTGACTACCAACACTCTCTTTAAGTTCCAAGTACATTCCACTGCTACGAATCTGGCTTCCACATCTTTCATTATGAATTTTGGTTGTAGCTCCTCTTTTACATACAACACCACTCCTCTTTTTTTCTTACTTGAGGCCGCTACAAAGTCCTTGCCCACTTTTCCCAGTTTTAAATATTTTACATCCTGTTTTCGAATATGAGTCTCTTGCAAACAAACAATATCACATTTTTGTTTTAATAGCCAGTGAAAAATATTTTTTCTCTTATTCGGTGAGTTTAGTCCATTTACATTCCAAGATAATACTTTACACTCCATATTCATAATCTTGTTGGTAAGTCTTTTTCATTGTCCCTTATAAATCGCTCCATCTCCCGCTCAGATCTGATACGCTTTTTGGCACCTCCAAATTCGAAGGACAAACCCTCTGGGAGCTCCCATCTGTACCTGATTTTCATGTCCTTCATCTGGATTAGCGCTTTATATTTTTTCCGATCTAGTAACACTGATCTGGGTAGTTCCTTCATTATAATGATTGTCTTGCCATCGATCTCCAATGGATCTTGAAACTGTTTAGTCACAATCTTCTCTTTCATGTTTCTTGTTGTAAATTGTACAATCACGTCTCTTGGTACTTTCCTCTGGGTTGCAATTCTCGAATTCACACGATATGCCACATCTAGGATAGCCACAACATCCTCCTCCTCCTTCCCCAGGTATTCAGCTAACACCTCCGTCATCTGTTCTTGCGCTGACTTTCCTTCCATTTCCGGCAGACCGCGAAATCTCAGCTGCTTCTCCATATGTCTACTTTCCGCAACCGCCATCCTTCCCCTCATCAGCCTCATCTCTGTTTGTTGCGTATCTGCTAAGTTCTCCATCGCTCCTTCTACTGTTTTAACTCTCTGCTGCGTCCCTTGTAATTCACTTTGTATTTTAAAACCTTTCTTCACTTCTGACAGCTCCGATTTTACTTCTGACAGCTCCGATTTAACTGTCTGTTTAACCTCTTTGATCAGCTCCAATTTCATGTCTTTGAATTCTTTAATCACCTCCAAAAGTTTTTTATCCAGGTTTTCTATTGCCGATTGCCACTCTTTCTTCGACATCGTGGGGCTTGCTTTGGCTCGCTCCCACGAGTCCGCTCTCTTCCTTAGCTCCGTGGCGTTAAATTTGGTACCTTTTTTATTTCAAATGTCCCGGTCTTCTTGCATAAATTGCTTTTAAAGGGTCCAAAATGTCGGGCGTCTTTTCTCTATGGTCTCTCTATGATTTTATAATCCAATATGGCCTACTTCCTTTTCCGCTGAGGCCGCGACCCTTCCCCTCTCAAAGATGGCGATTCCCTTCTTCCTGCCCTCCAGCAAGGGCCGCTTCTCTCCAGCCACTCTATTGTTGTTACGCACTTCCTGTCTCCCGTCTTCCCACAGCAGATCTCGCGATGGTGTCTTTTTCTCACAGCTCCAAAGCCACAAAACAATAGTCCGATTTCTTTAATAACTTCTTTAAACTTAGTCTCTTTTCAAATACAACTCCTGCCGAAGCTTCCCCTCCTTTTCGCTAGTCTGTTGCAGTTTAAAAATCTACTTTTTTTCCTCTCTGTTTTTATCAATCTGTCCCGTATCGGAAGATAGTGATCTTTACCTTCCCTTCACTTTCCTCGGGTTGTAATCGCTGTTTCGATTTCAAGTTCTCCTTTCCACTTCTTCCCCCAATCGAAGCTTGGGTATGTAGGTCTTATGCCAGCCAAATTGGCCCCAAAACTGCCGCAGAGATTGAAGCCGACCCGTCGCAAGGTGGGACCTCAAGGATCGGGAGGGGACCCGTTGCACAGAGCCCCCCCTAGTCCGAGATCTAACTCACCCTAGGGTCTTGAGTGTTCTTTGCCTGCTCTCCGCCTGAGAGCAGTCGGCCGCGGGCTATTTTCACCCCGCCGGCCGCTTAAAACGGCAGTCCGGTCAGCTCCGCAAATGGAGCTGCGTTAGACCTCCATGAATCCCAAACCGGAAGTCCCCTTTCTCCTGCCTGTTTTGCAAGGAATGCGGCTTCCATCTGCCCTTCCCCTTCGCCTGAAGCCTCAGACGGGGAGGGTTTATCCCTTGTGTGGTCTTTTTTCTGCATAAATCCAGGCCCTTGGATCTTTTTAGAAGGAATGTTATCTATTGTGGTTGAGATCTGGTCGTCCAATGAGAGAATTATTCTCTTCCATTGAATAGATAGAGCTAGGCTCTAATGTCCTCCTAGAGGAGCAGGGCTATTCAAAATTGAGGCACTTCTTCCCAGGGTCCTACAAAAATGTGCATAGCCTTGCCTGGAGTGAGAGGAGACGTGATCTAGCCAGTTTGGATGGCTTCCCCCACTGAAAGAGAATGCACATGGTTTACATCTAAAGAATATAGCCAGGGTTAACCCCCTTAAGTACAGAGCATCCTCATTATGCCTCAAGAAAGCAAACAAGAGGAATGAATGATCACTAGGCTATCCCACTTGAAATGTGAATTTCATATTATGACAACTCACTGTCCTGCTCTTACTGCAAATTACTGCTTTGTTAAGAGAATAGGCTATTTTTAATTCCACAGGTCAAGCCTTATTTTATCAAAGTGTAATGTTCATTTCATTACATCATTTAAAGTAAGTACGTTGCAGAGGTACAAAATGAGACATAAATGGGAACATTCTACCGAGTGTTGCTTAGCTTCAGATCAATATGTATGAAAATATCTCAAGAACTTAAGAGTCATTTATAGTTAACTATAACAGGCATCACATTGTTTTTTAAAGATTTATTTTCATATATGAGTCAATAATTTATGTTATTCCTTTCAGGATTTGTTTTGAACAACAATATAATAAACTATTGTTAAAAAATAATTATTTACCTCAGGCGCAAACATGGTATCAAACGTTGGGTTATACTGAACTTCCTTGGTAGATGGATCAAGATGTACTCCTGTTTCCACATCTTCCTAGAAAATTCAACGGAATTTTAATGGAAATCTCAATTCTGATAGAACAGCTTATGCATTAAACCAATTACAGTAATGTCAAATTTTACTTTTATTAACCTCATATTTTTACACTACCAAACAAAAGTGCTAATTACTGTAGGTTTTTTTAGATATGGGGCAATTTTCACACTGAGAAAGCTTCAAGTAGATAAATATATGAAATTATGGTAAAGATTTACGGAACCAAAAAAACAACAAAAACGATTTTCAATGCCTAGGTTGTCCACCTCTCTTTAGTAACACTGCTTTTCACAACATCCATTTAGTGCTCTGGTAAAAAATGAGACATATAGGAAGGTGTCTTCTGTACCAGTCCTTAAATACTTGTCACTACATTATACGGGGCTGTCCAGGCTGCACACAAATAACATTTGGAAGATTCAGTTACTGCTGTGCCACAGTCAGCAACAAAGACAGGACTGGTTACAGCACACACTGTTGGCTGCTTATTCCTTTTTTTTTTAAACCGGTTGTACATATAAACGCCTGTGAAAGGCTGCCTCAGGGACAATCTGCAAGCCTCACAAACTAGGCAAATGCTAGTTTCTTAGGCTTGGTTAGGGATTGCCTATTCTATAATTTTGCTTTCCAACAACTTGTAGCCTTTTTTGTACAAGAGCCAACATATTAATACAACAAAAGGAAAGCAACACAAAATTGTAAGAGAATAATGTTCAACTCCGTATTTACATAAGCAGCACATCCAACTATACAACGTAAATTGTATACATTGCCAATTATTTGAATATGTAATTATAAAAAAAATACTTTTTCTAGGATGGCATATCCATTTTCAGAATATATTTCTCACTCAAAATAAATGTCCTTTTTAACACTTTCGTTTTTGCTTCATATTGTGCATTTTCCTTTAACAAACCATAGTTGATTTTGGACCAGTATGGCTGCTAACAGCTTTTGTGCATTTTCCTTTGTCAATCTATCCCCTAAGATGTTTCTAGGAATATTTCTCTCTGTTTTAGGACTCAAAAGTGGGCTGCCAGTCTCACAGGGCTCACAAGGCCAAGAAGGAGGAGGAGGAATAGGGTGAGCTCTGAGAGGAGACTCTGGGAAGACTGGTAATGAATTTGGGTTTGCCTCTGTATTATGTCCAAAATGGCCATGAAACACAACCTGTTGCTTGGTATCTACAAGCACGAAAAATAAAATATAAACTGGTTCAGAGATATGAGATGCCTGCCTTTTGTATTTGAGAGGGGGAAAGTAACATGGAGTAACTACTTTGCAAGGTCTTTCAGGAGTAGACTTCTCCCTTTACATGCCACAGTACGAACTGCACTTGCAAACCTTTGTTTCAAAAGCAAGTGGCTGTGCTTATGAAACAGAAGCCCAAACGCTCCTTTTCAAGCACAGTGGACCTGTACGTCATCTCTCTCTGGTCCAAACCAGAATCTTCCTTCTGGCTGTGAGACAAACTGCACAAGCTTCATATGCCCAGCAACATTTTATAACCTCTAAATGTCCCATAACAAACAAACCACTTTTAAAATTAAGCTGACTTTGAGATGTGGTCTACTGTGCACGTGCAAGCTATTGAGAAAGCCTTAAGTAGTTCTTTGATTTGTCACCCTTTTGTCCAATTTAAATGTGGTTTCTTTCAGCTTTTCCTCACAGGACCTAGCTTCATCTCTGTAAATTTCCTCTGACTTGTTGCAGAAGTTGACTAACCACAGCACAAAACAAATTATGAGAATTACATAATACCTGGAGCAGCAGCAAGAAAGAGCTATTTGACTGATTAAAACAACTACTTCTTCAGCAAAGGCAATGGCATCTTAAACAACTAGGCCTAACATTTATTTCAATGTAAGCGTTCATGAGTCACATGGATGCTCATACTGAAATAAATGTTATTAATCTTCAAGCTACCACTGGACTTCTGTTTTATTTTGCTACAACAGATTAACACGGCTACAGCATTAGCTAGCTCAACAGATCTGATAGGTTTTACAGATTCTGTAAACAATCACCATTTAGACATGCAGTGAATGATCATGTGCTTATCTGTACACCTCTGAGTTTTGCATATAAATGTCACAAACTAGGACCTTTCCCCCACTATTCACATTTTTTCTTTCTTCTCTTAACATATGAAAAACCTTGGTGAGAATTCACTTCAGGTATCTGTTCAAGTGGCTGTGGGCAGATTAGCCATTATGGACACTGGGAAAAATCCAGTGTGTTGGTAACCTGCCTTTTCTGAGCACACCACCCCCACAAGTCCAGTGAAGAAAGAGGTCAGGCCTCGGACTGCTGCTGCCGCCTTGCTGGTCAGGCAACATTCTCATCTATCATAGCGGGAGGTGAGCAAGTTGGCAAGGACTGTGCCACTGTGCAGAAGCAGGCAGTGTGGAGTCTGGCCTTGTCACCACTAGGGGTGTGTGCTTCGGGAATCCGATTTGGGTAAAATATCCGAATCGGACCCAATACAGAAAGCTTCGGGATTTCCGAATCGGGGCCAGCATCGGAAATCCCTAAGCAAAGCGGCCCAAAGCATTCGGAATGCTACGGGAAGCTTCGGGGACCCGGGGGGGGGTAAGTTTAAAGGGCCCTTTTGCGAACAGCAGCGCCCTTTAAACCTAACCATTCCCTCCCACCCTTCCTCCCCCCACTTACCTTGCACTGGCAGAAGGGAAGGCTGTCCCTATCTGCCGGCCGTCAGTGACGGCAGCAGGAGGGAAGGCCCTCTTTGCCAGCCAGCCGCGACGGCGGCAGGAGGGAAGGCCCTGACTGTCGGCTAGCTGCGCCAGCAGAAGAGAAAGCCCTGGCAGCACAAGGTAAGTGGGGTGGGGTGTGGGTGTTTAAAGGTGAGGGCAGCCTCCCCCCTCCCCCGTCACTTCAGTATGCTCTGAATCTTTATGGAGCATACCGAAGCGACCTGGAAACCCTAATCCGAAGCAGCATTTCTGGATCTTTTCCCCACTTCAGGTAAACCCAAAGTGGGAAACCTGAATCTTTTCGGGTTGCACACCCCTAGTCACCACCTGCCTGGCCTGCCTCTGCTTGACAGCAGCATCCTTGCCAGCCTGCTCAGTTCCTGGCTGGCTTGGCAACATCCTCACATACTACAGGGGAGGCAAGAATGCCAGCAAGGAGGCTACTACTGGGCAGAGGCAGGCAGGGCAGAGTCCAGTCTCACTGCCGTCACCCCCCGGATGGGCTTCACAGAATCACAGAGTTGGAAGGGGCCATACAGACCTTCTAGTCCAATCCCTTACCCAATGCAGGATGAGCCTAAAGCATCCCTAACAAATATTGATCCAGCCTCTTCTTGAAAACTGTCAGTGAAGGGGAGTTCACCACCTCCCTAGGCAGCTGATTCCACCTTTGAACTACTCTGACCATGAAAACGTTTTTCCTAATATCCAGCTGGTACCTTTTGTTGCTTCAAGTCCTATCTTCTGCTGCCAACTGGAACAGCTCCTTGCCCTCCTCCAAATGACAGCTTTTCAAATATTTAAAGAGAGCAATCATGTCCCCCTCAATCTCCTCTTCTCCAAACTAAACACTCTCGTCACTCTCTTCTGCACCCTCTCAATTTTGTCCACATCCTTTTTGAAGTGAGGCCTCCAGAACTGCACACAGTACTCCAGGTGCAGCCTGACCAAGGCAGCATAGAGAGGGACTATGACCTCCTGCGATTTCGATGCAATGGCCCTTCTGATACAACCCAAGACTGAGTTTGCTTTTTTTGCCACCGCATCACACTGACTGCTCAGATTTAGTTTACAGTCCACTCTTACTCCAAGATCTCTTTTGAATACACTGCTACCCAGAAGTGTATCCTGCATCCTGTATTTGTGCTTCACATTTTTGTGGCCCAGATATAATACTGTACACTTATCTATGTTGAATTGCATCCTGTTCACAACCGCCAACTTCTCTAGAGTATTCAGGTCTTGTTGAATTTTAACTCTGTCTTCTTGAATGTTTGCCACTCCTCCCAATTTGGTATCATCAGCAAATTTAATGAGCAGCCCATTTACCCCTTCATCCAGATCATTGATAAAAATATTGAAAAGTACCAGGCCCAAAACCAAGCCCTGTGGCACCCCACTAGACACCTCCCTCCAATCTGATGAAACGCCATTGACCACCACTCTTTGGATGCAGTCCTCTAACCAGTTCCCTATTCACCGAACTGTCCTATAGTCCAGTCCGCAGTCTTCCAGTTTACCCATTAGAATGTCATGGGGAACCTTGTCAAAAACTTTACTGAAATCCAGGTAAATCACATCGACAGAGTTCCCACAATCCAGTAAGCTCGTCACTCGATCAAAGAAGGAAACCAGGTTGGTCTGACAAGATCTGTTGGGGATGAAACCATGTTGACTTCCCCAGATCACTAAGCGATCCTTCAGATGCTTACAGATCGATCCCTTTAAAATCTGCTCTAATATCTTCCCAGCAACAGAAGTCAGACTGATCAGCCTGTAGTTTCCCGGGTCATCTTTCTTCCCTTTCTTAAAGATTGGGATAACATTTGCTCTTCTCCAATCTTGTGGCACCTCCTCAGTCCTCCAGGAGGCCTTGAAGATGGAAAGAGGCTCTGCAAGTTCTTTAGAAAGTTCTTTGAGCACTCTTGGGTGTACACCATCCAGCCCAGGAGATTTGTATTCATCCAGTGCAGCCAGGTGCCTCTCCACAACCTCTCTGTCAATGTCAACTAGCCCCCCAGGTGTCCTGTTGTGTCTACTACCATCTCTAGATGTGCTCAAGTTCTTCAAGGAGAAAACAGAGGCAAAAAGTCATTAAGCCTGTCTGCTTTTTCTCTGTTCTTTATTAGTTTCTCCTTCCACACCCAACAGCAGTCCAATTGCCTCTTTTACCTTGCGTTTGCTTCTCACAAATCTGTAGAAGTTTTTCTTATTGTAGTGAGCCCTCCTGACCAGACCCAGATCATACTGAGCTTTGGCTTCTCTGATGGTTGATTTGCATTACCTAGTAACCTTCATAAATTCCTATTTAGAGGTCTATCTTTCTCTCCATTTCCTGAACATTTCCTTTTTCTCCCTTAGCTTATTCTGGAGCTCTCTGTTCACCAAGTCTCAGTAATTCCTACTATATTGTAGTCCTCTGTTTGTAAGAGAAGCTCAAGATCTTTCTTCTTATTACCCATACTTTGGGCATTGGTATATAGGCACTTGTAGCCTTCTACCCTTTGTTTGATCTGTCCTACCCAGGTGGGCCCCCGCTGTTATCACTTCTTCACTGAATTCCCTTGTTGATCGTCCCCTTCTCCTTGTGGCAACAGTTCAAAGCTCTCCTGATGAAGCTCTTCAGGTTCTTTCCAAACATTTTCTTCCCTGACCTTGAGAGGTGAAGCCCATCATGTGCTAGAAGGCTTTCTCTAAGAAAACTTGTTCCGTGGTCCCAGAACCCAAAGCACTCCTGCCGGCACTACCACCTCAGCCAACGATTCACCTCGAGTACGGTCTACTCCCTTTGCATTCCTCTTATTTGACAGAAAGGATAGAAGAGAATACCACCTGTGCCCCCACTATCTTCAACTGCCTTCTAAGAGCTTGATAATCCTCTTTAATTCTTGCAATGGTATTTGCAGCCATGTCATTCTTTCCCACATGCACCACCACAACCAGGTACTGATCAGTCGGTCTAATCAGTTTCGGCAGTCGGTCTGTAATATCCTGAATTCTGGCTCCTGGCAAGCAACACATCTCTCGGAGTAGGGGATATGGTCTGGACACATGACATTTCATACCCCTGAGCAGAGAGTCCCCAATGTCCACCACCTTCCGTTTTCTTCCACTTCCATGTGGCCGATGCCCTCTTCACTCTCCTCCATCTTCTCTTCTAGGAGGAAAACAAACATGGCACACTCCATGCAGGTGACTGGAAAGGGGCCTTCTGTCGACATCATTGCCTTCCAAGTATATTCCAAGCATACTCTTCTAGCTGCAGGTCCCTTTCCTTCTCCTTCTCAGAGCCCAGGTGGCTGTGATGTGCCTCTGGTGAGGAGGTGCCTAATTCAATTCAAGTCTCAGTCAGTAGAGGGTTGGGCCAGCAGTTAGCCCCAGGCAAAACAGACACTCTCCAATTAGTAACAATCCCCCTCTGCAATCAGCTCCAACTCAGGCAAAAAAGACAAACAGAAACACTTACTCCAACTCGCACCACTTTACAGCAGGCTCTACACACTCACACAGCCCCAAACACTGTCCTCCCACACAGTGACTTCAGCAAATTCCCCCCAGCAGTTAAGGAAGGCAACAGAAAAAGACTCATTGCTCTAGCAGCAACCTTTCCTGCGCCTTCTCAGAGCCCAGCTGCACAAAAGCTGAAGAGGGGAAGCTTCCTTGCCATGGTTCAGATATAATGCTTAACTGTAGTTCATAAGAGCCATGGTTTGCAAGCCCACTTAAATTAAATATTCACATCCTGGCTTGTGGCCAATCTTCAATCATGACTTAGGTACAATATGGTAGAAACTTACTAGTGGTCAAAGAAAGCAATCAGTAATTAAACAAGATAGATCAAGATGGGTAGCCGTGTTAGTCTGCCTGTAGCAGTAGAAAAGAGCAAGAGTCCAGTAGCACCTATAAGACTAACAAAATTTGTGGTAGAGTATGAGCTTTCATGAGCCACAGCTCACTTCTTGATGTCATTACAGAGCAAAAGAAAAGTCAAGTACACTGTGAGATGGTATGTTTTATGTTGCTTTAAAAAAATCAACAGCAGCAATAATTTCTCTTTCAATACACTGCATATTTATTGAAAATAAGCCAGCATTGTTAGAAGGACCGTTTGTGCTAATTTAAAAATTTAACTGAAGAATTTGCTTAAAGATTCAGACTAAACAAAAGTTTAAGTGGATGCCCTCTCTATAATAAGGGAGGAGACAGCCTTCATTAAGAAGGGTAAAGAAATCTGCCCATATTCTTTAATTTACTACAAATGCTTCAAAAAGTAGAGTTCAAATGTGTGCCCTCCCTTCATCCTTTAATAAAAGGATTACAAGGGATAGAAGACATTAGCAATTCAGTGAGCTACTTTGCATAATGCACCACCTAATCCAGGTTTTGCAAGCCAAAACGATGAGTGGTTTTTGCTAGACATGCTTATTAATATTATATATACACAACATTCTAAAGTTTGTGCTTCAGCAGTGCAGACTCTCTGTCTGACCTCATTCTTTTCCTTCCCAATTCATTCTACTAAAGTGACGCTATCTTCGGGTATATTCAGAAACTTTCAATGTATAGTCTATGCTGTTTAATCGGTGGCGGAGAGTGACCAATAGCTGACTTATGGCAACTCCTGGCAAAGTTTTCATGGCAAGAGTCTAACAAAGGTAGTTTGCCTTTGCCTGTCTCTGCAACGCTGGACTTTGCTGGAGGTCTGCCATTCAATTACTAACCAAGGCTGACCCTACTTAGCTTCTGAGATCAGGCTTGCCTGGGTTACCAGGTCAAGGCACGCTCTTTAATTACAAACAGTATAATAGACATTAATCTGCTCACTAACCTTTAAAAATTATCACGATTATCTGACAACTGCTACTCTTCACAGCACATTGACCCCCACCTCCCATTCTCTGTAGATTACAGACTCTCTCAGAATGTATGAAAAAAACTGATGGATCAAAACTACTACTACAGAATCTGTCAATCTATCACTATCAATATATCTACTCTTCAATGTGTCCCCATCTGTGGATACTTAAATCCAGAGTCTGGGCCCAGAACATACCACAGAAATCTTTCCTCAAACTTGAGAAAAGCACCAGGCTTGCCAAAAAAAAAATCTAAAAATAAAAAAACCCACACCCACTGGGGGTGTTTAAAAAAAACCCCTCAAAACAGAAGCATCACCTATAACTTTAAGAAATAAATGCCCTGTGGCCATTGCTAGGCATCCACAACAGTACTGCCAATGAGTCTTGTTTTCTGTCAGTAAAAGGTAGCAGTAGGGCCCTTTCAGGGCTGTTTGGGTCTTTGAGAGAATACTCAGTGGGGCCAGCCCTGGCAGCAACCACAGAGGAACATGCAATCTGCATGACTCACCCAGGCCCAGCTGCTTGCTACCCTTCAACAGCAGCCACCCCATGAAAATAAGTGTGGTGTAGTGGTTAATTTCAGTCTAGGCTCTGAGAGACGCAGGTTTAAATCCCCAATCTGCCCTGTGTGACCCAAAGTCAATCACCCATTCTCAGCTTAGTTTTCCTCACAGGGCTGTTGTAAAGATAAAATGGAGGTAAGGAAAATGGTGTAAGCTGCTTTGGGTTCCCTTTGTAGAGAAAGGCAGGTATAAATGAACTAAATAAATAAATAATATAGATGAAGATGGCGGACATATAAAAAGTAGGTAGGTTGACGGGTGGGAAGAAGAGAAGAAAACAGCTGAAGTGGAGTGGATACTGGAGCAGCCAGGAGGGAAAGAGGGATACTGTGTGGGAAGAGGGATACAGAGTAAAGTGAAGTGCCCCCCATAAGGCCTTGAGGATACCCCACATTGTAACTGGGCCTGGCAACCAGCACAACATAATTGGGCCAGAGTTTTCATTAATGTCAGGGGGAGGGAAGGAGCAAAGTTAAATCATGGGGGGCAGATAAAGGTTAGTTGGCTGGTGGGTGGGAAAAAGAGAACAAAGGAATAAAAGAGGAAAGGTCAGGGAGGGGAAAAGGAAACAGTGGGAGAGGGGGAAATGATATCCCCCCCCTCATGTCTTTGCAGGTCCCCCACTTGTACTTGAAAAGTGAGGATAATTTTTTACTGTTATGGAAACATGACAACCATTCAACTATTCCAGTTGTTGTATCATTTCATAAGTAGAAGGGTCTTAATATTTAATTAGCTGAGTACATAAAAGTCTGTTCTTGTTGAATTGTCACACATTTTATCTCATTTCCCTTATCTGCACTAGCAAGAAACAGTGAACAGACAGTAACATGAAAAATTCTCAGTAGGACAACTGTAGCTACTCTGGTTCTATAGTGCTGTTAATTTTACATTTCTGAATCACTTTAGAACTATACAATGGGTTAACCAGTCTCTCTCTTGAAATTCCATGGTCTCTGAAGTAAAATGTATTAATTCAGGTTTTCTTTACAAAGGACCCTGTATTCACCATTTCTATTAAGCAAATTAATTTACTAATGACTTCTTTCCAATATTTCTTTGATGTAAATACCTGGAATTTTAGAAACTGAAAATATGTTCAGAACACCAGTTTTCACCTTGTCTATTGTTACTTTACAGATGGAGGGGAATCTAGATTACATATAATTTTGGTACAGTACATTTACATTTTTGAACATAATGCTGGACACTTTGCAACCTATTAAAAGAGGCCCAAAAAGATTAGCATTCAAGTGGAAGTCTGCCAATATGTTTTTATGCACAACTCGCCCCCCTCCATCCCATTACACTACTTATTTGTAATGAGGATAACAACTCCTAGAATGTGTCATAAATAAGAAACAAACCCCTTTTGTTAAGGAGGACCTATGCATATGCCCCAGTTCTTATTTTCTTTCTTAAATTTTATATCACATTTCTCTCACACACAAAATAATTTGGCATTTATGGAACGTGAATATATCATACCTATTTAAATATACATTGTTATGAAAAAGATCTAGAAAGCATTGTCTGCTGGATATTTCTTCTATAATGACACAGAATTCTCAACATTAATATAAGGCTTTATCTAGAATATAACATTCATGTTTTACTGCTGAAGAAAATAATTGCATGCACAAAAATTCTATGGTATGAAATCTGCAGTTCGTGCACAATTTTGTGCTCTGCTTCCCATATGGGCAAATCACTGTGAGAATACTGTGGCTCATCTTGGACTGGAGACAAACAGCTGCTTCAATGCCAATTATGACTTTTAAATCTCCAGAATGAACTTGATCTATGGTGCTCCTGCCACATGTACTTTCTTGTGTACTTCAATCTTTAGGAAAGGTGCTAACCCATGTCCAGTTTTTTTTCAGCCGTGAAGACTTCAAGGGCCTTGGGGACTGGCTCTATTCATAGTGGCACCCACACTTTATAATGTTCCCCTTAATGGGATGCATCAAAATACTTCACAAATAGCACCACAGATATATGTGGCAGAGAAGAAAGCATAAGAGAATACTTTACTCTGCTTTCCAAAGTGCTCAAGCTACATTAATGCATTTTAAAGCACTCTACTGCAACTTAATTTTTAAAATAAATGGAAATTATGTTCAATTTAAGCAATTCTTGCTTTCGGGCTATTATGCACAGAAGTATACTTCTCAAAAAAAGTTTGGTTTTACACTGCAGTTCAGTGCTGCATTGCTTCAAAAATCTCATTAAGACTGAATTATTTAACTCTCCCCGATACCCTTCTTTTTCTTCTTCTGAACCTCCATGAAGTTCCAATTTAGTTTTCCTCTCAAGCATGTAGCACAGAGGTAAGATATCTCTATGCTACATGCCTAGAGGTATCTTATGCATAGGTAAGGTACCCTACTTCTCCTTCCTCCAACATAAGGAGACTTCCTCCAACTTACGTGACTTGTCCTCCAACAAAAGAGCCACTTAAGATGGAGGAAGATTCCATGGGCTGGAGTCCCCACTCAGAGCTTATAACCAAGCAAGCAAGTAAACAACTGGAGCATCACAACTTCCAAGTATTTAGCACTATATGACAATGAGACAGGGCCAGTGAACAGTGAAGAAGAGGACAAAGAATTCCATCTCCTGAGAAGAGACAATACTGTGCAGAACTCAGTGCAAACATGCATTTCCAGGAGCAGAAAGAGTTTTAAGCCATTCTTTTGGCATACCAACATTATTATTACTGGTACTGCCTAAATACAATGATTATCATTGCTATACCAACAGCAAAAGCTGTCATCATAGTGTTTGTACAACAGACACAAGTTTAACTGAAAACCACAGATATTGTTTGCAATGTTTAAAAGTCTTCAATTTTACAAGAACCAATGTGCATTGTAAACAAAGAAGCAAGCAAACAAACAAACAAGAATTCCTATGTATGAAACATTTGATACACTTGTATAGATCCAACCAGAACAGAATGCCACTAACACATCATTTTAATGCCTGTTATCAACTGTCCCAACAATACACCAAAACTATGATTTTAGTTTTATGGGTATACAGACAAAATGTCAAGAAAACTGTAATTTTCATAGCCTTATGCCATTTGCAAGTCTCAAGGAGAGGAATTAATCTGCACAGAACTTGAGCTTGCAAAACCCAAACCCACATAAACAAATTGACTAAAAAATAGGTATAAGATTCCCTTATGAGTCTTCCTCCTTAATCATCCTAAATGTATCTAATTCTCAAATTGTCTCCAACTGCAGATACTTTAATCCATGGATTAGGGCCATGGAAAGAAAAAGGAATATTGTTCTACAAAGCTGGGTAGAGATTCAGGTTTCCAGAAAACTCCTATAATTTTTTTTTAAAAAAGGAGGGGGGACTCAACTGAGAAGAGTTGTATACGCAAGCACATACAACTGTTCTTTAGAAGCAGGGGAAGACAAGGAGAAGGAGGAGTTTGGGAGAAGAAGCTACTGCTCACTGCCTCCCTCCCCAGCTGCTGAGGCAGTGGAACTGGAGAGGGGCCGGTGAGGAGGCACGGAACCTGCTAAACTTCCCAGCTGTTGAGGCATAAATGCTTCAAACCCCCACCACCAACACCGCACAAACTGGAAGAGAGCAAGGGGAGTGTGGGACCCACTATTCCTCCGCTCTGCTTAGGTGGCAACATTTGGGATGGGCAGGAGACGATGCATACAACTCTCCAGCAATGCTTCTTCCCCTACATGTCGCCAAGGCAGCAATGCTGGTGACAAGTTGGGAAGGGGCATATGGGAGTCAATGCTGTCCTCCTCTGCTCCTGTGACAAGGCAGTAATGCTAGAGATAGGTGGGGACGGGGAGTGGAAGTCATAGCTGGCATGCCAAGCTGGCCATGTTAGAGCATGCCAGGGGAGGGATGTGGGACTTGTTCCCCCACCATGCCAAGCTCGCAATGCTGAAGACAGGTGGAGGAGGGGTGCAGGAGTCATTGCTGCCTTCCCACCATGCTGAGGCAGCAAAACTAAAGATAGTCTGGAAAGAGGGATCCTAAGATGAAGTAGAGCCCCAAACCATAGGAGCACTCTGGTGAGGGAAGAGGGGGGAATGAGAGAGAAAGTGTGTGGAGAAAAAGATGTGTGCCAGAGAAGAGGTACAGTGGAGAAAGAAGTGGGGATAAATAACAGAGAAGGTTGGGGGGAGAGGGGAGGAAGCACAGGCAGGGGGAATAGGATGCCCCCTCCCAGCAAGTTCCTTGTGGGTCCCCAACATGTGTTGTATCAGCCCAAATGCCATAAACTTAAACAAGAGCTGGCAACTCAAATCATTAAATTACCCTACAATTAAAAATCCTTAACAAGTACTGGCTTGAAATACTGATTGCACTGAAATTTTAAATTGTGTACTGGTATACTGTATGTTTTACATACTTATGCATTTATTTCCATTACTGGTTTTTTTATAGTACTGACCAACTTTTGATGGCAGAATATTTGTAAGTTGCACTGGTTCCTCAACCATATGGGACCAGCTGGATTCCATGAAATTAATAAAACAGTCAATTTAATGGAATATTATACCAAGGCTTATATACCAAGAGGTTATATGACTGAGAAGCTTTCCCATTAATAGCCATTTTAGTGGTAAAAGTCTACAAAATTGGTTTTAGCCTATAAAATTATCATTTACTTCCAACAAACTGACTAACTTGGAGAATACTCCTATTATATGAAACAAAAGTAAAAATTAACAAGAAAACATACCTTCACTCTGTAATACATAACATTTTAAACTGGTCAGCTCTTAAATGCTGACAAATTAACTTCAAAAACAAGAGAAGCACCCTTAGTAACAACAAACAGAATACATAGTGGAAACCCACAGCTAAGGGATTTAAAGAAACACGTACTGTATATAAAAAAATCCTTTCTGTTTATAAACCATATAAAGAGACATAGTGCAATTAAATAGCTTAGCACAAAAATAGATTCTCATATAGTACATAGGTTATCACTGACAAGTAAAGGCAACCGGCCAAATAGTACACAGTAAATAAGTACAGATACAATTATTCTTATCACATTCAGCAGAATTAGTCCTTCATAGGTGCAAGGAAACTGGAACAGTAAGAAACAATAACATCCAAAGTGGTATGTCGATTAATAAAGAAGAAAATTGTCTTTGTCTTTTTCTTTTATGTCTTTGTCTTTTTGCAGATGAACATGAATCGAGATGGCAAGCTATCAAGGACCGTAGACCTGACAAGGAACTGGTCATCAAAGATGCTCGTTTCCAAGAAGAACACTTTATCAGGGTTTAAACAGACCTTGCCATCATACCTACAATAAAATGCATATCTAACAGAAAATTTGTATGGACTCTTCATAAGCTCTTTTCTTTAATTACCAGATTTTAACTCACCCGCGCTGATGTGTGTTATTTCTCAAGCAGCAGCTGGACGCACCCTATTTCCTGGCCGTGCGCAAAACAACAACATACTCAAGTTTAAAGAAAACTCTTAAAGGTGCAACCCCAACAAACAATTATAAGCAAGACAAATCAAGTTTCTGATTCAAGCCAGAAGGTTTCATACTCTTTAAATCATGTATCCAACAAGACTCCCATTGTAACAGCAGCTGTTGAACTTTCTGTTGTGGACCCTTAGGTGCCACATATAACACTGTATATCTGAACTGTTTCTTTTTGGTTAAAGATGGAAAAATGTTTGACAAGAGGGGCATCTAATGTTCTATTCTTGATACGAGAAACATGTTCTAGAATGAGTTTTGACAGACCAGATGGTGTTACCTACATATAACAAATTACACGGACATATAATTAGGTATACGACAGCTTCTGTTTGGCAAGTGGAAAAAGATTTTAAAGTAATAGTCTTACTATCTTGATTAACTGACACTCTAGATCCTGCCAGAACTAAATTACAAACTTGACACTTTCCACAAGGAAAATGACCTATAACATTAGGAGTCGGTATCTGTGAAATCCGTGAATTGGAATGTACAATCAAATCTTTAATGCTTCTGGTCTTTCTAAAGCCCACTGTTGGTGGTCTATTACAGCCAGGAATGTCTTGGATAAGATGCCAATGTTTATTGATCACTTTTTAAAATACTGTTGGCTAAGGGGGTAAAATCCAACCCCCACCTGATTCTCAAATCTAATTCCTTCTCTTCATGTTTGAAAAGATTTTCTCTCAAAATCCTATTGGCTCTCTCTTGCAAATGTTCTAGCAGAGACCTGGGTACCCTCTATTGAGGAAAGATTGAAACAAATTCCTACACTCCCTTTGATAGTCCTTTGGATCTGTGGAATTATGCTTAAGGCATAGGAATTGTCCGTATGGGATGTTGTCTTTGAGAGTCTTAGGGTGGAATGATCCATATTCCAGGTAGGTATTGAGGTCTGTAACCTTTCTGAAGGGTCTAACCACTATACAATCTGCACTAGTGCAATATACCGATACAGCCAAAAAATTAACAGAATTTTTATTTGACTCTCAAGAGTACTGAATATTTTGATCTAAAGTGTTTAACCAATTGCTAAAATCAGTATCCAATTCAGGCCCTTCCAGTATCACAAAAATATCTTCAATGTACCTTTGATATAGGACAATGTTATAAAAAAAAGGATTAGATGATGTGTTAAAAACAAACTGGCTTTCCAGATGTGCCATATAGAGGTTGGCCACACTAGGTGCTGCAGCACAACCCACAGCCACTCTTTTAATTTGCAAATAAAACTGGGACTGGAATCTAAAATAATTATACTCCAGCAACAAATCTAACAGCTGTAACAAAAATACGCTGGAGGGGACTTATTCTCCCGTTGATTTAGAATGGTTTCTATTACCAGTCTAGCCCCATCCAAAGGTATTGAAGTATATAATGAGGACACATCTACAATAATGAATAGACTTGGACCATTTATCTCAGTCCACTCCTACCACCCCCTTTACAAACAGAAGAGCTGATTAACCACTATCAATTAAAACATTTTAAAATACAGGACTCAGAACACAACACTATCAAGTTTAGAAGTAACAGAGTGCTGCAGTTAAAAATGTACACCTATTTAAATGGTAGCAAAGCTTACAGAACCAATTCAGGTTAGATGGCAATTAAGCCATGAATTTCCACAGCATGAACTCCTGTCAAGTGCCTGTTGCTGCTTACGACCAAAGTAGGGGCTGACTGTTTCACCAATGTTATTGAGCTGAGCTCACCTGAACCATACTGCAGAGCAGACCGTTTGATGGCAAAGCTGTCATCCTGTGCACTAATGCTTCTGGGAGAGTTAAGAGTCATTCCACTTAGGCAGCAACAGACTACTTCTCAAATATGAAAAAACAAAAACCATGTAACAGAAAAGCCAAAAACAACACACCATAGTGTGCACACTATATTGTATTATTTGTTTTATTGTCATAAAAAGTATTATATGGCTTTAAAAATTGTTATAGACTAACACAGCTACTTCTTCTCTGAATCAGGTTGTTAGCTAGGCCACTTGCTGAGAGAAAGAAAGGACAGAGCATGAACTGGTGGAAGAAGACTAGCAACCCATAAAGGGGAGGACTCCATCCAAGGCTAGGCCAAGCACACAGAAAAACTTTGAGGACAGTTGAGGGAAAAAGGAAGAGGACTCTTAAACTAAAATAACTGACATAAAAATGTAGAACAGATAGCGCTAGATTTCACACTGCAATATGCTAAACCACAACCATTATTCAGGATGTGTTCATCTAGGCTCAGCACAAATATAATACTGTCCTATTGACAAACCAAGGTTTAGAAACCAGGAGCACCTTGTAGGCTCATGTGGTCTTGCTCATCTCTGCCTTTCAGTGACAGAATGGCATGGGATCTGTCCTGCCAAGTGCTGAAGGAATCGATCCCATACCCAGTGTCATTCTTAGGTCTTTGAGTAAGATCATATGAATTTGGGGGCTAGTTGTCATAAGTATTCTGATACCTTGCTCTCCATATGTTTGAGTAAGCTGTTACCAGAACTGCTCTTTTTAATGGGGAAATTAGCTTGCAGTCTGGGTTTTAATTTAGTGCGGATCTTAACCAACTATACCAGGGTCCCTCTCCAGAACACTCGTGTAATAAAGAGGCAGACTAATAACAATAAAACGTCTTTACTAAATAGTGTTGTGTATGCCTAAGTTAGCACACACATACAAGATACATATGAGAAACTAAGAAACACAAAGTAGGAAAAATTGAGACGATTGCATGAGCAGGAGTGCCCACTTGAGTGCGACGGAACTGGGTATACTCACCTAGTCACAGCGCGGAAAGAAGACGTAGCAGTGAGACGGGATGGACTAATGCCTGCACTAGATCCAAAAGAGTGACAGCAAGGAGTCTGGATAGGAATGGCACACACACCACATGACTGGGGAGGCCGGCTTAAATACCCCAAAATGGGGCCTGGGGCTGGTGCAGTTCCCAGTGGTTCTCACGGGCGAAACAAAGGTTTTAATGGCTCTACAACTTAAGAGTCATTCCACTTAGGCAGCAACAGACTACTTCTCAAATATGAAAAAACAAAAACCATGTAACAGAAAAGCCAAAAACAACACACCATAGTGTGCACACTATATTGTATTATTTGTTTTATTGTCATAAAAAATATTATATGGCTTTAAAAATTGTTATAGACTAACACAGCTACTTCTTCTCTGAATCAGGTTGTTAGCTAGGCCACTTGCTGAGAGAAAGAAAGGACAGAGCATGAACTGGTGGAAGAAGACTAGCAACCCATAAAGGGGAGGACTCCATCCAAGGCTAGGCCAAGCACACAGAAAAACTTTGAGGACAGTTGAGGGAAAAAGGAAGAGGACTCTTAAACTAAAATAACTGACATAAAAATGTAGAACAGATAGCGCTAGATTTCACACTGCAATATGCTAAACCACAACCATTATTCAGGATGTGTTCATCTAGGCTCAGCACAAATATAATACTGTCCTATTGACAAACCAAGGTTTAGAAACCAGGAGCACCTTGTAGGCTCATGTGGTCTTGCTCATCTCTGCCTTTCAGTGACAGAATGGCATGGGATCTGTCCTGCCAAGTGCTGAAGGAATCGATCCCATACCCAGTGTCATTCTTAGGTCTTTGAGTAAGATCATATGAATTTGGGGGCTAGTTGTCATAAGTATTCTGATACCTTGCTCTCCATATGTTTGAGTAAGCTGTTACCAGAACTGCTCTTTTTAATGGGGAAATTAGCTTGCAGTCTGGGTTTTAATTTAGTGCGGATCTTAACCAACTATACCAGGGTCCCTCTCCAGAACACTCGTGTAATAAAGAGGCAGACTAATAACAATAAAACGTGTCTTTACTAAATAGTGTTGTGTATGCCTAAGTTAGCACACACATACAAGATACATATGAGAAACTAAGAAACACAAAGTAGGAAAAATTGAGACGATTGCATGAGCAGGAGTGCCCACTTGAGTGCGACGGAACTGGGTATACTCACCTAGTCACAGCGCGGAAAGAAGACGTAGCAGTGAGACGGGATGGACTAATGCCTGCACTAGATCCAAAAGAGTGACAGCAAGGAGTCTGGATAGGAATGGCACACACACCACATGACTGGGGAGGCCGGCTTAAATACCCCCAAATGGACCCTGGGGCTGGTGCAGTTCCCAGTGGTTCTCACGGGCGAAACAAAGGTTTTAATGGCTCTACAACTACCCTAGATGGGCCACTTTAGGAATCTGAATATTTTATTGTGACACCTTGGGAAGAGGGGACAAGGGAGGGAGGGGGAGAGCTGGGCGGGCTGAATGGATGTTCCAAGAAGCTGGGCTGGTCCCGATGTCATCAGCTCTGGAATGCGGAGGCTGCTTTGAGATGTGTCCATTAAGTGCTTAGGATGGCCGGCACTTCAGCTTCCATTGCGGGGCGGCTATCAAGATATGCAGAGCAGGGCGAGGCTGGCTGCTGCAGATGTGGTCTGCACGCTTCCACGAAATGGCTTCTCTAAGCAGGCTGTTCAGGCTGGTCTTCTGGCTGCCTGGGAACATGGCTGCCAACTGGGCATGACTGGGGCTTGCTAGCAGGCTGCCCGGTAGAGAGGGCAAGCTTGGTGATCGGCCCGTGAGAGGCTCCCTGCGGGAACTAACCAGAGGGCGGCTGGCCAGGCTCGCTGAGGGCTTTCCCTGGCTGGCACCGTGCTGCTAACAGCATGGCTCTGGGCCCAGGTGAGGCAGACGTCCATGGAGGCAGGAAACAGTATAAACAACACAGTCCATGGCAAATACAGGAAACAGGCACAGTCCGTGGTAGATAATAATGCAGGCAGGAAACAGACACGTGTAGTAGAGTCCACACGTGCAGGGTAATCAGGAAACAGGTCTTTGGTGTGTCTTTAAACAGCAACGCAGGAAACTGACATAGTCCATAGCAGGTCTCAGAACGGGAGAGAGGGACTCCTTGGCAACAAAGCTACCAGAAATTTCAGTATCTTCTCAGCCAGTGCCTTGATACTGTGGTCAAGTAGTTGAGGTATAATAAGATAAAGCTAGATCCAGATGAGATGCATGTGATGCTGCTCAGCAAGTCGGACATTCTGAAGGGAATTACCCTAAATGGGGTGGCATGTAAACTGACCAATTCATTGAAAAGACTGAGAATGTATTAGATTCAGATGTGCTGGACTCTGCCAAAATGGCTATGCTGATACATGCCACCACAACTTCAGTGCCGCACTATCACAGCATGCTCTATGTGGCTGAAGATGATCTGGAAGCTCCAACTGATACAGCTGCTTTTCTATTGGCAACAATGGAGTGATCAAAATTTTGCAACATCTACATCAGTTGCCTATTTACTTCAGAGTTAAATGTAAACAGTTAGCCCTTTCCTATAAAGACTTATGTGGTCTGGGAACCACATACCTGAAGGACCCTCCCTCTTACTTTTGATTCTGTTCACCAACTCAGATCTTCCCAGAGCTCTCCTTCAAACAATCCATTCTTGAAATCTATTTGATATGCCACAATCTGAGTATGGCCCTTCTTGGCTGTGGCAACTATTCCGTGGAATGGACCCCAAGAAGAGGTCCAGAAGATACCCATTCTGACTCAGTTCTACTTAGGGATGACAGACCACTGGCCAGCAACCCTGGAGCTTTTTGTATGGGGCAATGAATGAAAACAATGTCTGAGAATGCAGGACTTTGCAGCCACCTGAAAAACAGATGTAATGTAAGCACATATCATAGAGTTGTTGGGGACAGCCAGAGCACTTCCCAAAATGCTTATATCACATCTGAGTTTTCAGGCATACATGGTGTAACATGTTGTCAGCTGTCATTTCTGGTCCAGGCCTTTTGTCCTGCAGCTCACAGGAATAGTGATGGGAGGACCCAACCACCAGAAAGCCTTCCACTATAAGTGGGCAAGTGGCATTCCTGGTTCCAGCACCTCTGCAAAATCACTTTGTTTTAAGGCCTTTGGTTGCAAAATGCATTTAACAGTGATATTCTTCACAGGGTCATTTTATATCTTGTTTTTAATTATGTTTTTAACATTTCTGTGCAGTTTTATAGCTGCATGTGTAAGCCATGTTGGTAATGGGGCATCAGGGATAGAAATATTTTAATAAATATAAGTATAGTTGCACCTGACAACTCCATTAGCAAGTTTGAAACTAGTCAGAAGCAGGTTTGAAAACTATGCTTTGGACTAACAATTGATGAAAACACAGGTGTATATGTAATCATTTAATCATATTTACTTGCAGTACTGTGGTGGAGGAAATGCTGATGCAGGGGAAACAGAGAAAGGAAATATGCAAGCTTAAAACAGGAATACGTGAATGTTCCAGGACAGTGATATCCAGTGGACTATAAATGTATGTAATCTACTGTAGAAAACAATTCCAAAGTGACGGGAATAGTCCAGCAGTACACACTTACTTCTGCCACAAAGCCTACCTAATATGTATCATGGTGGAGAAAGCAATGATTCTCCTGGACTTGCCCATGGATAGCTACAAAACTGGTAAAAGGAAAGAAAAACTCCCAAGCTTGATATACAAGACCAACCACTTTATAGTCTCTGGAACATCATACATTTATACAAAATATCCTCCACCAGTCATATGCATTTCAAATGCCATTCTTCCCTTTGTATTTTACTGATAATATTTTAGTGCAATTTTTATTACTTTGGATTACATAAGCCCAATCAACAATTAAAATCACTACTCATAAATTCCCAAACCACATTTTTGCGACTGTGTTTTCTTGCTGTTTCATCAGTATATTTCAAATGCGGAACGATTCTGCTATCTGATCCAACGGCTGCCCTTTCCCTAAAAACTGTACCAAATTTATCTCACCTGTTTGCCTAGGAGCTCTTAAACAAAGCTGCAGGTGGCCCATGACATCAAGTCTACCCAAGAGTTAATATAAAACATTAATAAAACTTTACTCACCCTTTCATCAAACACACAGATAACTCAAACATTAACTGAAATTTATTTTATTTTAAGGATGTATTATCCCACACTTTGAAACAATAGTGGTGGCTATTGAACAAGAGACAAACCAAGCTAACTGTGGAAGGATAAAATATCCACACTACCTAATATATATTTGGACTGACACAGTAAATCGGAAGGGTTTTAGGACATATCTAGAACTAAGTAATGACATGACCTTGCATCACACTGATTCATTGAGAAAGTCTTGCTTCAAAACACATGCTTTGTTTTTGAAAGCAAGGTAATTGCAACAGGGCTTCCCTAGAAGATATCACAAATACTAAATTCACCTGCTGTACATCAGAGATTTTAAGATTATTCTAGAAATTGAGTAGTGAAATTCTAGGAAACTATTTTTTTTTAAATCTCTTATATTGTTTTGCAGCGTTTATGGATTATTTTTTAGTGTTTGTTATAGAATTACTTCAATGTTTATGATTGTTCAAGTCTTTAAAACTTTTTTTCAGGGTCTGCCTTTAAGTAGGTAATGAAGGTCTTTGCTGGGGGCCAGAGGAGAGTATATCCACTGCATGCAACATAACACGCATCACTGTACATGGCTAAAGTGATTCACAGATGTAGCCTAATGCTTCTGTTAAATTCTGTACACTTTTTAACTTCTCAGAGAATTACAGACAGAGACTAAAGCTTAGAGCTGCATATGAAAAAAGCTGATTGAAGCAAGCAGAAAATATCTTTGGCACCTCTCAAACATAAGGCATTGTCCCATAAATGTTATATAGTGCTGGGGGGGGGAGGGATTCACTTACTACTCTTATGGATGTTTGAATGCAAGTATGAACTCTAACGACATCCCTAAACACATAAGTACTTGAGTCATGGTAGACCACCCCCTCTGATATGAGAGCAGCCAAACCAATGGCAGTCAGAATGACCCTGACAGGTACTTGAGCCATGGTAGAGAGAGGAGGCCTCAATTTTATCAGAAGAGCACACCAATAATTGCTACTGGATGGACAAACAGAGTGGGCAAAGGGAGAGAAAGTAAATGTGAGGATGGAGGGACTGCAGGACTGTCTGGCCGAAAATCTGACAACACAAATGACCCATTCTGCTGACCTTCAGCTTGTACAGAATTAAACTACCCAAAAGAAAATTGCATGGAATACCTCTACAAGATACCCAACTGCTCAAAGTTGTAGAAAACAGCTGCTACCACAACAGTTGAATGCTGCTAGAAAAACTATCACCATAAGTGGGATCTGAAAAGAGAAGATGGCAAGGAGGAAAAGAGATGAGCAAGAACACAAGAAAGAGTAGGCCCTTCCCACCTCACCCCCAAACAGTCCTATCAGCAGGACTGATACCTAATCAGTAATTCCCTAATTATTATAAGTGTAACCACATTTGTCACACAAGCATGACAAGAAGATGGACAGGACTAAGAAGATGTAGCTCAGCTTCTAGAGCAAAGGTCCTCGACTGGCTCTGGTAAAGATCCTGCAAACTTCTTTCCTTCAGAAGCAGAAAAGGCTGAATCACAAAATAAAATTTATCCATGGCTTAGCAAGGAAAGCAAGTGGAGGACTGGATCCCTTGCTTCATTCCTTCAGAAGGAAGCAACTAGAGAACTGCTGCTGATTGAAGGCTTAGTGTGGCTGCTGGGGAGGAGTGTTCAGGACATCTGAAGAATACCCTGGTATGGTAAAGGTCACAGAACAGAGATTAACAGCAGAGCTCCTTCAGTGGACTTGATTTTTTTCTGCCTGCCCCCACCACACAACAATAAGCAATGCACTAGTTTTTAACTAGCTACTGTTATTTCAGTATTGTTTCATATGCTGTAACAAGAAAAAAAAAGCTCTCAATAGTGATCCAGAGAACTGCTACAAAGCCCACCGCATAGTTATCCTTGGATAAAGTTTAAAATGCTGTTTCATCAATCACAGTCAGCAACCAATCACAAGCTGAACATTTCAGACTAGTTTTCCAAAACAGGCAATCACCTAGAAGCAGAGTGACTGGAGTTCAAAGAAAAGATGGGATTATCTGATAGGAGATAGGAACGTGTACTTACCTGGCACAAATATATAGGCAGAAAAGTGTATGTATGCGACAAATAGAAAACAGGAAGAAAGGAGTCTGCATAGATCCTAGTTTGATGGGCAGTGTTAAACTCCCCCTAAGCAGAAAAAAGAGTAAAACTAAAGCTAAGATTTGTTAAACCAGCATACCAAGAACAACTAGTCTGTGCCTTAAAACATACAAAGGAACTGGCAGCTTGGAATCTGGGTGAGAGTAAGGGCAAGTAGTGTATTCCTTTCAAGTCAGGTCTAATGCATGATCTGAACACCATTGCTGCTAGACACTCTTCCTCAGCAGAAGCACAGACCCCATATTTATATGGTGGGATGACACAACTGTTCCAAACTAAACTCTGAAATAGGGCAGATGTCCCAGTGCAAAACATAGCAAACTGAACAAAAACAAAGTTACACCAACCGTATCTTTGAGATCTTTTTCACAAACAGAAAGTCAAAGAGGTTTCAAAGGGCCAATGGTCTTATCTTCACTTTAGTAAAAAATAAAGTCACTAAACAAAACTTTTTGAGCTATCCCTGCCAATGTTTGTATTGACATGTAAGTTATGTAATCTGCCTTGAATCTCAGTGAGAAAGGCAGACTATGCAGAACATAAACAAACAAACAAACAAAGCACTCTTAAGCAAAGTTACTAGTCTTGCACTGTGTATAAGAGGGCTGATGTAGCATAGTGGTTAAGTGGCTGGCCTGTAAATCAGCACTCTGGTGGTTTGAACCCTATTACTGCAGTGAACTCAGCAGGCAACCTTGGGCAAGCCGCTCCTCTCAGCCCTAGCTGCCCAGCTGTATTGTGGGAATAACAACAACAGAGACTTTGTTCACAGCTCCGAATGGGGCACTAATCTCAGCAGTACACAAGCACCGTCATTATTATCATTATTATTACAAGACTACCCTATGGGATTACCGCGTTTGCTTGTGCGAAAGAGACTCCTAAGAGACGAAAATGTTACAACCTTGCGTTCCCACTGTACGGAAAACTCCACCTGTTGACTTTCTACCCATCAAAAAAAGGTTTAGAAAAAGCAGCTCCTGCCAGGACAACACAAGCGGCAGCCCACGTGTAATACTGAGGCACCACAAATACTGTTTCTCCCAGCCAGAAGCCTCGAGGCCGAGATCCTCCCAACCTCACCCCACAAGCCCCCAATTCTTACTTTTACGGCCACCGCAGGGGCCGAGTCTACCGCGGGCAGGAGCGCCTGCTGGGCAGAAGGAAGCGAGGCCAGGTGCAGCACCGCGTCCCCGGCAGCGACCTGAGCCGACCTTCCGGGCCCACCCTCGGCCTCGGAGCCGGAGTCTGAATCGGAGTCGGAGCCTCCATACGAAGCAAGCGCAGCGATGGCGGCGGACATCTTGGCAAGCCGGAAACGGCCGGGCGCCGAGAGGGAGGAGCGTCTGCCGCATCCTGGAAGCTAGAGAGAGCGGTTCTCTTGCCCCTTTCGACCCTGAGCGCGTTCGTTCACGACTGCTAAGTGTAAAAAGTACAAAAAGCTTTAGAAATGTATTCTCTGTTTAAAGAGCTTAACGGAAAGCTGTCCTGGTAGGTGTGGCTAATTCTCATGCTGGTTTTAAAATTATAAACTGTAGGACTTTCAATAAGCATACAAATCCCAGCGTGCAACTAAAAGGGCATATCCGACCAATGGGGTAATACAGAGTTGCACTGGAGGGGAAACTTTGTGGTCAGCTGTAAACTGGTCGAAATGATATAGTATTAACCGCCTCAGTGTCAAATCCTTCGTCATAAACTACGCAAATTTTCATTAGCAAACATCACATTGATTTTTACCAAGTAACTGAGGAAAAAAGATAAGTACTACACATAATAGTTTACATTTCAGGGAACCTTAAAATCCTAGATGCTCATCACATATATAACAACAACAACCGATTTATATACCGCCCTTCAGGACAACTTAATGCCCACTCAGAGCTGTTTACAAAGTATGTTGTTATTGATGTATTGTCGAAGGCTTTCACGGCCGGAGAACGATGGTTGTTGGGGGTTTTCCGGGCTGTATTGCCGTGGTCAGGAACTACAATGCCAAGACCACGGCAATACAGCCCGGAAAACCCCCAACAACCATATGTTGTTATTATCTCCACAACAAACACCCTGTGAGGTGGATGGGGCTGAGAGAGCTGTGACTAGCCCAAGGTCACCCAGCTGGCTTCAAGTGGAGGAGTGGGGAATCAAACCAGATTAGAGTCCTGCCCTCTTAACCATTGCACCAAACTGGCTCTCTAGTGGCTGTCCCTGATCCTCTCTACCTTGCAGCTAAAGCCCCACCTCTATATACAAGCCATATACATATCTATACCTATATTAAGGAAAAGAATCAGACAAGTTTACATTTAACATTTGTATCTGAAACGTGTGTTGTCATCAAGTCACTTCCAACTTAGGGCGACCCTATGAATTAATGGTGTCCAGACCTTCTTTGCCCTAACCTGGATGGCCTAGCGTTGTCCAGTCTATTAATATTTCAGAAGCTAATCAGGGTTAGCCTAGTTAGTATTTAAATGAGAGACCATCAAGGGAGTCCAGGCAGAGGCAAGCAAGCCAAGCCACCGTCTGTCTCTTGCCTTGAAAACACTATCGTGTTGCCATAAATCTGCTGCGACTTGACAGCTCTTTTTACTCTCCCCCCCCCCATCATAAACGGCCTTGCTGGGGTCTTGCAAAGTGAGAGCTTTAGTTTCCTTAATCAATCTCATGTTAGACCTTCCTTTTCTCCACTGCCTTCAGTTTTTCCTAGCATTATTGCCAGTGGGAGAACACTTCAATCTACCAGGACATTCCATCAAAGACTTAAAGGTCACTGTAGTTCAACAGAAACCTTTCAAAAACGAAATCCAACGGGAGGCTGCTGAACTGGAATTCATATGCAAATTTGACTCTGTCAAGCTGGGACTGAATAGGGACTATGAATGGTTATCACATTACCACAGGTAACAGATTTCCTTTACAGAGGTGGGGTCTGGGGGAGCTCAGTGGTACCTGGCGTGGGCTTTCGGGAACCACAGATCTCTTTGTCAGATGCATCCGGCAGGGAGAGCTGTGGTTATCGAAGGCCAATACTACATTGGAATTGGATGGTCTAGCTGTTTGGCTTCTACAAACTAACAGGGCAAACTCCTTTGAAGCCAACTGATACACACACCAAAAGGAGATGTTTACATATACTAGCAAAGGAATGTTTTGATTGCTCCCTCCCCCCCTAATTGCCTCTTCCCTCTGCTCTTCTGTGTTTGACCAGTCTCTGTATCAGGCATCTGACGAAGAGAACTTGATTCTCGAAAGCTTATGCTAAAATAAAATTGGTTAGTCTTAAAGGTGCTACTGGACTCTTTTTGTCTTTTCCAGTGTGTGTCTTTTCTGAAACTTTCATAATAATAATTCTTTATCAGCTGTACACAATGCAGACTCACATTAACCAATATGTAACTATGGCTTCTTTTGTGAGGAACTTCAAGACTACTGTGTATTGGCACTGTTCCAGGATGTCATAAAAAGAATGACACCGAATGAATGCATTAGCTCATTTCAATGGCTAGTGAAATCCTAAGCAGCTGCGCCTTTCCAAGTGCATGGAAGTCTTTCCTATATCCCCCGCTGATGTTACACTTTGCACAAAAAGAAGAAAATTTTCAAGCTCACGCATCCTAACCTGTTAATGGGACTTACTCCAAGGTTAACGTGCATAGCATTGCAATTTTACAGCTACACAAATCCCAACGAACGTTTATATATCTGTAAAACCCCTTAATCTCAACAGGATTTCATGCCAGATAAGTGTGTTTAGGATCACTTTGCAGCCTTTATTAGGGATCAGTCCCTCCCTGTTTTAACTTTTGGGGTAAAAGGATTAACTTTTCAGGTAAACATGAGAGGATACACGGCTGTCTGCGCCCGAACAGGGTGCGAACAGCCCGTACTTATTTACATTTTTTTCAGAAGTCAGTCGACGCGACTCGATGAGAATTTCTCAGGACGATTTTCCACAGCAAGGGCAGCCTTTTTCCGCTTCGTAACACCTCCCCCCCCCCAAAAAAACACGGGATTAACCCCGCCAAGCACTTTTAGCAGAAAATAGGAACGGGTGTGCTAAGCTTTAGCGTGCCGCCGGCAATCCTCGTCGCTTTGGAAGAGATGCTCATTCCACCTCTTCGTATTTCAATGTTCATTCTGATTGGCTGCGAGAAGCCGGCTCGAATCAACGCCGGAATAGTTGCAGAACTACCGCCCTCCCCCTATTTCTCCCCCTCGGATCCCAACTGGCTTGTACCATCCGACAGCTTGCCGGGTGAGCTCCGCCGCGTCTCCGGTTCCTTCACAATTGGCTTCAAGGCGGCCGAAGGGCCGCCGGTCAGGTGGTTGCGTAAACAACACCTCCCCCCTCCCTGCCCATCACTACCCCGCCCCCTTCCAGGAGAGAGCGTTGGACCCGGAGAAGCCCCGCCTTCTACACACTCACTCACTCACACACGCGCGCGCGCAGGACTCGGTGTGCCTATTGTGCAGCTTCGTGCGGGGGAAGCTTCGCGCGCCCCCTCCCCTCTTCTCCTTTCTTCTCCCGCCTCGCGCTGCCTTGCCGCTTTCTTCTCCCGCCCCCTCCCTAATTCTCCCATGCGCCTGTCCGCCAGCTGAGCCGCTGAAAGGAACCGTTCGAACTTCAGACCCAAACGGATCGGCGGGAGGCGGTTGGCGCGAGCCCTACGGACACCCGAGAGGGGAGGGGGCTGAACAGCGGCGAGGGTTTGGAGGGAGATGTGAAGGGACTGCGCTGCTGCTGGGAAGAGAGAGACGGTGAGTGCCGTGCCGCCCCGCGTTCACCGCAGTGCCCCCTCCTCCCGCCGTCGCCACTCCAGTACGAGCTTCTCCCCCAGTCTTACGCCCCCTCCCCGCAGAGCGGTGCGTGAGATCGCCCTCTGATTCCACATCGGGGTGGGGGGCCGGGAGAGAAGGGAGAGATCCTCCCACCTAGCCTGCCTCCTGCCTGCTGAGGATGGGGAGGCAGGAAAGGAGCGGGTCAGCGCCAGCACCAGCACCTAGCTTGCTCGCCCTTCCTCAGGTTGGGGCATTGGGGACGCTTCCGGTTAGGTTTACATATGTGTACGCCCCCCCCCGGAAAATAAGCTACTGGATTCTGTGTCTGTGAAAGGGTGGGGGGCTGCGGTCAAGAGGCTACTTTTGAAATCCCCTTCCATTAAAGCGATTGTATTGGTTGAGTTAATGACTCGCTAGCTCTCCATCTGTTTGAGCTTTCTCTTGGCTTTTCTATAGCTATATCTCTTCCTGGAATAAAAGGCAGATTTTTAAAAATATGGCAACCTTTCTTCACACTTCGTCCCCCTCCCCATGTATCATGTCAGATCACATACTTAAGATCACTTTCAATGCCATCCTAGGCAGAATTACAGCCTTCTAAGCTCACTGACTTCAATGGATTTAGAAGGGTGCAACTCTGTTTAGGATTGCACTGTTCATATGAATTTATTACCACTGCCCCTCTAATTACCTTGTACATGCAGCCCTGGTAGCTAAGAAATGACCCCCCCGCCCGTTGTTTCTTCTTCCCCAACCCACTAAGTGATGAGGAGATTTTTATCTGATGTTTATGATTGTGTACAGATACATAGGGTGGTGGTACTTAATGTATCATTTGGTTTCAGTGAGATGAAGGGCAATGAGGCAAAAGAACCACTGTAAAGTGTAATGCAAACCATTCTTGGGATGAATGTCTTTCTCTAAGTTTAACAAATTTTCTGTGAAGTCCTCTGAGGTCTACTGATGGAGGGTAATGAAGTGTATAAACGAAGTGGTCTAGATGATAGGAAGATGAGGTGCAGGTCATAATGCTTCATTTCTAGGCATGTAGAAAGGGGTTGGAGGAGGTATTGCTGGGTAGTCATCTTCCTGTTGAGCTCTGTCTGAATGGATAAAGATGCATTGATATACAACCATTTTTTAAATGAAACTGGTTTTCTTCTGTGTAACTTAAAAGGCTGCTGTGCTGGTAACAGTCAACATGCACATATGTATAATTATGTATTATGTACTAGCTATTCCTCCTGATGTATCTGTTCTGTTGTGCTGATAGAAAAATTATAAGATGGTCTCAACTCTTATTTTTAAATGGTTATATGCTCAGTCCCCCCCCCCATGTTACTTGTGGTCCCAATAATAATAATACAGTAATAGGCTTAAGACCTTGCAATATTTACATCTATTCTTGACTTGCACTTTGTGGTGTGTATGTGTCCCATAATTTTGACTTAGGTTTTGGAAATAAATATAGCGCACACATAGTGTATAATTCTGATTTTGAGTTTTTGTTGCATTTTGGACTTTTTTGTTGACAGCTGTACCCTATACAAACTTTAGAAACCCAGTGTAGAATAATATGCTGTACATTTTTATACATAGTCATACAGCCTTGTTTGAAGGTGTCTTTGTAGTATTTTAATTGCATATTAAGCTTTTAATTTTGTCTCACGAAGTCTTACTAGACATTTGATACTGTTACTTTAAGAGGATAAAATATAATCTTCTAATGTTAATCTTGTATGGTTTATTTAGATTGTCTTCCTCCTTTCTGTACAACAGGTTTTCATTTATTTAAATTTGCATAGAAGTTAATGTGTTGTATGTTTTAAGTGCTGATAAAAATATTTTTCAATACCTGTTCAAAGTATAGCTTAATAAAATAGTTTTTGGAGTATTGTACTGTGTATGTTCTATGGTCTGCAAAGTAAAGCTAAATCTCAAGATTTTATAAAAATGGAATGAAATAATGGAATGAAAATTCAATTTTAGGTATTGTCAACATTGTAATAACAACAAGACTTGTGTATACATCAGAAAATAAACTTTCTGCTGAAGGGTAAAACTATAATGGATCTCTTATGAACACTGGTGTGCATGGACAAAGCTATCTGTTTATTACCATTGGTAATAAACAAAAAAAATTGTGTTCTGAATGAATCTTGAAAAGATTGCTTCAATACCCTGCATCAAGCTAGGACTGTGTTTTGTCAAGGAACTCTGTTGCTTTTTTCATGTAGAATTAAAATATGCAGTTGAGTGTATGTGAATATAATAGATATTCTTGTCTTGAAATTACATGCTTTTGTTGGTAAAGACTTAAGTTATAATATCTGTTGCCTGCTTTAAAAGCAGTGAGGTATGGTATGTATCTACCTGTTTCAGTGATGCCATAAACAACCTAATCTTATTTTTTCTAACTTTCTTAAACTGTGAGAGATGGACATCTATGGAGATCTTCTGTGTTCTTACCTGATTTCTAGTGAGAAATTTTTAGAGCTGACCTGTTAAATAAGTGTAATGATTTCAAGTAAATGTGTGCATGTGTCTTTAAATGCTTGGTGTGAGATAGGTGAAGAGTGGGGGTGAGAGAGGGGAGAGTGAGTGATATGATTGGTTGATTACTAAGAGTATGGGCGGAGTGACTGCAGTTTAGACTGAGAGTGGAGAGCAAAAGTTTCAGTCAGAAGAAAGCAGGTTAGCTGTGTGCTGCCTGAGTATGTTGAAGTATTTATGAGAGAAATATAACCTGTATGGAACCTGAACTGAGCATGTTTGTGAAAGGACACTCAGTCAGGGAAAGAGAGGCCAGCTGTGTGCTGCCTGAGCAGGTTTAATATTTCTGTGAATGAGAGTCAGAGAAAGAGAGGCTAGCTGTGTGCTGCCTGAGTAACTTGCTGCTGAGTAACACTGAGAAATGTTGAGTCAGAGAAAGAGGCTAACTGTGTGTGAAGCCTTAGAAGAGATCTGTGTGAATGAGTTTAAATGAAGTAACGTTAAGAACCGAGAACTACTTTTATGAAACAGATACACTTCTTTTTTTAAAAAAGGTTTTTTTTGTTTTTATTATATCCCAGAGTAGCTGTCATTGCTATATCCCATTCTTATCCTCAGGGCCACATAGAACCACGAAGGAGCCTGACGCTTAGGCATGTTACAAAAGGGAAAACTTAAATAAAATATCTTGGAATATGACATTCCTGGTGGCAGCAAACTACCCAGAGGGTGTTAAGGGAAAGATAAAAGGCAAAATCTACCCAAGAGAAAGCAAGGGTCATAACAATAAGAGTAACCTTTTAAGAGCGAAAAAGATCTATTTTCTTAGGACAAGAAAGTACTTTGAATTTTTAAAATGTTAGCAGTCCTTCATAATACCATTTTACAAACTGAAAACTTTTCAGGGATTATAAGCTGCAGCAACTGATCCTAGGGGATGGAGGATATGGCATGTAAATTGTATCTGAATACTTGCTAGAAGGTGCGCGTTCCCAAGGGTAGATCTTTAATTGGTGACATATGCCTAATGTACTAGGTGGTTCTTGATCTGGCCATTAGAAATTAAATACATAAACAGCAATTACAGTATCTGGTAATTTATGGATGTTCCCTTTTCTTCTGTGTACACTGGAAACTGCGTAATTCTCAAGTATACAAAATGAATGGAAAGAAAGGTGAATCTCATTTTGTGTTCTGTATCAGTTTTAAATATACTTGGATAAAGTTGCTGTTATTAGCTGCTGAAAGAAGAATGGACATGATGACGCAAAACTGACAGCGTTTTTGGAAATATTTATTTATTATTTATTTATTACATTACATTTCTAGACCACCCTCCCTGTCAGACGGGCTCAGGGCAGAGTAACAACATACAATTTATAATATACAGTTTAAAACAATAAAAACATTATAAATAAACATTTAAAACATTCCATGTGCAATAAAATTTCTCAAATGGCGGGTATAAATTTTAAAATTAAGCATTTTAAATACATCTTTGCCTGGGGATATCCCTGCTTTGTGTGTGGCAGGTCATAGTGAGAATGTGAAAATGGCTTGTCTTACTGTTTTGCTACTGCAGTTACGCAACATCTATATATTTGTATTGTCAAAGGCTTTCACGGCCGGAGAACGATGGTTGTTGTGGGTTTTCCGGGCTGTATTGCTGTGGTCTTGGCATTGTAGTTCCTAACGTTTCGCCAGCAGCTGTGGCTGGCATCTTCAGAGGTGTAGCACCAAAAGACAGAGATCTCTCAGAGATCTCTCAGTCCACACTGTGACACTGAGAGATCTCTGTCTTTTGGTGCTACACCTCTGAAGACGCCAGCCACAGCTGCTGGCGAAACGTCAGGAACTACAATGCCAAGACCACGGCAATACAGCCCGGAAAACCCACAACAACCATCTATATATTTCTTCATTAGTGTAACTTCCATTTCTACTTATATTTAATCTTATCAGCCTTTTGATGGTGTGAAATGCCTTACAGGCACATGAATTTAAGTATACAGTTCCATTGACAGTAAAGAAAACTGATAAGAAACTCTGGTTGCTTTCTTTTCTGTTATACAGAAAATTTAGACTAGCGTACTCCAAAACTTTAGAGCTACCATTAGTTGATTTATACAAGACTTGTTTTACTTAGGACTAATTACTTGAAAGGGCAGCATTCTCTTATGTCATCAGTTCTCCCTATTACTGTTTGGCATTTGTGAACTGTGGATAATTTTTGCTCAGCCTATCAGAAGTTGGTAAGGGTTAGTAAGGGTTGGTAAGGGTTACCTATCTAGTAACATACAGTACAGAATAAATTGCATCTGTTGAATTTAAGTTCTACTTGCTCAGAAAACTCTAGGATGCTGCAAGCTACAATCCATTAACTCTGGAGCAATATAATTGATTTATCTGGATTAAATGGCTGTATTCATAGAGACCAAAACTAACCAGGGTTTGCTTGGTTAAGAACTAACTTCAGGCTCCTGTGTTGCCTCTTCCCCTTACACACAGCTAAAGCTTAAAGGCTTCCAGTTCTGTAACAAACAACAATTTGATGTGAGGTCCAATTCAGACCTATTATAGTTGTTTCTTGTTTTGAACTATCATGTAAAAATATAGTAAATGTGTACTTGTGTATAATAATTGATGCCCAGATCCCTTCCCTAAAGGTAAAGGTGCAAGCACCAAGTCATTACTGATCCATGGGGGGACGTTACATCACGACGTTTTCTTGGCAGACTTTTTACGGGGTAGTTTGCCATTACCTTCCCCAGTCATCTACACTTTACCTCCAGGAAACTGGGTACTCATTTTACCGACCTCGGAAGGATGGAAGGCTGAGTCAGCCTTGAGCCGGCTACCTGAACCTGGCTTCCACCAGGATCGAACTCAGGTCGTGAGCAAAGCTTGGACTGCAGCTTACCACACTGCGCCACGGGCTCTGTGCTGGTGCTATTAATTTACAACAATGGAAGGCTGTAAATTAGGTTTCTTTCATGGTCTACTTCTTTTATTTTTAAAAAAGAGAAAATCTCTGAAGTCCACCTGTCTCTAAATGTAGAAGTAGATACTCAAAATCTCTTTATATATTTTAGCTATGCCTTAACTGTTCAGTGATTCTGAGTTTGTATTCATGTTTTAAGAATATAAGAAAAGTCTTGTTGGATCAAATTGCATCCACCTAATACTTTATTCTTCACAGGAATCTCAGTGATCAGCAAGTGCTTGCTGATCAGATAGAAACTAGTTAGTGATCTGGTGCTGTACTGCAGTCTCAGTACTATGCACTCCCCTATTGAAAGTATATTTCTATGAGCCCTGGAATAAAATTATACCTCTTCTGTCAGAACGAAACTAATGTTATCATTTGGTACCTTACATTTGTTAGTAATTCATTACAAATTTGAGACAAATGTAAAATTCTGAGGCTAGGCAAGACTTTTTAATGGAATACAAGTGGATTGTATGCTTTGAAAATTGATAGTCATCGTGTGTTGCTAATGTAGAGCAGGAAATACTTAGTCCCATATGTTTCAGTGGGACTTAAGCATTCATAACTGCATGCTTGGTTATAATCAGTGTATATAGCTTATTAATAATTTTGTTCTAGTGGTAAAACTGTGTTGCACTGCCTTACTCTGGGGGGATTGCTTGCCCACAATAATGCTTAGGGGACCACCCTGTCACTGAAGACATCCAGTCAGATAACTGATTAAAACCCTCTCCTGGCCTCGATAGCCCAGGCAAGGCCAAGCTCATCAGATCTTGGGAGCTAGGCAAGGTCAGCCTTGCTTGGTAATTGGATGAGAGACCTCCATAGAAGACCAGGATTGCAGAGGCAGGCAATTGCAAACCACCCCTGTTAGTCTTTTGCCTTGAATACCCCACTAGGGGTTGCCATCAGTCAGCTATGTCTTGACAGCATTCTTCACCACCACCAACTGATTAAATATTGATCAACTGTTTTTAAATCATTAATTTTATTAGTATAAAAAGATGCTGTGATCCTTAATGGATTCGATACTACTTAATGTTAATTAGAAAAACAAATTAGTTAACTTTTTTTCTAAATTATTGAAATTAACTTTAAACAATTGGTAATGAACTATTCTAACTTTTAACAATGGTAACTGAGGTTTTTAAAAAACGTGAGTGATTCACTGAAAACATTTGTTTTGTTTTGGCTTTTATCCTGGAACTCTAAAGGCAGCATACAGTAGCTGAATGAATGAAAACTGAAATAAAACAAAGAAACAGCAACTGTGTTGCTGCTGGTGTTTGGTGTTGTCTGCAATTAAGGCAGGTCGTCACAGAGGAAGCTTGCTGTGCTGCTAGATTTGTCCCTGACTGCTGCAGTAGTATGGAGCAAGGACAGGAGGGCAGCTTTGACATCACAACAGTGACATTGTGTGGGATCCAGTGAGCATCTGTCACAAACCATAGAGATTCTCCTTCCTCCCAGAAGTCCTTTCTGACTGTGGTAATGTTTATTCCTGTGGTTGTGAGATTCATATGGACTCTAATAGATGTGCAGTTGGGAAAGTGCTGTGGTTTGGAGGAAAGAGATGCAACTGCTTTCTCCCCTCTCTTCCATCAGCAGAGCAGCACTGACAGAAGAGGCAGAATAATTAAATCCCTTTCTCCCACCCCACTGCAGTGTCCAAGTGTGTGTGGCTATTAGTTTGCACATGTCCTTATACTTCAGGAATAAATTATCACAGGGTTGGACAAATGAAGCTGCCTTATACTGAGTCAGACCATTGGTCTGTAAATGTGAGCAATGCCTACTCTGACTGGCTTTCCAGGGACTCAGGGTTCTTCCGTATCACATACTACCTGATTCTTTTAACAGAAGGTGCAAGGGATTGAACTTGTGACGTTCTGCATGCAAAGCAGATGCTCGACTGCTGAGCCCTCTCCCTTTGGAAAGGACTGCTGTGGGGAGGTGAATGCACAGAAGATGCGCAGCCATTTTCTTCTGTTGACTCATCACTGGGTCCATCCCACTGTTGAGTTCATAGATTGTTTGACAGTATTTTACCATAGTTAAAGAGGTGGTCAGTTGACAAATATTTGACTGGTCCTTTGACTGGTGTGCCAATCCTGATTCAACTTGCATGATTGGAACAGATGATGATGTAAGGAAATGTTTCCCTTCAGATTTGAGGCCTCTTCATAGGAAGAATGGCACTGGTGATAGCTGGAATGTGGAACTTTTTAATTATGTAAATTAGATTCAAATTCTGAAATAGAATAACATGTTTTGCTAGTTTAATACCTTGGACTGTAATTAGAAAAAATACTAATCACAATCATATCTTAAAGTAAACAGTAAATGGTTTTAGTATTATCTCATACACATATTCAACTTCTAGTTTCCTGCTTGTGTGTGGTGAGAAGGAATTGCTTACAGGCAAGCAGCACTGATCTCCCCTAGCTGGTCTTAGTTCATTCGTTGTATTCACTGAGACTCAGCAGCAAGAATTCTGGCTGCTAGGACCTCTGGGCTCAGGTGTGGTTTGCTTCTGTTTGAACAGTCCCATTTTTAGAGATGACCTGATAAAATATAGGAGAAAAGATAGGAATGAGGAAGAAGAAACATACTGCTTGCTGCCTTGGCGATCAAAAAAGGAGACAGTACTAATAAAGAATGAAGGTGAAGATTTTGCTGAGAAGAGTCATCAAGTCATTGGAAATAGGGTCAGAGGTAGATATAACTTTATATTACAGATTTTGATTCATGTTGGCAGGGGTCAGTGTGTTCTTACACTGGATTTACATTGAGTTTCATTACAGGATTTCGGTGTGTGAATATGATGCTTATGTACACAGTTGAATGCCAAAAGAGATGTAAGGCTCCACTTAAGTCATCCAGTCTGATCTCACAGCATTCTTCATTCTGTTCTATATTGGGGCTGATCTGAGTGCATTGTTCTTCACTTTAGGCTACAGGGATCCAGGAGGAAGGCATACAAAATACTGATGCTATTGCAGCTTTTTATTTTTTTCTGCTCCCTGTGTAGAGGTTGGTAATGTAACTGTAAAATGCATTCATCTATAAAACTGCCATATAATCATTTTGTTTTTCTGATGGTGTCATCAGAAAACGTAGCAAACAGCTTATTGTGCTTTGTTTTTAGTTTACCTTTCTGTCTCATCTACAGAAGCTGTCTTCCAGGTATTGGTCCAGTGATTTTCATTTGAAAATGCATAGGCATACTCTTATCTTTGTATATGAGCATTGTGTTGTTTGGATTATGAGGAGGTAGAGTAAACCAGCAATTATACTTGAACATACTAATGTTTATCACTCTGTAGATCTTTCCATCACACACTTCACAGTTGCACAAGGACTTTTGTGTACTATTGCTTATATGGTCCAATTGGTTGTATAAAAAGGCTGTATGCAGTTTTTGTTGTTGTGCTTACTTGTAATTTATATGCAAATTTAGGACTACCTTCTTTACTACCTTACGTGGTGGCACACTTGGAAAAAGAAAAAGTTAGTCTTGCTTAGAACCAACCATATTAGAATCCTTTGATTGTGTTATATGTCACTGCAGTTCCTAGTAGATCATATGTCATAAAACAGTCTTCTTTGGTACTTACTGTCAACCTTTGCCCTAGCAGGAGGCCAAAGCAAATATATATATACTTAACTATCTTTTCAGTCTGGTTCTTAGTAGGCTGGTTTTTATGTGAGAATTAACATTAAATGGCTTCATTGTCAACAGTAATTATGGAAAGATAAAAGATTAAATAGTTTTAAATTATTCTTTCTCTTTTAGATGTGACCCATTCTTGGCCAGAGATGAGACACGGATATGTTTACTTGCTAATGCATCAGGTGCTGTGTGTACATAGAAAACTCTTCTGAGTGCAAAATCAACATATTTCCGAAGTTCAACTTGTAATAAAAGACATTTATTAACTACAAAAGGTAAGTAAGGATAATAGCCCAAAATCAATTTATGATATTAGTTGTGATCTAGTAGATCAGACTTGAATGCACAGTGGGACTGTTATCCATTGTAGAAGAAACACTATCTATCCCACTACTGGCTATTTTAACTCCTATGCACTGCTGAGTATTAGGTATAAAAAATTAATGCCAGTTATTTTAGTGGAATCTTCTGGATAATGTGTTTAACATTAGTATCTGCTTCTTTGAGAAACATTTTTGGCACTTGAAAAAGTGTGGGATGGGGACACGCGATTGTTTGGTTTTGCCATGCAATTTTATATGGCTGAGTTCAGCTCTAAAATGACATCTGTGCCCATGGGTTGGACCTATGGATGCCATAATGTTTAGTGGCTCAATTCTAACATTGTCTTTCAAACTATATTTCCTTTCTGTTAGCAAAACGTTTAATTATTTACTTACTTGAGACTATCACTTATTTCTGGTAGAGGTACTATATATAATGCAATGTCATAAATGTGTTTGAAACTTGCCAGCCTGTTTGGTTGGTTCTTCTATTTTTCACTCTCAAGACTTACCTTAAATGAGTAATTGAAGTGTGTTTGAAGAAATACTGTAGAAGCTGGTGTGCCTTGCAGTATTTCAATTTCAGTTGAGCAGGACACCTGAGCTTAATCAGTCAATATGAATTAGCACTAATGGTATAACCTTGGTTAAAGGATTGTGTCCTGTATCGGAGTGCACAGCTTGTTATCACATTGAGGACGGCTTCTAGAGTTAGACTGGCTTGAGAGGGCTACATTGGTATAGTAGCTAAAGAAAAGTCTTTTTGTAAGAATTTCACCTTAATGGAACTGCAGATAATAGATATATGAAATTCCTTCACAAGGCTGCAAATGCATAGTGAAGGGATTGTAGTCAGTTCACTATTCTTATGTTGTACACACCTGACCTGTTATCTCAGAGAAGAAGCCAGCCCAACTATTCAGGCTCCATTAATTGCATAGGATGCTATATTGCTCTTTGTTTGAATATTTATTTCAACTCATGAGGTCAAGTGTCTTCAGTCCTGCTATGTCTGTGCTCTAGTAAACACAATTTAAATTTGAACTTGTTCCATTGGTTCTCTTATCTAGTCCTAGGAGTTTGAGCAATGTTCTTTACTTTCTAACTTACGTATGTTATTTGTGTGCATATAATATCCTTGGGTTCATTCTTTTCATTCTGTTTCTTGTAACAGAAAAGGTAAATTCTCCTTAATAATTTGGAATCCAGAGACAAAAGAGGCTTTTGAGATAATAGGTTTTGAAGAGTGCATTTGTGGCAGTAGAAGGTACTTTAAAATGCAGTTCTGTGAACTTTTACATTGGAAGTCTGAGCCACTGAACATAGTGGGATTTTCTACGAATAAAAATGGGAAGCGTTAGACTGCATGACCAATATACACACATTCGCTCTTTTTTCTCTTCCTGTCAACATAGATCCAGATAACCAAATTCTATAAAGATTAGAATCTTGCTATTCCTCAGATAATTCCTGTATATTTTCATATAATTAATAACCATTGAAAGTCTGTTTTCTCTGAGCATTGTTACTCTAAAAGAAGCAGCTCTTTAACTGTATTTTCAACCATCAGAGTAGCAAGGGAAATAATACTTTCAAATATCAAATGCATCAAATTCTATTTGATTTGTTGCTTAGCAACCAAAGCAAATTATGGAAATAGAAATTAGAAACAGATTGAACATTGTGATAGCAAAAAGGTTTCACTTCTATTCTGCACTGGATGCTTTTTCTGCACTTCAGCAAAATCGTTCTGCTGATGCCACTCTCACGTGGAAGTGTAATATTCTAAAACTGTGCTTGCCTTTGAGATCTGAACAGATGAGGAGCTTAATTAAATGCATGCACAGGCGATATTAGTATATCACAGCATAGTGATTTTTGACATTCCCTAGATGCTTATTTCTCTCCTTAGATGCTTTCTGCATTCGCTGCCTTGTTCATCTCTGACACTTAGTAAATTCTAGAGTTTTATTTTGTTTTTGAAGAGCAATCATTTTTCAGAAAAGCAAAACAGAAATTGATTATGAGGTAGTGGCATATTATGACTATGATGACATTGTTTTTGCAAATAGTTATTCATCAGAGATTTTCACCGCTTCAAGCAACTTTCTTTACTGAGACACTTCAACAACTTTTGTTCTGGTCTTCTTCATCCAAGGGGCAGACCTGATATCTCTACACTACTCTTTTCTGTGAAGAAAAGGCAGGCTTGTATTGTAAAGAGTAATGTGGAGTTGGCAGTGCTGTTCTTCACCCAACAATGATTGCCTATCCTCTTGAGATACAGAAAGTTTCTAGCACCTCAAACAGTTCACGGTTGGTATAATTCTATACCTTCCCAATAATATCTAAACTGTAATCATTTGGAAATTCTATGTTTGGTACTAGCTCAGATTTAAATTCTGAAAATGATGCGTAGTTTTTTTTGGCATGTGTCAGAAAACTTGTTATAAATATGTATTATTTTATATGTATATTTATGTATAACTTCAGGATTGTTGTAGATATCAGCTGTTTGCATAGTGAAACACAATACATACAATGAGTTACCAGTTTTGGAGATGAATGTGATAAATATTTGCATTTTATAAATATGCTACTTGCAGGGTTAGGCCTCTGCAAGAATCTCAGAGGGGGACTGCAGGGAGCATTCAAAATGCCTTTTTCCCATCCTCTCTTCAGTGAATCTCCTGCAGACCACATGACCACAGCTTCAGTGCTTCTGTATCTCCCCACCCCACCTCAAGCTTCCTTTCCTGTCTCCTTTGGCAAGTCAAGGACCTGTGCTAGTGAGGACAGGACCTCAGTCTGGTGAAGATCCCAGCCATTAGGCCCTGTACGTCTCCCTGCTGCCACCACTGGTCCCAGCTCAGGTCCCTGCATCCTCCTCCTCCTCCTCCAGGCCCATTGAGGAAGTGAGGAGGAGGTGGCTGGAGGTGGGAGGAGAAGCCAATTGCATTCTCCATCATCGCTGCTGCCAGGCCTTCCTGGTCTCTGTCACTGATGGAGAAAGATTTAAGTGCATTTTTCTTGCATGTGCAGAAAACACTTTTGTTTGGGGGCATTTAACCCCTCCCAGTGTAATTTTTACAAATTTTTGGATTTTTATGCAACCCTGGGAAGTCTCCCAATGTTGCAGAAACATCTGGTTTGCATCCAGTTCTCAGATTTAAGCATCCGAATGGGGTGACCACTTGGCTATTAAATATGTGATGTTTTTTCCAGGAATAAATTTCTTTTAAAAAACCTTTGAATAACATGTATATATGCATAGTTATTGCAGCCAGACATTGACTATTCATTAAAAGAGACTAGGAGCAGAATAGAAATCATAAAACCAGTGGTAAATTATAGGAAATACTCATTGCAAGAACCTTAATACATAACTAGAAAACAAGTTATTTAGCTTTTCTCAGAACTTTTCCTATGCTTATCTTCCAACTGCCTCTGGGATCTTACTCTCTAATGACTTTGTTTTTGTAACTTGCAAAGGCAAAAGAATGTGACTCTTTCCTTGTTTATGGGAATGGAGAGTTCTTTGTTGCAGTGTTCTGTTTCTTCTGCATTTTACATGATCTGGTGGTTAATCCCATGAGATATCTCTTTTTACTCTTTCTTCACAGTTTCTGAGGACTGCATCATTAATCTCTGCTTCCGTTTTTATGTTAGATGGTTTCCCATAGACATTTAGTCATGGGGAGGGGCTGTAGCTCAGTGGAAGAACCTCTGCTTTGCATGTAGAAGGTCCCAGATCCAACCTCTGGCATCTCCGGTTAAAAGGGCTAGGCAGTAGGTGATATGAAAGATATCTACCTGAGATCCTGGAAATCCGTTGCCAGTCTAACTAGATAATACTGACCTTGATGGACCAATGGTTTGAGTCAGTATAAGGCAGCTTCATGTGTGTTCAATATATCGTTCTGTGGTATCTAAAATTATATTTTTGAACCTCAGAACAATTTAAGATGTGTATCATCCTCCAATGATTAATACAATTCAATCTTAACACTTAAAAATCAAAAGCTTTGATCTAGCAATGCATAAGCAAAAACATAAATGGACTCAGTGCAGTTCTGCTTGTGTAACATCATGTATAATACCTCACTATGTATTACAGTACCCAGAAAATCATTGTGCAAGTGGGCATACAATAACTATAATATTTTCAGTTGTTCAAGAGCTTTAGAACAAGTGGAAATTTTGCACTAAAAACCCATCTGGCCCTAGGAGAATATTTATTTATTTAGAAAATGTAGGTGCTGCCTTTCCAGAGACCTACTCGAAGACGATATCAGAGTAAAACAATTTAATGAACATAATAAAACAGCTTAAAATTATCAATAAGAATCCATTCAAAACAAGTCATAACAGCATAAAAACAATATTCTTAAAAGTCCTCTGGCTAGAAGCAGTCTATAAGCCAGCTAAAACCCCTCAGTTAAAAGCCTGTGTAAAAAGAACAGTTTGGCCTGGTTCTGGAAGGAGAGTAGCAACCTGAGGTTGAACTGATGTGAACCAACCATGGTATCTTAGCTATGATGGATTTAAACAATTTCGTCTGCAAAAGGAATCCCAAAAGAGTCACATAGCCTGTACATTTTCCAAATCTACATCCTCAGGGAGTCCTGTAGCAAAACTCCTTACAATCCAGAATGCAGATGCAGAAGTGACGAAGACATGAGCTTCACTTTGCTGGGGGCATGGCCACTTGTTCTCTGTCTGCCCAACTGTTTCAACCAAGGTGCATTCCGTGCCCTGCAGGCAGGGAGTGCTTTAGAACAAACTATCCAGGTTTTTTCTAGTTCCACAGGGTTGACCAGGGCTGCAAGAAGAGTGCTAAACTTAGTTACTGGAATATCCCCAAGAAATGTTGGGAAATCTTCCAGATCAATCAGCCTCCTGGTTGGACCATCCTAACTGCCCCCTCCCAGGTATTTTGTGACCCTAAATCTCACAAGATCCATGAAAGGACAGAAGACAAAATCCCCTCATTACCAACAATGCACTTTCTTCTTCTTCATGGGGGGAAGGAGGGTAATACATAGTTTCTGAAGATTTCCCCCTTATGTTGGCACTGCGTCCCATGTTGTTACAGATGATCTCCGAATCCTGAGGGTTATAGGTGGCAGGGCTATAGTAAAAAGGGAGAAATCATTCATCCATGGTGATTATGTAGCAATTTTTATGGATAGTTCTCTAAGTTATAGAACTACATAAGAGCACCACTTGCTCATAAGCGCCAGAAGATAGCAAAAAAGCTCCCAGTTCATCTTCGTTCTTCTGTGCCTCCACACATGGGGACTGCGCAGGCGCAGGCCAGCCGCCGGAGAATTTTCTAGAGCTTCCATGGCTCCGAAGGGGCCGTTTGTCGCGCGCCTCAGCGACCGTTTTCCCGCCCAAACAGTCACGTGATCCTCCAGCGACCAACGGCCCCTTCCCTCAGTTCTCTTCTTGCCGCCGCTTGGAGAGAACGTGAGCTTCGTTGCTCTGTGCTTTGTGCTTTTTTCTGACTTCTGATTGATCTTTGGCTTTTGACTTTGGACTTCGGACCTCGACTACTCTTCTGCTTACTGATTTGGACGTTGACTGGACTCGGTAAATACGACCCGGATTGTTTGACCTCTCTCTTTAGCGTGCCCCTGAAGATGGCCTCAAAGGCTCTCTTTAAGCATTGCCTCCAATGCCACACGAAAATGGCCAAGACCGATGGCCATGAACTGTGCCTCTTTTGTTTGGGGGAGACCCACAATGTGTCGGCCTGTAGGATTTGCCAGGGTTTCACCAGCAAGGCCCGGCAGGAGCGCAAGGCCCGACTGAATTCCTCCCTGTGGCAGAAGGTCATGTCCGGAGGCGCTCCGTTGCCCTCCTCCAAGGCCGGCCCAAGCCCCTCTGCCGAACGGCATTCCAGAGCTGGCTCAGTGGCCTCCGCGAGGTTGGGGTCGAAACCGCGTCCCCCGAGTGCCTCGGCGTCGAGAGCGGCCTCTCCAGCGCAGGGACCGGTGCGGCCGCCCCGTAGCGCATCTTCCACCAGATCGGATCCGAGACCGACATCGGAACCGAGGATCCGGGTACCGAGTCCCCGATCGGAACCGACGACCGGGTCGATTCCAGTGAAGCCTAAGAGGTCGAAGCCGAGGTCCCCTTCGAAGGCGAGGAGCGCGTCGGTTCCGAGGTCTTCTTCGGAACCGGCGAAGAAGAAGAAGAAGACCAAACATCATCGGTCACCGCATCCCGCTCCCCAGGAGGAGGTCATCGTGCTTCCTCACACGCCTTCCCCTCATCTGGATTCCCCCGAACCAGAGGAACTCGCCGTGCCGGTGCCGGATCCGATGGCCTTCGAGACGGTGCCCGCAGAGTTCTCGTCGGGGCCGGAGCCGAGCCCGCGCCGTCGGAGCCGACCATCGCCTGCTCTTCGGTCGCCGAGGCTGGAACCAAGCCCGTCTCCTCGTCGGAGCCGTCCTTCCCCTGCCCGTCCATCTCCACCAGCTGCCGGTCGTGAGCGACGTCGGTCTGGGGACAGTGTCCGATCGGCCCGGTCCACTGCGTCCCGACATCGACAGGCCTCCTACCTCCCCTCGCCATACCGTTGCCAGTGGGAAGGGGCACCTGCGGGTTTCTCCGTGTCGGAACCGAGGCCTTCGACATCGAGGTCGGCGTGGGCTCCCCCTCCGCTCCAGGTTCCGGAATCCCAGCTCGGTTCCGATGAGGAGGATGTGGAGAGCTTTGGCTACCAGTCGGAGTCCTGGTCCGAACCATCGCCGGCTGAGGAGTTAGTGCCATCGGCGGACTCGCCTTTCGAGGACCTCCGCATCTACGCCGACCAGATGGCAAGGATGGCCAAGGCTCTCGAGATGGACATCTCCTCGGCGGTTCCCCAGACCAAGGACAAGCTCCTCAAACGCATTTACGGAGACAACCCGGCGTACGTTGGCTTCCCCATGCTCGAGGGTATTGAGGAAATCGTGGAGAAGGTATGGCAGGTGCCCTGTGATCAGCCTCCAACATCCAAGAGGATTGAGCAGCTCTACAAGATCAAGCAGGGTACCTGGCCGGCGCTGGTGAAACACCCTCCACCTTCCTCCCTTGTCACAGAGGAATTCAACCCCCGACGATCGGGTCACTCCTCGGTGCCTGCCGATAAAGAGGGCAAGAAGCTTGATGCCATGGGCAGGCGCCAGTACATCGTCGCTTCGCTGGGTCTGAGGATTGCCAACTACCAGACCATCATGGCAGGGTACCAGTTGTACCTCTGGGAGAAGTTGGCATCCTATACCCGGGACCTCCCTCCTGAGCAGAAGGCGGTGGTGTCCCTGCTGCAAACAGAGGCTGTCCGGTTGTCTAAACAGCAAATGAACGCTGGGAGCCACGCTGCTGACACTGCTGCTAGGGGGATGGCTTCGGCGGTGGTCCTCAGGCGCCACTCCTGGTTGCGGTCTACGGCCCTGTCCCAAGAGGTGCGTTCCAGGGTGGAGAGCATGCCCTTTGAAGGGGACTCGCTGTTCTCCAAATCGACCGACGAGACCCTGAAAAAGAAAAAAGAGGACAGGCAGACGGCGCGGTCTTTGGGTCTAGCTCCAGCGGACAAGCCCTCCTCCAGGTCACGGTACGCTCCCCGGTCAGGCCCTTACCACTATCAGGGCAGGTACCAACAGCAGCGGCCGGGCTACCAGCAGTATCCTGCCTACCAGCAGCGGCCTTACCCTCCCGCACAACAGCAGAGGAGGCGTCGGCCCTTCAAGCCTCGTCCGGCACAACAACCGGCCCAGCAGAAGGATCAGCAGGGCACCGGGAGGCAGTACTGACGGGTCACGCCAGCCGTATCCCCGAACTTTTCGGACAGACTTAGTCCACTCCTCTCTGAGTGGGAGTCAATAACATCTGACTCATGGGTCTTAACTATTGTTGAACTGGGGTACGGGCTGGAGTTTGTTGAGCTGCCTAGATGCAGTTCACCCCTGACAGCTGTCAATAACACTATGGCCGAGCTGGATGCAGAGATCGTATCGCTCTTGGCCAAGGGTGCTGTGGAAGAATTGCCCTATGAGGACTCTGTAAAGGGTTTCTTCTCTAGGTTCTTCCTGGTCCCTAAGAAGGATGGGGGCTTACGTCCCATTTTAGACCTGAGGGGCCTTAATGCCTTCCTCAAGGTGACCAAATTCAAAATGGTTACGTTGGCGGCTGTGATCGCCTTACTGAGACAAGGGGATTGGTTTGCGGTTCTTGACTTAAAGGACGCATACTTTCACGTGGGCATACGGAAGGAGCACAGGAAGTACCTGAGTTTTGTTTACCGGCAAAGGGTTTTCCGGTATAAGGTGCTCCCCTTTGGCCTGTCCACTGCCCCACGAGTGTTCACGAAATGTGTGGCCCCTGTGGTTTCCTTCCTGCGGGAAGAGGGCTGTACCATCTTTCCGTACCTCGATGACTGGCTCATCGTGGCTGAATCGGAGTCTAGGCTGGTGCAGGACATTGGCTTGGTACTTAGCACTTGCCAACGCCTGGGGCTCCTGGTGAACTTGGAGAAATCCAAGCTGGTGCCCAGCTGCAAGGTGTCCTACATTGGCGCACTGTTAGACTCTGTGGAGGGTAAGGCCCTGCTCCCTTTGGAGAGGGCTCGGACCCTAAGGGATCTAGTGTCCATGTTTAAAAGGAACCGGTTCCAGTCTGTGCGCGCTATCCAGTGCTTACTAGGGCATATGGCAGCAGCCACCTCTGTGGTGCCTTTCGCTAGGCTGCGTATGCGCCCTCTCCAGAACTGGTTTGTGCGGAGGTACAATGCTCTGCTGCACCCTCCGTCCCTCAAATTCTCTATCCCGAGGGTCATCCTCTCCTCCTTGGACTGGTGGCTGTCGGATGACAACTTGTTTAAGGGGACCCCTTTTGGGTATCAACACCATGACATCACGGTTACCACTGATGCCTCTCTGTTGGGATGGGGGGCTTACTGTGGTGATGTGTCTGTGCAAGATGTCTGGTCTGACAGGGAAAAGACCCTCCATATCAATGTGCTTGAACTAAGGGCCATTCGTTTCGCACTTGTGTCTCTTACAGCACTGCTGAGAAATCGTCAGGTGTTGGTGCAGACGGACAACACGACTGCCATGTACTACGTGAATCAGCAGGGGGGCACAGTGTCCATGGCCCTGTGCCGGGAAGCCACACTCACTTGGCAGTGGGCTATCAAGAACGGCGTGTCGCTCCGTGCTATACACGTGGCTGGGTCAGACAATGCCCGGGCAGATGCCCTCAGCAGGGTCCCTTTACTGGACCACGAGTGGGAGCTGAACGTAGAGTGCGTTGGGCCGATCTTCCGGATGTGGGGTCATCCAGTGATAGACGTGTTCGCCACTGCGGCAACCACCAAGGCCCACACGTTCTGTTCCAGGGCAGGGAGCGACCCCCTCTCTATTGGGGATGCCTTCCAGTTTACGTGGACGCAGGGCTTGCACTACATGTTTCCTCCATTCCCCTTGATTCCCAGGGTCCTGTGCAAGATAGAGAAGGACGGGACAGACTGCATCCTAGTGGCCCCCTTCTGGCCACGGCAGGTTTGGTTCCCGAAGCTCCTGCGGCTGTCCCAACGGACATATGTCAGTCTGCCCCCTCGGCAAGACCTTCTCCTAAACGGGAGCCTAGTCCACCACGATCCCAGGAAGCTGCACCTAACGGCTTGGCGGATCGTTCCTCCCCTGTAGGCTTTACTGACGAGGTACAGAGGGTCCTCCTGAATGCTCGTCGGCCATCCACTAGGCGCGCTTATGCGGCCAAGTGGCGCAGGTTTGAGCTCTGGGCACTTGCCAGAGGAGTGGTGCCCGAGAGCAGTCCCTTGGGGGTTGTGTTCGAGTATTTGTGCCACTTGCGTGGCCTGGGCTTGAAGGTTTCCTCCCTCAAGGTCCACCTGGCAGCGATATCAGCTGCTCACACCCGAGTTGAGGGTGCTACGGTGTTTTCTCACTCGCAATCCCGCCAGTTCCTTAAGGGCATCCCAACAAGGTGGTCCTGCGTCCCTGCCTTGAGTTCCTGCCCAAGGTGGTGTCCGCCTTCCACCTCTCGCAGGATATCTCACTGCCTGCATTCTTTCCTCAACCCTCCTCTAAGGGGGAAAAGGCCCTCCATACCCTAGACTTGAAGAGGGCCCTAGCCTATTACCTGGATAGGGCGAAGGGATTCCGCTCCAGTCCTCACCTGTTTGTATGTTTTGGGGCCAAGGACAAGGGTAACAGGGCTTCCTCACAGACCCTGTCTAGGTGGATTGTGACGGCCATTAGCAAGGCCTATTCCCTGGCAGGGGTGGCTTGCCCGCTTCATGTCAGAGCCCACTCCACGCGGTCCCAAGCATCCTCTTCGGCACTCCTCAGGGGGGTGCCCCTGGTTAACATTTGTAAAGCAGCCACATGGTCCTCTGCAGACACCTTTGTCAGGCATTACGCCGTTGATGTCAATGCGGAGCAGGATGTATCTGTGGCCAAGGCTGTCTTACACTCCCTCTTTTCCTGAGGGAGTTTTGGTATGACTTTCTTGACGTACCTGTTGGGTACCCTTGAGTGAAAGTGTGTATATATGTACCTGGGGGTGTGTATATGTGTAAATATTGAGTATTTATGTGTCCTTACACAGTATTTTTACATAGATGTATATATGCATATCTATTTATTGTTGTTCTTGTTTGCTTAATAAAATTGTGTTGGACTTCACCCCCGCCTTCCTTATTGTGTGAAGCTTGGTACACTCCCATGTGTGGAGGCACAGAAGAACGAAGATGAAAACAGGGTTAACATACCTGTAACTTATGTTCATCGAGTTCTTCTGTGCTGACACACAACCCTCCCTCCTACCCCGCTGTGAACTCCAATGCACAATACTGTGATGGCTGTAACGGATATTGGTGTTTTTAAGGTGTTACGGCTGAAGTGTGTTGGTCAAGCGGCGGCAAGGGAGAACTGAGGGAAGGGGCCGTTGGTCGCTGGAGGATCACGTGACCGTTTGGGCGGGAAAACGGTCGCTGAGGCGCGCGACAAACGGCCCCTTCGGAGCCATGGAAGCTCTAGAAAATTCTCCGGCGGCTGGCCTGCGCCTGCGCAGTCCCCATGTGTGTCAGCACAGAAGAACTCGATGAACATAAGTTACAGGTATGTTAACCCTGTTTTATGTGTTTTTGCAGGGTTTTTTTGCAATCTCATTGATCTTATGTCAAGTTTCTGGGTGTATTTGTGATGTATGCTGACTTGAACAGTTCTGTAGTGTCCCGTTTCAACTAGATGATATGTTACTTTTTTCTGTGTCTATCCCAAGGTTGGTTGACAGATGTAGCCTGAGAGTTACATGCTGCCCAAGCATATGTGAGTCTGATTCAGATTGGGACAAACAGTTCCAGTCTGAATAATCAAACAGCTAGCCGAGCATTTAAAAGAGAGTTGTGATTACTGAGAACCAGCACTGGTTCCTCAAGAACAAGTAATGTCAGGCTAACCTTATCTCCTTTTTTGAGAGAGTTACTCCCTTGTTAGATCAGGGTGATGTTGTGGACATAGTTTATTTTGATTTGAGTAAGGCTTTTGGTAAGGTTCCACATGATATTCTTGTTGACAAGTTGGTAAAATGTAGTTTGGGTCCTACTACTTGTAGGTGGATTTATAACTGGTTGACAGATTGCATCCAAGGAGTGCTTGTAAATGGTTTCTTATCCTTTTGGAGAGGAGTGATAAGTAGCGTGCCTCAGGGATCTGCCCTGGGCCCTGTGTTGTTCAACATCTTTGTAAATGACTTGGATGAAGGAATAAAGGGGATGCTCATTAAATTTGCAGGCGATACTAAGTTGGAAGGCGTAGCAAATATAATAGAAAACTGAATCAAGATTCAAGATGACAGGAAAACTGGCTCAAAGTAACAAAATGAATTTCAAGAGAGATAAATGTAAAGTTCTTCATTTAGGTAGGAAAAATAAAAGGCATTATTATAGGACGGGGAGAGACTTGTGAGGATATAGAGATCTTAGTAGATAATACACTGAGCATGAGTCAGCAGTGCGATGCCGTAGCTAAAAAGGCAAATGCAATTTTAAGCTATATGAACAGAAGTGTAGTGTTCAAGTCAGGTGAAGTGATGCCACTTTGCTCTGGTTAGACCTCACTTGGAGTACTGATTTAACTTTGGGTCATCATAGATTAAGAAGGATGTTGACAAGTTGGAATGTGTCCAAAAGAGGGCAACAAAGATAATGAGGGGTCTGGAGACCAAGCAAGTCTTATGAGAAAAGAATTATGTTTAGCTTGGGTATGTTTAGCCTGGAGAGGAGGCGACTGAGAGGTAATATGATAGCCCTCTTCAAGTATTTGAAGGGCTGCCACATAGAGGATGGAGCAGAGTTGTTTTCTGTTGCCCCAGATGGCAACTAACAGAACTAACAAGTTAAAATTAAATTAAAAGAGTTTTTGGCTAAACATTAGGAAGAACTTCCTGACAGCGCAGTTTTTCAGTAGAATAGGCTTCCTTGGGAGGTGGTGGGCTCTCCTTCTTTGGAGGTTTATAAGGCTAGATGGCCATCTGACAGCAATGATGTGACTCAATATCAATGTACACAGATTGGGAGAGGTAGGTAGGAGGAGATGAGTCAATACTTGACTCTCATGGTGCTTATATGCCTAGGGTAATGCCGATCACCACTTTAGGGTCAGGAAGGAATTTTCCTCTAGGCCAGATTGGCCAGGGATCCTGGAGGTATTTTTGCCTTCCTCTGAGCACAGGGCAGTGGTGAGTGGGGAAAGTAGCTGTGAATTTCCTGCATTGTGCAGAGGGTTGTACTAGATGACCCTTGGGTCAATTCCAGCTCTATATTTCTGTGTGGGGAAAGGGGGCCTCCACCTTCCTCCCTGTGCCATTTCCTTGGTCTGAAATAACCCCAGGAAACTTTATGAGTAGCCTACTAATATATGCTAAGTTTTCCTAACCAGACAAACAGCAGCTGTTTCATGTTGGGAAAGTGGCATAGAGGGACAATTGAAGCCTCGTGTCCCTATACACTGCAGTCACTATCTGAATCAGGGCTGTGCGTGTTTAGTTAATATGGGACTCACAGTTGACATCTGATGACCAGATCTGGGGAAAGTACTCCAGTTGTGAGGACCCTGTATTTCCTGTACTTTCCTGTACTTATAATGCAGTGTTGTATCTTGGGCATGTGGGATGAATGGGATGACTAAGCTGATGGTGACTGGAATTGCCATTTGATATGCAGAGGCCTTACAAGTGACATTAACCAAATCCATACAAAGGTATGGTGGTAAGAGCTGTAGGAACAATGAACTATTTAAACCAAAACCAGTACTAATTCAATTGTCCTTGCGTAAGTACAGATTGGACATGTTTGTCTGTTGGGTACCTGGTAAGGTAGTAAGCTCCACCATTGTGTATGTTTTACAAATTTCCCTTGACAAATGTGTTATTTGGAAATCCTATTTTCAGCTGCTTAAGAAAAGTTTCATCCATAGGTAATAATCGGACTCACCCCCACATGGATTCCACACTTTTGGCGGGATAAAATGCTGAACTGCATTTCCCTCTCTATTTCTGGAGACTATTGACTGACTAAATTCTTTTTGGAAAGTTACTATGAAGTTTGGAAAGTTACTTTGGAAGGTGAACTTTATAGTGGAAGATTAAATTGTAATACCAGGATACAGTGATAACAGAGTATGATGGAATATGGTCTAGATATTTCTATGCTTTACATTTCCTAAGCTCCCTACCTTATTCTCGCCTGTATTCAGTATGCAACCACATTTTCCTTACCAATTGTTGTTCCTGTTCCCAAATAACTCCATATTTTCTTTAAAAATATAGACTCGGCCTTGCTGTTTGAAAAGCAGATTGGTGTGTAGTGGCCTAGAGTACTTTCTGTCAGCTGCATTTGATTTATTAACTCTCTCCTTTCTTAGTATTATCTGGTTGGTCCCAGTAATCCATGCTTTTGTAAACTTACTAATGGATTACTGAAATGTGTTCTACATTGGGCTGCTCTTGAAGATGACCCAGAAACTGCAGTTGGATCAGAATGCAGCTGCCTGATTATCATCAAGCTAGCCGATGGAAGCATATCTCACCTCTCTTAAAACACCCACGTTGACTGCCTGTTTGTTTCAGAGTTCACTTAAAAATGGTGGTTATGACCTTCATGGCCTAGGACCCATATTTCCCTGCTTAAGGTTGCCCTCCTGGTATCAACTAGAGTCCATGCTTTTTAAATCATAGCTGCCATCTTATGGAATGGGAGAGGCGGCATCACACTTTCCTCTCTGGTCATTTTTCAGCTCAAAATCGCTTTGCCCAAGGTATTTTCCCCTAGAGAAGCTTTGGAGAAGTTATTAAAGTGGCCACTTAAGCAGGTGCTCTGCTTGTTCTTAGCGTTGATTCACATCCTACCTGGTGTGACTCATTTAAAAGCTAACAGATAAAGGGGATTGATAAAGAGATCTTCAAATTCTGAGTACAATCCTATGCATGTATACTCAGTAGTAAGTTCCATTTAGTTTAATGGGACTTACTCTCTAGTGAGCATGCTTAGCATTGCAGCCTTTTAGATATAAACCACTTACGATGGCATACTCTGTCCTCTGGTACTAAAAGGCTTAGCCTCTGTTTATAAAATTGCATCAACCCCTAATTCTTAATCCTCTCAGACTAGATTGTGTATATTATGTGCCATCAAGTTACATCTGACTTATAGTGACGTTACGAATAATGACCTCCAAAATGTCCTATCATTGACAGCCTTGCTCAGGTCTTGCAAACTGAATGCTGTGGCATTATTGATTCAATCCATCTCATGTTAGTCTTCTTCTTTTCCTACTGCCTTCAGATTTTCCTAGCGTTGTCTTTTCCAATCAGTTTTGTCTTCTTATGACTGACTAAATTAGTGCCATCCAAACATCTCTTTAACTTTTCAGTAGCTATGAATATTTGTCACTGTATTAGAATAAAAATGAATATTTTCTTCTTGCCACATGATTACTTGAAATCTTGCATTGAGGTGGCTGTTTTTAATTTCGCTGTAGATTACATTCCTGTTAAGTGCCAAATGTAAAATATACTTTGCAGGAACTACGAATTTCAATAACAGTTTGTCTCTGCATTGTTGAGAAAGGATCCCTAAAAAGGTAGAGGAAGAAGCTGCACTTAAACCTGACTTGAATAAAAGTACTGGTATTTCTTTATCACTACATCTAAAAATGAAGGGCTGGTCCCATGCAGATAGCCAAATGCCTGCAATGAGGCCTGCTATTACTTCATAGTAGGGTTTTGAAAACCTGTGCAGATCTCCAGGCTTTCAGAAAATCTAACTTACTTTTTAAGGTTTTTAAAAAAACAAACCTTAAATCTTATCCGAAATGCTTGCACTTGTGCAGATGTCTCAGAAAGAAACCACTGAAATTTGGGGCAGGGGGCAACCCAGAATGACATGCAAAAATGAGTAATGTCTAGGTGCCAGCAGCCACTGTCAGCAGGGAGACGTGGAGTAGGTAGTGGGAGACAGAAAGACTGGGGAAGGAGGCAAGGTGGAGCCAGTGGTGAAGGGGGAGAGCTAGGGGTGAAGGAAGGGAATGGGGTTTTCCTCCCTCAGAAGTCATCAAGGGACTCCCCTTTTGTATAAAGTATAAAGCAAGTGGTAAATTGAACTGTAATAAAATATCTACCTTTTCCTCAAAGCATTTATTTAGAATCTCCCTGAATCAACTCCCTGCGATAACTTTGTTTCACCCTTGTTTCCTTGAAGTATAAATACAAGCTTAGCAGTATAACTTGCAGGCCCATATGAGGCTTTTGTTGATGAACTGTCCAAATTTTGACAAGTGTATTAAATATTCTAATGATCCCATGCATAAACTTGCATTTTGTAAAGAAAGGAAGGGTTGGAATGCATATCTCAGGCATGCTAGATTTCCATATGTACAGAGGTTTTGTATGTGGAAGCATTTAAATACTTGGTTTCACTCATCTGCACGCGCTGCAACAACAGATTTACCACAGTAGCCTACTGATCCTGACTGATGGTTGTATGACTACATTAGTGGTTTTATCTGAAGCCCATGAGATCACAGGTATAAGAATGAGCTGGTACAGGGAGACAGAAATAGTTTGCACTGTATAGGCCACAAGAAATGGGGCACACCATTTTCTTAATTGTATCGTCTTGAAAGAAGTAAGGTGGCACTCCATCAGGACTGCCCCTGAAAAATGTTATAGTACCTTCCCATGTAATTCTGCCTCCTCAGGGAGACTTGCCTCTCAATTTGAGTAACAATGTTTTTGAGATGAAAGTCTTTGTACTCTGTTAATGTCTGGTAATTTGTAATATGATGAAGAGTCACTGAAGCAGAATCTTTGTAAAAAGAGATGATGTAATCCAGTCCCTGGAGTTTGTTCACAGGCATCAGGGTGCAGAGTCATCTTTGCAGTCAAATCGACCTACAGCCCAGGCATAGGATAACTCCACCCTTCTGTCCTACCCTACTTCACTTGTGCCCAGGCTTGTGCAGAGTCATTCTACAGCTGAGGTACATACTGGTATTGGAGAGGGAAGCCTGATGGGAGGGTGTGAAATCCCATGCTGGAAACTAATAGGCCTTCTTTGCATCCAAGGTATCTTCCCAGTCTGGGAACCGGAAGGAACTATCTTGGCAATTCCCAGACTAACACTCCCACCCCAAGCGGTAAATAACAAACAGCTGCAAGAAGCTAGATCAGAAATGGACAGGTTCTAAGACACACAAGATCATACAATGTTTGAGAACTGGAAATTATACGTTGTCTTTACAGACGCTTTTCTTTCCTTCATTTCCATAGCATCTTCCAAAAATATTAGATTGTATTTCCAGGCTGAATTCAGAGGTCATGATTAACATGGTTTGATCAAATCTTGATTCATTATGATATCCAAATGGAGATGATCCAACAAACCATTCTTCATTGGTTGATGCCAAATTTGGATTTCAAGGTGGAGTTTGTGGCTGGTTTGTTCACAGTTAGTACACATGTTGGTTGCTTGCGATGTCTGAATTCACATACCACAGTTTGCTGAGTATCACTGTCCTTTTTGCCTGCCTGGCCACAGAAGTAGTAGGAGAATGACCTCCTTGCTAAGAAACAGGAAAGAAGCAAGAAGCAGAGAAACTTGAATGTATATACAAATCAGGATTTGTTACTTTCAACCAGTAGTCTAACTAGACCTTGTTACACAAAGTATTGTGTTTCAGGATATCTGAATCTGGCTCCTGTAACCATAGCTAGTTATTGCTACTGATAGAGGCTTTGTCCAGTCTCAATGAGACAAAATACTAGTCTTAAGTAAATAGAATTTTAGAATTAATGGCTTAGTGAACCTGTCATCCATGGAGGTGGGTGGTTGAGAGTCTGGATAGTTGTCTCAACTCATGAAGTTTAAGGTAAGGGGAATGTAGCAAAATCTGTTCAGTTAGGAGCAAAAGCAGATAGTAGAAACTCAAATCCACATTAAGTTTGAGCCTTGATCTTGTGTGTGTTCTTTTGATAGATAAGAGGAAACCTGACCTGCTTCTGCTTTTGTATTTTTCCAGTAATGAGATACAATGCATGGACCATCCGCCTCAGTGATCTAATCTTCTGGACGTTAGCCTTCACTTCCCCCACTATAGGTTGGATCCAGCCAGCTTTTCTGCTGGTGAGAAAGGAAGGAAAGATATTATCTTTGAGCACCTAAAAAGGCTATGCAGGGGGCTGTGGGACCTGTATGCACAAAAGCAGTGTGTGACAGGGGCTGTAGTAAGGAGTTGAACTAGGTGTGATTGACTGAAAAAGCTGACTGGATCCAACCCTTTTTTTCTTTATTTAGGCTTCCTACAGATTTGCTGCCATCTCTACCACTTTCTACTTGCTATCCTAGGCATGTTATATTATTGAGACTGAAATCCTATGTCTATTTAGTTGGGAGTAAGAGACAAAATGGGACTTAATTCTGATTAAATATTCACAAGATTGGACTTTGAAGGAAGCCCTGAACAGATTACCTCCCCCTAAATCAATTGAACATGTGGGGAAAGAGAGCGGCCATGAGTGCACTGGCCATGTCTCCATAAGGCCGCTGCATTGTCTGCATGATGAGACTGCACAAAGGAAGTCTCCCTCCCCATAATCAGCAGCATTCAGAAAGCAGCATTGCTGGCGGCAAGGAGGGAGCATATGCACGGACACTTCCTTTGTGGTGCCATGACCCTTGTGCCTGTTTTCCCTCCCCATGCATTCAGTCAGTATGGGGAGGCCATTTGTATAGGGCTAAAATGTTCCCTCTTTACCAAGCAGTTATTGTTCTTTCACAGGTAGTGACAGCATGGGAGGGGGCAATATCCTCTCTCATGGAAGAGGCAAGTTGGGCAAGAAAATTCACCAGACAAAAAATGGAAAAAGGAAACAGCCTGGCCAGGGAACTTTGCTCCCTTGCAGAGAGTGATTTCCACAACCAGGATAAAAAGATTCTCTCTCTGGTAGGCATCTTCCTAGGTGTTGCAGAGAGGGACACCAAGGGAAGGGCTGTGGAAGATTCTGTTAATTGGCAGTTAGGTTCATGTGGGATAAGATGTGCTCCAGATAATTTGGTCCAGAATTTTGCCCAGAAACAAACTGTAAAGGATTAATTAAATGTGATAGGAGCATTATGAAGCAATTAATATGAGAAATTGCACAATGCATTATTTCTGAATGTGAGGATAGCTTTAAACCAGTTTACATTTTTAAAGGTTCAGTTTAAAATATACTTCATAACAGCAGCTGCTTAGTTGCATGATTGCTTATAATGCAACTTGGGGGGAGGGGGCGGATGTCTCAAGGCTGTTTAAAAATAATGAACTATTGCAAACCCCACAGGACCTTCAGGAAACTAGAAAATACCAACATGGTTTCTGACAATATAAAATCCAATTTCTAATATTCTTTGTTATTGTTTGTTTTGTATAGTCTTAAATCTTATAGAAAAGAGAGCCAGTTTGGTGTAGTGGTTAAGAGTGCAGGTCTCTAATCTAGAGAACTGGGTTTGATTCCCCACGCCTCCGCTTGAAGCCAGCTGGGTGACCTTGGATGAGTCACAGCTTCTAGATCTCTCAGCCCCACCCACCTTACAGGGTGTTTTGTTGTGGGATAATAATGACATACTTTATAAACCACTCTGAGTGGGTCATCCTGAAGGGCGGTATATAAATCAAATGTTGTTGTTATAAAATAAGATAAAAAATTTTCTACAAGTACAATGCTTGTACATGGAGAAATTTGCTGTGGCATTATGGAACTCTGTTTTCTTTTCCACTGGCTTTCAAACAGATACCATCCCACACAAATATTGGAAATGGGAGGACTTGCCATACCTCTCATAAGCTTAGCTCTTGCCCATATTGAACAAGGACTCTTCCCCCCAAGATAGCCCTGTATCCTAAGATAAGATGTCTGTATGTACTTTATATAGTCACATAAAAAGAGAGACCCTAGGCGATAACAAAAATGCCTTGTCATAGGGAGAGAAAAGAAAATGAAGGCGAAAAACCTTGCCAAGTTATAATAGAATATGTGATCTAGAGCCAGTTTCTCTGATGGCAGCCTTAGTTCTGTGTACTGCCAGTAACGGATAAATGATCTTAGTCTCTGAATGCTGGTAACAAGGAACAATACCTACCTCCCACAACTGACACTAGAAACTGAAACATCTGAGAACAGCATAGAATTTTTCCTTGAGACATCAAAAACAAAAAAGGTGTACTTTCAGTTTTAGAAAACTTAAATAGCATATTATTCTTATGTGTATCTGATAGCTGTGTGTACACTAGCCACATAGTCTTCCAAAGCTTTGGGCACAAGGGATCTTCTTTCCCCTTGGATGTAAGATATAGGTTGTTAGGTGTAGATAATGCCCTGAGCACATTATGTGTATGTTTATGAAGTGATTTTGCTTCTAATAACACTCATACTGATGCGAACACTGGCCCCTGTATTCACTATGCTTGAAATCTCTGTCTTGCAATGTGTTTTCTGGGCTGTACTACTAGCTTCTTCCATGAGCTGCTGTTATGTACTGTCACCATGCCCTGCATTAGTCATGCATTGCTTGTTCACTGTATTGGACTTGGCCATGCAGAATCCTCATCACATCTAGCTGTTTCTTGTATGTGCTGTAGTGGTGAGAGATTCGAACTAGGAACTCGGAGGCCCAGGTCTGAATCCACATTGTACCATGGAAGCTTGCTAGGTGACCTTAGGCCAGTTACATACTCTCAACCTAATCTAACTCACTGGTTGTATAGTGAGGATAAAATGGAAGAGAAGAGAATGATTTAAGTCACTTTGAGTCCACATTTGGGTGAAAGGCACCTATGAAATCTTAAATTATAAAGTACGATTTTGTTTCAATTCACATAACATAGCTATCTTCTACAGAGGTGCTTCTCCCGTGCTGAATTGGCCCTAGGTTTTTGTTGAGCTCTCTGCTGCCACATTACTTGCTCGTCAGTTTCCTAAAGTTCTGTTAGCTTAAACAAACATTTTTGAATTAACACTGGAGAACCACACTATTCTTGCAACTGAACAGACTGTGAAAAATAATTGCCTACTTTATATCATCATCATCATAAACCTTTTATTGGCATAAAATACAGTAAAATAAAACAAAACAGAACAAAAAAAACCCCTGAAAGGTAGGTGTCAAAAAGGTAATATGAAATCTCAGCCAGTCAAAAACCGTGGTAAGATAAAAAACGTAATAAAAAGCTACACAGTAAAGTCTAAGTATTATAAACTCCTGCTCTTAATTTACATACATGTGAAAGGAACTCAGCAACAGATGCAGTAATTTCGGAGGACTTATCAGATAACAAAAAATAGTTTTGTTGCCAATCGTGGATTTTGCAGAAGACAGGGCAAATCAGATGGTAACGTAAAGAGGAGTAATGGGGACAATGAAGAAGGATATTGTGGGACACAGCCCTGACCTCCCCAAATTCTAAGTAGTAAGCAGGGGCCCTCAAAGTCCCTGAGTGATATTTTATGCAACTCTAGATATAGCACAGACATGTATCAGAAAGATGACTATATGAATGTAGATGTAATCTTGTTTTATGATTTTTGTCTTTACACAGCCACACTAAGAGAAGCCCCTTACCCATCTTTCTCTTGTCCTTGCAAGCTAACAAAAGTACTGACAGCAAAAAATGAAACTGCATTTCTAAAATCTGGGAGAACAAAACAATTAAGATCCAGACCTGTAGAATCTCAGTTCCCTCATTGGCAACATTACAAGAGATAGATGGCCATCATCCTGCCATAGATTGGGGCACTTGTATTAAAGCCTTTGTTTCAGGAATGTTGGGAAATGTTCTTTGCCCAGCACCTATATCATGTAATGGAATAAATTAACAATGTAATTGTTCTGCTAGTTACATCAAGGATGGGAACGGATCCGGGCTAGTCGTGAAAATGACACACATCTGCCCAATGGATACTTGAATTGATATCAGAGTTGCCAAAGAAAGAGTGTTTGTTCTTTGAAATGATAAACAACTTTTACAAGTGTTAATTGACTAAAGGGACAACCCCTAATTATGCTAAACCAATTGAATGATGCTAAGTCATATGTACACGTAACTAACTCAACCAATAACTTACTGAATACATAATGAACCCACGGTGATCAAAGTTGATGTAATGTTTCTCAGACCTCTGAAGAACTATTGGTTTTACTGGGCCTTTATTGCCCTTGTATCCACGGTCTTCCCTCTATTTGAATAAAGTAACTCAGTTTCCTCTCCCCATCAGACTCTATCTGTCTGCTTCTTCTGAATTAGGCCTGAGGCAGAACAAGCCACGAACAGTTGAACAGAATCAGGTTCATTGTATGAATGAGAACAAACTTTCCTTATAAGGGATACCCTTATATCTGCCTGTTAAGACAGCCGAGGGAAAGAGATTGAACCTGGCCAACATGAAGATTCTACGATGGGAGGGGATTACCAGATTAGAAAAGTACTGGACCATAGAGTCATATAAAAAGGGAAGGCCAAAAAGACATGGGGAACAAACTCCAGAATACTTGGGTTTCAATGTTCCAAATCCTCCTTCAGACTGCCCGAAAAATGGCCATTTCTCCAGAGTTGGCCCAAGAATCCAGGTCAATGCCAACGGATTTAATTTTAGACACTATAGATTGTGACCATTGAGAAATATAGGAGTCAGCAGGGAGGAGAGCAATAAGACTTTGGGGGGGGCTAAAATGGAGGTGAAGCCAATACTTAATAACAGTGATCCATGCCCGTGATTCGATAAGATGAAGACCCAACTCGGTACAGAGAGTAAAATAAGCTACAGAATTGGGGAGGCCAAGGATCCTGTGTAGAAAGATAGTATTAATGTGTTCTACGTCATTGCTGAAGTTCTGAATCCACACAGGAATCTAATACTGCAGGCATGAGATGACTGTGGCCTGAAAAATCTGAAGTGCAGCTGGGACAAATTGGTTACCTCTTTGATGGAAGAAGCATGTTATGGCTGCAATCTTATTCCTGGCCAAGATGAGAGAGTGGTCCCGATGAGAACACTAGTTTAAGTTATACTGAAATAGAGCGCCTAGGTATCTGAATGATTTAACCTGCTCAATTTCTCTTCCCTCTGTTCTCCAACAAATGCGCTTCCAGGATTTAGAAAAAACCAATATTTTTGTCTTATCAAAATTTACAAAAAGAGAGTTCTGTCTACAATAGGCCATGAACCCCAATAGAAAACACATGAGGCCTACAATTACAGCATCATCCGCATATAAAAGGATAGGTACTGGGAAGGAGTTCAGTTTAGGGGGATGGCCGTCAATTTTTGCTAGAAAAGAAGAGAGATCAGAAAGAAAAGGGTTAAAAAGAAAGGGAGCCAAAACACCCGTTTGACACCTGTTAGTCACAGGAATTTTATGAGTAAGGGACCCTCTCCTGTCAAATCTAATCTGGCAAGTGGTTGCAGAATGAAATGTATGGAGCAGAAACAAATGACGTTGGTCCATACCTAATCTGCAAAGTTTCTCCTATAACAGGGGCCTATTAATAGAATCAAAAGCTTTACGTAGGTTAATAAGTGTCATGGAGCTTTCCACCTGAGTAATGGGAATATTTTTCGGCTAGGAAGGCTAGAGTTATACAGTGATCCAAAGTGGAGTGATTTGGCATGAATACGATTTGCTTTCTATCTAGTAGATTGTGCTCAGATAGTTTTTAAGAAGGTGTTTAGTATAGAGTTTCCCTAAAACAGATATGGGTGTATAATTACCAATATTGTTAGGGTCATCTTTTTTAAAAAAGGCGGCAATTATGGAATTCAGCCAGGAATCAGGTAAGATAGCATACTTATCAATCAGTGTAAAGAGACGAGCAAGAGAATGTGACCACCAATCGATATTGCCCTTCAAAAGCTCTGCCAAAATGCCATCCGTATATTTTATGTATTTCTGTGTGAGTCTCTGTTCCCTTAGACTATGGTTAGAAATCCAGAGCATTAATTCTTGCAGAGACTTAACAGACTGAGGGTCAATAACCATCTCTGTTAGGAGTGATTAACTTATCCAGTTATGCACAGTGTAGCAGAAGTACCCATCTTCAGTGGAGGCTGATTGGAAGTTTGCAAGGGCAGCAGCATTGGGCATTTTCTGGGAATGATAACTTTGGGCTTACAAGAACAATTATTTTCTGAAAATACCAGCAGTTCTCTCATGGTTTGAAAATTGCTGCTCTAGATGAATATTTTACACCAGAACCAGTCATGCTCCCAAAAAGTATACACTCAGACAGGAGTGGATCTAAGAAGTTTGAGTTGTTTAATAATGTTCAGTGTTGTGATGTCACTATATAGTCACTCTTTCCCAAAAGGAAACTTTAGTGATAATTTGACAGCTATCATCTTATTGATACAGAAGGATGATTTTTAAGGAGAGGCTTAGATATATTTTGTTAACCTTCCTCTCCCTCAGCATTTCTGAAGCCCTCTAGAAAGCCTTATCAGTTTCTCAACAGTTTTTTATCAGCATTGAAAGGCAAGGATGCAGAGGGCATGTGGTTGATTAAATCTCTTGTCATAACCTAGTAAGTACCTTGTCAACATCCAGAGAAATCAAATGTGAATCATGCAAAGATGACAAGATATGCTCTGCTGAAAAACAATCAAGAGAAAAATGTTAAATGTGTTGGGCGGGGGGGGGGGGGGGAGTTCCACAAATGAGGTGGAAACAAAAATTTAAACAAGTCCTGTTGGTTGTGATTTAGAAAACATTTAATCCAATTCAGTCTTTTGGACTCTGCACAATAAACTTACGTGATGGTCCAGTGCTGTTACCGGGTGTGGGTGGGTGGAGGATTGCTGTATTATATTGTTGTGGATAATATGGCCGGACATAAATTAGGATATTTTCTACAAGCACCTTTGGATGCTGTGGCCAGAGAAATTGAGAGATCATACAGGGTGGAGCTTTTTTCTTTTCGTTTTTCATTTCTGTTTTCTATCAAGCTCTTAAACAACATAAGCTACTTCTATCAAGCTGCAACTGAAAGCCAGTTTGATGTAGTGGCTAAGAGCAGCAAGAGTCTAATCTGGAGAACCGGATTTAATTCCTCACTCCTCCACTTGAAGCCAGCTGGGTGACCTTGGGTCAATCACAGCTTCTCAGAGCTCTCTCAGCCCCACCCACCTCACAGGGTGATTGTCGTGAGGATAATAATAACTCACTTCGTAAACTGCTCTGAGTGGGTGTTAAGTTGTCCTGAAGGGCAGTATATAAATAAAATATTTTTTTTTAAAACCTGCAAGATGGGTTTCCGGCCTGGACGGACTTGAACATGGGACGGCTGCTGCCACCCTCCAGCCGGGAGCAACTGACCTGCCCCGCCTCCGGGCTTGCCAGCTTGCTTACCTGGCTGGGGGGCCCAGCGAAGACCCTGCAGCCGCCCCACAGCCCGGCCCTGCGGCCCCTGAACAGCGTGGTGTCGGCCCAGGAGGAGCCGCCTTCCGAGGGCCAGCTAGAGAGCATGCCGCCGCTGCCCGTCTGGCAGCTGAACCTGAAGCTGGCGAGGGAGGCTCCTTTGTGGGCACCCAGGGCCCGGCCGCCCCTGGCGGCGGCCTCCCCAGCAGAGGCACTCTGGCAAGGCTCAGTGGTGGGCCAGGAGGCCGCCATTCTCCCTGGCCGGAAACAGCCGCACCCCGGGGGAGAAGGGGCGGGCCCGGCCAGGGCAGCAGAGGGGTGGGAGGCAGAAGACGGAGAGTGGGCCTGGGGACCGTAAGGAGGCCCAGGATTGGCTCAGGGAGAAGGAGGGAAAGCAGAGAGAAGGGCAGCACCTATCGGGGGGAGGGGGATGAGTTACAGCGGGAGGAGGGAGCAAAGACCGGGAGGAGGACGTTGGCACGATTGGTGGAGGTGGTGGGGGAAACAGGATAAAAGGGGCCTTCCCGATGAAGCCGGGGAGGACACAGCTGAGGTGACTGGGAAGGTGCAGAGAGAGCGGGAACCGGTGAACCAGAGCCCAGCAGGGTAGGAGGTGGAGTCCGGGTGCCTTAATCCCCGCCCCCACCCCATCTGAGGCCAAGAGAGGAGCCTCAAAGGGGGTGACAGTCATGGCAGAGGGCAGAGCTGGTGCAGCGGGCAGGGGAGGGGCTCACAAAGTGGTGGAGAATGCGGGCACCAGCGCCGCAGTGAGCCGGCCCCTCCTCCACCTCCCGGCACCTGCAGGTTGGACCAGCTCCAGGCCACTACTGCGACCTGCCATTCTCCAGGCCGAGCCCAGCCTCCACAAAGGGGAAACCACCCTTGATCAGCCAAAGATGGATCTGACCCAGGTGGGACAATGGATGGCAGAACACCAGGGCCAGCTCCTGCGGGAAGTAGCTCAGCAACAGCGGGAGGCCCAGGCCGCGCTCGCACAGCAGCATCAGGAAACTCAAGCAGCCCTGGTGCATGACCTGTGCCAGGCCCTGGATGCTGGACGAGCAGCCGGAGGGGGACAGGTCCCTCCCTTCACTTGGCTAAATTAGGCCACATTAGATGATGTGGATGCTTTTCTCTATGCCTTCGAGTGCACGGCGGAAGCTGCACTATGGCCACGGGGCCAGTGGGCCTTCATCGTGGGCCCCTATCTCACAGGAGAGGTGCTGGCAGCCCTCCACGCCCTGACCAAGGCAGAAAGTGTGGATTATGACAGGCTGAAAGCCGCCATTCAGGACCGGTGTGAGATTACGCTGGAATTGTACCACCAGAAATTCCGCAACCTGGCCTATCAGAAGGCAGATCGCCCCTGCACAGTGGTTGCAGCCCTCAAGGACGCCGCCTACTGCTGGCTGCAGCCCATTACCCCAGAAGGGGAACGGGTGGCGGATCTGATAATCCTGGAACAGTTCCTCCAGATTATACCAGCCCAAGCTTGGGTGTGGGTGACATGTAGCAAGCCGGCGGACCTGAAGGAAGCCGCCACGCTTTGGGAGAACTTCATGACCTCTGAGCCCAAGGACCCTGGGGTAAACGAAGCGAAAGGAAGCAAGCCCGGGCCCGCCCACCAGTCCGAAGGGGGCCGGGGCGGGAGAGGACGATTTGGGCCCCGTCCCCCCGGACCCAGCTTACCAGGGCGGAGCCAGGTCCCACCCCACGGGCCTGCTTGGGGCCCTACTCCTGGGCCGATAAGATTCCCGGCCAAGGGGGACAACCCTGGGGCCCCCAGAGAGGATCTGGCCCGAGGCCCTTGCTTCATGGGAAACGGGGCCATTGGTAACACAAGTGCCCCCAGATAGAGTGCGACCTGGGCTGAGACTCCAACCTGTAAGTGGTCTCCTGATCTGCTCAGCGGCCGTTGTTTGACCACCCTGTTGGACAGCAGGAGCTCCGTCTCCATGATCTGTTCTCACCTGCTGCCTCCGGATCTCCCCGTGGTGCGTAAGGCCATCATTGCCTGCTTCCACCAGCACGTAATGGAGTGTCCCATGGTGCGCAAGCCAGTGGAGTACCAGGGACAGGCTCGGGTGACGGATCTCACCCGTGTGTAATAGCTGCCCTACCCAGTGCTCTTGGGGCGGGATGCCCCCCACTTCCAGGCACCCTTACAGCAATCCACAGTGGGCCCCGACGCCAGCTCCTACGAGGCTGTCCTGGGAGAAACCTCTGGCCTGGGGGACGGCCCGGACTTGGCACACGAGGTCCAGTGCCTCCAGCTGAATTGGGACCAGGACCTGCAATTTGCCGACAACCCGTCCCTAGAGTTCTTGAGACGGAGCATTGCGGTAACTGATGGGGTGATCCTGGATGCGCAGTGGGCGGGGCGGTGGCCGCAGGTAGTAAAGGAGCAGGGGCAGTGGTATTGGCTGACACAGGGGTGCACTGGGGAAGTGTACCAGCTGCTGGTCCCCTTCAAGCATTGGCGCCAGGTGCTGGCTGCAGCATATGACCACCCCTGGGCAGGGCACCAGGGAGCCCAGAAGACAGCAGAACGAGCCGTGGCCCACTTCTTCTGGCCGTCACTAATGTAGGACACCTGACATTATTGCCAGGCCTGCCCTCTCTGCCAGTGGATGTCCTCACGTGGTCCCCCCAAAGCCCCATTGGCACCCCTCCCAGTGATGCGGAAACCGTTCGAAAGGGTGACCATGTACTTCGTGGGGCCCCTCCCCTGCAGCACCCGGGGATCCCGTTACTTGTTAGTTTTTATGGACTACGCCACCTGCTATCCTGAGGCTGTGCCCTTAAGGGATATGAAGGCCCCCAGCATCACCCGAGCCCTGACCCAGTTTTTCGCTCAGGTGGGCCTGCCGAGGGAGATCCTAACGGATTGTGGGCAGCCGTTTACTGCTAAGCTTACCCAATAGCTGTGCCAAACCCTTAAAATATGGCAGATATTCACGAGTGTGTACCACCCTCAGACCGATGGGTTGGTGAAATGCTTTAATCAAACACTGAAGGCCATGCTACGGAGGGTGGCCCACGACAAACCAACCCAGTGGGATCTCTTTGTGGACCCCCTCTTGTTTGCCGTACAGGAGACTCTCCAAGCCTTGACCGGCTTCACCCTATTCGAGCTGCTCTACGGGCACAAGCCTCTTGGCATCTTGAACCTGGTCAAAGAGCAGTGGCGACCCCGAGGACAAGAGGAGCCTCTCCTGGTACCCATCTACGTGCAGAAGCCCGAGGGAACTTGGAAGCCGCCCATATGCCCAGAAGGCCTACTATGACACAGGGGCCCAGCTCCGCACCTTCAAAAGGGGGGACCGCGTCCTGGTGAGTCAACGTGTAATAGGCTCAGCGCAGGGAGATCCCTGGCAAGGCCCCTTTCAGATCACCCGCGTGCTGGGGCCTCTGTCCTATGTGGTCCTGTGTGGACTGCTGAGACGCCACTGTAAGCGGCTCCATGTGAATGACCTGAAAGAGTGGGTGGAGAGCCCGGCTGCCCCGAATCCCTGTGGCCTGGCCGAAGAGCCCCTTGGGCTCCCCGAGGGGGACCTTTCCTGGACGCTGGGCGAGCAACCCCCTGAGTTCCCCATCCTTGACCCCGGCCTGATGTGGGCCCAACAGGCTCAAGCCCGGGAGGTGATAGGAGGCCACCCAGGAGACTTTTCGTAGCAGCCAGGACGCACTACGGTGATAACCCACACCATCGATACCCCCCCCCAGGGAAAGTGGCACGGGCCTCCTGGAGGCCCCTCCCGCAGGAGTGTTGGGAGATCGTGGCCAGGGAGGTGGAAGACATGCTATGGCTCGACGTTATAGAACTCTCTCAGAGCGCGTGGCGGAGCCCCACCATGTTAGTCCCTAAACCGGATGGCTCCGTCCGGTTCTGCGTGGATTATCGCCAGGTGAATGCAATAGCCAAGTTTGACACCTGCCCGATGCCGTGGGCCGACCTTCTGATAGATCAAGTCGGCACAGCCCAGTACATATCAGCTCTAGACCTCACCAAGGGGTACTGGCAGGTCCCCATGGCCCTGACGGGTAAAGAGAAGACGGTGTTCGCCACCCTGCAAGGCCTGTACCAATTTAAGGTGATGCCCTTCAGCCTGCATGGGGCGGCGGCCACTTTCCAGAGGCTGGTGGACTGGGTCCTGACTCAGAGCCAAAACAGACATGATGAGATACCTAGGGTCAACTCGTGTTCTCTTACCTCAAGGTTTGTTGGGAAGTGTAGGCGTCCTTGCAGCTTAAAGTTTAGCATTTACAGAGCAGCAGGGAGGGAAGTGCAGGTGTGGGGCGCCTTTCCTTCCACTCTCGAGGTGCATCGCGGCATTTTCCCTTTCCCGCTTACACGGGGTATTGCTTCATCTCCCCCCCCCTCACCCGGCCTGGCCCCTGCAAAGCGACACCTGGCTGCACTGGGAGAGCTGGGAGGAAAGGCACCCAAAGCATCTCCCCCCTCGCTCACCTGGCCCCTGCCCAAAGCCACATGGCCCAGAGCTACATAGCCCGGCATGCTCTGCCTTTACCCCGATCACATGGACTGTTGCTCCACCCACTCCTTGCCCAGCCCCCGCAGAGTGATGGAGAGCTATGCAGCTCCAAGCCGCGCGGCTTCAGGTGGGAGCCAGGCAACCGGGGGGGGATGCAGCAATGCTCTGGGCGCCTTCCCTCCTGCTCTCCCCATGTAGCCTGGCATCGCTCTGCAGGGGCTGGGTGAGGGCATCACTGCATCTTCCCCTTCGTTCACCTGGCCCCCACCTGAAGCCGCGCGGCTCAGAGCTGCATAAACTTTAAGCTGCAAGGACGCCTACACTTCCCGACAAACGTTGAGGTAAGAGAACATGAGTTGAACCTTGGTATCTCATCATGTCTGTTTCGGCTCTCATTGCCAGGGATTTGCGCGGGCCTACATGGATGACATAGTCATCTTCAGCACCGACTGCCCCACCCACCTGAGACACCTTTCGGAGATATTGCACGCCCTGGCAGAGGTGGGTCTACGCGCCAACCCCCGCAAGAGCTGCATCGAGTTCAGGGAACTCATGTACCTGGGGTACTGTGTGGGACGGGGATGCCTACGACCCATACTGGACAAAATGAATACCTTGGAACAGAGCCCACAACCCCGCACGAAACGACAGATGTGGTGGTTTTTAGGCCTGGTTGGCTACTACAGCAAATTCATCCCCCTTTTTGCCAGCCAGGCCAGTCCCCTGTCAGACTGCTTGAAGAAGGACCAGCCGGTCCTCGTACGCTGGACTCCGGAGCGATGTCAGGCCTTCAAGGCTCTCCGGCCGGTATTGTCCCAATCTCCCATGCTTTGCAATCTCGAATTTACCAAGCCCTTCATTGGGCACAATGATGCATCTGCAGTGGGGCTTGGGGCAGTGTTGTCCCAGCTGTCCCAACATCCAAGAGCACCCTATTATCTTCATCAGCCACAAGCTGCAACCAGCCGAGACCTGCTACGCCACGGTCTAGAAGGAGGAGTTGGTTGTCAAGTGGGCCGTTGGGGCCCCGCAGTTCTACTTGGCGCACAACCCCTTTATGCTCATCACCGACCACGGCCCCCTCCTCGAGATGGCTCGGATGAAAGAGCACAACTCCTGCATCTTACGTTGGTACCTCTCTCTTCTCCCTTTCAGCTTCAACCTACAGCACCCGCCCGGCTGCCAGCATGTGAATGCGGACAACATCCTGAATCTATGACGAACTTCCGAGCAGCCCCCTGCCGAATCCCAGGGAGGGGGTGTGTCCGGTCTGGCCAGACTCGACCGCGGGATGGCTGGTGCCACCCTCCAGCCGGGAGCAACTGACCCGCCCCACCTCCGGGCTTGCCAGCTCGCTTACCTGGCCAGAGGGCCCGGCGAAGACCCTGCAGCCCGGCCCCGTGGCCCCAGAACAGCGCGGTGTCAGTCCAGGAGGAGCCACCTCCCAAGGGTCAGCTGGAGAGTGCGCCGCCGCCGCCTGTCTGGCGGCCAAACCTGAAGCCCGCAAGGGAGGCTCCCTCATGGGCACCCAGGGCCCAGCCGCCCCTGACGGCAGCCTCCCCAGCAGGGGCACCCCGGCAAGGCTCGGCGGCGGGCCAGGAGGCCGCCATTCTCCCTGGCCGGAAACAGCCGCACCCGGGGGAGAAGAGGCGGGCCTGGCCAAGGCAGCAGAGGGGTGGGAGGCAGGAGGCAGAGCGTGGGTTTGGGGGCTGTAAGGAGGCCCAGGATTGGCTCAGGGAGCAGGAGGGCAAGCAGGGAGAAGGGCGGTAGCTATTGGGGGAAGGGGGGGAGTTCTAGCGGGACTAGGGAGTAAAGGCCAGGAAGAGGATGTTGGCACGATTGGTGGAGGTGGTGGGGGAAACAGGATAAAAGGGGCCTTCCCGATGAAGCCGAGGGGGACATGGCTGAGGTGACTGGGAAGGTGCAGAGAGATAGGGAGCCGGTGAACTAGAGCCCAGCAGGGTAGAAGGCGGAGTCCGGGTGCCTTAACCCCTGCCCCTACCCCATTTGAGGCCGAGGGAGGAGCCTCAAAGGGGGTGACAGTCACGGCAGAGGGCAGAGCCGGTGCAGCAGTCAGGGGAGGGGCTCAAAATGGGAAATTGGTTGCTTTTTGTTGGCTGGGAATGCTCTGCATACAAACTGAATAAAAAACCTCCTTCAGGAATTCAATTCTTACTCTTTTCTTTATTGTTAAAGCAAAATATCAGCTACATTGATGGGATCGTACAGGTTTGGATCTGTCAGTAGATGGCTTTGATGGGATCTTCCCAGCTTTCTCTTCCCAGCAGCCTTTTGTGATCCTGGGAAAGCTGATTGCCATAGTAGCTGGACCCACATGGAGCTTTGCAGAGAGTGAAATTGCATTTGCTCTTTTGCTAGAGGAGTTCTGCTGATGCAGAAGAAAGTGATTTTGCCCCTTCCCCTTCTTTAGTGTAGCCCAGTTGTTAGCAGTCAAACTCTCCCTCGCACTGAAAGGGCAATTTATAAATACTGTGGTATCATAAACCTCTTTTTCTCATGTGCGTTCAGCATGAGGCATGCTGCTTGTTTAGGCAGAATAGATTCCAACCCCGTTGCAGTCAGAAAATTACTGGAACGTGAGTCATGAGGCCAGACTAGCCAACTGCCCTACACCTTGGAGATGTGCAAAGACTTAATCTCATCCACACCCTTCCTATCTTCCCACCTCCCTTGTCAGAGTTATTCAGGGACCTGATAACTTTCCCCTTCCACAAATCACGCGTCATCAATCACCTTTTACCTATAGTTCATCTTCGTTCTTCTGTGCCTCCACACATGGGTACTGCGCACGCGCAGGCCAGCCGCCGGAAGATTTTTTATCGCTTTCCCAGCTCCGAAGGGGCCGTTTGCCGCGCGCCTCAGCGACCGTTTCCCGCCCAAACGGTCACATGCTCCTCCAGCGGCCAACGGCCCCTTCCCTCAGTTCTCTTCTTGCCGCCGCTTGAGGAGAACGTTCGCTTGTAGCTCCGTGCTTCTTTGTGTCTTTGGATTGCTTTCTCGTGACTGACTTGGATCTGGATTTGACTTCTCTTCTGCTTACTGATTTGGACGGACTGATCTTGGTGAAGTATTTGACCCGGACTGTTTTTGACTTCGCGTTTGTTTTTTGCCCCTCGGAATGGCTTCTACGGCCCTGTTTAAGCACTGTGCCCGGTGCCGTGCTAAAATGGCTCAAACGGATGGGCATAGCCTTTGCCTGCTTTGCCTGGGGGAGGAACATGTAGTCCCCACTTGCAAGATCTGCCAGGGCTTTACGCATAAAGCCAGGCAGGAGCGGTCCGCCCGCCTCAAGGCTTCACTGTGGCAGCGGGTCTTGGACGCCCCTGGGCCCTCCGAGGCGGAGAAACCCGGGGCCGCGGAGAAGGCTGGCCGAACCCCCACCCATGCCGGAAGCCGGTCTCGAGCGGGCTCTGTAACCTCTTCCAAATCGGTGGCTACATCCCGCCCGGCGGACAAGCCGGCGTCGAGGGCAAGCTCGGTGGCGAGGTCTGCGAAGTCCCCGCACAAGTCGGCGTCGGTGAGGTCGGAACCGGGGAGGTCGGCTCCGAGGCCGGAACCGGGCGAGTCGGATCCGATACGGTCAGCCCCGGCGTCGATCGAAGGGCCTGTGGCAGTCCCGGGACCGGAGGCTGCACGGAAGGCGTCGACCAAGAGGACATCGGTTCCAAAAGCTTCCTCCGAATCGGTTCCGAAGAAGAAGGCTAAGAAGACCAAGCATCGCTCTCGGTCCCCTCGGCGCCGGCCTGCAGAAGAGGTGGTCCTGGTGTCTCCACCTACGCCATCACCTCACCTGGACTCCCCTGACCGTCCCCTCCTTGAGGAAGAGGTGCCGGATCCGGGGGCCTATGTGGTCCTGTCGAGTGGGCGGCGTTCGCCAACACCGGAATCGAGCCCGGCTCCGCGTCGTCGGATCCGAGAGATGACCAGGGATCCTTCGCCTGCACAGTCTGCCCGTAGCCAGCGGTATTGGTCGGAGGGGAGTGTCGGATCCGAGCAAGTCGGATCCGAGCGGTCCGTGGCTGCGCGTCACCAACAGGCTACAGGTCTACCAGAGGCCTATCGGTGCCAGTGGAAAGGGGCTCCACCTGGCTTCAGGTCATCGGATCCGGGGCCGTCGTCGTCTAGCCGTCGTGAGTGGTTGCCCCCACCCTTCCCAGGAGACGAAGTGTCAGCACTTGCGTCTGATGAGGATGACGAGGATGCGGGGTCCGGCTACCGCTCTGAGTCGTTCTCTGAGCCATCTCCGGACGACAATGTCGGCCCTTCCACCAGCTCTCCCTTCGAGGACCTGCGGATTTATGCAGACCAAATGGCCCGCATGTCCAAGGCCTTGGAGATTGACGTGTCTTCCGTGGTCCCGAAGACGAAGGACAAGTTGCTGTGCAGAATCTATGGGGAGAACCCGGCTACAGTAGGTTTTCCTATGTTGGAGGGCTTGGAGGAGATCATCGACAAGGTCTGGAAGTCACCATCTGACCTGCCTGCCACGTCCAAACGCATCGAACAGATGTATAAGATCAAACAGGGGACGTGGCAGTCTCTCATCAAGCACCCTCCACCGTCATCCCTGATAGCCGAGGAGATTCAGCACAAGAGGTCGGGGTCCTCCTCCGTCCCACCGGATAAGAAGGGAAAGAAGATGGACGCACTGGGTAGACGTCAGTACTCAGTTGCTGCTTTAGCCCTCCAGATAGCCAACTATCAAACGATTATGGTGGGCTATCAGCTCTACCTATGGGAAAAGCTGGCGAACTATGTCACTGACCTCCCTGCTGACAAGAAGGCGGTGGTGTCGTTGCTGCAGACGGAGGCAGTACGATTATCGAAACAACAGATGAATGCCGGGAGTCATGCGGCTGACATGGCTGCTCGGGGTATGGCGTCAGCGGTGCTTCTGAGGAGGCACTCGTGGTTGCGGTCGACTGCCCTCCCGCAGGAGGTGAGGGCCAAGATTGAACGTCTGCCCTTCGAGGGTGACTCCCTCTTCTCTACCACCACCGACGAGGCGCTTAAAAAGAAGAAGGAGGACCGGCAAACGGCTCGCTCCCTGGGGGTCACTCCGGCGGACAGGTCCACGTTCAAGCCTCGGTACTCGTCGAGGTATAATCCCTACCAGTACCGCAGCAGATATCAACCCCGTCCGTACTATCAGCAGTACCCTACTTCGCAGCGCCAGTATACCCCAGCGCAACACCAGGGCAGGAGGCGTAGGCCATTCAAGCCCCGCTCGTCTCAACCTCCACCCCAGCAAAAAGATCCGCAAGGGGCTGGAAGGCAGTTCTGAAGACCCGGCCCTGCGGCAGCCCTGAACTTTTCGGACAGACTCAGTCCTTTTTTGTCTGAATGGGAGTCAATAACATCTGACTCATGGGTCTTAACGATTGTTGATAAGGGGTACGGGCTGGAATTCACTGAACTGCCGATGTGTACTTCACCGCTGAGTGCGGTGAATAATACCTTGGTTGAGCTGGAGGATGAAATTAGGTCCCTCTTGGCTAAGGGTGCTGTGGAAGAGGTGCCCTTTGTGGAGTCTGAGAAGGGTTTCTTTTCCCGGTTCTTCCTGGTCCCTAAGAAGGATGGGGGTCTACGTCCCATTTTGGATCTTAGGGGCCTAAATGCCTTTCTAAGGGTCACTAAGTTTAGGATGATCATGCTGCCTGCTGTAATTGCCCTTTTGAAGAGGGGGGATTGGTTCGCTGTCCTGGATTTAAAGGACGCGTATTTCCACGTGGGGATCTTGGAGGAGCACAGGAGATTTCTGTGCTTCGTTTACAAGCAGCGGGTATTCCGTTACAAGGTTCTCCCCTTCGGCCTTTCCACAGCCCCACGTGTGTTTACTAAGTGCGTGGCTCCTGTGGTTTCCTTTCTTCGAGAGCGGGGCTGTACCATCTACCCCTATCTCGATGATTGGCTTATAACAGCGGGCTCGGAGGTTAAGCTGCTGCAAGATGTGGCATTGGTGCTAGACACTTGCGAACGCTTGGGCCTCCTGGTTAACTTTGAAAAATCTAAGCTGACACCTAGCCGTGTTGTGCCTTATATTGGGGCAGTGTTCGACTCATTGGAGGCCAAGGCTTTATTGCCTCCGGAGCGGGCACGTTCCTTGAAGAGACTGGTAACCTTGTTTAAACGGAATCGTTTTCAGCCAGTGCACATGATTCAATGCTTGCTAGGGCATATGGCTGCTGCCACCCCGGTGGTCCCTTTTGCGAGGCTGCGGATGCGCCCGCTCCAGAATTGGTTTGTGAGGAGATACAATGCTTTACAGCATCCTCCGACTGCTAAATTCTCTGTTCCCAGAGCCGTTATATCCTCTCTTGACTGGTGGTTGTCGGATATTAATTTGTTTAAAGGGACCCCATTTGGTTTCCATCATCCCGAGTTCTCCGTAACCACGGACGCCTCTCTGCAAGGGTGGGGGGCTTTCTGTGGGGAGCTATGTGTTCAGGATGTGTGGTCTGAGAGAGAAAAGGGTCTCCATATTAATGTGCTTGAACTGAGGGCTGTTCGTTTTGCACTTATGTCGTTCACAGCAATCTTGCAGAACCATCAGGTGCTGGTGCAGACGGACAACACTACCGCTATGTATTACCTGAACCAACAGGGCGGCGCGGTGTCCATGATCCTCTGCAGGGAGGCCACGCTCATTTGGGAATGGGCAATCAGGAATGGGGTGACGCTTCGCGCCATTCATGTAGCTGGGTCGGACAATGTGCAGGCGGACACTCTCAGCAGGGTGCACATGCTGAATCACGAGTGGGGGCTCAACGCAAAGTACGTTGGGGCGATCTTTCGGAAATGGGGTCGCCCGAGCATAGACGTGTTTGCGACATCGGCGAACACCATGGCCGAGATCTTTTGTTCTCGGGCAGGAAGCGACCCCCTTTCTATTGGGGATGCCTTCCAATTTACTTGGGCCCGGGGACTACATTACATGTTTCCGCCCTTCCCTCTCATACCCAGAGTGCTGTGCAAGGTGGAGAGGGACAACACGGACTGCATCTTAGTGGCTCCGTTCTGGCCACGGCAGCTCTGGTTCCCAAAGCTGCTGGAGATGTCCGGCCGAGCTTACGTGGCCCTTCCGCCCCGGAGGGATCTCCTCCTACACGGGAAGCTCTTCCACCACGAGCCCAGGAAACTACACCTGACCGCTTGGCGGATTCGGCCCCGTCCCTAGGCTTCTCTGAGCCAGTCGAGAAGGTCCTACTGAACGCTAGGAAGCCCTCCACACGGCGTGCCTACAAGGCGAAGTGGAGTAGGTTTGAGGCTTGGGCCGCCTCTAGGAAGGTGGCGCCTCTGGATAGCCCCTTGGGGATGGTCTTGGATTATCTTTGCGAGCTGAAGGACCAGGGCCTTAGTGTAGCATCTCTGAAGGTGCACCTTGCGGCCATCTCTGCGTTCCATGATCGGGTGGATGGCTGCACGGTTTTCTCTCACCAGAAGTCCCGCCAGTTTTTGAAGGGGATGCTCAATCTTTACCCGCCTGTGTCACCCCCTGTGCCCCAGTGGTCTCTCTCCCTGGTCCTGGCTAGGTTGATGTTGCCCCCTTTTGAGCCTTTGGCTACGTGCCCTCTGGACTTGCTCTCCTACAAGGTGGCATTCCTCGTGGCGATCACTTCTGCCAGACGGGTCAGTGAACTGGCTGCTCTTAGGGCAGATCCCCCGTTCCTTCGCTTTCATGCGAATAAGGTGGTCTTGCGACCGTGTCTTTCGTTCCTGCCCAAGGTGGTGTCAACCTTCCACCTTTCACAAGAGATTTCTCTGCCTGTATTTTTCCCTGAAGCTTCTACTAAAGGGGAAAAGGCCCTCCACAGTTTGGATCTGCGGAGGGCTTTGGCTTTTTATTTGGAAAGGACAAGGGTGTTCAGGAACAGTCCCTACCTTTTTGTGTGTTTCGGGGCGAAGGACAAGGGCCGCAGGGCGTCTGCACAGACGGTGTCCCGTTGGATTGTGACATTGTGAAGGCCTACGCCACGGCTAAGGTGGACTGTCCTTTGGGTGTCAGGGCTCACTCCACACGGTCCCAGGCGGCATCTTCGGCACTGCTCAAGGGTATACCTTTAGCTAATATTTGCAGGGCTGCAACTTGGTCGTCCGCTGATACATTTGTACGGCATTACGCTGTGGATGTAAATGCCAATGAAGATGTAGCTGTTGCTAGGGCCGTCCTCCATTCCTTGTTTCCCTAGGAGTATGCTGGTTAATATGCTCCAATGGGGAGGTGGAGGCGCTGTATATGGTGTATATTATATATATATATATTTATACTTGCTGGATGTTGTGGGGTTGGTATGTTTTCTTTTGCCACATATGTATATGTGTATATATGTTGTCTTGTTTCTTTCCTGTTGTATAATAAAATTGAGTTGGATTTCACCCCACCTTCCTTATTATGTGAAGCTTGGTACTCTCCCATGTGTGGAGGCACAGAAGAACGAAGATGAAGACAGGGTTAACATACCTGTAACTTATGTTCATTGAGTTCTTCTGTGCCGACACACAACCCTCCCTCCTACCCCGCTGTGAACTCCAACGCAGATTGCTGTACTATGGCTGGGCTATGGCTCTAGTCTTTATCGGGGTTATGGCTCTGTGTATTGGATGAGCGGCGGCAAGGGAGAACTGAGGGAAGGGGCCGTTGGCCGCTGGAGGAGCATGTGACCGTTTGGGCGGGAAACGGTCGCTGAGGCGCGCGGCAAACAGCCCCTTCGGAGCTGGGAAAGCGATAAAAAATCTTCCGGCGGCTGGCCTGCGCGTGCGCAGTACCCATGTGTGTCGGCACAGAAGAACTCGATGAACATAAGTTACAGGTATGTTAACCCTGTCTTCTGCTTGTTGGAAATACAATGTCTTGTGTACAGAGAAGGCAGAAGACAAAGATACCTGCAAGGGGCAGCGAGTCTGACAGTTAGATGGCAGAGTGGGATCCTTCTTTCTTCCTCTCTTTTGTCCTTCTTGCATGTCTCCTGATTGGTATTCTTAAGCTACTTCCTGTTTCCCAGAAGTCCCTTCTCCCTTTTTACTGAGGTAACTAGTATCTATTCTGTTTCTCTCCTTTCTGTCAAAGTTGTAATTCCTGAATAAACTCTCTTCATTCACTCCTTAATCAGACTCAAGATCATTCCTGAAATGTACCAGAGCTTACATGGTAGCAGAGGATGGTTTGTGGATTGATCTCTGATTAAAGGAATAAGACCCACCAGCGGTTCCCCTCACGAGCTGTGAGAGAGAGTGAGAGAGAACAAAGGGACAAAATGGCCACCTATAGCATTCTGCAAGTGGTAGTGATAGAAAGGCTGAACAGAAGAAACTATGTAATCTGGAAAGCCCACATGCAGACCCATCTCATGGAACAAAGAGTTGGGACACAATTAAAGATCCAAGACTGGCAAATGAGGAACCTGAAAAGCAAAGAAAATGGGATGAAAAGAGCGACAAAGCCAAAGGGATCCTGTTTAAAGGTTTGGAGGACCGGGATATTTTGCAGGTGATTCATATTGATAAAGGTTAAAAATATCTGGGAAGAAGTTCAAAGACTTTATGTAGATACTTCGCTTAAGAGTAGAATGTTTTTAGAAAGGAAGTTGTTCAGTATTAGAATGGGAGAGCATCAGAGCTTGCATGATCACCTGGATGACTTCTGGCTCCTGGCTTCGCTCAGCTGGAAAAGATCTCCTTGGTGAAGATCTGATAGTACTGTTGCTTATCAGCCTGCAACCAGAGTATGAAAGTTTCATAATCAAGTAGAAGCTAAGAAAGATTTGACTCAAGCCATAAGCATGCTGAAGGAGTATAATAGACATAAGGAATTCCAGAATTCAAAGTCTGGACTGAAGGACTGTGAAAGTGCTATGGGTACTGTAAAGTTAAGCAGGAAAGCAGAAGCATTTTTCATAAATGTGGGAAAGGCACTCACTTCAAAAAGAACTGCGCTCTCTCCAAACAAAGGGATTCCTCCCAGAAAGGAAAAGAAGGAGCAGGGAGGAATTTCCAACATGACAAACCAAAACTTGCAAGGAAATACTTTATGCTAGCAGAAAGAGACCCTAGAGAGCAATTTTGTTATATTGACTCTGCACAGGTACAGCTCACATGACGGGGAATAATGCTTTCTTTGAAATGCTAAAGGAAGAAAAAAGGGTGGTGTTGGGTATAGCAGATGGTAGATCTCTAGAAATAGCAGGGATAGGGTCTGAAATATTAAGACGCAAACTTCCAAATGAACAGACCTTGTAAATTTTGCTAACGAAGTGCTTCTCTGTGCCAACTTTACATACTAGCCTGCTTTCTGTAAGTGTGCTTGCAGAGAAAAACATGAAAGTAACTTTTGGGAAACAATGTCTTGTTAAGGAGGACAATGAAATAATAGCTGTAGCTAAGAAGAGGAATGGTTTGTATGCCCTGGAGACGTGCCAGCAAGTAGCTGACCTTACAAATACAAAGGAGACCTGTAAACATAAGACTTGCTCATTAATCTGGCACAGGCGGTTTGGGCATCGAGATGTAAATGCAATCAGCCAACTTCAAAGCAACGATCTGATGAAAGGCATGCAATTTACAAAGTGTTTTTGAAGAAAAATGTATATGCTGCATTAAAAGCAAAGCAATCAGACCCAGCTTTAAAGGGAAAGGAACTGAGGAAAATGAGGCAAGGCAGCTATTAGATTTAATACACAGTGACCTATGCAGTCCAATGAGAATAGTGACACCAAGTGGCAACAAATATATTCTCACTTTCATTGATGTGAAGTATACTGTAACATACATGATCAGGGAGAAAAATCAAGTGCTGGAAAAATTTAAAGTTTAAGTAGCAATGGTCAGTAACAGATTCCAGAGAGGACCATTGGCAATCCGCACTGACAATGGCAGTGAATATGTAGGACATGAAATGAAAAATTACGTGATCAAGCAGGGGATTCAGCATCAAGTCACAGTGCCATACAAGCCAGAGCAGGATGGAGTAGCAGAGAGAAAGAATTGCTCTCTCACTGAAATGAGTAGGTGCATGCTGCTTGAAGCAGGGCTACCTGAGAAATTCTGTGGAGAAGCAATTAACACTGCTACCTACCTGCAAAATAGACTGCCCGCTAAAGGTGCAAGCGGTACCCCATATGAACTATGGTATGGATACAAACCAAGTGTGAATCACCTGAAGGTTTTTGGATCAAAAGCCTACAGTTAGGTTCCTAAAGAAAAAAGTCTAAGATGGATCTCCAAGCAGAAGAAGGAATTGTTGTGGGATATACACAAGGATGTAGAGGACTGAATCCTTAACCCAAAGACTGAAGCTATAAAAATCTGCCACATTGTCTATGTCAATGAAAGGAAGATAGCAGACGTTGGTGAATGCGCACTAGTAGGACAAAATGAAGAACAGTAACAAAGAGCAGTACAACTATCTATCATGGACTGCACACAGGACACAGCAGCGGAACCCGCAGAGCCAGAAGGAGCCACGAAGCCAGAAGGGGCTGAAGAGCCAAGAATCAGGCGATCAGAGAGAGTAAACAAAAACATACCACCAAAAAGACTTTCCTATCTGGCAAAGACAGAAGTTGTGCCTGAACCCTCCACATGGCAAGACATAACAAAAATGTCTGCCAGAGAAGCAGAGAAGTGGAGCAGGGCTGCAGAGGAAGAGATTGAATCTCTCATCAAAAATCAGACATGGACCCTTGAAGAACCCCCTCCAGGGAAGAGAACAGTTGGGTGCAAGTGGATTTTCAAGACCAAATGCGATGCAGAAGGCAAAGTGCAAAGATACAAGGTGAGATTGGTTGCCAAAGGGTACACTCAGAAATATGGCGAAGACTACATTGAGACCTTCATACCAGTGATGAGGCACACTTCAATAAGGGTGTTCTTGAGTATAGCTGCAGGACAAAAGATGCACATGAGGTTATCTAGACATAAAAACAGCTTTTAAGACACGGTGAAATAAAAGAGGAAGTTTACATGGAGGAGCCACCAGGATTCAAACAATCCCAGGATTGTGTAAACTTGTGTGTAAACTGCAAAAGAGCTTATATGTGCTCAAACAAGCTGCTAGATGTTGGAATGAAAAACTACACCAAATGTTGACCAAATAAGGTTTTAAGCAAGGCATAGCTGAACAATGCCTTTACTCAAAGTACCAAGAAAACAGATGGACTTACATGATAAAGCAAAGTACTGGAAATATCAACATGAGCACTGCTTTTATTTATATCGTTTTGTGTGTAATGGAGATTTTCATTAAACACATTTAAAATTCTTTCCATAAAGTATTCTCTTGATTGTATCATAGTAAGAGAAATATTTTGTTACTGGCATTTCAATCCCTTATTCAGTATCTTGCTCAGGCAATTTTGCTGAAATTATTTAGGCAAATTCTAGACTTCCTGAAGACTGGTTTACAGCAGGCAACCAGCCTCAAGTCATCCTTGGCTATCTTATTTTATTTATTAATAAAATGCATATTCTGCCTTTCTACCCCATCAAGAGTAAAAGTATATCAAAATGCATATTCTGCCTTTCTACCCCATCAAGAGTAAAAGTATATCAAAATGTAAAAGCATCTTCTGAGGTAGAAACAGTTGTCTTATGCCATAGTTTACAATTTGATAATAACACTTGATACTCCATTAGTCTATAAATTATAGATAATGTGGCTCAGGTGAATGCATTATTTATCTTCTGTAATTCCAATAGCAGCATTGGCTTACCTATCGATGACATTTTGTGAAAGCTTTATGCATTCAGCATTAGGGGTAGGACAAATTGCTCTTTCTTTAGAAATTGAAGGGAAGAATCAAATGATGTGGTTTCTCCCAGCTGATAATGTCACTTCCTATACATAAAGATTATTTACCTCTTACATTTGCCTATTTTATATGTACTATATTAGAATTTTAGGTTCGTCGTTGTCCTTCTATGCAGTCCCACATTGGGACTACGCATGCACAGGCCAGCTGCAGAGAGATTTTTGTAGCTTTTAAAATCACTAAGGGGGCACTTAGCCTTCACTGCACATGCACAGAGGCTTTCCCGCCAAAAACAGGTGTCTAGGCTGAACGCCCATGACATTCCCTCAGTTCTTCTTTCATCGCCGTCAGGTTCTTAGGTGGCTAGTGTAGTAGTTGTTAGTGGATTAGTGTAGCGATGTCTTCTTCATCAAAATCATTGTTCAAAAAATGTACTAAGTGTGAGACAAAGATGACTCACACGGTAAAAATGACCTTTGCCTGTTAAGCCTTGGTGGAAAAGACCAAGGCAAAAACCAAGCACTGCAGGAAAACAGCATTGCCATCCATAAGTGTTTTTCTCCACTCACCAACATCACCTCTGCCTATTCTCATGGAGGATGAGGGCATAGAACCAGCACGTATGCTGTAACCACCACCTACTCCACATTTCCATGTGGACAATGTAAAATACTTACCTCACAATGATTTCGCAGTTCCGACTCTAGCTCCAGTGCCGAATCACCTTGCAACACCGCAACAACCAACATTACCCGGCTGGACGCAGCAAATTACGCAACCAGTTCCATCAGTTCCAGCGTTGCCCCTAGCTTCAGGTTTGGGAGCATTAGTAATTGGCAGGACTTTCTGTCCTGGCTCCAGTCAGCTCCAATTCCTCTTCTGATCCCGCTGCCTCAGTCAGTTCTCATGACTCCTGTTCTGGCACCAGCCTCGGTTCCGATGATAACACCTTTGGTTCTAAATCTGATGAGCCCTTGCTCTTCCCATCATGTACACTCCTCCATTCCTCAGCATCGGTCACAGCTGTTGGTTCTGGAATTCTTGGAATCGGTAGTTTTCCGTTCTGAAATTACTTTGGACCTTGCTTCAGCTCCTTTTCCAGAGGAGTCAGTAGAGGAGTCCACTTTCTCTTCTCCTAATGAGGATTATCAGCTCTTCACAGAATAAATGTTGTGTATGGCCACTGCATTGGAATTGGATGTGTCTTCTTCTATATCTAAACCGAAAAATAAAATACTGCAAGCACTCTTCAATGATGCACCTGCATTTATTTCCTTTCCTTCAGTAGAGGACCTGTTGGATATTGCACACATGGTCTGGCAGACTCCAGCCTCGATCTCGGCTATGCCAAAGAAAATTGAGAAGTATTACAAACTGAACCAGCAAGATTTCCCATTCCTATTTAGCCGCCCACGTCCATTTTCATTAGTGGCTGAATAGGTACAAGCTTGGTACTGACATGGCTCCCTTTCAGCAGCAGGTGATCATGAGGGATGTAAGTTGGATGCGGTAGCCCGTGAAGTGTACTCCTCAAAAGCTCTCAATTTCAGAATTGCACATTACTAGACAATAATGGGTTCATATAACCTATATCTGTGGGAGAGACTCTAATTTTGTACAAGTTTTTCCAGATGATAAGAGAGCCTTAGTAAAACTGGTTCAAGAAGAGGCCACCAGACTTGCAAAGCAACAGATGACAGTGGGAAAGCATGCCGCTGATTGCTCAGCAAGATCTATGGTATCCACATTTGTCATGTGACATCATGCATGGCTAAAGTCAACAGCTCTGCTCCTGGATAAAAAGAGTTGTATAGAGGACTTTCCTTTCGAGGGTGCTCTTTTGTTTGCAGAAAAGACGGATGAATCAGTAACCCAGATGAAAAAAAAAATCAGATGGCCAAATCACTGATTGTGATTGCACCACAACATCCTCAGCAGGCTATACATTGATTCCAGGGTTCACAATCGTACCTGCAACGATCTGGAAGGTACCTGTACCATCAATATCATCAGCCATATGGGGAGCGATCCTACTCATCTTCCTATCATCCCCCATCCAAGAGAGCACCCAGTCCTAGGGGTAAACAGAACCAACCACATTCTCCAAAGCCATCTGCCCAAGGATAAAAACCTCTGTTCTGACTAGATCCTAAGGACGTTAACACTATGGTCTACTTTCAGGACAGACTAAACTAATATCTTTACCACCTGTTAGCTCTGGGTTTTGTTCTCCTGTTCTGTCTGAAAATGTTTTTGTGTTAATAGATAAAGGAGCTGTTAAAAAAGTTGATTTTCTTTCTAACCCTTATGGGTTTTATCCAAGGTACTTCTTAATCAAAAATAAAGATGGGAGAAAATGCCCTATTCTTGACCTGAGGGGCTTAAATAAGTTTATTAAGTCTGAAAAGTTTTGTATGCTTAATTTAAGCACTGTCCTTTAGTTACTGGAAACTGATGTGTGGTTTGCCATTATTGACCTGAAGGATGCTTATTTCCATATCTCAACTCCCCAAAACTACAGGAAATACTTACATTTTAATATGTGGTAACAAAATATTTGAATACACAGTCCTACCATTTGGGCTGTCATCAGCGCCATGCGTTTTCATTAAGTGTATGGCGGTGATTATGGCTTTTCTATGATCAGAAGGTTGTGCCATTTACCCTTATTTAGATGATTGACTCCTAGTAGCCAAGTCCTCAGACTTACTTCATAAACACATACATATGACTGTGACAACCTTGGCCAATCTAGGATTGTCGGTTAATTGGGAGAAATCAGTCCTCATCCCATCAAAAACCATCAGTTTAGGCAGCCAACTATTTGTCGACTCCTTGAAACAGGAGTTAACAGATTTTGAACGTTTATTAAAAAAAATACAACCCCATCATAAAGGCCTCATAGCTAGCATCTGCTAATTTAAACTCACAGAATGACCAATCCTCATTAAGGTACCAATTGAAATGGAATAGGGACTGCAGTACCCCCTTAACAGAGGAGCAATGGTCTACAATATGGTCTGGGAAGCCCCTAAATTCGAACGCAATCAACATCAAAATGTCTTCTTTTAAATTGTTGTCAAGATGGTACATGACTCCTCAATTGCTACACCAAATTAATCCAAATTTAACACCGCTTTGTTGGAAAAAGTGCGGTCAAATTGGTGACTATATCCATTTGTGGTGGTCTTGCCCCAAGATCCAATCATTCTGGGACTTAATTTCAAGGAAAATTAAGGAGATTACAGATTATGAACTGCTCATGACTCCGGAATCAATTTTGCTGGGTCTTTGGGAAGACCCTGCCATACCAAAGGTGCGGAAAAATTTAATATTTATGTTACTTGCTGCTGCAAAAATGCTTCTAGCAGCACACTGGAAATCAGACAAGCTTCCGAAGCTACAACAGTGGGTTCGGAAAGTATGGGATATTTTTACTATGGAAAAAATAGCAGACCACCTTCATTCTATCGATAAACCACAGTATCAGTCATCATTCTTTACGCAATGGTTGCCCTTTTTGAATTACTTACACAATACTAATCAACTGCCTAATGCTGACATCAATACTTTTAGCTTCTTAGCTATATTATAAGAATATCTCCTCACTGTTCCCCCTTGCACTGTTTTTGTAGTCTGTTACATTGGCTTCGTTATTGTTATTGACCGTTCCAAGGTTTGTTTCTTGTATTATTGTTATGTGTATTTATGAATATTGTAAATTGTAAAATGAAAAATAAATAGTTTTAAAAAAACCCATCAGTTTATTGGAGCTGTATTAGGTTCTTTGCTGCTATATTTTTTCTTTATTTAAACTATAAACAATAACATAAAAACTATAGACAACAAACAAAGAATAAAAAACATTCTAAAAAGAAGGCACATTAACAATACATAGACAAATGAAAAAAGAAAAAGAAACCCTTGAATTAAACTACAGATTGAGTCTGATTTTCTCCTCCACAAATATAGATCATTTTCAGAATCTCACTTATTCTAAGTTAAACATAAAAACCCTCTTTTTTCTATTGATCATGGTTCTTAATCCATAAATCCAGATGTAATCAAATCCTTATTATCCATTTCATGTAAAAAGTCTATACATGGTTTCCATTCAGTCAGAAATGTAACTAATATCTTTCCCCTAATCAGTGAAGTAAATTTTGCCGTTGACGCAAACTCCAATACTTTTATCCACCATTCCTCCACTGTAGGCAATGTTGAAGTTTTCCACTTTTGTGCATAGAGTACTCTTGCCGCTGTAATCAAATATAAAAACAAATTTCCAAAGCTGCTTTCCAACTGGCTGCCCATTATTCCCAACAAAAAAGTCTCTGGTTTCAACTGGATTTTAATCTTCAAAATCTTCTGAAACGGTAATTGTTTCTGTAACCAGAAACTCTTTGCTTTCTTATGTCTTATAAAAATTTTCTTTGATACTAGAGCTTAATGTAAATTTCAACCCCCTTGACCACATTTTTCCAATGCTCCATTAATATATCATGTCCACAATGTTTTGCCCATTTAATCATGCATTCTTTTACTCGCTCTTCTTCCGTCTCAAACCTCAACAAAAGTTTATATTTATTTATTTATTTATTTATTTATTTATTTTATCGTATTTATATTCCGCCCTCCCCGCAAGCAGGCTCAGGGCGGATTTTAGAAATAACATGTTCATCATTTGTACAGAGGGCAATTTCAATTTCAGTTTTAGATTGCTCAGAGTCATAGTGACTCTTGTCTAATTTAAATCTCTCCAAGATTTGCATATAGGGAAACCACTGGCAAGCATGCCCTTCTGTTGCTAAGTCCTCTCTTGATTTAGTTTTAACTTGGCCTTGAGAAAATTCCAATAAATCATGATAAGTTAACCATTTAGGTGGACTCACCATTTCCCTTCTAAAATGAGCTTCTTGCAATGACAGCCAGAGAGGTATTATCAAGAACATCCTTGGTTTGTATTTATTCCATACTCTCAAAATGGCATGCCTTACATAATGATTATTAAACTCTGCATTGGCCTTAACTTTGACATACCATAGATACCTATGCCATCCAAATTTTAACTCGTGCCCTTCAAGGTCCAATAGTCTTCTATTTTTTAACAGTATCCATTCCTTCATCCAAACCAAACAGTTGGCCGCAAAATATACTCTCAAATCTGGTAGACACAAACCTCCTCTTTCCTTTGTATCCTGTAGAACCTTAAGTTTAACCCTTGGTTTTTTGCTGTGCCATATAAATCTCAGTATATCCTTCTGCCATTGCTTAAATGGTGCCTTCAGTTGTCAATACTGGAATTGTCTGAAATAAGAATAACATTCTAGGTAAAACATTCATTTTAATTGTAGCTATTCTTCCCAACAACGATAATTGAATCTTATCCCATCTTAATATTTCCCTTTTTAATTTCATTCCAAGTCTTAATATAATTATTTTGGAATAACATACAATTCATATTTGACAGAGTAATACCCAAGTATTTTACCTTTTTCTCAATTTTAAACCCTGTTTTGCTCTCCAGTTTCATTTGGTCCTGTATTTTCATATTTTTAGTTAACACTTTGGTCTTCTGCTTATTCACCTTAAAACCCACCACTACACCAAATTCTTTCAGTCTTGTCATTAAGGGTTCAATTCCCTTTAAAGGGTCCTCTAAAACCAACACCAAATCATCCACAAAAGCTCTTAACTTATAATTCTCCTGTTTCACCTTTGAATTCTTTCATCTTGACTTATGCCCCTGTTCAGATCTTCAAGTACCAGTATAAATAACAAGGGTGACGATGGGCAACCTTGTCTTGTACCTCTTTGTATGCCACATGGTTTGGTTAACTCTCCATTAATGACTATCTGTGCTGTCTGGGATGTATAAATCGACTTTGTCATTTTATAAAATTGTCTCCAAAATTCATATCTTCCAAGATCTTAAACAAAAATTTCCAATTTAAATTATCAAAGGCCTCAGCATCTAGGAAGATCAAAGTGGCTTGTCTTTCATTATGTTTTTTCAAGTACTCCAAAATATCCAATACTATTCTTACATTGTCCTTCAGCTGCCTCTTAGGTAAAAATCCACTTTGGTCTTCATGAATAATATCCTGTAGGATACTTTTAAGTCTTCCCGTCAAAATCATGGCAAACAGCTTATAGTCATTGTTTAATAATGATATTGGCCTGTAATTTCTTGTCAATGTCTGGTCTTGACCTTTTGGTATAAGTGTTTTGTTGGCTTCCTTCCACGTCTCCAGCGTTTTACCTCCCTCTAAGGTAGAATTCATCGTCTTTTGTAAAGGCTGGAGGAGTTCATCCTCAAAACACTGATAAGTACTTGGAAGTCCATCTGATCCAGGCGCTTTCCCCAACTTACTCTTTTTTATAGCTTCTCCCACTTCTCTTACTGTTATAGGTCCATCCATAATTTGTTTTTGTTGTTCTGGGATCTTAGGTAATTTCCACTGATATGTCACAACTCTTATAGAGATTTGCATAATATTGATGGAATGCCTTTTGTATTTCTGAAGTATCTGTTAATACCTTGTCCGCCTCTTGTATTTTCAATGTTCAATGTGGTTCGGTCACTAGTCTCCCTCCCAGGGGGAGGCTGCCAAATTCAGAATTCGGACATCAGCTGTGAGGCTTTTGGGAGCTTTTTTGCTGAAAAAAATTTGTCTCTCCGCCATGACTTGCCAATCACAGTTGATACAGTGAAGGAACTAGAGACCCCTTGGCTGTCTTTAGGGTCAATATTTGATCAGTTCAGTCCACTCTCCGGGGAAGAGATTGACAGGACCCTGCAATCAGTTAGGCCCACCACGTGCCCCCTGGACCTATGCCCATCGTGGCTGGTAAAGGCCAGTGCTGATGGTCTGCGGTCCTCGTTGGAGGCCATTGTTAACACATCCTTGGGCACTGGGGTTTTCCCCAGGCCACTAAAGGAAGCCGTGGTGAGACCTCTCCTGAAGACACCATCACTGGATCCCACTGACCTGGTCAATTATCACCCAATCTCGAACCTCCCGTTTCTGGGAAAGGTGATTCAACAGGCGGCGGTGAGACAGATACAGGGTTTTCTGAATGATGTCTCGGCCCTAGATCCCTTTCAGTCTGGGTTCTGGCCAGGACATGGGACGGAGACGCTGCTGGTCGCCCTCACGGATGACCTTCGCAGACATCTGGACCGAGGTGGTTCAGTGCTGCTGATATTATTGGATTTGTCAGCAATGTTTGACACAGTCGATTACAATCTGACTCACCACCTCACCGATATGGGGATATGAGGGACTGTGGCTTGTCTCTTTTCTCCACAGTCAGGGACAGAGGGTGGCGCTTGGGGAGAACTTGTCACCCCGTCACGCATTGGTGTGCGGGGTCCCGCAGGGGGCAGTACTCTCCCCTTTACTGTTTAACATCTGCATGTGCCCCCTTGCCCAGTTGGTGCAAAGTTTTGGGCTTGGGTGTCATCAATATGCAGATGACATCCAGCTGTATCTGATGATGGATGGCCGGCCTGGCTCAGCCCCAGATGTCCTGGAACATGCGTTTGCAGCTGTGACTGATTGGTTGAAACAGAATTAACTGAAACTGAATCCAACAAAGAAGGAGGTCCTGTACTTGAGCTACGGAGGACTGGATTCGGGACTCTGGCTCCCGGCCCTTGATGGGGCACAGCTTGTGCCAGTTCCGAGGGTTAAGAGCCTGGGGGTGATCCTAGGTGCCTCCCTGGAAATGGAGGCACAGGTCACAGAGGTTGTCAGGTCTTTTTTCCACCTGCGGCAGACCAGGCAACTTGTCCCTTACCTGTCTACCTGTGACTTAACTACAGTGATCCAGGCAACGGTCATCTCTAGGTTAGGTTACTGTAACACGTTCTATGCGGGCCTACCCTTGAGCCTGACTCAAAGATTACAGCTGGTGCAAAATGCAGCGGCGTGCATCATTATGAAAGCACCAAATAGGGCATATATTATACCAATATTGTGCAAGCTGCATTGGTTGCCAGTGGAGTATCAGATCAGGTTCAAGGTTTTGGTATTGACCTGTAAGGCCCTGTGTGGACTGGGGCCAGCGTACCTGAGGGACTGTATCTCCTGTATATTCCACAGAGGACCCTCTGATCAGGAGGAAAGCAATTGTTATCAGTCCCTGGCTCCAAGGAGGCCCTCCTGGCCTCGACTAGAGCCAGAACTTTCTCAGTCCTGGCTCCTACCTGGTGGAACACTCTGTCTACCAAGACCAGGGCCTGGCAGGATCTACTATCTTTCCGCCGGGCCTGTAAGACAGAGTTGTTCCGCCAGGCTTATGGCTGAGTCTGGGCCTTCGCTGGCTGGAGAATACAACACCTACCCCCCTCCCTATGAGAGCTGCCCACCACTGTTCTTAAGCTGCTGCTATGTTCAATTGTACTTTTGCATTATTTGTTATTAACTGTATTGCCGCCATCAGGAAAAAGAGTGCTGCTATTTTTTATATTTTTGTATGATGGTTTTAAATGTTTTATATAGAATGTTTTAAATGTTCTTAATGATGTTATCCGCCCTGAGCCTACTCGCGGGGAGGGCGGAATACAAATACAGTTAAATAAATAATAAATATCATTCTCTTTTCTTTCTCCTTTCTCAGTTTATATGCCAACCATTTCCTTGGCTTATTTGCATATTCAAATGTTATTTGTTTGGCATAATTCAATTTTATTTCAATTTCTCTTGACATTAACATCGATAGTTGTTGTTGCAAGATCTTAATATGTTGCAGTATGTTTGTATTTCCAGGAGCTCTCTTTAGTTCTTCCTCTTTGCTCTTTAACTCCTCCGAAATGCGTTGCTTTTTCTCTTTATTCTTTTTCTTCAGTTGAGCATTATGTTGGATTAAATAACCTCTAATAAATGTCTTACTTGCATCCCAGACCATTCTCATGTCTGTGCCTTTATTTAGATTTAATTCAGATTTAATTTAATTTTAGTTTATTTTTACAGTCTTTAATAATCCCTTCATTTTGTAACACAGCTTCATTTAATCTCCATCTAAAGGTGCCCCATTTCCCCCTATAAGTCATAGATACAGGATAATGATCTGAGGTCTTGAGTTAGACCTCAATTTTAACCATCCTAGTGGCAATGTCCCTTGATGTCAAAATCATATCTGTTCTTGAGAAAGATCTATGCCTTTCTGAAAAAAAGGTGTTCTCTCTTGTATTGCCATTTTTCTCAAATCAATCAAACCCAAATTATCCATTAAATCAAAGAAAGCTTTGGATAATTTACCCTGGAGTGTCTTAATATGTTTCTCAGAACATCTATCTTTGGGTCAATCACTCCATTCCAATCCCCCATCAAGCAATAATTTTCATATTCTAAATCTGTTAAACATTCCCCATTTTGGTTGTTGGGGGTTTTCCGGGCTGTCTTGCCGTGGTCTTGGCATTGTAGTTCCTGACGTTTCGCCAGCAGCTGTGGCTGGCATCTTCAGAGGTGTAGCACCAAAAGACAGAGATCTCTCAGTGTCACAGTGTGGAAAAGATGTAGGTCATTTGTATCTACTCAGGAGGGGTGGGGTTGAGCTGAGTCATTCTGTAAGAGTTTCCCAGGGTGTGGAATGCTAATGGCGGGAGGCTTCACTGTATCCTGAGGCGGTTCTTTTGCATATGGATTGGTGCTTGATGTGCTAATCTTCTCTGCAGGGCTATTGTCGGGTGTGGAGTGTTTTGTTGGCCTGGTGTTTTTCAGAACTGGAGCCCATGCTCTGTTCATTCTTAAGGTTTCTTCTTTCCTGTTGAAGTTTTGCTTATGCTTGTGAATTTCAATGGCTTCCCGCCTCAGTGGCTGAACATAGCCTAACTCAAACAGGGCACAGTATCCTATTCCAGGACACTAAAATACTGGACAACACTTTCAACTACTTTGTCAGATTGCACAGGGAAGCCATTGAAATTCATAAACATAAACACAATTTCAACAGGAAAGAAGAGACCTTAAGAATGAACAGAGCATGGTTTCCAGTTCTGAAAAACACCAGGCCAACAAAACACTCCACACCCGACAATAGCCCTGCAGAGAAGATTAGCACATCAAGCACCAATCCATATGCAAAAGAACCTCCTCAGGAGACAGTGAAGCCTCCCGCCATTAGCATTCCACACCCTGGGAAACTCTTACAGAATGACTCAGCTCAACCCCACCCCTCCTGAGTAGATACAAATGACCTACATCTTTTCCACACTGTGACACTGAGAGATCTCTGTCTTTTGGTGCTACACCTCTGAAGATGCCAGCCACAGCTGCTGGCGAAACGTCAGGAACTACAATGCCAAGACCACGGCAATACAGCCCGGAAAACCCCCAACAACCATTGTTCTCCGGCCGTGAAAGCCTTCGACAATACATATTGGATCTCAATTCATTAAAACCTTTGCAGGTCAAAACCAGCACTTTAATCTGTATCTGGAAACATGATGGAAGCTAGTGCAGTTTTTTTAAAACCAAGATGGCATGTTTATGGTGCCCCTTACCCAACCAAGAGGTGAGCTGCTGCAATCTGGACTAGATGCAATTTTTGGGTTACCCTTATTGGCAAGGCTAGATGCAACCTACACCTGATCTAGCAGGGCTTTTCTTAAGTTCATGGAGCTAGTTCATGGGTCCCCAGTATGTCAGCTGTGAACACCGTGGCGCCTGTTGACCTTTCTTGGCACCAACCAAGAGTTTTTAGAAAGTGAGCAGGGCCAGATGGGGCTCTGCTTGGCCTCTGGAGATCAGATTGGCTGTGCAGGTAACGTTTAATCAGCAGCTGCTCCCACAGTGTTGGTTTTATTCTTTCACTCCTCTTTCCCAGTGTATTTTAAAATATTACTCATCTTGTCCCCTGCACTTGGGCTGTGTGTGTGCCTCGAAGTTCTGTGGTGGCTATTTTGTAGTTGTGCCCACCACCCTCTGTCAGAATTCCAAAGCTGCTCATAGGCTCAGAAAGATTGGAGATTCTTGAACTAGTTTAATGCTTCAGACGATCCTGGCCACGGTGTTTTGAAACTGGGTTGAGTTTGTTGGAGGGTTGATTATTAAGTTTAAGATGTTAATAAGTTTTTTTGTTGTTAAACGTTTATTCTAGTTTTTTAAAAGAAGCTCAGGACCGCATACCCGGCTTTTGTCCATCTCTTATACTCACAGTAACCCTATGAAGAAGAGTGACCCAAGATATAACCTTTGAGTTGGCATGTTTGTATTAAAATCATTTGCTGGCCTTAAAAAAAGATGAGCTTCCTAGAGTTCAAATTAACATGTGAAAAGAGTCAACAAGCCTGGTTTAATTCTTGCATAACATATATTTACAAAGTTCGTGACGCTCAAAGAAAATGTTCAGAATAAGAAGCTTTCAGACATTGATGCTGATTGGAGAAATAAACTGGGGTAGTATAGGATAGGAAATAAGTACTTAAATGATGCAAGCAGCTCCACAGAAAAATACCAATAAACTTAATTCTACTATCAGTGCTTAAAACTAAATACATAATGATTGCAACTGTCTGAAATTAAAGCAAATCAGGTTTTAGGCTGAACATTGTGGAAAATGGGAAGCTCAGCACGCAAGGCATGCTCAGCAAATGTAAAAGTCTCCTTTGATAGGAAACCTCCAGCAGAAAGCCTGATTAGATGCTTACATGACATCTTTTATAGAGAAAGTGACAAGAACAAGAAATAAATCTTTCTAAATGTAACACATGGTCTAAATAAAACAATTGGAACCTAAAGCTAATTAATTCAAATGAATAATATGAGATCAGTTCTTAGTAACTTTCATTAAAACTCTCAACAAAAGGTTATAAGGCTAAAATTAGAACTGTTGGTGGTTAAAGAATAATAAATCTGCTATTTTGCCAGTGACACTGTCTTGTGAAGAGTCAGGACTGAAACTTATGAACAGTTGAACCTTACCTAGGTCATAAAATCACACAAGAATACAGAGATTAGCGTGCATGGTGGTGGAAAGTCCTTACAAGTCACAACCAAATTATGGTGACTCCATAAGGTTTTCAAGGCAAGAGACAAACAAAGGTGGGTTTGCTGCTGCGTGCCTCTGCATAACAACCTGAATTTCCTTGATGGTCTCCATCCATGTACCTTGCTTAGCTTCCCAGATCTGATGAGATTGGGCCACCCAAGTCAGGATGCATGCATGCATAAAAGTTATTAAAATCATGATTATGGGAAACCTTGACCAGTGAAGGCCATTGTACTTGGGCAACCAGGTCAGTTTTCATGCCATAACAAATTTAGAGTTTCAGTTACAGGTAGGTGCAACCCTGTGGTTTTTAAACTCTGATAACGAAACTGTCTTTTTGTTTGCTGTGTTGTTCTACTTTTAAATCTTATATTTTACTCCTTTTTTCCCAGTAGACACACTCTGTATGTTTCTATGTTCATATATACATGTACATTTGACTTCTTACTAGCTGTATAATTGTAAGAGTGAGGTGAGATATAGCTGCAGAACCTTGTGAATCTTCTCCAGTTTAAAATCTAGAACTATTTAATAGCTTTTCCCTCTCACATTAGCTAATTAAAGAAAAACTGAAGAGCAAGCAGTTCTGTAATAATGCTAACAGTAACAATTCTGGTGCTATTTTCTTTAACTGAATTTCATGTGTATGCATTTTTAGGTGTTGAGTGTACCAATTTACCTTCAGAGGGGTTTGCTCAGAACAATGCATGTAGGATCCATTTGGCTGTTATGTGTGTTATGGCTGATACATCAGAGATCTTTAAATTGTTCCATATCACAGTACCAAAAAGGGAGGGCAAAGGCATGGTCAAAGTCACCTGATCTGTGTGATGGCCAGTGAATGCAAATGGGTTAGCATGTGGTAGCAGATCGCTGTAAAGATCATTCTCAGCCATCCCTATGAAACAGTCATAGCATGTAAATCAGCTTTTGCAGAGTGCTTAGAGCTGATAGCTGAATCTTAAGTTTTCATTATATAAATATTCAAGATTGAGTTATTAGCTAGTTGATAACAGTTTGCAAAAAAGATTTTTAAAAATCTTTTGAAAAGATAAAAATCCATTAAGTATTTAGTTTAATTTCCAAGCTACTGATTTCTTGTGGTCTGTTGTCAGTTTCAAGCTGTTTTCTTCTGGAAAAAGAAAACAGAACCTGCTATAGAGTTTTAACAAGTGATTTACAGTAGTATATCAAATGAATATTTATCAAATGAATCTTTAACTATAATCAGTAAATGTATAATTAGATCCTATATGATAGTAAACTTCAGAGTGATACAACTTTGAACAATATACTTCTTTTTTAGGTGTCTTACATGATTTATTATTCATTAGCTTCCGTTTTCTGTTTTAGACTGCACATTAAGACCAGTGCAGTGGGCTACACAGACTGTCTTAGTCCCCCTCCCTCTTTTTTCTTTATATTGAACGTAACTTATTTATATATGTCCTTGGGTAAATTTAGGAGTTATAGTTTGTCACCAAAAAGATAATCATTCCCTAAGCTTTCTGTCTGGCGCCTGTCATGTGTCTGAGCAAAAGGGAAAGCTTTGGTCACTAGGATGAATATTTCTCTATCGCCTTTGAAAAGATAGTGCTGTTGTTAAGGGAAGACATTGTGTCTTGAATTCTAATTTCTTTATGCAAGAACCAGTCCATTTCATAGCATTGCAATAATTGCAGGATTCAGTATAATGAAATTGTACCTCAGCACTGTGACTCACTGAATTGCATTTCATTAGGTTTAGAATTCTACCATTGATGAGGAATTCTAAAGTGTAAGATTATAATACTGGAGCAGCATGTTTTTTTAAAAAAATATAATATTGACAAATTTTGTTGGGAGGTTTCATTCTTAAGTCATTAAAGTTCAGACATATTCCTAAAATTTTATAGTTTTGTTATTTCTTCAAGGCAAGAGATTTTTGTAGATGATCTATATCATACGTTATGAAGACAGCTTCTGTAAATTTTTTAAATTAGATTACAGAATTTACCTGAACCTTTTTTTAAAAAACAAACTACCCTCAAGTAGCAGAATGTGAATTTTGGAGGCTGCAGTTGTGTGAGGGAAAATCAGCTTTTTTTTTTTTAAAGAAGGAAAGCTATTATGGCCCTTAAATGAATGAGTAATTAGAAGAAGATATAATCAGAAGATATAATTTGTTTGCTACTATTGAGAATTATAGCTTTAAGTTAATGCAGGATTAGTTATCTACATCTGTCAACATTACAAAGAACTGTATTGTCGAAGGCTTTCACGGCCGGAGAACGATGGTTGTTGGGGGTTTTCCGGGCTGTATTGCCGTGGTCTTGGCATTGTAGTTCCTGACGTTTCGCCAGCAGCTGTGGCTGGCATCTTCAGAGGTGTAGCACCAAAAGACAGAGATCTCTCAGTGTCAGACACTGAGAGATCTCTGTCTTTTGGTGCTACACCTCTGAAGATGCCAGCCACAGCTGCTGGCGAAACGTCAGGAACTACAATGCCAAGACCACGGCAATACAGCCCGGAAAACCCCCAACAACCATTACAAAGAACTGTTGTTGTGATCAGTCATAGGGCTTGGGTGGCTGTATATCAGAAGCACAACAGTGCTAAGAGACAGAATAGATTAGTGCGAGAGAAAGTCATTGCACAGGCACCACTGGCTGGTATCTTAGGAACATTCCACACCGGGGTGGGGAGGGGAGACAAGCACCCATATGTGAGGCCCAGACCATATAGTGAGCATGTCAGGGAGCTGTGCCACACTGACAACCCTGTGATTTTCACACACAGGTACAGCCAGCTGCAACTCACCAGTGCAGCCACAGCCCTCAGACATCATGGTGCTTCTCCCAGAGGCAGATCCTGACTCATTGCTGTGTTCCATTTTGGCAGATGGATCAGCAAGAGAGCACAGACATTGGGGCAGTAGCATCTCTTAAGGCTTTTCCATCTACCCCATAGTTCAGCAGGGAAGGACACGCGTGTCTAATGAGGGACATGGATTTGAGCCCCTAAGGCAAGGGGAATGGTAGCCAAAAGGCAAAGTTCTGTTTTTGCTTGGCAATGGGTTGATCAACAGCAAAACATAAGGCAGGGACCAGGCTCTAACCCAGGCTTCCCATGACTAGGGCTGGCACTCTAACTGCTGACCACACAAAGGAGAAATGGCATAAGGCATTCCACTGCAGTCCTGATGTTTTCCCCAGCCATATAGAGCCAGACAGGGAACAATACCAAGATAGGTATGGCCAGGGTTCTCCCCCAGTTGTACTATTGCCCCCACTAACCACATCAGGACAGCCCTGTTGAAGTAGGAACACAGCGGTAGATCACTCCAGACATGCATTAAGCAGTAAAATCGTGATGAAGTCTATTGACTGTGATTGCCACTCTCTTTGTCCAGTACATCTCCAGTACAATGTGGCAGTGTTGCTTGCTTGCCATATGCCATTGCTAGGTCTGGTTTGCTTCCTTAGTATTACTGGCTTGTCAGATTGGATGGTGGGATTCTCTGGTTTGATGTTGGTTCTGTTGGGCTTGCAACAGTGTCCTTTACTTCACTTTGGTTCTACTGATTTTCTCTGGTTTGACATAGCTCTTGTTGATATTCTCTGGCTGGGCTTTGTTGGTTTAGCTTGCATTGGGACTGGCTTTTGGTGAGGGGTTGCCCCATGTGTTTGGTTAAGGTTTCTTTGCCCTGGAAAACATCGGAAATTTTCCTTCCAGAGGAAACAATCATGGCACCTTGTTCAGGGGCCCATAGAATTGGTCTCCTTGGTCCAATCCTGTTACTTGAGGGAGGGGTCTGTAGTGGACAGGAAGGACTAGGTTGCCTGTGGTTTTGGTGGAGTTTGCATAAAAATGTCTCCCCACCCCAGATAGGGAATTATGGAACCAAATATATTCAAATTCTTGAATAAAACCTGACTCCGAATACTGTATTTGTTGACCCAAATATCCAGAATACTGATTATATATGGTATTCCAGATACCTGGATCTGAATAATACCATTTTTTAAAAATATGCACCTCTGTTTCTTGTATTGTGGAGAAATGTTTGATTTATTACAGTGTATAATATAATATGGATAATGGGTTGATCTATGGGCACAAGGATTTCCTCTCACAGAGTGTAGTTTGCCTATCTTCTCCTTCTCACAAAAGTCTGAATACCATGCGCCCCCCCCCCCATTCTGTTCCTGGGTGTCCCCTCTGTGAACATAAATCCTCATGCCCACAGAAAAATCTAGCATGGATCCAAGTCAATGGAAGAAGCGTTATTGTAAGAACTTCCACTTTTGAATGTATAGATGACAGATCTCTACAAAAACTTTCCATTAAAATATTCCTTCACTCAGACAAAAGTAATCTTTGTTGTTTACTAATGTATAATGAAAGAACTGGCATATATACAAACATCACTGGTAACTCAACCAAATATATTTGTAAAGCATCTTCCTGAAGTTAAAATCAACAAGGCCACTAGATGGCTAGAAGGCAGATTCCACTGATGCTGGACTCAGACCTTGGGTCTCCTTTTAGAGCAATATGCAAAGTGAAGGAGTGGCTTCAGAAGCTGCTTCATTGATATCATATTACTGGTGGAGGAGGAAGAATTGCACTTGTGCTGTTTTCTGTCAGTGTTGTATATTTATAGTCTTGGTGAAATGCTATCAGAACTCTGTATGAGGGCTATTCCTTTCTGTTTTCTTTGGAAGCTGTAGGAAAATGTTTAGGCATTGTAAAAAAAACGAAGTATTTTAAAGCTGATTATTGTCATGTAACCCAAAACACTAGGACTATTTTTTCCAGAATTGTTGTTCTTTGGCATGATGATACTTTCAGATATTTCAAGGTGGCAATTGTATGCACCGTTGAACACCATGTACCTTATTTTTGAGTAAACAAGCATAGGATTAGGATATTAACCTCTTTTTTTAAGATTATGACATTATCTTCCAGTTTATTTGTAACAGTGGTCAGTCAAGTAATGATAGTTCAAAATGGATAAGAGCAAAGCAAAATTATCTTGTAATGCATTAATATTTCTTGAGCTAAAGGAAACAATGTGTACATTTCTGTTATAAATAAATTAGCATTAAACTAAGCATACTGACTTGTTTCAACATTGATAATTAAAACAAATTGTAATCCTTCCATTCTGCCTCTTCACAGGTGTACTGGCTCTAATACTTCAGGATGCCATTGGTAAAAAGAAACATAGACCCCAGATACCTTTGTCATACAGCACTGCCACGGGGCATCAAAAATGAACTAGAATGTGTTACCAATATCTCCTTGGCCAACATTATTAGACAACTAAGCAGTTTAAGTAAGTACTCAGCATTTTTCACCAACAATGAATTATGAGCTAGAGTTGTGTTCTATTGCTAAAACACTGTTTTCAAAATACTAGCTCATAATATTTTTATTAAAAATGTCTGACAAGGTAATAACGATATGCATAACAGTGCAGTTGGGATGCCTGTAAAAGATTTTTGTTGGGGAAGGGTTTTTTTTCTTTTGTCTTGTCATCATGATCTTCCTTCCTTCCTTCCTTCCTTCCTTCCTTCCTTCCTTCCTTCCTCCCTTCCTTTGTGTTTGTTTGTTTTAAAAACTACATCCATTGTATCTATAGATGTCTGACCAACTATTATTTTTAGAATAAAATGTTATAATCATGTTGCTTAAAAATGTTGAGGATTAAGTATGTACTAAGTGCTAAATGAAGCATGAAAATAACATAAAGGCTGCACAGCATGTTTCTGGTCATTGCAGCCAAAGATGAAAGGAATGGCTAGGGCTTAACAAAAGACTGATTGGAATTGAGAGCCTAGAACGTGGTGTAATGGAGAGGACTGGTCTTGCTCTACCACTCCTGAGAAACAACCAATAAGAACAGATGGAATGCTGGGCCAGTGACAGTTCATGTTTGTTGGAAAAGAGTGAGAGGAGGGAAGGCTGAGAGAAGGCTGCAGAGATATTGCTGACTGATAACAGACCTGTTACATTGAAATATTCTCTGTTTAACCCCAGTATATTTGAGTTTAAAACCATTCATTCCTATGTTCCATCTTGTAAATAAAGTTTATTTTTGTTTTATTTAACCCCGGCTGGCTTGAAGTTGTTGACTTAGGGAAAGTATCACACACAGAGATCTCAGACTCTCTGGTTGGGACAAATGGGCCAATACAGTTAATCTAAATGGTGGCAGCATACACAAGGAAAAGTAAACTCTTAAGTTCCCTTTCCCCAGTAGCGCTGGGCAGTAGCCCAGTGAGGGGAAATAAATAGAGGGAATGGGCTGCCTGTCTGGTGGAGCCTCAGAGAGAGAAGAGAAGGGACCATGTATATATTTGAGTCAGGGCTCTCTGCCTGATAATAGAGGTTAGACAGGTGGTGTGTGGTGACTGCCCTTTACTGCTTACTGGAAGCCGCCAAACCTGTGAAGGGAGGTTTATGGTGGGTGGCAGTGTGGAAGGTGGTCTGCCATACTTTGGTTCTACAAAACTGTAATTTTTGGATACACAAATAAGTAAAATAGAAAAGAGTCCAGTAGCACCTTTAAGACTAACCAACTTTACTGTAGCATAAGCTTTTGAGAACCACAATTCTCTTTGTCAGATGCACGGAGGGTATGAAGAAACTTGTCAGATATATATAGATGGGGAGGGGGGAGTAAATGCAATCAGTAGCTTCTGATAATGGGATCAGTTTGCTTCTGATAATGAAATCACTTACTTCTGATAATGAGATAACCATTCATAGTCTCTATTCAATCCAAGTCTGACTGAGTCAAATTTGCATATGAATTCCAATTCAGCAGCTTCCCATTGGATTTTGTTTTTGAAAGGTTTCTGTTGAACTACAACGACCTTTAAGTCCTTGATGGAATGTCCTGGTAGATTGAAGTGTTCTCCCACTGGTTTCTGGATGTTGCCATTTATAATGTCAGATTTTTGTCTATTTATTCTTTTGCCCAGAGGTTGGCTGGTTTGTCCAACGTACAGAGCAGATGGACATTGTTGGCACGAGGGCATATATCACATTGGAGGATGAGCAGCTGTAAGAGCCAGAGATAGTGTAGTTGACACTATTGGGTCCTGTAATCGTATTTCCTGGGTAGATATGAGGACAGAGTTGGCATCTGGGTCTGTTGCAGGGTCTGGTACCTGTGCTGGTGACTCTGGTAGCAGATTCATGGTTGTTAGTGGAAAGTTGTTTAAGGTTGGGGGGCTGTCTGTAGGCAAGGAGGGGTCTTCCACCCAGGGTTTGTGAGAGAGAGGCATCATTTTCCAGGATGGGTTGTAGATCACTGATGATACGCTAGATGGGTTTGAGCTGGGAACTATAGTTGACAACCAGTGGTGTTCTGTTGTTAGTTCCTTTAGGTTTGTCCTGGAGTAGGCTGTTCCTGGGTACTAGTCTGGCCCTGTCGATTTATTTCCTTACTTCATTTTGTAACGTAAGGCTTGGCTGTAGACAATCGACCAAGTGATATGTTTAGAGTGGTAGCTGGAAGCATGTAGATATGAGTATTGGTCGGGTTTCCAGTATAAGGTGGTATTTATCTGTCCATTATGTAGTTGTACAGTGGTATCCAGGAAGTGTACCTGTTGTGTAGAGTGATCCAGGCTCAGGTTGATAGTAGGGTGAAAGTTGTTGAAATCCTGATGAAATTTCTCAAGGGCTTCCTTCCCATGGGTCCAAATGATGATGTCATCCAAGAATCTTAAGTACAGGAGTGGTTTCAGTGGATGGAGGCTGAGGAAGCATTACTTCAAGTCTGCCATGAATATGTTAGCTTATTGTGGTGCCATGCGTGTGCCCAGGCTGTGCCGTTAACCTGTAGATATAAGCTGTCAACAAATTTGAAGTAATTGTGAGTGAGTACAAAGTGGCAAAGTTCAGCGGTGAGGTGTCCTGTGGTTTTGTCCGGGATAATATTCCTGATGACTTCCAGTCCATCTGCATGTAGGTATACAGAGCCTCCACATACATGATTGCTAGGATGGTGTCATCTGGTAGGTTGTCAATGGACTGTATTTTCTTGAGGAAGTCAGTGGTGTCCCGTAAATAGCTGGTGTGCTGGTGGCATAGGGCCTGAGGATAGAGTACATATATCCTGAGACTTCTGCTGTGATAGTGCCAATTCCTGAAACAAATAGGTAAGATCAGTGGTTTTTTTATTTTTAAAAAAGGTACCAGTACTTATGATGTTCTCCTCTCTCAGCCTAAGTCCTAAATGCTCAAGAGGTGCCAGTACTCTGTAGCCATGTGTACCCCCTGAAAAAAGCCTAGGTAAAATCAACAGCTGCCTGCACCTGAACATTCTCTTTGATGGCTCCCATCTTTGGAACAGGCCTACCTAACCCTGTTCCACTTTTCAGACGAGATAAAAATACATATGTATGGTGTTGGATTCTTGACACTTTACTTTTCAAGGAGGTGCAGAAAGCTAAAGGTGGAAGAGGTAAAGATCAGTTCCTTCTTTTCACAGTCCGTAGAATTCAGTTCATTGTGCTCAGCCTGGCAGAGGCTTAAATGATTGGTGCTAGTGTGAAAACACTAGCACTTGGATAAAGTCAGCAGGAGAGGCTATCAAAAAGGAAATTGCAAAGGTAACCCAGACATAAACAGATTTAAGAGGAGAATGAAGGGCATAGTAAACTGGGAAATGACCCCATGCTTCACAGATAACAGTGTGGGGGTGGGGAGAGGGAGAGAAAGGTTACAGGAGACAGGTTTGGGTAGAGATCTATCACTTCTTTGAAAGCTGGATATTGAAATTTAGTAAAATCATAAATTGTCATCAGTACTATCTTTGTTATAGGAAGCAATAGATAGGTGCCATTGATTTTAAGAGTAGTTGAAGTAGTCTATGTGACATTACTTAGAAGCAAATTTTAAAGGAGATTAACTGTATGAGTCTTGGGTGGTTTATAGTAACTGTACAGATCTTTTGCAAGAAGAATTAGATACAAGTGGTTATCGACACGTCCTGCATTCTTATGTTACTACTTGGTCATAGTGCTGAATTATCTTGAGTTCATTAAGAATCTGTCTATTCATTCCCCACCCCAAAACGTAATACTTTCGAAAATGTCATTTTTAGGATAATTGCCCTGAAATATGCTTTGCTTACCTGTTCAATAGCAAAGAAAAACAGAAGCTATAAGCAGATTTGCTCCCCTCCCCCCAAATCAGTAACAAACATTTCACATGCTTTGGAATCCTACAGGAACTTTTCTGAAAAGTCTGCTTTCTACCTGAGCCATAAGGCTGTCAAGTGGAGTATGATGCTAGCCTGAACTGCCACTATTGCTAGTGCTTTTTATCTATCATTAGCATTTTAATTGATGTATCTTCTGTGCAGTCCCACATGGAAAATGTGCAGGCCAGTCATGGATGTTCTAAAGCTCCTAAAGGAGCTTTAGCCTTTTCGCGCACTTTCCCCCTGATTGGGGCTGTAAAAGGTAGAGCAAGTGGCTCCCTCCCTCAGTTCTTCTTTAGCTGCTGTTGAAGAAGGATGTGTCTTCGCTCTGTTCCTCAGGTCCTATCTGTTGATGAGAATCACAGCCCTTGACTCCTTGACTTCAACTGCTCTCTTAAAGAAATGTTCACACTGTGGAATTAAGATGACCCAATCAGATGGGCATGACAGATATCTCTGTGATGGCTCCTATTCTGCCATGGAAGTTTGCTGGGTGACCTTGGGCCAGTCACACATTCTCAGCCTAACCTACCTTACAGGGTTGTTGTAAGGACAAAATGAAGAAGAGGAGAACGATGTAAAGTGCTTTAGGTCCCAATTGGGGAGAAAGGTGAAATATAAATGAAGTTTAAAAAATATTCTATAACATCCCAGAGTATAATAGAAAACCCTTGTGGTTTTCTGTTTCTTTGCTATGGCAACCATACTGTTTGGTGAACTTGTCACTGTACACATTCTCAGTTCTAAAAAAAAATCATAGAATATATTTAGTTCGATCTAATCAGCCAAAAAGGCTATAGTGGAGATTATGGGATGTACATGGACAAAAATTACATGGGATGAGAACTGTAGTAAGGAGAAGTATTTGGTAAAGTTGAGCAAAAAAACTGGCTGAAGAATCTTTTACAGAATGCTTCCAAAGAACACTATTACTATTTTATGCTTTCTTTAATTATTCATTGTAAACAGATACCTTCTTCTTTAATTACTTTTCCTATCTACTTTCTCTTACTACCTAGAACACTCCTCCCTTCATTCCCGCCATTCTGTGCTGATAGTTACTCACTTGGCATTTACTAGATTTGTGTCAGCTGTAGCCACTAGCTTTCTGGATCCATTCATTTCATTTTGATTCTTTTTAGATCAGTGTTTTATTTTTAAGACTATCTTCAAAGCCTGTGTCACTGATTGTTTGATATCCTGTGGCAATCATTAAACAAATTTATGGGAGTTCTATCTATCTGTTAAATTTGTATTCCAGCCTCAGAGCAGCATATACTTTATCCCCTTTTCAGTCCTCTTAATAACTCTGGGAGGTAGGTTATGTTGAGAAAGTGACAAGCCTGTGGTCACCTGGTAAGCTTCATGGCTCAGTGGGGATTTGAGCCCATATTTTTTGAGTCCTGATTGGACAGTAGAAAAGAGCAAGAGTCCAGTAGCACCTATAAGACTAACAAGATTTGTGGTAGGGTATGAGCTTTTGTGAGTCACAGAAGGTGCTACTGGACTCTTGTTCTTTTCTACTGCCTCAGACAAACTAACACGGCTACCCACCCTGATTGAACATTTCATGTACTATAATGACTCATCTACTGTAGTCTTTCTGTCTTGAAAACTCCTCTAAGTTACTGTTCTAGCAGTAAGTCCTATTCCAGATTGCTGCTCTCACTATATTTGCCTGCCTGCAGTACCCTACTCTATACTGCTCTCAATGACTAGAAAAAGCAACAGGTTTTGCTGTCATTTATTACATTGTCTGTTGCAGCCTAGCAATCACCTTAAATTATTGTACTGTTGAAGGATATAAAAAGCCAGAGATCTTTGTTGGATATTTACGTGTCTATTCTTCCTTCACCAAAGACCTGATTTCAAGAGCTACAGTTAGACATTAATACCTGTAAACATTTATTTCTTTTACCAGGCAGTGAAACCTAGCGCAGACATATTTGCAATTTCCAACCATGGCTAACAAATTAAGGGCAGGCCTCATACACATTCCCTTGCTCTTCTGCAATCAACTTTAGCCATGTTTAAAGATTACACCTGCTGCAACTTTAACTAGGGCTAATGCTGATTACGGTTCTCATTGTAGCCGTTGTTTGCAAATACTGGTTAAGAGGGAGTGGTTATGTCAGCCATGCTTAAAATAGGATGTAATCCTTAACCATGTTTAAGCTTACTGGAGAAGGAGGGAGATTTATGAGAGGGGTCACTCCTGATCTTTTAAACGGATCTGGGATTTTTATGTCTGAACAAAACTTGCTTAACTAGTAACAAAGCCCATTGTGGGGAAAAATACAACGGGCTCTAGAAAAGGGAGGGCGGGCAAGCAGACATTGCCTCCTCCTCCTCCTCCTCCTCCTCCTCCTCCATGAGTGATCCCGGCCAGGTGAAGGGGGCCTGGCATTGCCTCCTGCTTCTTGCCAGATTCTAGCAGGGTGAAGAGAGGGCGGGCATTGACTCCTGCTCTGTGTCTGATTCCAGCAGGATGAAGGTGGGGGGTGGGCCCTGCTGCCTGATCCGCTCCTGATCCCAGCTGGGTGAAGAGGGGGTTGGACATTACATCCTGCTCCATACCTAATCCTGGCTGGGTGAAGGTGGAGGGCAGGCATTGCCACCTGTTCCATGCCTGATCCCAGCCGAGTGAAGGAGTGGTGAGCATTGCTACTTGCTCCGCACTTGATCCTGGCTGGGTGAACGAAGGGCAGGCATTGCCACCTGTTCCACTCCTGATCCCAGCTGGGTGAAGGGTGGCAGGCATTGCCACCTGCTCCACACCTGCTCCAGGCTGGGGAGTGGGTATCGCCTCCTTCTTTGTACCTGACCCCAACTGGGTGAAGGGGGGCGGGTGTTACTGGCTGCTCCACACCTGATCCTGGCCAGGTGAAGGCGGGGGTGGGCATTGCCACTTGCTCTGCTCCTGATCCCAGCTGGGTGAAGGCAGGGAATGGGCATTGCCATCTTCTCTGCTCCTGATCCCAGCTGAGTGAAGGGGGGGAGGGTATTGCCACCTGCTCCCATCCTGATCCTATCTGGATGAAGGGGAGCAGGTATTACCACGTGCTTTGTGCCTGATCCCAGCTGCGTGAATGGGGGGCAGACATTGCCTCCTGCTCTGTGCCTGATTCTGGCTGGGTGAAGAGGAGCATTATCTCCTGCTCTGCTCCTGATCCCAGCTGGGTGAAGGGGGAGCAGGCATTTCCTCCTTCTCCGCGCCTGATCCCAGGCCGGTGAAAGTGGGGGCAGGCATTGTCCCTTGCACCATGACTGATTGCAGCTGGGTTAATGGGGATGGTCATTGCCACCTGCTATCCTCCTGATCCCAACTGGGTGATGGCGGGGGGCCCAGGCATTTCCCCCTGCTCTGTGCCTGATCCCAGCTGGGCGAAAGTGGGGGGTGGACATTGCCACCTGTTCTGCTCCTGATCCCAGGTGGGTGAAGGCCTGGGGTGGGCATTGCCTTGTGCTCCACTCCTGATCCCAGCTGAGTGAAGGCCGGGGCCGGGGAGGCATTGCCACCTGCTCCGTGCCTGATCCCAGCCTGGGCTTCCTGCCACAGCGCGCTCTCTGAAGGAACATACTTAGCCGTTTATATAGTAGGATGTTTTCCAGTTCATGTAGCTTTTCCTTTAATGTTTTTCTCTGTGCTAAGACAGCCAAGGTATCAGTCATTTTGGGTGTGCCTGCACCAATTGCTTTTCCTGGGCTGTGTCCATGATCAGCGGGCCATTCTGCACCTCATCTTAATAGTGTCCCTCATTATAGGATTTCACTTTCAGAGGAGCTTTTTTGAAAAAGTGTAATAGAGGTATTAACTTGTCCCCCTGCTTGCAGAGGAGGGGAGTAGTAATTTACTTGCAAGTAAGTGCCTCCATGTGAATGCGTGCCCTTACCCAGATAGCTTATTTCATGTAGACAACACTTCTTTTGTGTGCATTAAACTGAAGGGAGAGAGATTATATGTCTGGCAGGTGCATTTTATAATGGACTTTATGATTTTACAGAAATCATGTTTTCTCCAGTACCTGCTCCTGTTAATGAACCCTATAGAGAGACAGAGAGTAATAATAGTTTTAACTTCTCATTTGGAGGTGTGACCAGAGATCATAGTGGATCATACAAGTGGTACTTTAACAGAAGAAAGAAAGAAATTGCTGAATTAAGTCGGTAAATAACCAAGTGGGAGAGCCTTGGCACTAAATGATTGAAATTGGGATGTGGTGAGCATTTTCATGTCAGTTTTTGTTAGTATTTCCTACTGATTAAAATGTATTTGGAAAGAAGATAATTCCCAGTGGTAGATTTAACTTAGTTTTTTCCCAGCTGGGAACAACTGGGAGCTGCTTTAGAGAAATCTGTTACTCACATAGGTTATTCAGTATGCTTTACTCTGTTTTCTGCATTACCACATTAGTAGCATGATTACATTAGGTGTTTCTCTGAAGTTTCAAATATACAAGGATGATATCAAATCTCCAGTTCTCCTGCACTGATATTGCATGTAGCTTGCTTGAGATCTTCTTTTCATTGTATCAGTTGTACAGTAACAGCACATGAAAAGGTTATTTATTCTTTCCTTTGCTTTTTCTTTTAATCTCTATCCCATTATCTTACTGGTTATCCTCTTACGGGTATTATGTACAATGCTGTTTTAATTACTGTTTGGATTTTTGTAAAGCTGTTTTTATTATTTGGCAGCTTTCTTGCAGAAGTATTATACAGAAAGGTATAAATATTTAAAATAATTAGCTACCAGAAGCTCAGACACAGTCTTTGGCACTATGAAGGCTGAGGTTTTAAATGCCTTTTAAACAGAGGTAGCATGCTATGTAGTTTGAACAGTGTGGTCTCTACTCCAACCTTCTGTTGAGAGACTAAATCCAAGAGGTCTTCTAAATGCAGCTATTTCATATGAGGCAACAGAGAAACAGCATTTAAACCCAAATAAACTTCCAGAATCTTGCAACAAATTAGGGAAATGAGGCTGTAATGACTTCCCCCTGCCAAAAAGTTTGTATGTTTTGTTTCAGTTCTTCCTGCAGAGGCAGTGGTGGGCAATCCGGAAGCATCTTGTTTTCCTTAATGGCAAGTCTAGGGCTTTTTTTGAGGGCAAATGCTCCGGAACGGTGTTCAAGCAGCTCTAGAATCTGCCCACGTGATTCCTTCCTCCTTCCGCCCCGCAGGCTCTGCAGAGAAGGCTAAGCTGCCTTGAGTTCATTCTGCTTTCTTGAGTGAATGAGAGAGAGAGAGAGAGAGAGAGAGAGAGAGAGAGAGAGAGAGAGAGAGCAGACGCTGCTTGGGCCTGGTCGGGGCTCTGCAGGGGAGTTCATTCTGCTTTCTTTTCATTCCTCTGTAAGAGAGAGAGAGAGAGAGAGCAAGCTGGGGCCCAGTGCAGGCTCTGCAGAGGAGATTTAGCTGCTTTGAGTTCATTCTGCTTTCTTTTCATTCCTCTGTGAGTGAGAGAGAGCAAGCTGGGGCCCAGCACAGGCTCTGCAGAGGAGGGTTAAGCTGCTTTGAGTTCATTCTGCTTTCATTCAGGTTTCTGTGCATGTGTGTGCTGCTTTGACTTTATTCTGTTTTATTTTCTTTCTGGGTGGGTGGGTGGGGCTGTGGGTGTATGTGTGCTACTTTGACTTAATTCTGCTTTCTTTTCATGGGGGGGTAGGGGCTGTGTGTGTGGGGCTGCTTTGAGTTCATTCTGCTTTCTTTTCATGGGGGTGGGTGGGGCTGTGCATGTATGTGTGTGTGTTGCTTTCATTCTTTTGTTGACTGAAGTTGACATTGTTATGGTTCCCACAGCTTTTGAATGAATGCAGATTGAGTTTGTGTTAGTTAAATATATCAGTTATGGTTATTTGTATTAGTTAAAATATCAGTTATGGTTATTCCAGTTTTATGCTAGGAATGGATAGCTGTGTCCAAGTCACAGAAGGCTTTCATCAATATATCCATCAGCATATAGGTGTTCTTATGTCTTAATAGCTATAACTCAAATGGTTCTCCCCATCCTCAGCTGATTAACATCACTGAAATTGCAGTGGACATACGGGTGTTAAGGAAGTTTTTATGAATATTGTTTGTCTGTGACATTGGAATATTTATGAGCATTTCACAATGTCACAACAGCTTAGCCATTGGTAAGGTAGAGTTGTCAGGCAACCAAAAAAAAGCCATTTAAACTAAGTATAAATCTAATGCAGCTAAAGTTGAGTATCTAATTTTGAATTACTCTCATAAAGCAAAACCCTCCCTGAACATTTGAAAATTCAATATTCATTAGATTTTCAGACTCTGTGGAATTTTGAAAAAGAATTTTGGATTTTTTTTCCATGCTGGCAGAGGGAATCTGTTAGAATTTAGATTTGTGAGATGGGTTTTGGATTTTTAGAGGCCCCCTCCTTGTATATTTTAAAATATGATTCCAAAGAAATGAAATGTTTGGGAAAGGAAATGGAAGGTTTCACTGTTCGTAGAGGATACAGAAAGTAAACAAATCCTTTCTCATAATAGTGTAATTTTCAAAGCTTACTAACATTTATCTCATCATAATACATTGTGCTGGGTTCCAGGAAGCGGCATCACTTCTGGGAGTGACGGCACTTCTGGAAGTGATGTCATCACGCATTTCCAGGAGTCCGCACACATGTGATAATAGAGAGTTCCACCACCTCTTTTCCCAGAAAAAATGCCCTGGGCCAGTCTATCTTCACTCATCATGCAACCAATTGGATCGATAGGAGAGAGATTGAGCCCTTAGTGTTAACTCTGTTGATGGGCATGAGTGCATGTTTTTCTTCAGAGCTTCTTAGCAATGGCATTGGCATTGAGTGGTTCATAGAGATCAAATAGCAAAAGGGTTGCTTTGTACTGAAGAGGGGAGCAGCGGACGGCATGGTGCCATTGGGGCCAACATTGCCATCCCATTCTGTGCATTTTTACACACAATGCAAGGAAAGGCCAGAAAAATCCATGCAGTTGTGCACATGTGGGTCTGAGGAGGGAGGGATCTCATTCAGCCTCCAAACCCCTGGCTGCTGCAAAGATCCATGTTGTACAGATTAGGTTAAGATTGGAACGAAAATTGGAAAATACAGTATAGAGAACCATTAAAATTGGAAAGAAAAAGCAATTATTAAAGGAGAACTGCACTGAGGAGGCGCCTTCCCCAAGCACTCTTTGGGGTCCATAAACACAGAACCTATTGCATGCTCTTAAACTTGGTGGGTTGATGGTTCAGAGGGGGAACTGTGTTTTGTGCAATTTTGGTGCTGTTGCATGCAAAAACAGCTGCCCCAGAGTCTCATTTCTACACACTCTTTGAAAAGAACAATGTGCATCTGCACATGGGCAGCCAATGCTTTCCTTGTGCATGTGCAATGGACACTAATTCAGAATGTCTGCTGCTTCACCTAGATTAGCTGACAAGAAAACAAAGAAAAACCCCAAACAGATCTGAGCTGAGCCGATATTGCCCCAGCCGGAAAAAACAACAAATAGAAAATTTCTCGGTGCACCCCCCTAGTTCAGACCCTATCTTTAAATGTTCACTGTTTTAGTATGCTTACACACAAGGCAGGCTCTTGAGATGGGATCCCCTCCAGTCTTTCACAAAGGCTCAGACCCTATCTGATCTAAGTTGATAATGTAGCAACTTTTTCTCACTCCCCCTCCATTCTGGTTTCTTTAGCCTTCTGTGGGCCCTTATTTGATTGGCTGTTATCTGCTCTGTGTATAATCCCAACTGAACAGGTGACTGTCCTTTGCCCATCACTCACAGGCACCTAAAATATGGTGGGGATAATGCTAGGGAAATATGTCTCAAATAATAATAATAATAACAACAACATTCAATTTATATACCGTCCTTCAGGACAACTTAATGCCCACTCTGAGCAGTTTACAAAGTATGTTGCTATTATCCCCACAAAACAGCCTGTGAAGTGGGTGGGGCTGAGAGAGCTCCAGAGAACTGTGACAAGCCCAAGGTCACCCAGCTGGCTTCAAGTGGAAGAGTGGTGAATCAAACTCAGGTCTATCAAGTGGAAGAGTGTGGAATCAAACCCAGGTTTCCAGATTAGAGTCCCGCGCTCTTAACCACTACACCAAACTGCCTCTGAAAGGAAGTTCCACATATGCTAACCACATAAAAGATTGTTTCCAGAAGTAAACACCAGTCTCACTTCAGAATCTCCCGGAGAAGATTCACCAATGTGGTATCAACTGCTTGGATATGCTTTATAAGGGAGATATCCTAGTCCCAGACCATTTAGGCCTGAAAGTCAACAGCAACACTTTAAATTGTGCCCAGAAACAAACTGGAAAACAATGCTGATCTTTGAGCACTGGCAAAATATGCTCATGCTTTGAGATCTTCACTGAAGAGAAGCAGTATAAAAATTGAATAAATAAATTATGGCACATCCTGATTAACAGCTTGACTGTGGATCAGCTGAAGTTTCCAAAGACTTTTTAAAGACAGCCCCATGTAGAATGTGTTATAGTAATCTAAGATGGAAATTAATAACAACAACATTTGATTTATATACCACCCTTCAGGACAACTTAATGCCCACTCAAAACAGTTTACAAAGTACGTTATTATTATCCCCACAACAAAACACCCTGTGAGGTGGGTGGAGCTGAGAGAGCTCCTAGAAGATGTGACGGACCCAAGGTCACCCAGCTGGCTTCAAGTGGAGGAGTGGGGAATCAAACCCGGTTCTCCAGATTAGAGTCCCGCGCTCTTAACCACTAGACCAAACTGGTTCTGCTAAAGCACAAATCACTATGATCATTCTTTTCCAGGAGCTGTAGTTCATCTACGGTCTTCCTGTGCAGTCCCACATGGGACTGCGCACACGCAGGCCTGCCGATACCGGAGATTTTAATAGCTAAAAACCACCAGGGGGCGCTCCCGCCTCCCAGCGCGCATGCGCGGCCGCTTTCCCGCCGAAACGGCTCTTAAGAGGCGGAGCGCCCCTCACATACCCTCAGTTTCTCTTTCGCCGCCGATCGTTGAGGTTTACAGCTTTCTTCGTTCGCGATGTCTGAGAAGGCCTTGTTTAAGCGTTGCGAGACCTGCAATCGTAAGATGACAAGGTCGGATGGTCATTCCGTTTGCTTATATTGCCTTGGAGAAACACACAACACTCAGGCGTGCAAGCATTGCCGCGCGTTTACCTCCAAGGCCAGGGCGGAACGGGCGGATCGTTTGCATGCCTTCCTCTGGCAGTGTGCGATGTCGGTCGAGGACCCTCCACCGAAGTCTTCGTCTGCTCCGTCTGCGTCCTCTCGTCCTCCTGTGGTGTCGGGTTCCAAGACTCCTCGTTCACAACCGTCTCCGAGTCGCTCGGAGTCGAGGCCCGAGAGGATCCCTTCGGGTCGGAGTTTGTCGGAACCGACCGCTTTGGTTCCAAGACATTTGGCAAGTCGACCTCCTTCGATCTCGTCGGCTGTCCAGGCTTCACCTGCCCATGGAGCCCATAGAAGTTCGACCCCGTCGGTTCCGAGGTCGACTCCTCCAACTCATACAACCTCTACGGTTCCGACGACTTCGGATCCCTCTGTAAGGTCGAAGACCGTTCCTGAAAAGAAGAAGAAAAAGCATAAGCATTCCAGTAAGCATGATAAGGCAGTGTTGGAAGGTTTACTCACCTCTCCCCCGTCGGTTCCGATCGACTCCACTCCTGTCCAAGTGGAGCAGCAGGCAGAAGCGAGTGATCGTCCGCAGTCCAAGACTCCTCCGGACCGGGAGGCTCAGGACGACGACGTCATACTCCTCGAGAAGCCTCTTACACCTTCGGGTCGGGCCCGATCGGCCTCCTACGAATCAGGCTCGGTTCGGTCGGTTCGGAGTCGACAGAGTCGGTCTACCCGTCGCTCTAGCTGTCGGAGCCCGCCGCGGTCCTACCGGAGCCGATCCAGGGAGAGTCGACGTCGGGATGAACCTGTTCCTCGTTACTTTAGTAGGGAGAGTTCATACTACTCTGACCGACATTATAGAGGTGCTTCGTTGTCTCCCTCATTTCGAGTCGGTTCCAATGTTGGATATGACCCGTCCCGCCTCCCGTCGGATCGGGTCTCTCCGCGGCCCCGGGCCCGCTACAGTGTTTCTCCTTTGTCGGAGTCGCCTGAAAGGGAAATTGGGCCATCTGATGAGGCTTCGCCCACTGATGATTTTCGGGCCTGTAACGAGTTGCTCCAAAGAATGGCGAAAGCCTTGGACCTTGAAGTGACTTCCACTGAATCTAAATTTACTGATAAGATATTGCAACATATCTATTCGGGATCTACTCCCTCGATTGCCTTTCCCCTTATAGAGGGGTTTGCTGATCTTTGGAAGAAACTGCAGTCTCGACCTGCGTCTGCTACCGCCACTAACCGGAAGGTGGAGAGCTTGTACAGGACCAAAGATGATGCTCATCCGTTCCTGGCCGTTCACCCTCCTCCATCCTCACTTGTCACTGAGGAGATGCAAGCTTGGCCTCGCCAGGGCTCTCTGTCGGCTCCAACTGACAAGGATAGTAGAAAGATCGATGCCTTGGGCAGGAAGTTGTGTACTTCAGCTACGTTTGGCATCAAAGTGGCGAATTATGCCGCGATGATGGCGGCCTATCAACTGTTTTTATGGAAGAAGGTGGCGTCTTTTCTTCCTAAGATTCCCGAAGACCAGCGCACCTTGCTTCGGGTCATTCAGGAGGAGGCTGTCCGCCTATCCAGACACCAGATCCATGTTGGGCGAAGTATGGCTGACACCGCATCTAGATCGCTCCTCTCCTCGGTGGTACTGCGCAGGTACGCCTGGCTTCGCACGACCGCCCTCCCAGTGGAGACGAGGAACAGGGTTGAGGACCTGCCGTTCGAGGGCACCACCCTGTTCTCAGAGAAAACTGACGAGTTCCTCTCTAAGAAGAGGACCGACCGTCTGACAGCCCGCTCGTATGGGGTTCTACACCAGCCATCGCAGCAGTCTTCTCGCCCATACTATCGTTCCTTCCAGCGTGGCAGACAACACCGCTATCAGCCCTGTCAAGGGTATGCTTACCAGCCGCGCAGGAACTACCAGAGCCCACAATCTGCCTTTCCCAGACGGAGGCAGGGCCAACGTCCCAAGCCTGGTTCCCAACAGCATCAGGCCAAGGACCAGGACCAATTGCATAAGCAATTCTGACAATCACAGGGACCTGACCCCACATTTGGGGACAGGCTTAATGCTTTCTTGAATGCATGGTGTTCAATTTGTTCCGATGTTTGGGTTTTGTCTATTATCCAGTTTGGTTATAAAGTTGAATTTCTTGGTTTACCTTACCTACGTCTCCCTGTGTTTTCTTCTGACCCCCCTCGTTCAGAGATCCTGGGGGAGCTCTCAGCTCTATTGCAGAAAGGGGCTATAGAGGAGGTTCCGGTTGCTTCAGCTGGTTTGGGATTCTATTCCAACCTGTTTCTAGTGGAGAAGAAGGATGGTGGGCTTCGGCCTATCCTGGATCTCAGGGGATTGAATAAATTTATACGAGTTCGTAAATTCAAAATGGTTACTTTACAAATGGTTTTGACTTTGTTACCCCGACAGTCGTGGGTTGCAGTCCTGGATCTGAAGGATGCGTACTTTCATATTTCAATTTTCCCTGAGCACAGAAAGTTTTTACGTTTTGTCTATGGTCAACGTGTTTTTCAATACAATGTTTTGCCCTTTGGGTTGGCCACTGCACCTAGAGTGTTCACTAAGTGTGTGGCAGTGGTGGTGGCTCATTTACGCCTCCAGGGCTGCCAAATCTTTCCTTATCTGGATGACTGGCTCTTGGTTGGTGATTCTGCTGAATCTGTGTCTAATCAGGTGTATCTCACTTTAAATTTATGTTTACACCTGGGTCTTTTTGTTAATCAGAAGAAATCCAAGTTGACCCCTGTGCGCTCCATCCAATTTATTGGAGTAATTTTGGATGGTGTTAGGGATGCAGGCTTCTTACCTACAGAGCGTGCTTCAAAAATTAAGAGGCTTATTTCGACCCTTCAGAGGTGTCGTTTCCAATCTGTTCGCTTTATCCAGACCCTTTTGGGTTGCATGGCTTCTACTACAGCAGTGGTTCCACTGGCCAGGTTATTTATGCGACCCTTCCAATTGTGGTTCAATTCAGTGTTCTCACCGGCCCGTGATTCTCAAAATAGGAGACTTTCCGTCCCTAGGGGGGTGGTGTCCTCCCTGGAGTGGTGGCTGGATGATGCTAATTTATTTAAAGGGGTGGAGTTTGGTTTTCAACAAACTCATCTGTCAGTTACTTCAGATGCTTCCCTTTTCGGTTGGGGGGCTCACTGTGCTGGCTTTTATGCCCATGGGTTATGGTCTGAGTCTGAACGTGAGGAACATATTAATATTCTTGAGTTACGGGCAATTTTATATGCATTGATCTCCTTTTCAGATGTCGTGCGGAACAAGTCCGTTCAAGTCCTGACAGACAACATGACGGCAATGTTTTACATCAACAAGCAAGGTGGCACGGCGTCTGTGGCTCTCTGCACAGAGGCGATGAGACTCTGGAAGTGGGCCATAGATCATGCTGTGTGGCTGCATGCAGTTCACATCCCGGGGGTACAGAATTCCATGGCGGACCACCTGAGCAGACTCCACAGGGAAAACTACGAGTGGTCCCTCCAGGACAAGTATCTCGCCCCTATCTTCTCAGAATGGGGGACTCCAGAGTTGGACCTCTTTGCGACAGTGGAAAATCGCAAGGTCCTAGCTTATTGTTCCAGAGGAGGAGTAGGCCCAGAATCAAGTGGGGACGCGTTTCAATTAAGTTGGTCAGGTCCCCTGTGCTATGCCTTTCCTCCGTTCCCGCTTCTGGCACGGGTCCTCAGCAAGGTCCAGAGGGACAGGGCGTCCATCATCCTGGTGACCCCGTATTGGCCGAGGCAACCCTGGTTTCACTCCCTTCTGAGTCTGCAGACTCAATCAATCCGTCTCCCGGTGGTTCCCGATCTCCTGACCTGCGGGGGGGTTCTTCACCATGACATCAGGAGACTCAAACTCACGGCGTGGTTGATCAGGCCGGGGCTGCCTTCTCCGAGGCTGTGACTAATGTTCTCTTAAATGCTAGACGTTTGTCTACCAGGCAGTCTTATGCCCTTAAGTGGGACAAATTTTCTGTGTGGTGTAGTCGCAGGGGTTTGGATCCTTTTGAGTCCACCCTTTCTGATATTTTGGACTTTTTGTGGGAGGTGAAACAGGAGGGTTTGGCCAACTCCTCAGTCAAGGTTTATCTGGCAGCCATCTCTGCTTTTCACCCTCCAGTGGATAGAAAATCTGTTTTTTCCCACTATTCTGCTAAATTATTTTTACGGGGGTTGAATAATTTGTTTCCCCCTGTGCGGGCTTTGGTCCCTCAGTGGTCATTGCCCCTGGTTCTGACTCGTTTGATGTCTAAGCCTTTTGAACCCTTGGCTTCCTGTCCACTCCGTTTTTTGTACATGAAAGTGGCCTTTTTGGTTGCGGCTACTTCAGCCAGGAGGGTTGGGGAGCTAGCGGCGTTATCCTGAGAGCCCCCTTATTTGAAATTCCACCCTGAGAAGGTCGTGCTTCGTACAAAGGTCGAATTTTTGCCTAAAGTGGTATCCCGTTTTCATTTGTCTCAAGAATTGGTTCTACCGGTTTTCTTTCCAACTCCGGCTTCTGAGGCAGAGACGGCCCTTCATTCTTTGGATGTTCGCAGGGCCATTTTATTTTATTTGGATAGGGTGAAACCGTTTAGGATTGACTCTAATTTATTTGTTTGTTTTGCTGGACAGAATAAGGGTACCCGGGCCTCGTCTCAGACTATCTCTAGATGGGTGGTCCAGGCTATACTGACTTGTTATTCTGCTGCTAACTTACCTTGTCCTTTGGAAGTGCATGCCCACTCCACCAGGTCCCAGGCGTCGTCAGCGGCTCTCTTCAGGGGTGTTCCACTCCAGGACATCTGCAGAGCGGCGATGTGGGCCTCGGCGGATACTTTTGTGAAGCATTATGCGCTGGACATTCTAGATAGAAAGGAGACAGCGGTGGGCACAGCTGTTCTGCACTCCATCTTTGAGTGATGCCTTGGCGTCACCTCCACCCAGGTATTTAGCTTTGGAATCTTCCCATGTGGGACTGCACAGGAAGACCGTAGATGAAAAACAGGTTTTACTTACCATAACTGTTGTTCATCTAGGTCTTCCGTGCAGGCACACATGCCCTCCCTCCTTCCCCGCTAACTCTCTTGGTACTTACCTTGCAGGGGGCGGCGAAAGAGGAACTGAGGGTATGTGAGGGGCGCTCCGCCTCTTAAGAGCTGTTTCGGCGGGAAAGCGGCCGCGCATGCACGCTGGGAGGCGGGAGTGCCCCCTGGTGGTTTTTAGCTATTAAAATCTCCGGTATCGGCAGGCCTGCGCGTGCGCAGTCCCATGTGTGCCTGCACGGAAGACCTAGATGAACAACAGTTATGGTAAGTAAAACCTGTTTTTGGTTGATAGAATGTTCTCCAAGTCACAAATGCTCTTTCTGCATCTATAGCCAAAACAAGAGCCAGCAGCATCTCCACTTAGTGATTCTGACCTTTTAGGGGAGTACAACCCCATCCAGTGTCAATTGAAAACCAACCATCTCAATGGTCTAGCAAGTTGCCTATCAATAATAATTTTTTTGTACCTGGATTCAGTTTCAATATATTAGCTTTCATTCATCCATTTCTGACTCTAGGCACTAATTCAGAATGTCTGCTGCTTCACTGGATTAGCTGACAAGAAAAAAAGAGTGTTATCTGCATATTGTTGACACCTCATTTAAAGTATCCTGTTGACCTCTCCAAAAGGTTTCTTGTAGACAAATTAGACATCTGTGGAGCTTCATAGCATAAATGCTACATTGCAAAGCAATAGTAGTCTATCAGTGCCATTTTCTGGAATTAATCTGCTAATTAGGATTGGAACTCTGGAGTGAAGTCTCTCTCATTCTTAATGCTAAATGACCATTCCTGTACCTTTCCACTGAATGCCTGTTCAGTTAGGGTTGTATGTAGAGCGTATAACAGCCAACCAGGGCCTATGGAAGGCTGAAGAAGCTAGATGGGTTGCTGGCAAGAAAAAGCTATTACACTGTCAGCTTAGATCAGATAGGGTCTGAGCCTTCTAAGGAAAAAATTTTTTATCTTGAAAGTGCTTTGCAAACATGTCATAACAAGCAGCCAAAATAATAGTCTTGAGACTTGGCATTCAAAACATTCCAGAATACTGAATTCAGGGAATGAACTGCCATGGTCATACAACAATTATGATGAACTTTGATAGTTCTTAGGAGAACAAATATACCTAGATGTGGTCATGTGTACGGCCTGGGCCCTCCAGAGATTAACCAGGGTTTGGCAGGGGCACCAGTGATCTTAGCCAGAAATTCCCTTGGAAACAATCATTTGTGATAGAATGGGCTACAGGACTTGAATACTGTCAGTCATATTTCTGTATTGCCAAAGATGAATGCCTATCAAATTCAACTATCCACAGGCAAGGTAGAGATTTCTGCATACTTGGATTTGGGGCACCTGCCTTGATCTGCAGAAAAGTATTGCTTTATAAATTAAAAGAAGCCCTATATCAAAATGAATGAGCCAGGGAATGTTGAAGGAAGTTGAATGTCAATAATGGAAGGGGGGGAACAGAGGAGGGGAGAGAGTTCTGTTCAAATCTGTTCAATAATTTACAGTATCTTGGAGAAGGATGTGCATCACCCCAGCCCACCTCCAACCCCAGGGGTAAAAAAGCTACCAGCTTTTAAGGGCTTAGTCACCTTGAAGTGAATAGAGTTCTAGGAAAGATTAACTAGAATGCAGGGATCCTTTCACTATTCCTAATTAATCCCACGCCTTGGGAGTCTTTAAGTTGCAAAGAGAACTCTTTTCTAAAGAAGATTGTCAGATCCCACCCACCCCCTTTGACAATTGATAAAGTTCTTGGGAGGAGGAGGAATCAAAACTAGGGATGTGCGTTTCAGGTTTCCAATTTGGGGAAAATGCCTGAATTGGACCCAATCCATAAAGATTGGGGGTTCCCAAATCAAAGCTTCCTGAAGTGATTTGGGTCACTATGGGAAGGACTCCCTCCCACAACCCTACTTACCTGAGCCTTCCCAGCTGTGGAGGCGATGGCACGGACGGTGGCAGAGCTGGCTCTGGCCTTCCGGACCCTGCTGCCCAGCTGGTCATGGTGGCGGAGGCGCTGGCTGCAGCCTTCCCCCACCGCCTAGCTGGCTGCTGTGGAGGTGGCAGCAGTGGCTTGGGTGGCAGAGGAGCCGGCTCTGGCCTTCCGGACCTCCCACCCCACCCAGCTGGCCACTGCACAGGCAGTGGCATTAGCAGTCCAGCTGGGCTTCCCTCCTGTCCCGAGAGTTAAATGAGGTGGGGGACTGGGTGGGGTGGGGGTGGAGGGGCTGGGACAATGGTTACCCCCCCCCCCTTTGGTATGCTCCAAATCTTTACAGAGCATACCATAGTGATTTAAAGACCCAAATCCTGAAGCGGCTTGCTGCTTCGGGGTTTGGGTTATTCGGGAACAGATTCCTGCTTCAGGTAAACCCGAAGCAGGAAACTCAGATTTTTCCTCAGTGCACACCCGTAATCAAAACTGGGATTGGGAGATGTATACTGGTTTCCCAAAATGCTTCTGTACTTGTGTTGTCCTGCACATGGGCAATAAGCAGCTCTGGAAATTGGGGGAATTTCTCTACTTCCAGGACAACTGACATTCATCCTAGATGAGCAAGGAAAGAACTCAGCAGAATTATACTATTGCAGTATTAGCAAAATATCCAAATTGTTTGCCATTTTATACCCATCTCTTATATCTCTTCAGAGCCGCTGCTGCCACCCCGCTGAAACTTGTATAGGTTGCATATTAGAGTCTTTCTACAAAATATTTTTTACACATGTTCTTTTCGTGTCAGGAGACACAATGTTAGCCAGGAAGAGTAGTTTTAAATGACAGAACTGGTGGAGATCGCTCCGGAGGGGGCAGGTTCTCTCACAGCTCTCTGGCATCTCCCCCCTCTGTACCTTTTGCCCTGCTGAGGCTCAGTTAATTCAAAGTCTTAAGCAGTGAGGGTGGCAGGGTAAAAGCTCCAGAAGGGGAGACAGTCCAGCACGCAAGAGGCAGCGGAGAGCTGTGAGAGAATCCATTCCCTCCAGCACAATCTCTGTCGGCTCTGTCTTTCAGAACTATGCTTCCCAGCTAACATTGTGTCTCCCGATACTTGACAGACATGTGCCCTGGTGTCTCATGTAGAGAGACTCTTAGTGTTAATGTATTTTAAGATTTGATGGAGGACTGCTCTTTGATAAGACTTGCTGATGTGAGAGATTTTGAAGTGAGTCAGTAAAGAGAAACAATTATACATATGAGCTGTAAGCCGTTTAATGACAGGAATTAGCCTCTATTTATGTACTGTTGCCTTGTGGGAAATCCTAGGTCTGTATGCAGAAAGAAGTATAATGCTCAATGGGATTCTTTGGGAAAATGAACAAGAAATAGCTGTGGCATTTTGAAATGAATGTATTTATGTGTCACTTTCCTACTTACAATTCAGTGTGTGTGTGTGTTTTCTAAAGAAAATGTGATAAACATCCCTTCAAAGAATTGTTCAACAGGACTGCTTGAAACCTTAGCAAAATACAGAACATTTAGCCAAGATGGTTACATTTAAGGTTGCTAAGTGTTCTGTGTTTCAAAATAACACATGCTATGCAACTGACCCCCATTCTGCTGTGTCCTTTTTCTATCTAGCAAATTGTCCTTTGACAATCCTAGTGGTATTAATTTAGGAATGAAGACTGGAAATGTTTTAGATTTCCCATCACTTAATTAACCTATAGAAAGTCCTGGAATCAACTCTGATTTGCAAATACATAATTCTTCTTAAACCCTTCTTTGTTGTTTTCATTTATAATGTCTAGATTAACACAATAATAGCTTTGAATATTTGGCATCATATTTTTACAGAAAATCCTGCAGCTTTCTCCTGTGTTAATTTTAAAGAAAACCCTAGCAAAATAAATATGCTGGTGGTACCTTGCATTTTCAAAATTAAGTTATTTCTTAACTGTCTTCTTGGTAGGAAACCTGGCTGCTATTATTGTGGCAAATATTTTATAATCGACATTCAGCAATGATATAGGTCTATAGTTCTTTTCTTTTTTCTAAGGTCTATAGTTCTTGATTTCTTTGGGGTCTGTATCCTCTTTATGGATTAATGATATAGTTGCTTCGTTCTATGAATCTGGAATCTTTCCTCCTTCATAATTTTTTTTCCAACAGCTGTGTAATGATTCCAAGTAAATGTGTGCATGTATCTTTAAATGCTTGGTTTCAGCTAGGTGAAGAGTAGGGGTGAAAGAGAGGAATGAGTGAGCGATATGATTGGTTGACTGAGATTGTGGGCGGAGTGAATGCAGTTTAGACTGGGAGAGAAAAAGAAAGGTTTCAGTCAGAAGAAAGCAGGCTAGCTGTGTGCTGCCTGAATATGTTGAAGTGTTTATGAGAGAAATATAACCTGTGTGGAACCTGAACTGAGCATGTTTGTGAAAGGACACTCAGTCAGGGAAAGAGAGGCCAGCTGTGTGCTGCCTGAGCAGGTTTAATATTTCTGTGAATGAGAGTCAGAGAAAGAGAGGCTAGCGGTGTGCTGCCTATATTTGAAGTATTTGTGAGAGAACTATTGAGTCTAGTGAAGGAGGCTAACTGTGTTTGAAGCCTTAGAAGAGATCTGTGTGAATGAGTTTATAGGAAGTAACTTCAAGAACTAAGAACTACTTTTATGAAACCAATACGCTTCTTGAAAAATAAACATTTATTTTGGTTGTTGTGGGTTTTCCGGGCTGTATTGCCGTGGTCTTGGCATTGTAGTTCCTGACGTTTCGCCAGCAGCTGTGGCTGGCATTGCCAGCCACAGCTGCTGGCGAAACGTCAGGAACTACAATGCCAAGACCACGGCAATACAGCCCGGAAAACCCACAACAACCATCGTTCTCCGGCCGTGAAAGCCTTCGACAATACATCGAAACATTTATTTTGTTTTGTTATATCCCAGTGTAGCTATATCTCATTCATATCCTCAGGGCCACATAGAACCACGAAGGAGCCTGACACTTAAACACGTTACCAAAAGGGAAATTTGAATAAAATATTTTGGAGTAATATATTCCTGGTGGCAGCAAACTACCCAGAGGGTGTAAGGGGAAGATTAAAAGAAAAATCTACCCTAAAGAAAGTAAAGGTCATAACAAGCTGTTTGAAGGGTATTGCCAAGCATTCTTCAAATGTTTTATAGTATTCCAACGGGAGTCCATCCAGTCCTGGTGATTTTCATCTATTTTGGTTTGCAATTGCTTCAGTTATCTCCCTTGTAGTAAATGGTTTGTTCAATATTCTGCATTGCTCATCCGTTAATTTCATATTTGTAGTTAATTTCAGATAGTGCTTCTGTTTTAGCATCTCTTGAAGCATTTCCGGGCTTCCCTGCACTTCAGCTGAGAGGGGGGAATCCCCCATCCCAGCAGAGGTTTAAAGCACCCATTTCGCTTCCCTGGGCTTCAGCTGGGAGGGGGGAACTGGGAGGGGTGGTGACAGGCTTGCCACCTCCTGCCAGGAGTTGCCCAAGGTGCTGGAAACTGAGTTCCTCCACCTCTTTCCCCAGAAAAAAAGCCTTGAGAGATATAACATCAATACGAATAGTTTTGGATCTTTTCTCATAATATATATCTGATATTTGAAATGTAAATTATATACTTCTCAGTTTTATATTGTAATTACTAAATTTGATAGACTTGTAGATTCTAATTTCATAAGTTCAATTGCTGAAAAATATTCAAACATATTCCTGTTTTATAAATCATCACTAGCAGGTGTGGACATGGAAAAGGGCAAATAGAGGAGCAAAAAATGTCTTCAGAAAGCACCATGGATAACTGAAAGCACCTGAAATGTCAAGAGGTTTTTTTGGTCTATGATCCCTTCTTTGCATACAGAAGGTTGAGAAGGCACCATTGCTGAACAACCTGGGATTTCTGCAATCAGATAAACCACAGCTAACAAGCCCAGTAACAGCTAACAAGCCATGGGATTAGGTTCTAAACTTTTGTATCACAGTTTAGGAGCTTGTATTCAAACATCACATTAAACTGATCATTTAAGCCATGGGTTAGAAATTCTGGTTTATCGTGGCATCTGATTGCAGCCTCACTTTTGTTTTAAACATTTTGTGCTTTAAGAAAACTTATCTGTCCTTTATACTCATGGTTCAGAACAGAGTTGAGTAAAATAGAGATTGCTGTACCCATCCTGTAAACTGGACACTGCTATATTCAAGGCTCACAAATGACAGTTAATAAAAATGCAGACCTTTCTAGCTTAAACCTTTTTCAAAGAAGCATAAAATTATTTCTTAACCTATGCTGTCTTAAATATATATCACTGTGTAATGCGCCTATCTCTTAGTGCATTCGCTAATGGGACAAAAAATCAGAACTAGCCTTTCTGCTTGGAAGTGCCAGGAATGGTGGGTGAGGCAGAGTTGTGCCTACAAGCACCATAGAGTTTCAAAGTAGCACACAAGTGAGGAGTGGACCACGTGTCCATAATGCTAGCACTGCCATAATCCCCTCAGCAAAATTTTATCAATTTGGCTGACTGGGTCTAAGAGGTAATAAATTCTTCCTACAGAATATCAGGTAGTTGCCCCAGCTTTGAAACAGGCTGTGGTATATCCATAGCCTGTTTTATACTACTAAAGAAGCCAACCCTGGACCTAGGAGATTTCAATAACAATCAGTCTCAAATGTCTAAACAGTCAAAGATGTCTAAACAGGTGGTGCCTGAAAATCTTAAAGCATTCTTTTCCCATCTGGTTTCAGGCCTAGTTATGGGACTGAAACTGTCTTGGTGGCCTTGGTGGATGACCTGTGTGGGGAGTATGACAGAGAGTGTGACTTAGGGTTGCCAGCTCCAACTTGGGAAATTCCTGGAGATCTGTGGGGGTGAAACCTGGAGAAAGTGGGGTTTGGGGAGCGAAAGGACCTTGGCATGGCATAATTCCATAGAGTCCACCTCCCCAAGTAGCCATTTTCTCTAGGTGAACTGATCTCTGTGGCCTGGAGTCCAGTTGTAATTCCGGGAGCTCTCCAGCCACTACCTGGAGGCTGGCAACCCTAGTGTGACTTTAGGCCAATCACTCTATCTCAGCCTAACCTACTTTCAGGGTTATTGTGAGGATAAAATGAAAGAGAAGAAACTGATGTAAGCAGCTTTGGGTCCCCATGGTGGGGAAAGCAGGATATCAATATCTAAAATAAATATATATGTTCAGACTTTAACACAGACTTCCTATCTAGCCTTACCTATTAAATGTTTCCAGTGCTGGATGATAAATGGATGCTTGTTAATAAGTTTATAAGTTGGAGCTGTGTATTGAAATTCATATTACATCTTTTGCTATCTGCCAACTGCTGTAAACAGAATTCTACAATGTAATTTTTGCATCATTTGTGACGTTAATATTTATGATTTGTTTCAGTTCTGTTTTCAGATTTCTGTTTGGTTCCAAATTTCTACTATACAAATCTTATATTGCACTTTTTATTGGATATCCCATCCTGTTGATTGTATTGACTTACAATTGTAAGTAATCTGCTTGGAATCCTAATGAGACAGGAGGACTGTAATTTAGTCCTTTGCCTAATCCAAGGCTAAGAACTCTTATCTTCTCTTTTTTAGGTAAATATGCAGAAGATATATTTGGTGAACTTTTCAATGAGGCACATAGTTTTTCCTTCAGAGTTAACTCCTTACAAGAACGTGTAGACCGTTTGTCAGTTAGTGTTACTCAACTTGATCCAAAGGAAGAAGAACGTAAGTTGCTGTGTGGTTGTTTCATATATGCTCTCATGTATAGTATTGTGTATGGTTGGTATTAGTATATTACCATCTTATGTTATATGAGACCTCCTCAAAATATTTAGCAATCAGTTTTTCTACTAATGTTCTTTTAATGTTAAATTCTACAGTTCTCATTGTTGACAAATAGTGCAGGTTTTCATATGTGTTTGTAGGGTGTTTATCAGCAGAATCATGATGTTTTAAATATCTATATCATGATACAACTAAGAGTAAAATCCCAATTCACTGTTTTGCTGATCGCACTAAAACCTAGACAGTTGGTATTTTCAACGGATAATCAGCAAGCAGTAAGGGAATGCTTAACTTTCTTTCACAGATTGTTCCTTCACATCTTCTTCCTCCTCTGCCCCACACCCATAGACGTTTCCCAACCTCCCAACCAGGCTCCAGAAGGAATAAGGGGGAATAATCCTCCTGGGGGGGGGAACCCTGGAGGTAACATTTGGAAGGAAAAATCAGTAGGCTCATGTTAATTAAGCACCCCTCCTTTTCTCTGTCATTTCTCCTCTGCAAGTGGCCAGTCCTGCCTTTCCATTGTTTAATCAAATGCTGAGAACGTTGCTTTGTCAAGTTGAGTACAGACTGGAGAATCCTCTGGCACCTTACCTTAATATATCATTCATTGTATTTTTCTATAAAGCTAGATAAAATGCTCTATGATGTCTGCTTCTGTCAAACCTACAAAAGAAATTTGTTGCACACCTATATACAAAAGAAATGGGTTTTAAGAGCAAATCTGAAGCACTTTGAGCAAATCAGTGCTCAAATAGAATAGTGAACCATACTAAGCTCTATTTAGATGTTTCAAAGCCTGGAGACCTAATTTTTATGGCATAGCATGTGGGTTTTTTTCTTCAAATTGGCACCTGTTCATGCTGTAGCTGTTGATTTTTCTACTAGCATATCATATGACACTACAAAGTCTCACATTAATGAGTTTGTCCTGTTTTCTCTTGACATCAGGCTTAAAATCACACACATGCTTTTAAAATAAATGAATTTTTTATTGGGATTGAACAAAATAATTTTAAGAATATGTGTAGCTGTAGCATCTACAAGATAATTTTTAAAGATGTGATTTGGTATTACTCTGGATCCCCTTAACAATCCAGTTTTTTCAGTTAAAAATATATGCATTCAAAGGAATTACAAATATTCATAACTCAAAAATCTATGTTAGCCAATTCTTGTCTTTGGATCTCAGCCATGGTTAGGAAGTCACATATACATAAAGCACTGAGGCTCACTCTGGAAATGCATGAGCACCAACTGCAAGGCTGCAGCTAAATTTCTTCTACAGTCCATATTCTAATTTAATTTATGTGATCATCATAGTGGACAAGTTCCCTCTCTCTAGAAGTGGATTAAAACTGTGATGATTCCTTGTCCTAAAGATCAGCAGTCCTGATTCAGCTTGCTAGAATAATGTGAGAGAATCACAACAGTGAACACAGAGAATGTAATGCATGTTCTGTTTTCAGGTCTTTGGCTCTTTAATAGGTTTTCAGGTTTCTCTGCCACTTCGATGGCAAGAAGCATCTTTTTAGGAGGAAACTGAGAAATGAATATGAAACTGCCTTTTAACAGGTCCAGACAATGGGTTCATCTAGCAGTCATATTTAGATTGCTAGCAGCTCTCCAGAACATCAGGATGTTGATTCTGTCTTATATTGGTAGAAAGGCAGAGTAAGAATAGACATCTGGGAAGCAAACAGGACATTCTGACATATGCAAGACCTTATAGAATATTGCTTAGAAAGAAATTTTGTCTAGAAAATGTTAAAGTAAGATTCAGGTCCAAATTGGGAATGTGATTGAATTTCATGTCTCTATTAAATAAATAGAAGCCCAGTTTGGATCATGTCTGGAGCACCAGGTGGAAGGAGTTTAACACTCTTGCCTTCCCAGTCACCCCACCCCAGCACTTTTTCCAGATTAAGTAGGTCCTATATTTATTAACTCATGCATTTACTCTCTCCCAGGCAAATAGCACCTCCAGAGAGTGTATTTACATGAGACAAAGGGTTAAATTCTCTCCCTCTATCATTGTCATGCTGTCAACTGAAAGCAGGCTTCTTCCCTGGCTGTTTATAAAAATTTTAAATGATGAGAGATTTGATCATGGATCTCTAATGTCTCATCTAATTTGGCCCTCTGCCTAGATGAATGAATCACGGAGTGGATGCTTTTGGATTCCTTGTAGCTATACACACCATTCTTGATATGATTTATTCTGACCTGGCTTATAGAGATTTTGGGCATCTGGAGTTCTGGACTACTGGAAAATTATTATCTACACTAATATGCCTTTGGCAATCATGTTCCATTTGAAAAGGAAAGTAGGACCTACTCACTCTGTGAGTTATCTACATCTTTTTTTGTGTTTATTTAGTGTTCGATCAGGCATCCTACCATGTGTAGTGTATATAAAACAAATAAAAAACACTGAGGAAGGCCTCATCACCAAACACATTGGATTATATGTGTATAATGATTACTGTAACCATGCCTGGTCATTTTAAAGATACCTATAGAGGTATGATATCCATGTTTATGTGTCTGTTGAAGAATTTCTACACTGGGAAAGGTACTTATATATACGGAACCAAAGTGATACTGTTTTAATTACAGTTTTAATTCTTGAGATGATAGTAAAGATTTTGGTACTTTTGGGGGCGGGGTTGGCATTGGTCTTGGCACTTGCATATAAAAGATTTTTTTCTTTCAACCTTTTTGGTTGCCCAGTTCCTTTTGGGTTGAAGTCCCCCTTTTTTTCTTACCAGGGGCAGTACCAGCATACTTGCTCCCACTCTGTACAAATGTCATGCATACAATTCGAATGTTACAGGTTTTTGTAGCACACAGCTGGTGGTATATCTGATGAATGTAGAGGTAAAGCATTAGGGAGTGATGATTGGGTTATTTTCATTAGTTGCCATCCCATCATCCATGATGAGATGGAAGATTGGAAGAGATGTTATCTTAAGCAGGAAGTTCTAGATCCATGAATTATGTTTGGTATGTGAAAGATTCCTACAGAAGTAGTTTAATTTGCATATAAAAATCAGCAAAAGAAAAATGAACAACAAAGTGGGGACTTTTACACTGTAAGAAGCTGAACCCAAGGACATCTTGTGTAATGAACCCTTGAAGAAATGGTGTGAAAGAACTGGTAGAAAGGAAACAAGAAAAATGAAAAATGATTGTCACCAGATAGCAGCATTTGAAAGACTGTAGTGCATCAGGCAAATGTCTAAACTATGCAATCTATCAAAGTGGATCCAGATAGAACATTGGAAGCTGGGCAGTAAGTGGACATTGTAGTGAATTCTATAAAATTAGTGGAGATTCTAAAGAGCACTGCCAGTAATTAGAAGTAGAGATGGGCATGAACCGCATTACAAATGTCAAAAAACCATGAAAATGGCGATCGCGCGATCGTGACCCGGTGGATCATGATTGGCCACGGCCAACGAACCAGCGGTTGGGAGAGGCCTGGATTGTGGCGTTCGGGCTCAGTTCGGGAATCCAGACACTCAGGCGCCAGCAATCTATTCCCCTGGCAACGGAGCCAGGGGAATGCCTGAGCTCTGTCTGCCCTCCCTCTGTCACCCTGGAAACCCGAATGGAAGCCCAGCTTTCCTTGATCAGCAGGGCTTCCTTCCAACCACGGAGCTGCAAAGTGGTTACAAGTTGGGAGAAGACACCCAGGGGAGGGAGGGGGAAGGGGATGTTCTGTAGGCATGGGCACTCCAATCTCATCCCTGCAAACCCTGATAGGCAGCTCTGACAGCCAAACACAGACCTCCTGTGTTGCTGAATGGGACCCATGCTTATAAATAACCATGGGCTCCCAGGCTGGGTTTTACTTTCTGCGAGCAGTGGAGTGGGACAGAGCTCTTGCTTGCCATTTGCTAGCCTTTGGAGAGAGACTGAGAGAGTACCATTGAGCTTGGCTTTGGTGGATAGGGATCTATCTCCTCCGGTTCCAGGGCTGCTACCTGGCTCTGGGGCCAAGCTCAGTGGGCACCTCGGCTGAGGGCTCACATTAGTGCCTGATCTGTTCAGGTCTGTGGGAGTGGTGGGCTAGGGCTCTAGTCCCTCCCTCCCTCTGGTGCCAGGGCTGCTGCCAGGCCCTGGGGCCAAGCTCAGTGGGCACCACGGCGGAGGGCACACAGAGTCATCTCCTTTCCTGTCCTCCTTAATTCTAGTTTGGTGGCACAATGTGTCTTCCTGTGCTGGCTGCCAAGGGTGGTTGTGGGATGAAGTGCAATGGCAGTCCTCCAGGTTCACTTGTGGAAAGCAGTAGTGAGTGTGGCTCACCCTATGTGGGCTGTGGAGGCCCAAGAGGTCTTTGCGCATGAGGGAGAGAATCTCAACATTTTGAGGAGGGGTGGGTGGGTGATGGATCCCTGGAGGAATGGTATGTGTGTTATGAAAGATTCCTCCTGTATCCATCCCAAACTCTCAGTGGTGTCCCCTCCTGCAGTCCACCCCTCACCCCGTCGTCCGTGTCCAGCCCCGCAGCGCAGCCTGTAACCGTTCGTCCTCCTTCCCCTGGGACAGTTAGCAGTTGGCGTTACACTTTCGGGCCCTTCCTGATGACCCCCGTGTGGTGTGGTGCCATGCCTGTGATGTCCTGGTGCGCAGGGGCAAAAACCCAAAGCACCTGTCTTCGACGGCCCTGAAGAGGCACCACCCGAGCCTGTCTCCCTCCTCACCCAGTGAAACATCCATTGGGGGGAGAAAGGGGGCCACCCGCTCTTCTGAGCGGGGGTCAGTGGGAAGATCACTTTGCCCTGAGGGTGATGCTGGTGAGAGCAGAGCGCTCCGGCAGGCCGCACTGGCAGAGGTTGTCCCCTCAGGGTCCGGGACAGCACCGCTTACAACCTCGAGGCTGATGGCTCAGGAGGCGGCTGCCGCCGCACTGTTCCTCAGCGGGACCCTCGGGTGAGGACCCGTAGATGCTTGGGGATCTTCCCCCTCCCCCTCCTCATGTCGGACAGAACAAGATAGAGAGACAGATAGAAAGATGTATTGAAAAACAACAACAAAACCATTGGAAAAAGATGGACACACAAGCCTACAGATGGATGATGATAGAGAAAGGAAAATAGAAAATAACATAGTTATTGAAAGAGAAAAAAAGACAGCTAGAGAGGGAAAAAAATAATAAAGGACAGATATATACGTAGAAAGAGAGAGATTCAGATAAATAGTGGTGGAATCACATAGGAAGAGACAGAGAGAGATTGAAAGTTGCAAACAGACGGTGAGAGGGAGAAACAGAGAAACAGATAGAAAGGGGCACACAGATATCAACCATTCTAGAAGTAGAAATAGAATGTGAATGCATCAAGGAGATATAGAATCGAACAGAACATGCCACATCCACGGAGAAAAGGACTGAAAATCAAAAACAGAGAAAGAGACAAACAGTACAGAATGTATCAGTGTAATGCAAAAGACACTAGAATGTATGCACAAACATTAGAGAATGAATGTTAGAGAATGGTATATGGTTGGAGAACTGAATGTAGGGTTGGGGGTGGGATCTTCCCATTTACCCCCCACATGACAGGTCCTCTCCCTCCCATCCTTTCCGGCAAGGCAGGAAGGTGTGTACTGTTGGCTGCCTCTGCCACACTGTTCCTCGGTGGGACCCTCGAGTGAGGACCCATAGCTGCTGGGGGATATTCCCCCTCCCCCTCCTCATGATGACAGGTCCTCTCCCACCCACTCCGGGAATACCAGCGTGCTCCTTTTCGGCCTGGCGGGCGGGCATATGGGGGATGCCACTGGCAAGCGACCAAACCCCCTGCCCCCTGAGGGGAGGTGGCTCAACGCTGCCTCCCCATGCCCGCCAGGCCCGGCGGCCACCGTCCACACCCACATTCCTTTCTCGCCTGGAATGCCAGTGTGCTCCAGTTCGGCCTGGCGGGCGGGCACATAGGGGGTGCCGCAGGCAAGCGGCCAGACCCTCTGCCCCCTGAGGGGAGGCGGCTTTCCGCCGTCTCCCAGTGCCCACTAGGCCCAGCAGCTGCCGCCAGCACCCACCATTCATGTATCGCTGGGAATACCAGCGTGCTCCACATCAGCCTGGAGGGCAGGCACATGGGGGGTGCCGCCGGCAAGCAGCCAGACCCCCTGCCCCCTGAGGGGAGGCAGCTCTCCACCATCTCCCCAGGCCCGGCGGCCGCCACCAGCACCCACCATTCATGTATCACTGGGAATACCAGCGTGCTCCACTTCGACCTCGCGGGTGGGCATATGGGGGGTGCTGCCAGCAAGCAGCCAGACCCCCCGCCTCCCCGTGCCCACCAGGCCCGCCCTCCGCCACCAGCACCCACCATTCCTTTCTTGCTGGGAATACCAGCACACTCCTTTTGGGCCTGGTGGGCAGGCACATGGGGGATGCCGCCGGTGAGCGGCCAGACCCCCCGCCCCCTGAGGGGAGGTGGCTCAATGCCGCCTCCCCGTGCCCGCCAGGCCCGGCATCCGCCATCATCAACCACCTTTCTGCCGTTGCAGGGAATACCAGCACGCTCTTCTTTGGCCTGGCGGGTGGGCACATGGGGGGTGCCGCTGGCGAGCGGCCAGACCCCCCGCCCCCTGAGGGAAGGCGGCTTGTCGCCGCCTCCATGTGCCCGCCAGGCCCGGCGGCTGCCACCAGTACCCACCGTTCCTTTCTTGCTGGGAATACCAGCATGCTCCAGGTTGGCCTGGCGGGTGGGCACATGGGGGGTGCCGCCGGCGAGCAGCCAGACCCCCTGCCTCCCTGTGCCCGCCAGGCCCGCCGGCCGCCACCAGCACCCACCATCCCACATAGCTGGGAATACCAGAGTGCCCCACTTTGGTCTCCACGATCCAGTTCGGGAACGGGAGATGTTCGTTGCAGTTCATTAATTTGGGATCGTCGTCGGCACCGAACCATGCTCCGCTGGTTCATTAATTTTTTTGGTTCATGCCCATCTCTAATTAGAAGGCTTAGGCTCATCAGTTAAATCAGGAAGAAAGACTGGTCCATCTAGTCCAATTTATGTTGTTCTTGATGCCACTGCTGATGGCACTTTAGTCTTGTCTCCCTAAGTGAGAAATGCTAAAACATGTAGAGCCTGAGCCAGACGAAGAAATAGTTCCAGAAAACTAAGATGATGACCACTTGGATTATATGCAGCCGTTAAAACTGAGAACCTGCCACTAGACTGGAACAAATTGTTTATAGCTGCATCTTCCCTCGGCACTGGGACATAGAGACTAATTTAGTTTCATAGCTGTCATCCATGATGCCGGCTCTGTGATCTCTAAAACAGTCAAGAAACTGTTGATGCCAAAGAAAAAACAAAGCCCTTGTCTGAATGTGAGGAGGTAAAGGAGTGGTAAAGGAGTGTTGCCACCACGACAAGAGGAACTGGCACCATAGAGCAAGAGCAAGAAAGCAAGTCCAGAAGAATGAAGAACTTGATCCCATGCACCCCAGCATGGCCATAGAGGACCTGGTCTTCCAGGCTGCCCAAGCAAAATGAGGCTAAAACTGATGCAGATGCCACAGCTGCTAGCCTCTATCGAAGCTCTGGAGCTGTTCTGCATGCTAATGCTTCCCTAATATATTTTATAGTAAAACTGGTGCCGAAAAAAGGGTAAAAACTATTTTCCGAATGTAAAAACTGATTACTCGTGGGGCTGTCACACCTTTGAAATTTGAGTTCTTGCTGAAGGGAGCTGTCGAACCTGAGGGAGTAGCTTTGTGATGTTTTAATCAATGTTACAGAGTCTGAGGGTGGGAAGGTCTAAATGGTAAAAAAAGCCAAGTAAGTTCATCAGACATGTTTAACAAATGCAGTCATGTTGAAGATAAACCTCTTTTAGAATATTTTGCATCATTAATATAGTAGACGTTTAATATGAAAATTAAACAATCAATAATATAATTTTAATTGGACATAAAGTTTTGTCCACCTGTTCATTAATCTAGGCATATATTGTCATTTCTAGCTCAAGTTTTAGACTCCAAAAATTCTGATTTGGAAAGAATGAAATGAAATCTAGTCTACTCAAGGCCATACTATTGATAGAAGTGAATTTAATGAACTAGAACATTTTATGTGCCTTTAGTATTTCTATGCAATTTTGCTTGATCCTCAGGTACTATTGAAGTATGCTAATACATTATGCAAAAGAATTAACACTGGAAAAACAAAGCCCTGGGAATGCTGATACCAATGTTGCAAAATACCTGCTGTTTTCAGTGACTACTAGATATGCTTATCAAGCATGCTTACTGCCAGAAAGATGCACCTGTATTCACTATGCGCTATGCTAGGCTTATATGCTGATAAGGGAAATCTCCTGAACTATTCATGCTAAATGTGTCCATAGAATAGCCAAAGATAGACACGAGAAGCCAGCTGCAAATGGGAGGATTTGAATGGCTACTTGCAGACAGGAAAGTGCTGGATGAGGAGTGGGCAATAAACCACTCAGCACAAGAACTGAGCCGGCTTCAAACTAATTAGATTAACAAAACTCTTCAAGGCTGCAAGAAGCCCCAAGTAATAGAGAAAGGGGCACCCAATGTAGTCTCTATCACATTCCTGAGGAGGGGAAAGCACTCCCCTCCCACCATACTCGAAGGGACATTCTCTGCCTGTAAAGATACAAGGTTGCTGAAGCGACACTAAGGTGCCGCTTTGCACTAAGGTGCAAAATGTTTTGCACAGCTATTGCAGCTTTGATGAACGTTGGGCACAAGTGATTTCTTTACTCGCCGTGTAACTGACACTCCTTCACGTTTAATAAACATAGCAGACTTGCTTCTTTCACAGGACTCTGTGTCTGTCTCTTTGAATTGGTTGAGGGACATTCGAACCATGGATTGCATGGAACACTATCCATCTACCAGACCCTCACAGATCTACCTATCTTAGGGCCAAAATACACGCTACATACGACATGAGTTTAGTCATGGGTGGCCCACCTGACTCTCTTTAAAAACTTCTATTTTACTCTGAGGGGGAAGGAGAGGCTTCATGCTTTCCACTTGTGCTTTATGCCCAAGAAAGGGGCAAACAGGCTCCCCCAAGTCCATTTCCATTGGTGAAAATGGTGTAGAAGGGGGAAGCCTGAAGCCTATCATTCCCAATTGCAATGTTTGGAGCTTCATGGAGCAATGGAGAGGATTTTAAAGGTTAGTCCCCCATGCAAGTGTGACTGAGAGCTGGGTTGGGCATCTGACTTGTGTACCATGTAATGTGGTTCCTAGAGAGAGTGGAATACAAATGTAATAAAATAAATAAATAAATATTTTGGCCTTAAGACACTCTGCCTTCAGAAAGACTAGTTGCTTCAGTTACAACAGGTATTCAGAGTTGATTATACACCATACGAAATAAAATCTCTACTACTGTAAATTTCAGAGCCTAAAGACATTTGAGGCAGTAACCTCAAACTCTTGGTTATGTATGCCATTTTGTTATCCACCTGAATGCAATAATGTGACATTAATCTAAAATAACAAACTATGGCTACCAACAGAAATGTCTGCGCTTTCAAGCTATAGCATCATTTGTTTGTTTATTAGCAAGATGCAGTTGGTGCAGTGAGAAAATTAATTTTAATTCAACTCTGAGACCCCTATGTGTCTCACATATGCTACGGGAACTATTGGTATTTCACATATGACTGTAATAAAGTGTATGTGAAATATGTAGGGGTCTCTGGTGGCAACCTGAGGACCATGGTTAGTGCAGGGACATATTTTAGAGATGTGGGCCCTGACCATGAAGGATTTTAAAGGTCATAACAAGCACTTTGATTGGTCTTGAAAATGCACTGGCAACCAGCATACCTTTTTTAAAACAGGTGGTATTACATCGTAACAGACAAATGCTGTTTTCCATTATATTATTCCTGTAGCTAATAGTATTACAGAGTCTTCAAGATGTTTTTGAACATTTACAATGCAATCCATTACTCCACTCGAAGCCATGGGCTTAGACTGGAGTAACTCTACATAGGATTGCTCTATTAAGAAGGCTTTCGGAGGGAGGGTATCTCAAAAACTAATGTTAAGTATGGTAAAAACAATTCAAAAATAGCTTGTAAATGCACTGAAGGTGGAGAGAGTCCTCATGTCATAACTGACTTGTGACAACACCTAGCAGGGTTTTCATGGCAAGAGACTAACAGAGGTGGTTTGCTATTGCCTGCCTCTGCAATGCTGGCCTTTGCTGGAGGTCTCCCATCCAATTACTAACCAAGGCTGACCCTGCTTAGCTTCTGAGATCTGATGAGAACAGGCTCACCTGGGCTATCCAGGTCACGGCTGTAAATGCGCTAGGCATGTAAAAATATCTCTGATAGTAAGTGTCCTGAGGTCCTCATAGGGAAAAACAGCTTTCATAAATTTTGGTAAGCAGAAGACATTCCACAGTTGAGTTCTCTGCACAACAAAATTGTTTTGTTCTGTTGTAGAAAATTGTGGGCAGGATCTTATGTGCTAACATAAAACAAAATATTGTTTAAAATTACTAGGCAGAGTCAAAGTGACTCTGCAAACTTGAATTAATGCCAGATAAAAAATACTATAGTTCCTGCTTTAACAGGAACTGAAGTCAGTTAGTACTATCTTACCCTTTCTCCAAGCTTCCTGTTCTTGTTAATAGTTCTGTTAGAAATAATAGTCATTGCTACTATTGGAAATTTATGTATTGAAATTTAAATTGTGAATTGCGTAGTATTTTCCAGTTTTCATGTACTCTAACATTTTATTTATTATTTTAAATAAGTTGGGATAACCATCCTACTATATAAAAGGCTAAGCGTATTCCAGACAACTCACTTCATACCCTGGTGCGCCACCAGAGGATGCTGCTGTGGAGGGAAGACCAGGCAAGGCAGCACATCCCTCCAGAGAGCGCACTGTGGCAGGAAGCCCAAGCTGGGATCAGGAGTGGAGCAGGTGGCAGTGCCCACCCCCTCCCTTCACCAGTTGAGATCAGGAGCGTAGCAGGTGGCAGTGCCAGCCCTCTTTCTCCTAGCTGCGATCAGAGAGGGTAACCTCTCTCTTGAAAAGAATTACAAAGAATGTTCCTCTCTTGTTGGTAGTATTTGCTTTCAGAGGAATTTCTTTTCAAACTTAGTAATTGACCAAAGGGTATATTATCTTTTAAATGGCTCGGATGGAAAGAGCTGTATTCTAAATAAGAGTTTCTATCGATCTTCTTCTTAAAAGGTCTAATTCTGATTGTGTCATTGGAGTCTCTATAAATCACAATATCTAGAAAATTTAAAAATTTCTAACTGGCATGCCAATTAAAATTAATGTGAGGGTCTACTGAATTGTACCATTCCCCCAAAGAAGAAACTAAATCTGGACCATCCAGGATGACACAATCAGAATTAGACCTTTCAAGAAGACCGATAGAAATTCTTATTTAGAATACAGCTCTTTCCATCCGAGCCATTTAAAAGATAATATACCCTTTGGTCAATTACTAAGATTGAAAAGAAATTCCTCTGAAAGCAAATACTATCAACAAGAGAGGAATATTCTTTGTAATTCTTTTCAAGAGAGACGTTACCCTGTGAGAGTATTAACAGAGGCAGTGAAAAGAGCAGAATGGGTCCACAGGACTGATTTATTCAAATCTAAAATAAAAGATCAGAAGGAATGTTTGAGGTGGGCTATAGATTTTACACCACTGTCAAATGAAATTAAACGTATCATTCTCAAACATTGGCACCTTATAGAGGATATTCCAGTGTGAGAACCCTCCAACTGTGGGATTTAGAAAGACTAAGAGCATAAGAGACTTGATTATTCATTCTGATCAGCTCATACCCGCAGAAACACCCCAGAATGTTACTGGCCACTTTGTGTGTGGCCATTGTAAGGTTTGTACATTAGCCCTGGCAGGCAATAAGATCTCCCTTAAAAATGGAGAAGTTACTATCAATTTAAGACATTTTTCTATCTGCCAAACCAGCAGGAGTGGTTTACTTCATTGTGTGTGTGTCAGAAAATCTATGTAGGCAATACCACCTGCCCTGGAAAGGTCTGAATTTTAGAACACATATCTAGAATTAAGCATAGAGTGCCAAAATCACCCCTTGTACAACATTTTATCACACATCAACATAGGAGCAATGCCTTTAAATACAGAGTTTTGTTTGTTGCAGCCAAAGATAAAGCGGATACAATCCATAGGATTTTATTAGAGAAGGAAGCATTCTGGATTCATAATTTAGAAAATCTGGACCCACATGGTTTGAATAATGAGTTGAATCTCAGTTCTTACTTGTGAACTATATTATATGTATGTACCTTTAAATCCTCTATCATGGTCTAAACTGTCAGGTATTTAAGTGAAGTAACAATATAGTTAATTTGCACACGGCCAGAGCATAGGGTGTGCTGAATGCTGACACACAAGAGACTCCATGTGTGCCAGTGGATGAGTAATAATTGAAGTAACAACAGAGAGATTTTCAGGTGTTAATATAAAAACAAAGATATTTATTATGATCATTTGTATTTCAAATGCAGGGGATTAATATCCCCTGATGTTGGTCCAATGAAACAAGACACTTTTTAGCTGGCCCTTGTTGGGATTGTGGAACTTGTTTCCTCTGGTTCCAGCTCCACCTGCAGCAAAAAGAGAAAGAAAAAAGACAAAAATAATTAATATGAATATGTAAGATTAATGACCATTCTGGACACTTACCTGTAGAAGCTTTTGTTCCCTTTGGGATCTACTTTTGCTGTTGCACATATAGAGAGAGAAAAAAAAATCAACTGTAAACTCTCTGTTGGATGTTAGTTTCAATTTTGGATTTAGTTGGCCGTATTATTGTATTTACTGGATTGTGGATATTTTGTATGACTTTTAGATATTTATTGTAAATATATTTATATGAACTTAGCACGTGCACTTTACACTTATTTAATTATAAAAAATAACTTTGAGAATTGTGTCTGAGTATCCACTCCCAGTTGTGGGTTTCCACTATTTGTTTTTGGGATCAGGAGCAGAGCAGGGGGCCATGCCCGCCCCTGCATTCACATGCCTTGGATCAGGCATGATGCAGAAGGAAATGCCCACTCCCCCCTTTCCCTCAGCCAGGATCAGGAGCAGAGCAGGTGGCAATGCCTGCCCACCACCTTCACCTAACTGTGATCAGGCTCTGAGCAAATGGAGCTGTCTGCCCCCGCCTTCACTCAGCTGGGATTAGGCACGGAGCAGAGGGAAATGCCCACCTCTGCCTTCACCCAGCTGGGATCAGCAGCGGAGCAGAGGGAAATACCCACCTCCTGCCTTCACCCTGCTGGGATCAGGTGTGGAGCAGGAGTCAATGCCCACCCTCCTGTCACCCTACTGGAATCTGGCGCGGAGCAAGAGGCAACGCCCACCCCCCTTCACTGGCCAGGATTAGGAGCAGAGCATGAGGTAATGCCCTCCCACCCCTTCACCCGCCCGGGATCAGTCACGGAGGAGGAGGCAATGCCCGCTTGCCCGCCCTCCCTTTTCTAGAGCCCGTTGTATTTTTTCCCACAACAAGCTCTGTTACTGGTAAGAACATAAGAGCCATACTGGATCAGACCAGTAGTCCATGTAGTCCAGCATCCCATTTCATTTAACAGCCAACCAATTGTCCCAGAGGGCCAAAAAACAACATGGCACAGATGCCAGAGCCTTTTCATAATGTTGCCTCCTATCTCTGGGTATCACAAGCTAGTAACCATTGATGAACCTATCCTCCATGAATCTGTTTAACCCTCTTTTAAAGCCATCTATGCTTTTGGCCATTACTACCTCCACAGGCAATGAATTCCACAATTTAATTACTTGTTGAATAAAGAAGTATTTCCTGTTGTCTTCTTGCTCATCAACTTCATTGGGTGCCCTCAAGTTCTAGAATTATGAGAGGGAGAAAAATTCACCTTTTCTATCCCTTGTATAGTTTTATAAATCTCTTTCATGTTCCCCATAGCCTTCCTTTATCTAAATAGAAAAGTCCCAGATTCTCCAGTCTTTCCTCATAGGAAAAGTGTTCTAATTTCCTAATCATCTTGATTGCCAGCTTCTTCTCCAACTTTGAAATATCATTTTAGAGATACAGCGGCCAGAACCATACACAGTATTCCAAATGAGGCCACACTTTGGAGAGCCAGTTTGGTATAGTGGTTAAGAGCATGGGACTCTAATCTGGAGAACCGGGTTTGATTCCCCACTCCTCCACTTGAAGCCAGCTGGGTGACCTTGGGTCAGTCGCAGCTTCTAGGAGCTCTCTTGGCCCCACCAACCTCACGGGGTGTTTTGTTGTAGGGATAATAATAACACACTTTGTAAACCTCTCTGAGTAGCTGTTAAGTCATCCTGAAGGGCGATATATAAATCGAATGTTATTATCTATACAATATTTGCCATTTTGTTATCAATTCCTCTCCTAATAACTCCCAGTAGGGAGTTTGCCTTGATCATGACTGCTGCAACCTCGGACAACGTTTTCATTGAGCTATCCACTATAACCCCATGATCTCTTTCAGTCTTGGTCTTAGCCAGTTCTGAACCATTTCTGTGGACAATTTTTTTCCCTATGGAATAATAATCTTACAAAGATTTTTTCCCCCAACATCATCCGTAGAACACTGGTCATCTAAATGTTAATGTTCCTTTCAGTTTCATTACAGGATATAACAATGAGAAAAGCTTTCAGAAGTTCTACAATTCAAGATCAGCAGCTCTTTGACCGTAAGACTCTTCCAATTCCATTGCAAGAGACTTATGATACATGTGAACAGCCTCCTCCACTTAACATACTTACACCTTATAGGTAAGTGTGAAGAAAAAAATACGTTTTTGCAAAACGTACTCAACATATAATGAATCTTTGAGTATTATTTATCTTCCTCTCTATCTGTCTATCTCCACCTTTCTTGCTGAGACTCAAGGCAGATTATAGAATAAAATGCAATGCCATCATACAATAAAGATGCAATTAACTGTGCAATTGGACTAATATTGCAGAATTAGTAGATCTTTAACCTTGTTCCTTTAGCCCCAGAAATAAAAACTGAGTCCAAACAACATTTTCATTTATGCTAGGATGCAGCTCAAGTCTGAGTCCTAGGATAATTGTACACAAGTGTCTTTGAGAATATGCAGAGTGCATTTTCCTCACTGCTGAACAATAATTTATCTGATGGCTGTGACACTGAGAGATCTCTGTCTTTTGGTGCTACACCTCTGAAGATGCCAGCCACAGCTGCTGGCGAAACGTCAGGAACTACAATGCCAAGACCACGGCAATACAGCCCGGAAAACCCACAACAACCATCGTTCTCCAGCCGTGAAAGCCTTCGACAATACAATAATTTATCTCTTCTTGATAGATGGCCTGAAACAAAACAGGACTGAGCCTGAATCTCTTTAGATATTAAACACTAATTCCTGTTTCTCCATCATTCAAGCTCCTCTTCAAAGATATCTAATAAGAAAAGCTGGGAATGCAGTGGGCGTCATGTGCAGTGGTATTCTGAATGGATTCATAAACCCATAGGAAAACAAATACAAAGAATGTAGGCAGTGGCTTAAACCTTTCTTCCAGCTTTTGCACATTGCAATATATCTTGTCATAACTTCATCATTAACTTCTAGTTTTTACTTGTTTTCCTGAAAAAGGTGGTTTATTTTGGATTGTCACTCATTTTTCAACAATACATCGTCACTTATTTTCTTAGAAATTAAAATATGATCCCTGTATAGAATATTAAATGTCCTTTATACATATAATGAATGATTGTTATCACTGTAGCAGCCTCAGGTCTAATACAGTCTTTACTGTAAGAGAAATTTCCTTCCTTAATTTGGAGATGCAAGTCGTGCGGTCTGTTTGCTGTTATATGCTTTCCAATAAAACCATGTCTATTTAGTCACCATGTCTGTATTTAGTTGCCTATTTAATATTTTTTCATCTTAGAGACGATGGAAAAGAGGGTTTAAAGTTTTACACCAATCCTTCATATTTCTTTGATCTTTGGAAAGAAAAGATGTTGCAAGATACAGAAGACAAAAGAAAGGAAAAAAGAAAGCAGAAGGTATTACATTCCTTGCTTGTGAGTTATTTATGCCTTAAAGAATGTTCTTTTATTCACAGAGTTTGAACACTTAATATGGATAGATATTTTAACATATTTTCTATCATGCACCTGTACATTTTTAACAAGAAAATGCTTCTTAGAAGAAACTGCCTTATTATTAGCCTACTGCTGTCAACCCTTGGCAGGCAGCTGTGTTCCAGAGTTTCAGACAGAGGTCCTTCCTAGGCCCCTCCCCCCCCATATGGCATCTTACCTAGCAAGAGATGGAAGGGGTTAAACGTGGCCTCATATGGATGGAAGCATGTCTCTGCTCCTTATGGCCTCTGTTAGAAGGCCGTTTCTTCATTATGGTCAGTTAACATTGTGATTACAGAACACTCTAAACCTGTGTGAGTCTGTTACAAAATAGTATTGATAAGTACTGTGCTCTAGTTTAAATTATGCTTGTGCTATAATTAGGATTTTTGTCTTGTTGTATGGCAGATATGATTGTAGTTAACTGAAAATAATTGTTTCATTTGTCAGTTTCTCTTTATGTTCTTTTATAGCAGAAGAATTTAGATCGTCCTCATGAACCAGAAAAAGTGCCACGGGCTCCCCATGACAGGCGAAGGGAGTGGCAGAAGCTAGCCCAGGGTCCAGAACTTGCCGAAGATGATGCCAGTCTCTTACACAAGCACATTGAAGTTGCTAATGGCCCAGCCTCACATTTCGAGACAAGGTTTTCTTTTTGAGTTTTTAGCCTCATATTTTTTCATATCTGGTCATTGTACAAATGTGGCATAACCTAAAGGTCCTTTTTATGTTATCACAATTGTAGAATCATAAAAATGAGTCTTGAAGAGTATTTAAAGTTTTTCCTATGATTTAAAAACCAATTCAAGCCATTTTTGAATTTTTTTATACCTCAGGCATAATATTAAAAGAGCATTACCACCTGCCAAACCCAATTGTGCATCTTTTTATAATCTGCTAACTTTTCTTCATACATCTTCCCTGATTCAGTCTATAGCTTTTTAAGTTCCACTTTCACCAAACCCTGGCTGTTACCCATCCCTGCCTAGGTCCAAGCAGGTTGCTCCTTACCTACCTATGCCTGAGATAGGCCCACTAGACCTTGCCACACTTCCTGCTACCTCAGTAATTCCTCTTTTGTTGATCAGCTGCTTCTTGCTTCCTTTAATATCTATGCCTTCGTCATTTTTTTGCCATTGCTGTTTCAAAGCCACAGAATCATCATTACTTTGCATTTGGGATTAAAAACACTGAACCTATCACAATTTACTTATTGCTATTATTTCTGTAGCTCCATGACTGTGTACAGTGTTTTACAAAGCAGCATATAAGCAAAAAAATGGATAAACATCAACAAGATGCTTTCTTCATTCTGCAAAATGATCAGTTAGGTGCAGTGTTTGGCAAAGGCTGATATGCCAAATACTACTGACCATTTCATACTCCAACTATTTTTCTTGCTCTGAACATATTGAAGCAAAAAAATGATTTAGCTAATTTCTTTGAGATGTTTAAGTGGGACTGAAAGCAGAGAGAGAGAGAGAGAAATATAATTAATTAAGACCTTTACATGAGATTTGTTTTTATTCAGACCTCAGGCATATGTGGAACATATGGATGGACCTTATACCCTTTCTGCATTGCCATACAGCCAGATGACAGAACTACTGAACAGGGCAGAGGAACGCGTATTAGTGAGACCGCATGAGCCACCTCCACCCCCACCGATGCATGGAGGCGGAGATGTGAAACCCATTCCACCATGTGTCAGGTAAATTAGCAGTGCAGAAGATTTTTGCTGTAAATGTGTACTCAGAAAGCAAAGAAATTCCCATAATGGGTCCTTGTTTTAGAATGTTAAGAAATGTAACAGAATCAGGAAAGCACAAAATAAATATTTGCCAAAGATTTTAATGTATTATTTTAGTGACTTCAGACTTCCAAGGATTTTTATATATTTCAAAAACATTTTTTGTTATAGAAGAATTGATTGTTCAAATTCTTTGCTTGGGCCTACAGAATTATTTGTATTAGCATCTTAATGACCCTGGACTTCAATAAATACTAGAACATTTGTTGGACAAGATGCAAATTCCAACATGTAGTTGCCAACACCATCTATTTAGCACATTTAGAGATAATTTATATCCCATTTCTAAAGGTCTACTTTTTCTGTATTTTCAAAGTACTGTCAGCATGGTTTTGCCCTAAGAGTTGCTCCTTTTTAGCTCTCTACGTAGGCTTGGCCATTGTGACAGAACTTGTTCCAGTGTAATTATAAAAGGTGAAAGTTTATATGAGAACAATACAGTTGTCAGCTTGTTTAGAAACGTGAGAGCTTGCAGGAGAATGGCTGAAGCATTACTATTTTTGCACTAACGGTCTATAAAGAGCTCTAGTATTGATATTGAAAATGTGAATGAATATTATCTATACATTAATATTTGCTTATCTTCACTTTTCTGGTTGTTATTTTAGCTCCACCACAGGTTTGGTTGAAAATCGCCCTCAGTCACCTGCTACTGGCAGAACACCAGTGTTTGTGAGTCCTACACCACCACCGCCACCTCCCCCCCTTCCATCTGCCTTGTCTACGTCTTCATTAAGATCTGCAATGACTTCCACTCCTCCCCCGCCAGTGCCACCACCTCCACCTCCTCCAACAGCTGCCTTGCAAGCTCCAGCTGTACCACCACCTCCAGCTCCTCTCCAGATTGCTCCTGGAGTTCTTCACCCTGCTCCTCCTCCAATTGCACCTCCTTTAGCACAACCTTCTCCTCCAGTCACTAGAGCTGCCCAAGTGTGTGAAACCATTCTAGTTCCACAAGGTGAAATGCAAGGACTTCCTCCACCACCGCCCCCACCTCCGCTGCCACCTCCTGGCATTCGACCCTCATCACCAGTCACAGCTGTCTCTCACCCTCCCACAACCATTGTCCCTGGCCCTCATGTTCCAATAATGCCTCCATCCCCACCATCTCAAGTCACTCCTGCTTCTGAACCCAAACGTCACCCATCAACACTACCTGTCATCAGTGATGCCAGAAGTGTCCTCCTGGAAGCAATACGAAAAGGTACCAGTTATCTGTGCATTGACTATACCGGTATTATTCATGTAATACAAACATTCTTTTGACAGGTGTAATATTTTTAATTATTTCTAGCAAGGGTATTTCAGTCATTTTGCTGCGTTGTATTCTGTAAGATAGGCAGACTGCCAAATAGATCCTTTTTCAGCTCAGTTTCTTGTCCTCTGGTAGAGCTCAGAATTTAAATAATTCTATGAAAATATTAGCTAGAGAATTTTCCATGTGACAGAACAATTTGGCATATAGTTAGGTGTCATTGAGATTATATAAGTATCCCTTATACATATTCCTAAATTTCCAATTTAAATTGAGCCCCAGAGTCTAAAAATCTCAATGCCACTATTGAAGTTCATGATGCATCTATCATATATGAGACTGTTGCACGCCAGGCTTTCCCCTTACTCATGTGCAAATTGTCTAACTAATCAGTGAGTTGAAGATTGTGCTTGGCCACCTTTTGAACATAGGTTGTACAAGCTAATATGACTTTTACTATGTTAAACTTTTGACATTACCAACTGGAAATAATTGTAACTATGACTGTGAGGAGGCGCTACGGGAAAGGCTGCATCTCAAAGCAGGAACCCAGCAAAAAGGGAAACTAGAAAGGATGATAGTTTTGGACTCCACTTTATAAATACACCATAAATCCCAGCATTTGAGCTTGCTTGCTCAAATGTAAGCTCAAATGCTGTGAAACACTACAGTTTTTAATAACAGTGCCCAGTAAATTTCAAGTAAAGATTGGTGTATATATACAGAAAGAGTTGTTGAAATGCTCTTTATATTTGAATTACTCTAAAATGATCCAAAAAGCTTCTTACCCTGTTTTGCCAAAACTGAGCTGCTGCACTTAACTTCCTTCCCACATGCAAATCTGGATTTAAAATCATCAGTAATGCAGCTAATGCATACTGGAACTATCATTATTAATCTTTCATATAAAGAAAACCTCTAGTAACAATAAAGACTTTGAATAGATATTTAAATAAGCAGAAGTATTAGTGGCTATTTGCTGACCTGCTTATGTTGAAAAATATCACGCTTTAAAGTAAAAAAAACTTTCAATGAGGAAAAATTGAATAATTTAACATACTTTTTAATACTGCAATTTTTATTCCTTTAACAAAACCAATCCACATACATCCATTCCACTGAAAAAAATTTAAAAATTAGTAATGGTTGAAACTCCCCTCGTCTCAAATCACCAATAGTTTGCCAATTGCAAACAGCAGCTGCAAATACTTGGGGGGAACCTTGCTTTGTATCAACAGTCCTAAGTTTGCTAACACCTTTATAACGAACACATTTAAACTCAACTCATGCACCCACCTTCTTTCTCTTAATGTTTGAATTAATTTTTATATGTATATTAAAATCACATTAATATTCTTTCATGATAGTAACAAATAAATATTTATAAAATACTGCATCTATTTTTGGCAGGAAAATAATTTATATATTTTATTCTTGTGTGTTGTGTTAGCATTCACAGGAACACAGTTTAAAAGTAATATTGTTTTTTTAAAATCTGCAATATTATTTATTTAATTTATGAGAAGATCATTATCTGGGACAAGGGAGCTCACTTCAAAGTACAGTTGAATGTTATGAGCTGGGTAAATTTATGTATTGAACCCATTATTTTCAGACTTCAGCTCCATAACTATCAAAAAATACATCTTCAATATGTTGGATATCAAAAGGATTCTGCTTGTGGGTAGATTTTCCTTTTGTCCTTTTTGCTGCAGTTCACTTTGCTCCCCAAAATGTAGTTTGTGAACGATTGGGTGGAAGGGTGCTCTAAGGAACAGCATGGAATGCTGTAAGGGTTTCCGCAAAAATTGATCCACTTGTTAAAGGTGGATTTGAATTCAGCCTTATGACATGGTTCCCATTCCTATATGTGCATACCACATATAAAACTAGCTTAGAGTGGACAGTCACTTATACCAACGTAAGTTACGTAACTATAAACATTCATAGTAGTAATTGTGATTTATGGAGCAATGTACAAGCCTGTTTAGATGTGATGGTGTCCCTGGGTCCAAGCAATGGACACCATTGCCATTTTAAAAACTAATGAGCCATTTTAAAATGCTGTGAGGACCTGACTGGGCCTGCAGCACATGTCCTCTACCTGTGTGCTTTTTCATGTGCAGAAATAGCATATTGGCAGGAGGAGGCCTCATCCCACTGTGCCTCATCTCATTAGGCTTTAAAATGGCAGTGGTGTCTACAAGCTGGACTGGGGCACACCATCACATTTAGTTTAACCCTAAAATATTCTCTAACACTGATCTAAAATAAACCAAATAATCTTTTGTTGACAAGTGAGATACATAAGGTGAGTACACTACCACTATTTTTCCTTATGTTTTTCCTTTAGGTATTCAGTTACGAAAAGTTGAAGAGCAACGTGAACAAGAAGCTAAACATGAGCGCGTTGAGAATGATGTTGCCACTATATTGTCTCGTCGTATTGCTGTGGAATATAGTGATTCTGAAGATGACTCAGAATTTGATGAAGTTGATTGGTTGGAGTAGAATGGATATATACTATAAAACTGAATGCTGATGTCCATTGTGGTGCTTGTTCTTTGAAAATGTTTGGTCATTTCTAGTGTTTTTGTATTTTCTTTATATAAACCATGTTTTTCTACTTTTCAGTTCACAGAACATTAGCACATCTTTGAAACTAAATGTTTTACAGTGATATAGCTCATTGAAAGAGCATAATTTGTTCCAGTAGACCACTAAGTATTAAGCATGGGCAGCTGTTGGTAGAATAGCAGATTAAATTTTTTGGCATATCTTTAACTGTGCACTTTGTGAATTTTAAGTTATGAAGGTGATTAAGATTGAAGTTTCAAGGGCAGCTGTATGTACTAATGAGCCTTACTACACTGCTGATGATTTTAAAAATGGGGGAAAGAGGGCATGATCCATCGAGTTCTGCAATTCCCTATGATATCCATAGAATCCAAGCAGGAGAAAAACTTGATGGATTGCACCCTAGTTATCATGTCTCCAATACCTGGGTAAAATCTGTACATTGCAAGGTACATATAATTCTAGCAGTACTGGACCCACTGAAAGAAAAAGAAATGAGGGTGTTCGGGGAGTTTTATTGTTGTTTTTATTAAGTAATTATGGCCTTATTTGAATGTTTTGAGATTTTCTCCCCTCTTCCTTGGTACCTATTGTGTGATACTGTTTTGCCTGCTTAAGGGTTTGATTTCCATTTACCCACCCTGTGTAACTTATGTAACTGTTAGAAATAACAGTTTGATTTAAATAAACAGTTTGTTTTAAGCATTCCTAGATGTTGATTTTTTTTCAGCACACAGTCATCTTATGCTTAGAGAATTAATTTAAAAAGCAGTTAATGGGGAGGGGGATAAATTACTTATGTTTTAATTCAGAAAGATTTCATCTGTGTGTTTAAGCTAGTTTTCAAATTTGTGGCTACCATACCCTATTGTATTTGTTTTCATTGAGTGTCCTAACTGTTGATCATACTGTATTTTCGCTCTGGGAACATCCCAGCTATTGATTCAGTTGTATTCACTTGCAGTACATAATCCGCCTTGGATCTAAGTGAGAAAGGCAGATGATGTGGGTTTTTATTGAAAATAATAACTGTCAATTTCACACAAAAAACACACAGCACCCCACATTCCTGAGAATTTCTCTAAGGGAGTTTTCCTTACATCTGCACTCTGAAGTTCATGCGTCGACTCATAATACTTTAGGGGTGCAGGGTGTTTCCCACATGGCTCCACCATTAATCTGTTACCCAAATAGGAAGGTCTCCTTGTGAGTTGAGGGAATTAGCATGCAAAGAGAGGCAGCAAGAGGCAGGTAACTTTTTGAGATCTCCACGTATGTATATGAGGATTGTCTCTTCTAGAGAAATCTTTTAATAACGAAGCAGATGTTCAATCAAAAGGGTTTTTTTTATTGAAAATAATAAAGGACAATTGCACACAAAAATGCACAGCACACACAGAACTAACTAGAAAGCAGTGAGGAAAATTGGATAAAGTTGAGGGATTGAGTAATAGTTACCATCCAGAAAAAGTTGTTCTGGAGAGAGAGAGCATTGAGCGACCAGCATGTCAATGTGGAAGAACTCAGATGGAAGTCTGAAGGTGGATGCTGGATCCAAGGGTATGCACACAACTATGGCGGAGGGGCAATCCAGTTATACTATGGAACGTACCCTGGCGCAAGATTATATCTTCTGCCCCTCAAAACAATAACTTAATGGTTGTCTCTGGGGTGAGACAAGGAACTAGAAGGCTGTCTCCAGGGTGAGACAAAAAGCTGGAAAGCTGTCTCCAGGGTGAGACAATAAGCTAAGATGGTTTGATAAAGCCTTCCTGGGCAAAACTAAAGTTCATCTTCGTTCTTCTGTGCCTCCACACATGGGGACTGCGCAGGCGCAGGCCAGCCGCCGGAGAATTTTCTAGAGCTTCCATGGCTCCGAAGGGGCCGTTTGTCGCGCGCCTCAGCGACCGTTTTCCCGCCCAAACGGTCACGTGATCCTCCAGCGACCAACGGCCCCTTCCCTCAGTTCTCTTCTTGCCGCCGCTTGGAGAGAACGTGAGCTTCGTTGCTCTGTGCTTTTTTGTGCTTCGTGCTTTATTCTGACTGATTGCTTGGCTTTTGACTTCGGACTTCGTGACCTCGACTATTCTTCGGATCTCGTTTTGGACATTGTTGTGGACTCGGTAATTTGACTCGGACTGTTTTTGACCTTCCTTTCGCGTGCCCCTGAAGATGGCCTCAAAGGCTCTCTTCAAGCATTGCCTCCAATGCCACACGAAAATGGCCAAAACCGATGGCCATGAACTGTGCCTGTTCTGTTTGGGAGAGACCCATAATGTGACGGCCTGTAAAATTTGCCAGGGCTTCACCAGCAAGGCCCGGCAGGAGCGCAAGGCCCGATTGAATTCCTCCCTGTGGCAGAAGGTCATGTCCGGAGGCGCTCCGTTGCCCTCCTCCAAGGCCGGCCCAAGCCCCTCTGCCGAACGGCATTCCAGAGCTGGCTCAGTGGCCTCCGCGAGGTCGGGATCGAAACCGCGTCCCCCGAGTACCTCGGCGTCGAGAGCGGCCTCTCCAGCGCAGGGACCGGTGCGGCCGCCCCGTAGCGCTTCATCTACCAGGTCGGATCCGAGACCAGCTTCGGAACCGAGGATCCTGGTACCGAGTCCCCGGTCGGAACCGACGGCCGGATCGGTTCCGACGAAGCCTAAGAGGTCGAAGCCGAGGTCCCCTTCGAAGGCGAGGAGCGCGTCGGTTCCGAGTTCTTCTTCGGAACCACCGAAGAAGAAGAAAAAGACCAAGCACCATCGGTCGCCGCGTCCCGCTCCTCAGGAGGAGGTCATCGTGCTTCCTCACACGCCTTCCCCTCATCTGGGCTCCCCGGAGCCAGAGGACATCTCCGTGCAGGTGCCGGATCCGATGGCCTTCGAGACGGTGCCCGCGGAATTCTCGTCGGGGCCGGAGCCGAGCCCGCACCGTCGGAGCCGACCATCGCTTGCCCTTCGGTCGCCGAGGCTGGAACCGAGCCCATCTCCTCGTCGGAGCCGTCCGTCGCCTGTCCGTCCGTCTCCACCTCTGGTCGGTCGTGAGCGGCATGGTTCCGGGGACAGTGTCCGATCAGTCCGGTCCACTGCGTCCCGGCATCGGCAAGCTTCCTACCTCCCCTCGCCATACCGTTGCCAATGGGAGGGGGCACCTGCGGGCTTCTCCGTGTCGGAACCGAGGCCTTCGACGTCGAGGTCGGCATGGGCTCCCCCTCCGCTCCAGGTTCCGGAATCCCAGCTCGGTTCCGATGAGGAGGATGTCGAGAGCTTTGGCGGCTACCAGTCGGAGTCCTGGTCCGAACCATCGCCGGCTGAGGAGCTAGTGCCATCTGCGGACTCGCCATTCGAGGACCTCCGCATCTACGCCGATCAGATGGCAAGGATGGCCAAGGCTCTCGAGATGGACATCTCTTCGGCACTTCCCCAGACCAAGGACAAGCTCCTCAAACGTATCTATGGAGATAATCCGGCGTACGTAGGCTTCCCCATGCTCGAGGGTATTGAGGAGATTGTGGAGAAGGTGTGGCAGGTGCCCTGTGATCAACCTCCAACGTCCAAGCGCATCGAGCAGCTTTACAAGATCAAGCAGGGCACCTGGCCGGCGTTGGTGAAACACCCTCCACCTTCCTCCTTGGTCACAGAGGAGTTCAACCCCCGACGATCGGGTCACTCCTCGGTGCCTGCCGATAAGGAGGGCAAGAAGCTTGATGCCATGGGCAGGCGCCAGTACATCGTCGCTTCGCTGGGTCTGAGGATTGCCAACTACCAGACCATCATGGCAGGGTACCAGCTGTACCTCTGGGAGAAGTTGGCATCCTATACCCGGGACCTCCCCCCTGAGCAGAAGGCTGTGGTGTCCCTTCTGCAAACAGAGGCTGTCCGGCTGTCTAAACAGCAAATGAATGCTGGGAGCCACGCTGCTGACACTGCGGCTAGGGGGATGGCGTCGGCGGTGGTCCTCAGGCGCCACTCCTGGTTGCGGTCTACGGCCCTGTCCCAGGAGGTGCGTTCCAGGGTGGAGAGCATGCCCTTTGAAGGGGACTCGCTGTTCTCCAAATCGACCGACGAGACCCTGAAAAAGAAAAAAGAGGACAGGCAGACGGCGCGGTCCTTGGGTCTGGCTCCAGCGGACAAGCCCTCCTCCAGGTCACGGTACGCTCCCCGGTCCGGCCCTTACCACTACCAGGGCAGATACCAACAGCAGCGGCCGGGCTATCATCAGTATCCTGCCTACCAGCAGCGGCCCTACCCTCCCGCGCAACAGCAGAGGAGGCGTCGGCCCTTCAAACCTCGTCAGGCACAGCAACCGGCCCTGCAGAAAGAACAGCAGGGCGCCGGGAGGCAGTACTGACAGGTCACGCCAGCCGTATCCCTGAACTTTTCGGACAGACTTAGTCCACTCCTCTCTGAGTGGGAGTCAATAACATCTGACTCATGGGTCTTAACTATTGTTGAACTGGGATACGGGCTGGAGTTTGTTGAGCTGCCTAGATGCAGTTCACCCCTGACAGCTGTCAATAACACTATGGCCGAGCTGGATGCGGAGATCGTGTCGCTCTTGGCCAAGGGTGCTGTGGAAGAATTGCCCTATGACGACTCTGTAAAGGGTTTCTTCTCTAGGTTCTTCCTGGTCCCTAAGAAGGATGGGGGCTTACGTCCCATCTTAGATCTGAGGGGCCTTAATGCCTTCCTCAAGGTGACCAAATTCAAAATGGTAACGTTGGCGGCTGTGATCGCCTTGCTGAAACAGGGGGATTGGTTTGCGGTTCTTGACTTAAAAGACGCATACTTTCACGTGGGCATACGGAAGGAGCACAGGAAGTACCTGAGCTTTGTTTACCGGCAAAGGGTTTTCCGGTATAAGGTGCTCCCCTTTGGCCTGTCCACTGCCCCACGAGTGTTCACTAAATGTGTGGCCCCTGTGGTTTCCTTCCTACGGGAAGAAGGTTGTACTATCTTTCCGTACCTCGATGACTGGCTCATCGTGGCTGACTCAGAGTCTAGGCTGGTGCAGGACATTGGCTTGGTACTTAGCACGTGCCAACGCCTGGGGCTCCTGGTGAACTTGGAGAAATCCAAACTGGTGCCCAACTGCAAGGTGTCCTACATTGGTGCACTTTTGGACTCTGTGGAGGGTAAGGCCCTGCTCCCCTTGGAGAGGGCTCGGTCCCTAAGGGGTCTAGTGTCCATGTTTAAAAGGAACCGGTTCCAGTCTGTGCGCGCTATCCAGTGCTTACTAGGGCATATGGCAGCGGCCACCTCTGTGGTGCCTTTCGCTAGGCTGCGTATGCGCCCTCTCCAGAACTGGTTTGTGCGGAGGTACGATGCTCTACTGCACCCTCCGTCCCTCAAATTCTCTATCCCGAGGGTCATCCTCTCCTCCTTGGACTGGTGGCTGTCTGATGACAACTTGTTTAGAGGGACCCCTTTTGGGTATCAACACCATGACATCACGGTTACCACTGATGCCTCTCTGATGGGATGGGGTGCTTACTGTGGTGATGTGTCGGTGCAAGATGTCTGGTCTGACAGGGAAAAGACCCTCCATATCAATGTGCTTGAACTAAGGGCCATTCGTTTCGCACTTGTGTCTCTTACAGCACTGCTGAGAAATCGTCATGTCTTGGTGCAGACGGACAACACGACTGCCATGTACTACGTGAATCAGCAGGGGGGCACAGTGTCCATGGCCCTGTGCCGGGAAGCCACACTCACTTGGCAGTGGGCTATCAAGAACGGCGTGTCGCTCCGTGCTATACACGTGGCTGGGTCAGACAATGCCCGGGCAGATGCCCTCAGCAGGGTCCCTTTACTGGAACACGAGTGGGAACTGAACGTAGAGTACGTTGGGCCGATCTTCCAGATGTGGGGTCATCCAGTGATAGATGTGTTCGCCACTGCGGCGACCACCAAGGCCCACACGTTCTGTTCCAGGGCAGGGAGCGACCCCCTCTCTATTGGGGATGCCTTCCAGTTTACGTGGACGCAGGGCTTGCACTACATGTTTCCTCCGTTCCCCTTGATTCCCAGGGTCCTGTGCAAGATAGAGGAGGACGGGACGGACTGCATCCTAGTGGCCCCCTTCTGGCCACGGCAGGTTTGGTTCCCGAAGCTCCTGCGGATGTCCAAACGGACGTATGTGAGTCTGCCTCCTCGGCAAGACCTTCTCCTAAACGGGAGCCTAGTCCACCACGATCCCAAGCAGCTGCACCTAATGGCTTGGCGGATCGTTCCTCCCCGATAGGCTTTACTGACGAGGTACAGAGGGTCCTCCTGAATGCTCGTCGGCCATCCACTAGGCGCGCTTATGCGGCCAAGTGGCGCAGGTTTGAGCTCTGGGCACTTGCCAGAGGGGTGGTGCCTGACAGCAGTCCCTTGGGGGTTGTATTCGAGTATTTGTGCCACTTGCGTGGTATGGGCTTGAAGGTTTCCTCCCTCAAGGTCCACCTGGCAGCGATATCAGCTGCTCACACCCGAACTGAGGGTGCTACGGTGTTTTCTCACCCACAATCCCGCCAGTTCCTTAAGGGCATGTACAATCTTTACCCACCTGTGTCTGCGCCAGTGCCTCGGTGGTCACTGTCCTTGGTGCTCTCACATCTCATGTTGCCTCCATTTGAACCTATGGCTACATGCCCCTTGGATATGCTATCCTACAAGGTAGCATTCTTGGTGGCCGTCACGTCGGCCAGAAGGGTCAGTGAACTGTCTGCACTGCGGTCTGACCCTCCCTTTCTTGTGTTTCATCCCAACAAGGTGGTCCTGCGTCCCTGCCTTGAGTTCCTGCCCAAGGTGGTGTCCGCCTTCCACCTCTCGCAGGATATCTCACTGCCTGCATTCTTTCCTCAACCCTCCTCTAAGGGGGAAAAGGCCCTCCATACCCTAGACTTGAAGAGGGCCCTAGCCTATTACCTGGATAGGACGAAGGGATTCCGCTCCAGTCCTCACCTGTTTGTATGTTTTGGGGCCAAGGACAAGGGTAACAGGGCTTCCTCACAGACCCTGTCTAGGTGGATTGTGACGGCCATTAGCAAGGCCTATTCCCTAGCAGGGGTGGCTTGCCCGCTTCATGTCAGAGCCCACTCCACGCGGTCCCAAGCATCCTCTTCGGCACTCCTCAGGGGGGTGCCCCTGGTTAACATTTGTAAAGCAGCCACATGGTCCTCTGCAGACACCTTTGTCAGGCATTACGCCGTTGATGTCAATGCGGAGCAGGATGTATCTGTGGCCAAGGCTGTCTTACACTCCCTCTTTTCCTGAGGGAGTTTTGGTATGACTTTCTTGACGTACCTGTTGGGTACCCTTGAGTGAAAGTGTGTATATATGTACCTGGGGGTGTGTATATATGTAAATATTGAGTATTTATGTGTCCTTACACAGTATTTTTACATAGATGTATATATGCATATCTATTTATTGTTGATCTTGTTTGCTTAATAAAATTGTGTTGGACTTCACCCCCGCCTTCCTTATTGTGTGAAGCTTGGTACACTCCCATGTGTGGAGGCACAGAAGAACGAAGATGAAAACAGGGTTAACATACCTGTAACTTATGTTCATCGAGTTCTTCTGTGCTGACACACAACCCTCCCTCCTACCCCGCTGTGAACTCCAATGCACAATACTGTGATGGCTGTAACGGATATTGGTGTTTTTAAGGTGTTATGGCTGACGTGTGTTGGTCAAGCGGCGGCAAGGGAGAACTGAGGGAAGGGGCCGTTGGTCGCTGGAGGATCACGTGACCGTTTGGGCGGGAAAACGGTCGCTGAGGCGCGCGACAAACGGCCCCTTCGGAGCCATGGAAGCTCTAGAAAATTCTCCGGCGGCTGGCCTGCGCCTGCGCAGTCCCCATGTGTGTCAGCACAGAAGAACTCGATGAACATAAGTTACAGGTATGTTAACCCTGTTTTCATCTTCGTTCTTCTGTGCCTCCACACATGGGACTGCGCAGGCGCAGGCCAGCCGCCAGAAGATTCTTTACCGCTTATTTCAGCTCCGAAGGGGCCCAAACGGTCACATGCTCTACCAGCGACCAATGGCCCCTTCCCTCAGTTCTCTTCTTGCCACCGCTTGAAGTGAACGTCTGCTCGTAGCTCCATGCTTCTTATTGCTTGTTGGATTGATTTTTCGGTATTGACTCGGATTCTGGACTCGACCATTCTTCTTCTTGTGGATTTGGACTGACTTACTCTTGGTGTGTATTGATTCAGACTGTATTTTTGACGACGCGTACTGCTTGACCCTCGGAATGGCTTCTAAGGCCTTGTTTAAGCACTGCGTTCAGTGCAAGACAAAGATGGCCCAAACCGATGGGCATGATCTTTGTCTCTTCTGCCTTGGGGAAGGGCATATCGTCCCGGCGTGTAAGATCTGCCAGAAGTTTACGCATAAGGCCAGGCAGGAGAGGTCTGCACGTTTGAAGGCTTCGCTGTGGCAGAAGGTGCTGGATGGAGAAGAAACTCCCAGACCCCCTTCGGTGGCGGGAAAAACTCTGTTATCCTCCCCAAAGGCTAGCCACGTCTCCACTCCTGCCGGAGGGCGCTCTAGAGCGGGTTCTGTGGCATCTGCCAAGTCGGTGTCGGCATCTCGACTGGTGAGTAAGGCAGCTTCGAGGGCGAGCTCGACGGCGAAGTCTCCGAAGTCGCCGCGAGATTCGGCGTCGACAAGATCGGAACCGGTGAAGTCGGCGTCGAGATCGGAACCGAGAGGCTCGGATCCTATTGTGTCGGCTCCAGCATCGGTTGCAGAGCCTACAGCGATTCCAAGACCGGAGGCTGTGCGTAAGTCATCTGCCAAGAGGGCATCGGATCCGAGGGCTGCCTCCGAACCGACGTCGAAGAAGGTAAAGAAAACCAAGCATCGGCATTCCCGGTCTCCTCGACACCGATCGACTGAGGAGGTGGTCTTGGTGTCCCCGCGTACGCCCTCGCATCACCTGGATTCACCTGACCGTCCCGTTCCTGAGGATGAGGTACCGGATCCGGGAGCATTCGTGGTGTTGTCTAGCATGCATTGTTCCTTGTCGCCGGAACCGAGCCCGACCGTGCGCCGTCAGATCCGACATGCAGTCAGGGAGCCATCACCCACTTCCCCGGCCTTATCCTCTCGGAGCCAATACCATCTATCCGAGGGCAGCGTTGGTTCCGAGCGTTCACTGGCTTCACGGCACCGACAGGCCTCTTCCATCCCGGCTGCTTACCGTTGCCAGTGGGAGGGGGCGCCGGCTGGGTTCGGCTCGTCGGATCCAAGGCCATCGACGTCGAGACAGCGTGAGTGGCTACCTCCACCGTTTCCAGCTGAAGATGTTTCGGCCTCGGCTTCCGAGGAGGAAGATGAGGGTGCTTACTGTGAGTATCGCTCTGAGTCATTGTCTGAACCATCTCCAGATGACAACGTCGGCCCATCTACGAGCTCACCCTTTGAAGATCTCCGTATCTATGCTGACCAGATGGCCCGTATGGCCAAGGCATTGGAGATCGATGTGTCATCGGCGGTACCTAAGACGAAGGATAAGCTCCTATGTTGCATTTACGGTGACAACCCAGCTACAGTGGGTTTCCCTATGCTGGAAGGCTTGGAGGAGATTGTGGAGAAGGTCTGGAAGGTGCCTTCGGATCTGCCAGCCACTTCAAAGCGCATCGAGCAGATGTATAAGATCAAACAAGGCACGTGGCAGTCTCTCATCAAACATCCTCCACCATCATCCCTGATAGCCGAGGAGGTCCAGCAAAGGAAGTCAGGCTCTTCCTCTGTTCCACCTGATAAAGAGGGAAAGAAGATGGACGCCCTGGGTAGACGCCAGTACTCTGTCTCTGCACTGGCCCTCAGGATAGCCAACTACCAAACTATCATGGCTGGCTATCAGCTCTACCTGTGGGAGAAGCTGGCGTCTTATGTCACTGACCTGCCCGCAGATAAAAAGGCAGTGGTGTCATTGCTGCAAACGGAGGCTGTTTGATTATCAAAGCAGCAGATGAATGCGGGGAGCCATGCTGCCGACACTGCTGCCCGAAGTATGGCTTCAGCGGTACTCCTAAGACGGCATTCGTGGCTGCGGTCGACGGCTCTCTCGCAGGAGGTAAAGGCCAAGATCGAGCATCTGCCGTTTGAGGGTGATTCCCTCTTCTCCAGCACTACAGACGAGGCGCTAAAGAAGAAGAAAGAGGACAGGCAGATGGCTCGTTCGTTGAGAGTGACCCCAGCAGACAGGTCTGCGTTCAAACCACGGTACTCGTCCAGATACAACCCGTATCAGTACCATGGGAGATACCAATCACGTCCACACTACCATCAATACCCTCCTTCTCAACGCCAGTACACCCCTACGCAGCAGCAGAGCAAGAGGCATAGGCCCTTCAAGTCCCGCTCGTCTCAACCTCCTGCCCAACAGAAAGATCTGTAGGGAGCGGGGAGGCAGTTCTGACAGTCTGGCCCTACTGCAGCCCTGAACTTTTCGGACAGGCTGAAGCCTTTCCTATTTGAATGGGAGTCAATAACATCTGACTCATGGGTCTTAACGATTGTTGATAAGGGATATGGGCTAGAATTCACTGAACTGCCAATGTGTACTTCACCATTAAGGGCTGTGAATAATACCTTGGTTGAGCTGGAGGACGAAATCAAATCCCTCTTGGCTAAGGGTGTTGTGGAAGAGGTGACATATGAGGAGTCTGAGAAAGTCTCCCCCCCCCGTTTCTTCCTGGTCCCCAAGAAGGATGGAGGCTTATGCCCCATTTTAGATCTACGAGGGCTGAATGCTTTTCTGAGAGTGACAAAGTTTAAAATGGTCACGCTGTCTGCTGTAGTTTCCTTATTAAAAAAAAGGAGATTGGTTCACTGTCCTTGACTTAAAGGACGCCTATTTCCGTGTTGGGATCTTGAGGGAACACAGGAAATTTCTGGGCTTCGTTTATAAACAAAGGGTATTCCATTACAAGGTTCTTCCCTTTGGCCTATCCACAGCCCCACGAGTATTTACCAAGTGTGTGGCTCCTGTGGTGTCTTTTCTTCAAGAGAAGGGCTGTACCATCTATCCCTACCTCGATGATTGGTTAATAACAGCGAGTTCAGAGGCTAGGTTATTGCAAGATGTGGAGTTAGTACTAGACACTTGCAAACGCTTAGGTCTCCTTTTAAATTTTGAAAAATCTAAGCTGACACCAAACCGCACTGTGCCTTATATTGGGGCGGTGTTGGACTCTGTGGAGGCTAAAGCACTGCTGCCCCCAGAACGGGCACGATCCCTAAAGGGCCTAGTGCCCTTGTTTAAGAGAAATCGCTTCCAAGCTGTGCGCATGATACAGTGCCTACTGGAACACATGGCAGCTGCTACATCACTGGTACCCTTTGCGAGACTGCGTATGCGTCCACTTCAAAATTGGTTTGTGCGGAGGTACAATGCTCTGCAGCACCCTCCATCTCTTAAATTCTCCATACCCAGAGTCATTTTAGCCTCACTTGACTGGTGGCTGTCAGATGAAAATTTGTTTAAGGGGACCCTGTTTGGCTGTCACCATCCTGAGGTTTCAGTGACTACTGATGCATCCCTGCAAGGATGGGGGGCCTATTGTGGTGCTGTGTGTGTACAAAATGTGTGGTCAGAAAGGGAAAAGAACCTACATATTAATGTGCTTGAACTAAGAGCTACTTGTTTTGCACTTGTGTCCTTTACAGCGCTTTTGCAGGACCGTCAGGTGTTGGTGCAGACGGACAACACAACTGCCATGTATTACCTGAACCAACAAGGGGGCACAGCATCCATGATTCTCTGCAGGGAGGCCATGCTCATTTGGGAATGGGCAATCAAGAATGGTGTAATGCTCCGTGCTATACATGTAGCGGGATCAAACAATGTTCAGGCAGACATCCTCAGCAGGTTACACACGTTGGATCATGAGTGGGGACTAAACGCAAAGTACATTGGGCCGATCTTTCAGATGTGGGGCTAGCGACATCAGCAAACACCAAGGCCAAAATTTTTTGCTCGCGGGCAGGGAGCAACCCCCTCTCTATTGGGGATGCCTTCCAATATACATGGACCTGCAGGTTGCACTATATGTTTCCACCTTTCCCACTGATACCATGGGTGTTGTGCAAAATAGAGAGCGACAAGTCAGATTGCATTCTAGTAGCACCCTTCTGGCCAAGGCAGGTGTGGTTCCCCAAACTGCTGGAGATGTCCAATCGGAAGTATGTGAGCCTACCGCCCCGACAGGATCTCCTGTTGAACGGGAGTCTGTTCCACCATGAGCCCAGGAAGTTACACCTGGCTGCTTGGCGGATTTGACCCTGCCTGTAAGATTTTCTGAACCAGTAGAGAAAGTCCTCTTGAATGCGAGGAAACTTTCCACTCGGCGAGCTTACAATGCTAAGTGGCATAGGTTTGAAGCGTGGGCAGCTTCAAGGAATGTTGTGCCTGTAAGTAGCCCATTGGGGATGGTCTTTGATTATTTATGTGACTTGAAAGACCGGGGACTTAGAGTTACCTCCCTGAAGGTGCACCTTGCGGCTATTTCCGCATTTCACGATCAGGTTGATGGATACACTGTGTTTTCACACCATAAGTCTCGCCAGTTTTTGAAGGGAATCTTTAATCTCTACCTGCCTGTATCGCCCCCTTTGCCTCAGTGGTCTCTCTCCCTGGTCCTTGCTAGATTAATGCTGCCTCCCTTCGAGCCATTGGCCACATGCCCGTTGGACTTATTGTCCTACAAGGTTGCGTTTCTGGTGGCTATAACATCTGCCAGAAGGGTTAGCGAGCTGGCTGCGCTTAGAGCTGACCCTCCATTCCTTCGTTTTCATACGAATAGGGTGGTTCTGAGACCTTGCCTCAATTTTTTGCCCAAGGTGGTGTCTGCTTTCCACCTATCACAGGAGATCACTTTGCCTGTGTTTTTTCCTAATGCTGCTACTAAAGGGGAAAAGGCCCTTCACACTTTAGATCTGAGAAGGGCTTTGGCTTTTTACCTAGACAGGACTAAGGAATTCCGAAACAGCCCCCACCTTTTTGTCTGTTTTGGTACGAAGGATAGGGGTCACAAGGCGTCATCGCAGACGGTGTCCCGATGGATAGTGCCGGCCATTGCTAGGGCTTACGCTTCTTCCAAGGTTGACTGTCCTTTGGGGATCAGAGCCCACTCCACACGGTCTCAGGCGGCTTCCTCAGCCCTTTTCAAGGGTGTGTCACTGGTTAACATTTGCAAGGCTGCAACGTGGTCATCCGCTGACACGTTTGTGAAGCATTATGCTGTTGATGTTAATGCTGACCAAGATGTTGCTGTGGCCAAGGCTGTTCTCCACTCCTTGTTCCCCTAGGAGTGCGCTGGTATATTTTGCTCCAATAATGGAGACGGAAACGTTGTATATAGTTATATGTATATACTTTATTGTATGTTGTTGTTGTTAATGTGGAGCAAGTATGTTGTACCAATATTGGGGTGGTTAATAAAATGGAGTTGGATTTCACCCCGCCTTCCTTTCATGTGTGAAGCTTGGTACTCTCCCATGTGTGGAGGCACAGAAGAACGAAGATGAAAACAGGGTTAACATACCTGTAATTTATGTTCATCGAGTTCTTCTGTGCTGACACACATCCCTCCCTCCTGCCCCGCTGTGAATTCCAAAAAAAAAGGAAAAAATAGAAAAGATGAGTAAATGTCTTTGTATACGTATATGTATTGGATGGCGGCGGCAAGGGAGAACTGAGGGAAGGGGCCGTTGGTCGCTGGTAGAGCATGTGACCGTTTGGGCGGGAAACGGTCGCTGAGGCGCGCGACAAACGGCCCCTTTGGAGCTGAAATAAGCGGTAAAGAATCTTCCGGCAGCTGGCCTGCGGATGTACCCATTCACATAAATGCAAACTTTACATGAACTTTGACTTTTTCTACCATTTTATGAAATATGGTCTTTGGAGCCTGCAATAAATCTATCTGATGCCTCAGGTCCATGTATGGACCCAGAGTGTACCATCTCCAAAAGATTGGCCTCAGTTCCGAGAAGTGTGTAGGAGCTGCCACCAAAAAAAGCAAAGGACAAAAAAAAGCATGAAGAACCGCAAATAAGGCCATGAGTGCCTTGAGCACATTGGTGCTGAAAGGACTCTCCACCTCGCACCCCCTCTCCAGAGCTGAGAGTCTAAACCCATCTGCAGGTGATGATGAAGTAGTAGAGGTGTCAAAGTCATTCACCAGTTCCGGCCTCTCACTACCATAGGAGTCAGTCAGCTCTTTGGGCAATGGTTCCACAACAACTCATGTTCTGGAGCCACCAGAAACACCCCTAGTACACATACCCTCTGATGCCATCTGTTGTATACGTAGTGCAATGTGTACCGTGGGATCAGCAGTTTTCGACACATTCAACTACCCTGCCTCCCTCAACATCAAAGCACTATGAAACGATTTAGCATCTAGTCTCATCAATGTCGAAGGCTTTTTTATCATTGGCTCCATGCCCAGATCAGAATATTCCAGCTTCAAGGATGAGCTTGTTCCACTGTCAGAACTCAGATCCGATATTGCACCTGACCCTTCTCTAGATGAGATGGTGGGTGACTCAACATCAATATCTCCATCCAAAGACCTTCCATCATACTTGGAACAGCTCATCAGGATGGTCAGATCATTAGAGCTTGATGTAATGTCATCGGATCCAAAGCCATTGGATCTGCTCCTGAAAGTGCTATATAACATCAGCATAGGATCAGTAGCATTCCCAGAGCTACAAGGACCAGGGTGTAGCCTATTTGGGCTAAACCTGCTTCACCCTCTCTCTGAGCCAGAAAGCTAGAGAACATGTATAAAGTTCGGGAGGAGGGGTTTGAATTTTTGTTTGTCCATCCTCAGGCAATTTCTATAGTGGCGGATGCCATTCCACCAGGCAAAGAAGGGATTCTCACATCTCTACTGTTGACCATGAGGCAGAAGGTATCAAATTAGGGAAAAAGCAGTTGAAAGCTGCTAAACACTTTTCTGGCTGTTCAAGCAAAGCAATAGCATAAGCAGTTGTGATAAGGCATCAGTCCTGATTATGGAACACTGCCCCAACCAATGATACCAAGCAATTTGCAGACCAATGGTACACTTGATAGACTGTAAAAATAAAATGTGTAATGTTTTGCATGTTAAAAGTCTGAGTATTTCTGCAAGTTGTGTTTTTTCCCAAAATTATTTGTTACATTGGGTTTAAATTCAGGTTCATCAACGGTCTTCCTGTGCAGTCCCACATGGGAACTGCGCACGCGCAAGCCTGCCGATACCGGAGATTTCCAAAGCTCAATAACACTAGGGGGCGCTCTCGCCTCTCTGCGCGCATGCGTGGCCGCTTTCCCGCCGAAATGGCTCCTAAGAGGCGGAGTGTCCCCCACATACCCTCAGTCTTTCTTTCGCCACCGATCAAAGTAGGTTTCCTAGTTCGTTCATCGCGATGTCGGAGACTGCGCTTTTCAAAAAGTGTGTTACTTGTGGAGGAAAAATGACTAGGTCGGATGGACATTTGAGCTGTCTCTATTGCCTGGGAGAGACGCATAATGCCCAGTCATGTAAGCATTGTCGGGCGTTTACGTCCAAGGCGAGAGCAGAGCGGGCGGGTTGCTTACAAGCTTCCCTTTGGAGATGGGCGATGGCAGTTGATGATCCGCCTTCTGAGCCCATGAAGGCGTCTGCAAAATCTGCCTCCCGACCCACCCCGGGATCGACCAGCTCTCGGGTCTCCCATTCCCGCCCTTCCCCGAGTCAGTCGGAACTGAGACCATCGGAGGTGCAGGCGGTCCCGGCTTGGAGTGCTTCGGAACCGGCCATCACTGACAAGGAATCATCGGTTCCGAGATCGCATCGGAACCATCCTCCGTCATCTAAGGACGGCTCTTCGCGAGATCCTCAGGAGCCGACACCCCCGCGGAGTGGAACACCATTGGTTCCGAGAACTCCGTCAGATCCGAAGACGTTGGAACCATCCTCGGTCCTGGACAAGCGGGGCTCAGTGACAGAGAAGAAAAAGAAAAAATGCAAGCGTTCTTCCAAGAATGACGCTGTCGTCCTAGAGAGCATCATCTCTAGTCCTCCCCTGGCCTCAACGGAGGACCGTCCCCCTCAGAGCGGATCGCACCGGGGATCAGGAGATCTCCACTCTCCTCGTAGTCAACGGAGTCGAGCGAGCCCGGTAGACAACGTCATTATTCTGGACAAGCCCCCTACACCTTCAGGGTGCCCTCGTTCGGCATCTTGGGACCCTCGGTCCCCCAGGTCTTCTGAGAGCGACAGAGGCCGAACACAACGTCGTCATAGCCCTTGTTCATATCGGAGCCAATCCCGAGAGGACCAACTCAGTGAGGAACCGGCCTCTTATTATCGTGGAAGGACCTCCCCTGGTTCTGATCGCCTGTATCGACGGGACTCTTATGATGACCTTCGGGGAACACCTCGTTATTCGGAAGGGGACTTCCCTCGGAACCGTGCCCGGTATAGTGTTTCCCCATTGTCAGAATCACCCGCCAGGGAGATCGGACCGACAGAGGAGGCCTCACCAACAGACGATTTTAGGGCATATAATGACCTTCTCAGAGGATGGCCAAGGCCTTGGATGTCGAGGTGTTGTCCACAGAGTCCAGATTCACAGACAAAATTCTCCAACATATATATTCGGGCTCTACCCCGACAGTGGCCTTCCCCCTTATCGATGGCTTCGCGGACCTCTGGAAAGGCCTTTACCAGAAGCCAGCTTCTACCCCAGCGACTAACCGCAAGGTGGAGAATCTGTACTGTCTCAAGGACAATGCTTACCCGTTTCTGTCTATTCATCCTCCCCCTTCCTCGTTGGTTACCGAGGAAATGCAGACGAGGCCTAAACAGGGCCCCTTGTCGGTTCCCGTTGATAAGGACAGTCGGAAGATAAACGCCATGGGAAGAAAGGTTTACACCTCTGCCGCATTTGGAGTTAAAGTAGCCAATTACACGGCCATGATGGCAGCCTACCAGTTACTACTCTGGAAGAAGGTTGCAGCTTTCGTCCCGAAACTTCCGGATGACCAGAAGATCTTCCTTCAGGTGATTCAGGAGGAGGGTGCGAGACTCTCACGTTACCAGATACATGCGAGCTGGAGTGCGACTGACACAGCTGTTCGTTCTCTGCTGTCGGCTGTGGTCTTACATCGTTATGCCTGGCTACGTACAATGGCCCTTCCTCCTGACACAAGGAATAAAGTTGAGGATTTCCCCTTTGAGGGAAATACACTGTTTTCAGAGAAGACAGACCAGTATCCAAAAAGAGAACGAACAGGTTGACAGCAAAGTCGTATGGAGTGATACACCAGACCCCATACCAGGCTTCCAGACCATATCACAGTTCCTTTCAGCGGAACCGCCAACAGCGTTATCAACCGTATCAGGGGTACGGATACCAGTCTCGTCGGACCTATCAAAGTCCTCAGCCGTCCTTTAACCGGCGCAGACAAAACCAGAGGGGTCGGGCCGACTCGCACCAGCAGCAGGCAAAGGACCAACCATAATCACAAAAGAATTTCTGACAATTACAGGGCTCTGACCCGTTTTTCGGAGTCAGACTGAGCCACTATTAGGTGAATGGCGATCCGTTACTTCTGACGTTTGGGTTTTGTCTATTGTTGATGTTGGATATAAAATAGAGTTTGTTGAGTTACCTTATCTACGTCTCCCTATCTTTACTTGCGATACTCCTAATCAGGAAGTGTTCACTGAGCTCACCACTCTATTACAAAAGGGGGCCATTGAGGAAGTCTCACGTACGGAATCCTAGTTGGAGTTTTACTCTAACCTATTCATGGTGGAGAAGGATGGTGGTTTGAGACCCATCTTGGATCTGAGGGCCCTGAACAAGTTAGTTCAGGTTTGAAAGTTTAAAATGGTCACCCTTCAGGTAGTCTTGGAGTTACTACCTCCAAATTCCTGGTTTGCTGTCCTAGATCTTAAGGACGCTTATTTTCATGTCTCGATATTTTCGGAGCATAAGAAATGTCTCCGTTTTACATATGGGGACCGTATTTTTCAATACAGAGTGTTGCCCTTTGGGTTAGCGTCCGTTCCGAGGGTTTTCACAAAATGTATGGCCATAGTGGTGGCTCACTTGAGACTCCTGGGATGCTGCGTTTTCCCATATCTCGATGACTGGTTATTGGTGGGGGAATCCCCGGACCAGATAGTACACCAGGTGTCTTTGACCTTAGAGGTGTGTCTCAAGTTGGTGCTTTTTGTGAATCATAAAAAGTCTCAACTGGTTCCTGTCCAGAAGATCCCGTTCATTGGAATACTGCTAGATGGTGTTAGGAACATGGGTTTTTTGCCTACTGAAAGGGCTCTTAAGATTAAGGTCCTCGTACTTAGATTGAAACGATGTTGTTTCCAGCCTGCTAAGTTTTTCCAATGCCTTCTCGGGTGTATGGCATTGACTACTGTGGTAGTGCCCTTGGCACGACTTCACATGAGACCCTTGCAGTTGTGGTTCAATTCTGTTTTTTCCCCTGAGAGGGATTCCCAGAACAGGAAACTCTCTGTACCCAGGAGGGTGTTGAACTCTCTGGACTGGTGGTCGAGTGATTCTAACCTTTTTGAGGGCATGGAGTTTGGTTACAAACAACCGCAACATACAGTTACCACAGATGCCTCCCTTTTAGGTTGAGGGGCCCATTGCGAAGGTTCCTATGCCCATGGGGTTTGGTCAGACGATGAACGTACTGAACATATTAACTTGCTCAAGTTGAGGGCGATTTTTTATGCTCTGGTTTCCTTTTCAGATGCCGTCTGGAACAAGTCCGTCCAGGTGTTGACGGACAACACGACGGCAATGTTCTATGTGAACAAACAGGGAGGAACAGCATCAGTGTCCCTGTGCACCGAAGCGGTGAAGCTGTGGCCGTGGGCCCAGGAGCACGTAGTGTGGCTATGGGCTGTACACATTCCGGGGGTGAAGAATTCCTTGGCGGATCATTTGAGCAGGCTGCAGGGGGACCAGCACGAGTGGTCCCTCCAGGAGGAGTACCTGTTACCTGTTTTTGCCATGTGGGGAGTCCCCGAGATAGATCTCTTCGCATTGGAAGAGAATGCCAAGGCTTGGGACTATTGCTCCAGAGGAGGAGTAGGGCTAAAGTCACGTGGGGACGTGTTTCAACTCAGGTGGTGGGGTCACCTATATTACGCATTCCCCCCACTTCCCCTTCTGGCCAGAACCATCAGCAAGATACAGCAGGACGGGACCTCTGTCATCCTAATAGCCCCTTTCTGGCCTCGACAGCCATGGTTCCATTCACTCCTACAGCCTCAGGTTCAATCCTTCGAGTTCCCAGTGGTCCCGGACCTTTTGTCTTGGAGGGGGATCCTCCATCATGACGTTCGGAGGCTGCGATTAACAGCCTGGCTGATCAAACAGGATCCTCGTTCTCCTCAGCAGTAGCAAATATTTTTTATGGGAGATCAAACAATCGGGGCTCGCTAACAGCTCGGTGAAGGTATACTTAGTGGCCATTTCCGCTTTTCATCCCCCTGTTGATGAGAAATCAATCTTCTCCTACTATACATCCAAATTCTTTTTGAAGGGATTGAATAACATTTTCCCTCCTTTTCGGGCCATTGTTCCGCAATGGTCGCTGCCATTGGTTTTGTCGCGGTTGATGTCTGCGCCCTTTGAGCCTTTGGCTTCATGTTCACTATGTTTTTTGACCTTGAAAGTAGTCTTTCTGGTGGCCATCACCTCAGCAAGGTGGGTCGGTGAGTTAGCGGCACTGTCGTGTGACCCACCGTATTTAAAGATTCATAATGAAAAGGTGGTCCTACGAACCAAAATAGACTTTCTGCCTATGGTGGTGTCTAGCTTCCACCTGTCTCAGGATATTTCCCTGCTGGTTTTCTTTCCTTCATATACATCTAGGGCAGAGAGGGCTTTACACTCACTAGATGTTAGAAGAGCTATCCTCTTTTATTTAGACAGGGTAAACATGTTCCGTATTGATTCTAACCTGTATTTGTGCTTTGCTGGGCAGAAGAAGGGAAAGAAAGCCTCTTCCCAGTATATTTCCTGTTGGGTTGTGCAAACAATATTGACATGCTACAAAGCAGCTAATCTGCCTTGCCCGCTAGAGGTCCATGCTCATTCTACCAGAGCCCAGGCATCGTCTGCAGCTCTCTTGAAGGGCGTTCCTCTCCATGATATTTGTAGAGCGGCGACGTGGGCCTCTGCTGACATGTTTGTGCAACACTATGCCCTTGATATCCTGGCTAGAAAGGAGACAGTGGTGGGCACTGCTGTGCTGCAGGCTATGTTTCTATGAACTTAAGTCTGGTTAATTAATTTGTAGTGTGTATATAATCACTTGGTTGTTTATGTTCTTAATAAATCTTTTGAAACCTCCACCCAGGTGTTAAGCTTTGCAATCTTCCCATGTGGGACTGCACAGGAAGACCGTTGATGAAAAACAGGTTTTGCTTACCATAACTGTTGTTCATTTAGGTCTTCCGTGCAGGCACACATGCCCTCCCTCCTTCCCCGCTGATTCTCTTAGTTTTTCCTTGCAGTTAGGCGGCGAAAGAGGACTGAGGGTATGTGGGGGACGCTCTGCCTCTTAGGAGCCGTTTCAGCGGGAAAGCGGCCACGCATGCACCCAGAGAGGTGAGAGCACTCCCTAGTGTTATTGAGCTTTGGAAATCTCCGGTATCGGCAGGCCTGCGCGTGCGCAGTTCCCATGTGTGCCTGCATGGAAGACCTAGATGAACAACAGTTATGGTAAGCAAAACCTGTTTACTCTGAGGAAACAAGGAGAGGGGCTGGATGAGTAAATGGAATCTGCTCTGATTGGATGGTAGCTGTACCGTAGGGGGCAGAGTGAACTGCAGTTTTTAGTCAGTGTGCTGAGAGAGAAAGCATTCATTTTGGCCAAATCATGGAGACTGTGTGGAGCCTGAGAGAGTCTGTGTCTGTGTTTTTCTGAGTGAGAGTTAACCAACCAGGAGATTCTGGTTAAGTCAGGCAATCTGTGAGGAACCTGTATCTCAGAGAAATACTTATTCTGTCCAAGCAAACTATGTGGAAGCCTGAAAGAGTCTCATTCTATCCAGGTCAGGTAAGCTGTATGTGGAAGGGCCTGAGTGAATCAATGTGTGGATAAGAAGAGGGTTTATTCTATTAGTGAAGATCTATGTGGAAAATTAGTCTGTGTGGCTGGATCTGTGAAATATATAACTGTTTTTTAAACTACCAAGCATAAGAAGTATTCTGAAATGAATACACTTACAATAGTCTGCAACCATCACGCTTATGTACCTATAAATAAATTCAACTTTTGTGTAAGCAAAAATATCCCTTTTTTTTACTTTGCAACCGCCCTCACACTCTGACTTTTCTATCAAACTACCAACTATAACAAGCCTTCCTATAATACTAGTTAAAACGGAGATCTAAGGTGAAAGCTTTTATTGGCAGCAAAAACCTTTTGATGGAATCAGGGAGGCAGCAATATATTCATCGCACAAACAGGGCAAAACATCAAAAGTGGTGTTCACAGTGGGATTCAAACCTCAAAGGGAAGATGTTCTCAAGGTATAAGCCTGAGTAAAGTAAAGAACACCTGAATTGCTGTTTGTATGGAGAAAAAAAAGTGTTTGTTGTGACTAGAGTCCTTCTAAGGTAAAAGTTTAAGGATAGCCCAGGCAAGTCTGATCTTTTCAGATCTCAAAAGCTAAGCAGGATTGGCCTTGATTAGTAATTGGATGGGAGACTTCCAAAGAAGGACCAGATTGTAGAGGCAAGTAATAGCAAACCACCTCTGTTAATCTCTTGCCTTGAAAACCCCAGTAAGGCTTACCATAAATGACCCTTACTGGGGGTGCAAAGGGCTTGAAGTTCAGTGGCCCAAGCTTTTGGAGCCTGAGTGAATCAGATAATTTTAGCATAAGATCTTCATTATTCCTCAGATCTTTGTGACATTAAGTAGAATTATTTTCTACAATGTATTTTGTACAATGCATTTTGATAAGTTTCACAAAGCCAAATGTTGTCCCTGGAATGCTACATTTTAAAAAAGACTAACTGAAATGATAGCCAATGCAATATTTCAGTGAGTTTGGCCTACTTAGAGGGAATTTTATTCCTCAACTGTGGAAGCAGTAACTAACAGTAGGAATCAATTCACCTCACCAACTAGAAATAATACAATAACTTAATTCTTTTATTAGCCATGCTATGAAAACACTCTAGCTTCAGTTCAATTTACCCAAATCCCCGTGTGCTTTCTCTCTCTGAGGCGGAGGACATCATGGGTGTTTGCCACCGTCCAATCGGGGAGGCAGGAAATAGATTTTTTCTTCCTCTTCCTCTGCGGTGGGACCACCCTCTCCTCTTCAGTTCTTTTCTTGCCTCAGGGGAGAGCAGTACTCTTCAGGATAGCTCTGCTACCTTCTACCTTTTTTCTTATCTCTCTTACTACTTTCCGTTTCCTCTTCTATACTCCTTTTACCTTTACTTCTACTCTCCTAAAACAACTGATGGCATCAAGGAAGTCATCAGACTCCGAAGAATCCTTTATGGATTGGGCTGAGAGCTGCCGCCAGGGAGCCATCCTTCCGGAGGCGGAGGCATGCTCTGCCAGCTCCGACTTGCCTCTAAGGCTTGATCGGACCCTCGGCAAAGGAGTGCATGGTGATGCGAATCAGCCCGCGAGGAAATGGCCCCGTCTTCAAAAGAAGGTGCCGGAGACAGCCGCATGTCGAAAGAACGTCTGCAAGCAACGCGGCTGCGTAAGGCCCGATTTCGGCGGAAAATGCTGTGGCAAGCAATTTCCCGCCAAGACACAAAGACGTGCTTGCCAACCTCCCGGCGGGAGAAATGCAGCACGAACAAGGAACCTTGACGCAGGGCCTCGACAGATGCTGAAGACCATGTAAGTGCCTCCTCCAATACTCTGTCCCCAGAGATTTTGGCAGCCGTTAGAAGCTCCCTAAGACAGGAACTGTGGGCCCTTAGTCAACCTGAGAACAATAATCCTTCCTCTCCTCCATGCCCTATCCTGCCTGGAACATCCCAGATAGGCCACAGACAAGGTAGCTCCTGGCCCACTAAGGCAGCAAAAAAGCATATTAAGGGCAAGACAGCCTGTAGATCCTCAGAATGGAAGCATGAGGATCCCTCCCCTAGTGAGGATTATGAGGAGGGGGAATTTCTGTCTAATGATGATCAGGATATTGAACCCAGTCTGGAACAATCTCATAGACTTTTTCAGTCGGAGAATTATCAATACTTGTCGTCCAAAACTCTTTCAGCCTTGGACTTGAAAGAGATGGAAATGAGGGAGGAGGAGAAAGCCAAATCTGAAGGACATCAAACAAGACCTAAGGGGAACAGGGAGTTTTTCCCCAGAGCAGAGAACAGGACTAGGGTGTTCCCGTTCCCTGAGTACTTTGAGCGACAACTGAAAGCTGAATGGTCCCTGCCTGCTGCAGGCAAACAAGTCCCTAATGCCATTAAGAAATTGTATGTCTTACCTAACTTTACCAATGAGCTATTGCAGATTCCAATCATTGATGCTCCGGTGGCGGCCCTTCAGTCCCAGGGTCTCCTCTCCGAGGATGGACAAGGCACAATCAAAGATGACCTGGACAAAAAGGGTGAAGTGGTACTCAAGAGAGCGCATGAAGCTATGGCCATTTCTATCAAGGCATCAGCAATAGCGTCTATGGTGTCCAGAGCCTCAGTAGTTTGGATTAGAAGGCTTATCCAGCTGCTTCCAGAGAATAATAAGAGACTGCTGGAGGGAGCCAACAGAATTCTCAAAGCCTGTACATTTACTGCTGACACAACACTGGATTCCTTATCCTTCTCCTCCAGAGCGATGGTGGCGGTAATGGTGAGACGTCTCTTGTGGCTTAGAGCCTGGCCGGCCGACCGACAAGCAAAGATTATACTGATGTCCTACCCTTGTCAGGGAGGCAAGCTCTTCGGCGATCAGTTGGAAAAGATCTTGGTGGAGACCAAAGACAAGAAGAAGGCACTCCCCAAATCTCTGAAGAAACCTGAGAGACGATCATTTGGCTATCAACCATTTAGGTCCCATCATACCTTGCCAAGAGGCCGACAGGAACCCAAACGTGAATGGTCCAGTTCTAGGACTCAATCCAGGAGGGGTGCCTTCCACTCCAAGTTCGCCAGACAACAAGGCCACAGGGGAACCAGGCAAGACCCGGAGGACAAAGGACAGAAGCCCTGACTCGCAGGGCATTCTGGTGGTGGGAAGACTGCTTCAATTTCATCATGCGTGGATGGAATCCAAGGAAAACGCCTGGGCATCAGAGGTAGTCTCCAATGGATACTCCATAGAATTTGAAACCTTTTCACCGGAACGATTTGTAGCTTCCCCACTCAAGAAAGACACACACAGGCAAGCTATCACCATACAGGCAATCCAACACCTCATAGATATTGGAGCAGTCAAGCCCGTTCCCCCTACGAAAGAGGACTAGGGATTTATTCAATCTTCTTCACAGTCCCCAAGAAGAACGGGGACTGGAGATCGATACTGGACTTAAAATATGTCAACCAGTTCATCCTAGTGAGACACTTCAGGATGGAAACTCTTCGCTCCATCACAGAGGCCTTACAGCAAGGAGAGTTCCTAACCTCCATAGACCTGACGGAAGCGTATCTACATGTTCCCATTGCACCTGCACATTGCAAGTTTCTGAGATTCTGCGTAAAGGACATTCATCTTCAGTTCTGAGCAATGCCCTTCGGTTTGGCAACAGCGCCGCGGGTATTTACCAAGCTTCTGGTAGTACCAATCATCAGGCTCAGAGAGAGGGGTCTCCACCTGCACCCCTACTTAGACAACATCTTAATAAGATCCGCCTCCAGGGATGCCTCTCTCGAGGACACCAGAGTTGCGATCCAGTTCTTGGAGAAGCATGGGTTCCTGATCAACCTGTCCAAATGCTCTCTCCAGCCGTTGCAGAAATTGGAACATTTGGGCATGATTTTAGACACACAGAAAGGCTACGTCCTTCTTCCCAAGGAAAAGAGGATCAAGACCAAACGACTGATCACAACCGTGATTGGTCAGCAGTCGTCTCTATTGATGGAACTAGCAAAGCTCATGGGACTCTTAGTAGCGAACTCAGAGGCCATTTACTGGGGCTGCTTTCACACCAGACCGCTCCAGACCCTGTTGCGGCCATTCCAGTTTCAGATCACCCAGAAAACAAAGACCAAGATACAGGTCCCGAGAGCTGTCAAAGAAAGCCTGAAGTGGTGGCTGGACGAGGTCAACCTAGGACAGGGCAAGAGTTTCCTTTCTCCGCGTCTCATCCAGATATTCACAGACGCCAGTCTGGTCGGCTGGGGAGCCACGCTCGAGGTCAATCCAGCCCAGGGCGAATGGTCAGACAAAGAGCGAAAACTTCCCATCAACGTACTAGAGATGAGAGCTATCTACCTAGCCCCATCGCATTTCAGCAGTCAGATCCAGTCCAACCACGTCCTGATACGCATGGACAACGTGGCAGCGAAGACTTACATAAACAAACGGGGGCACCAGATCCTCACGTCTACAACGAGAGGCTCACAGGATTATCCACTGGGCGGAAGTCAATCTCAAGTCTATCCAGGCAGAACATATCAGGGGAATTCACAACATCCACGTGGATTGGCTGAGCAGGGAACTCCTTCACCCGGGAGAATGGTCCCTCAAAAGGGAAGTGTTTCTGCTGGTGACAGCGCACTTCTGTACCCCGTCAGTGAACCTCTTTGCCTCTCATCACAACAATCAGGTCCCGACGTTCTTCTCTCGGTTCTTTCATCCTCGAGCGGACGGCACAGACGCGCTGACATCGCCGTGGCCAAAGGGTCTCCTGTATGCCTTCCCTCCACTTCCAACAATCCCCAAGGTATTGCGGAAAATAACAACAATCCCCAAGGTATTGCAGAACAGAGAGCGAACGTCATCCTGATCGTTCCCTGGTGGCCACGAAGACCGTGGTTCTCAACTCTCCAACTGAAGTCGTTGACACCGCCACTCAGACTGCTAGCTCATCCGGACTTACTACAACAGGGCCCTATTTGGCACCCCAGACCGGAGTGGTGGTCTTTGACAGGATGGAGATTGAGCGGGACCATTTCCAACACGAAGGTTTCTCTCCAGAAATCATAAATACCCTACTGGCCTCGAGGAAAGGGTCCACTATCAGAATCTACAACTCATCCTGGAAGGCCTTTGTCAGGTGGTGCAGGCGAAAGAAGGTGGAACCACTCGATCCATCACTTCAAGCGATCCTAGGATTTCTTTCTGGACAGGCGTCAGGCCTGTGACCCTGAGGAAACAGATTGCTGCTATTAGTTTGGTCGTCCCGAGGGTCGACAGAGTGTCCCTGGCGTCTCATCCTCACATTAAACGATTCTTGCGAGGAGCCACCTTACTGAACCCGCCGGTGATACATTGGTTTCCGACCTGGCGCCTGAACGTGGTACTTTCAGCTCTAACAAAGTCCCCGTTTGAACCAATTAAGGACATTCACCTAAGGTGGTTAAGGCTCAAAACCATCTTTCTCGTGGCAATTACCTCTGCAAGACGCATTTCAGAAATGAGCACCCTTTCCATACGGCAGGACTTGTGCATCTTTCATAAGGACAAGGTAGTTTTAAGAACTGACCCTGCGTTCTTACCTAAAGCGTATTCCACTTTTCACAGATCGCAAGAGATAGACTTACCATCCTTTTGTCCGAGACCAGTACATTCCAGAGAACGCGAGTGGCACAATCTGGATGTACGACGGGCCCTGAAGTCGTACATAATCAGGACAGAAAATATTCGACAGACGGATTCTCTTTTCATCAACATCTCTCAACCTAGAGCAGGACATTGCATGTCTTCCTCGGCCATTGCTTATAGCATTAAAACATGCATTAGAGAAGCCTACAAGGCTCAGAAAATGGACATTCCAGCAGGAATCACGGCACACGGCACACTCAACCAGAAGTGCGGCTACAAATGCGGCCCTGAGAAGGAATGCATCCATTTTAGACATTTGCAAGGCAGCTACTTGGTCATCTACAACCACCTTCATCAAACATTACCATTTACATACATATGCTTCAGCCGATGCAGCCTTTGGACGGAGAGTGCTTCAGCATGTAGTGGAAGATGAAGACTCCGTCCTACCCAGAGGATAGAGAACTGCTTTGGGAACGCCCACGATGTCCTCCGCCTCAGAGGGAGAATGGACATTTGGACACTTACCGTGAAGGGTCCTTCTCCTCTGAGGACAGGAGGACATCATGCCCTCCCAGAGTCTTCATCTACTCCGAACTGAAAGACAGGATTCAATAATCCGTTGCTTCTCCTGCTGCATCTTTGCTACACTCTTCTGCCTTGCCTTACTCATTCTTTTCTGAATGCTGGTACCTGTTGCTGTTGTTTGTTCTTGTTGCCTTTTTGTCTCTTATTAAGGTTACAGTTAAACTAGTTTAGTACATAGTAAGGAGTTGGAACTGCTGAGGGGAGTCACCCAAACTGAAGAGGAGAGGGTGGTCCCACTGCAGAGGAAGAGGAAGAAACAATCTATTTTCTGCCTCCCCGATTGGACGGTGGGAAACACCCACGATGTCCTCCTGTCCTCAGAGGAGAAGGACCCTTCACGGTAAGTGTCCAAATGTCCGTTCCCTGAGCATTAATCATAACTGTTGCCACCCACAAATGCCTGCTGCTTAGAGAATGAGAGCCAGTGTTTTGTTTGTTTAAGCAGTGATGCATTTTCACCTGCTTTCCTTTTTAAAAAAAATAAAAACAAAATAGTGCTTTTGTCCATGTGGTTATGTTTTATGCAGCCATTCTAAAGCAAGCAGAGCAAAAAAAGACCAACCTATAAATTAATACAGAATAACTTAAGGTATTGTTTAATTTAACATCATAAAATAAGTTAGAACTTTTGCATTTTAACAGTCAATGTAAGTAACTAACACCTTGAGAATGAGTTACTCTGCTTCCTTTCATGTGGAAGGCTGTTTTTATTTCCTGCACTCTACTACAGAACAACCCATTCTGCCTTCTGCAAGGTTCCATCCTAACATGAAGCTCTATGGTAATTTCTGCTTTGAGAGAAATAACATTTGTATGCCAAATAGTGCTGCCAGAAATAACTACTATGAATCACACATAATCTATAATCTACATAAAAGATTTTTTTCCTTTCTAATGAGCAGATTAATTTTAATGAACTGATTAATTAGAATTAAATTAACAGTTGTAAATATTTTGCCTGCAGATTAGTTTCCTAACCTTTACTTGTGGGAGATTTTCTATTTATGAGCAAGTGGTATTTTGCAGGATCAAGGACCAACTAAGATTTGCCTGCTGCTTTCTTCCCAGTGACAACCACTCCCTGTAGCAGCTACCCATGGTCATAGATCCAGAGGAGTTAGCTGTGTTAGTCTGTAGTAGCAAAATAGAAAAGAGTCCAGTAGACTAACCAACTTTACTGTAGCTTAAGCTTTCGAGAATCACAGTTCTCTTTGTCAGATGCATCTGACAAAAAGAACTGATTCTCGAAAGCTTATGCTACAGTAAAGTTGGTTAGTTAGTTGGTTACTGTAGCAGCTACTTTTCCCTTCTTGCTTATCTGACTCATTTACTATGAGCAAGAGATGTGTTTTGCTCAGTACTACTCTGCTTTTATTGCAAGGATTTTTCATAGCTATTTGCCTCTAATGGGATCCACTGTGTACTCACTATGTATTTAAAAAATCTACATAAATCCTGAGGCAATATAAAGATGCCTTCTGCAACTGCTATAGACTTGTACATTCTGCAATTCTGTATAAGCAAATATGGAGCATGAGTTTTGTTACTGAGAACAGTAATTATCAAAGTTTCAGCTTTCATTTTATTTTTTGAGAGAGGTAAGTTTCTAGCGCTGGTGGATGCCTGGAAGTCCAACATGGACAATATCTAATGCATTATCTGTTCAGTGAAGCAGCTCAGCTAGACTTATTTTGGCAGGGCTTCAGTGCCCTTTCTAATATTTTCTCCCTGCCTATGACTAACCAAAGCACAATAAATTATGCAAATAAGCAAATGCATACTTAATTTACTTAATTACATATACTTATTTTGCATCTATATAGCTAGTAGAATATTGCAAATTTTTAAAGTTTCTTTAGGACAAATACAAAAGTCCTGCCCATATTGTAACTGGATAATGTTGTATAAATCACTGTTTTTCATATTATGATATTTGTTTGAGAATTACTAGCAATGATATAATCCTACGTGCTTGTCATGTCTGTGACAGCCATGCCATGATTGTTTGGTTGTTATGTCACTGATGCCACAGTGTATCGAATGTTTGATGCTAATATGATATATTCTCTCCTTTGCCATGTTCTTTCCATATTATAACTTATTTCCCAGGCCTTCTAACTAGAGGGGGCCTCTCATGTTACCTCACAGAACTATGCGTCTCCAAGCCAGAAATGACCTTGGAGATTCCAGACGCCTGCTACTTTGCTCAGACTCTGGGAACCTATTATTGTGTACTCATTGTTTAACCATAACTAAAAAGGATTCTCAGAGGACCCGTGTAGAGTTGCGCGCCCAAAATCCTGACAGTTATTTCGGACTGGGAAAATCAAGTATAACAATGCTTATCTGCTTTGCCTTGTCACTTCTACCAAGCTCCGTGATGGAGTTCAGACCTGAACTGGAAAGATCCTAATAAAGCTTTTCTACTGGAATCAATATGTGTTCACTGGAGAGGGGCTAAGGGATCTACCTGCCAGGAACTGACATTTTGGTAGAAGTCTTCCTTCTTTCCCATTTACAACCTGGCTTCTGGGACTAACTACCAGCACCATGTTGTTTGAGTCAGACCTGGAGGGACGGAAGCTAGAGAGACTTTTAATATTATTTGAATCACCCTCCTTGCTGAAGATGGAGGATGAGGACATTGCAAATACCCTAATTCCTAACCTCCTGGAGGAGTGGGGAGAACCCGGGAAACCTCCCAATGTAGAGAGGGGGGATGAAACTTCCCAGGTTGGAGGTTGAAGGGGAAAACGCAAACACAGCTGGCCCCTAATGGATTCACCAAAGGGGAAGCCTCGCTGGATGAGATGCCAGGATGGAGAGGGGAGCTCGCTGCCAGAGGGGTCCAGCAGGAAGTCCTCCCTCAAACTTGACACAGAAAGTGGGTCAATGCCGCCAGATTTCTCAACCTCAAAAGAGGGGGACGCTGAGCTTGAATCACAGGAGCTGAGGATCACGCGAGCAGAGTTGGATGAGTTCTGTTGGAATATGGGGCAGCTGCTAAATGATCTGCAACAGATGGTGTGCAAAGCAGCTGACCCCAAGATCCAGGCAAACCCTACCTTTAAAGTGAGGGTGATGACTGGGGCGGTTGCGCAATCTTCATTGAAGGGGAAGTTGGAGACAGTGGTCCCACCAACGAGAGGGTTATGAGGAACCTTGGCAACTTTGGTTCAAGCCGAGCCAGAGGTAGCCCGAACCAGTGGGAGTCCATTCACCTCCCCACACCAAGCGGAATCGACAGCGAAGTTCCCTTGGCGAATGCAGTCGGGAGGATCGGGATGCCACAATCTGGATTACAAATGGGTCCTGCTACCACATAGCAGACTTGATTACAAGTGCCTCCAGTTGGGAGGTTAAGACCTGCGCCTCTTCAATGGAACCATGAAATCCAAAGGACAGCCCGATGAGGGTTGCCGACAGAGACAACCCTCGGACTTATCCCTGCACCGGCACCCCTGACAGTTCCAAATCAACCCCTTGCAACCTCAAGGGGTGCACCTGGAGTATCCATGTTGCAACAACTGTTTTTGAGGACCACCGGAGTATTCCTTCCGACCAGATGGCCGATTCCCCCACCCCAGGATTTCAGACCGGCTGGACGGAGACAACCCTTGGACCTACCCCTGCACTGGCACCCCTGACAGTTCCGAATCAACCTCTTGCAACCTCAAGGGGCGCACCGGGAGCCATCCGTGTTGCAACAACTGTTTTTGAGGAGCATCGGAGTATTCCTTCCGACCAGATGGCCAATTCCCCCACCCCAGGATTTCAGACCGGCTGGACGTGCAGACCAGGAACCCCCCAGGAAGGGGGACCCCTCCCACAAGGCGTACCTCCAATGGGACCAAGGCTGGAGGTGAATTTTGATGGAGCACCAGAGAAGTTAGGATTCTTCATCATACAAGTGGTGGAATTCTTCTGGGCCTGGAGCCACCTATTCCCAAACGAACCCAGTTGGGGATCCTGTCTGGATGGAGCTGCAGCCGCGTGGTATGTAACCCTGTACGAAGTCAAGGCACCAGAATTGGGGTCTCTAAATACCTTTATCCAGGCACTAAGAGGCCAATTTGAAGATTCTCTGGAGGAGGCCAGAATCAAACTCAAAACAATCCAGCAAGGACACCGGACTGTACACGAATATGTGGCAGAGTTCAGGCCGTATGCAGCCAAGATACATGGCTGGACTGAAGAGATGAAGATAGAACTCTTCCAGGATGGACTAAGTGCAGAACTGGTCGCGAAGGCCTTAGTACAAGACAACCTAAGCACCCTGCTGGGATGAATCCAACTTGCGTGTGAAGTTGAAAACCATGATCACATCGTAAAACTTCTCAAAACACAGCAGCAGGGAGGCTCCCAACTGGTGCGTCTGAGCATGGGGGGGAAAGACCGACCAGCTTCCAAATACCAACAGGGGAGAGGAAGTCGCACTGGCAAGGGGGTCAATGTATGCAATTTGGGGGCTTTGGACATTATGCAGCAGAATGCATCAACAAAAGAGGCCCCATGGGGAAACCCCAAACTCCAGCTGAGGCGACTTCGTCCTCGAAACCAATGCTGGAAAAGGCTCCCCAACCACAAAGTAAGCTCAAACCCAGCCTGGAGGTTGCGGAAGAGACTGCTGAAGTATCCCCAGGAGAAGGGGAAGAGCAACCCACTCCACAACAGGGAAACAATCACGGCCTGCAGTAAAAAGTTCCTGACAGCAGGTCCCAACTCAATCAACAGTGAAGGTGAGACACAAAGGGGCCCTACTTTTTATGCCAGTCACTGTAGTAAACCCAAAGAAGGGGATGCATATGTGCGTGCAAGCGCTAATAGACTCGGGCTGCAGCAGAGACCTAATAGCCCCTGCTGTAGTGGCGGGACTGGGGCTGAATGTAACCGAACTAGAAAACCCATTGTGTTTGAACAAATGGACAGGTCCCAAATGAAAGGGGAACCTGCTAACTATCAAACAGAACGGAAAATCCAGTGTGACGGAAATATTTTGACCCTACTTACCATGAACGCCCCCAGACTCATAAAAAAAATTCCATGATCTATACCCTAACAAACTGGGACCCCTGTGAGAAGAGGAGGGGATCTTTGCAGGGGGGGGCAGAATGTCATGTCTGTGTACAGCCATGCCATGATTGTTTGGTTGTTATGTCACTGATGCCACAGTGTATCGAATGTTTGATGCTAATATGTATTCTCTCCTCAGCCATGTTCTTTCCATATTATAACTGTTATTTCTCCAGGCCTTCTAACTAGAGGGGGCCTCTCATGTTATCTCACAGAAATATGCGTCTCCAAGCCAGAGACGACCTTGGAAATTCCAGACGCCTGCTACTTTGCTCAGACTCTGGGAACCTATTATTGTGTACTCATTGTTTAACCATAACTAAAAAGGATTCTCACAGAACCCGTGTAGAGTTGCGCGCCCAAAATCCTGACAGTTATTTGGGAGTGGGAAAATCAAGTATAACAATGCTTATCTGTATATTGTTGAAGGATTTCACGTCCGGAGAATGATGGTTGTTGTGGATTTTCCGGGCTGTATAGCCATGGTCTTGGCATTGTAGTTCCTGACGTTTCGCCAGCAACTGTGACTGGCATCTTCAGAGGTGTAGCACCAAAAGACAGAGGTCTCTCAGTGTCACAGTGACACTGTGTAGTCAGGAACTACAATGCCAAGACCACGGCGATACAGCCCGGAAAATCCACAACAACCAATGCTTATCTGCTTTGCCTTGTCAGTTCTACCAAGCTCCATGATGGAGTTCAGACCTGAACTGTAAAGATCCTAATAAAGCTTTTCTACTGGAATCAATGTGTGTTCACTGGAGAGGGGCTGAGGGATCTACCTGCCAGGAACTGACACTGCTGCTGAAATATCTCCAAGTATGTGCTGAGGGTCAGACCTTGTGTCTACCAATGTGCCTGCCAGTAATCTTGCCCAGTTCAAAACCCTCTGCCTCTCATGTGGCACAGCAGCAGCCTTGCATGATCACAGTAAAATTGGTATGTAGCCTTGATTTATTTATTTAAAATATTTATACCCCACCTTTGCCCCAGGCTTGAGGCAGCTAACAAAACAGCTTACAGACACAGATGTAAGTGTCCAATACATTAAAACCAATACACAAACACAGTTAAAAGTGGAGACAATTTAATCTAGTAGACTATTACAGAGGAAATGACCTGCCACAGAGAATGTCCATGACCTAACTGTTGCCAAATGGACCATCCTAGGTGAGGGCACAACCAGAAGTAGGCTGTCTGAGGAACATACTGAGAGATGCAGATTGAGCAGTGTGAGGGTCCCAGGCCATGAAGAGCTTTAAAGGTAACTGATAACCAGCACTTTGAATTGGGAGCAGAAACAAATAGGCAACAATTGCAGGTGATGCAGCATTGGTGTTATATGTTCCAAGTGGAGACAGGAGACTCACAGCTGCATTCTGCACCAGTTGAAACTTCTGAGATGTCTTCAATGGTAGCCCCACAGTACACATTTCAGTAGTCCAATGCAATGGTTATAATAGTACAGATCAGTGTAGCTAGGTCAGTAGAGTCTGAATAGTGGGCAGTTCATGAGCCAGATGTAAGAAGAAGAAGGCAATCCAAGCAATGGCCTGCCAATCCATCAACAAAGCTGTGTCTAGGAGCACCTCCAGGCTTTTAAACTTGATTTACAATGGAAAGCTTGACCCCATCTAGGACAGGTAGAGTGAGCCCAGCTAAGCCAGTGTGATGTAGTGGTTAAAGTATCTGGGACTGCCCGTTCTGCCATGGAAGCTCACTGGGTAACCCTGGGCTATTCACAGATTTTTAACCTCACCTACCTCACAGTTATGTTGTGAGGATAAAATGGAGGAGAGGCAAATGTTGTAAGCTGCTTTGAGTCCCCACTGGGGAGAAGGTGACATACAATAAACAAGCAAGCAAACAAGCATTCTGCTTTCCCAACAAGCATCACTTCTGACTTCTCAGAATTAATTTTCAGTTTGTTTACCCTCAGCCACTTGACCACAGCCTCAAGACACTGGCTGCAGAGCTGCCTCTGGAGACTTGGATAATGAGATATGAAACTGGGTGTCATCTGCATATTGGTGGCAGTCTACTCTCATGTAGCCTGCTCGCGGGGAGGGTGGAATACAAATATGATATAAATAAATAAATAAATGTTCCCCATGATCTCAGTCAAAGGTTTTACATACAAATTAAAGAACAATGGAGATAAAGTGGATCCTTAGGGTACCATACAAACATCCCTAGCTGATTCTGCTCTGCCTCCTGTCAACAAATAACAAGAATAACCAATGGAGGGCTATTCCTTTTACCACTAACACAGTTGATGTTGAGATGGAATCAGGACCACTGATGTCGTTCTAGGAAAATGTATCCCTTTGGCATTTGAGGCAGAAGCAACCATCTGATCAAATTAACCTGAGATTATAAGAGTTTAAAAATGGGTATGCAAAGACTCCATGGAAGAATAAATATAATCAAAATATTTATTTTTCCAGAGTATCTTTTTTACTTTAGAGCCTTGCCAATAACAATTCCAAACAAAGAGATAGAAAACTGGCAAATAAATTTGCTAAAATTTATCTGGAATTATAAGAAGTCCAGAATAGTTTACAAAATTTTAATAAGACCAACTAACAAAGGAGGTTTAAATCTTCCAGACCTTAGAATATATTACGATGCTGCCTAGTTAAAAATATATTAGTTTTATTAAATCCACATATGCAACTAGACTGGAAAGTTATTGAACAAAACTTAAACAAAAAATTATCAAGAAACTATTTGGAACTCCCCATCTTATAGATCAGAAAATATCAAAAATAATCCCTATCTCAAAACAACTCTACAAATTTGGGATGCTATAAGGTCTAAACTGACAGCTACTACCTCGTTGTCCTATTTTACAGGCCAAGCTTGGTTTAAACCTGCGGAAAAGGAGGAAAGTTTTTCAATTTGGAGAAAAAATGATATATTTATAGACATTACAAAAATGGAAATACATTAGAGAAAGCATCACTTGAAAATAAGATCAAGAGCAAGATTCCTTGGTATGAATATTTACAGCTAAAGCATCTACTTGAGAACTCATAAATTAAAAATAGTTTAAGTAAACAGTTAACAGAATTTGAAAAAATGATATAAGATGGCAATAAAAAGGTACTATATCCAAACTTTATACTGTTTTACACAAACCAACAAACACCAATGCAGTAACATATCAAAAGCATGGTATAAAGACTGCAAGATACCTCCCAGTGACAATTGGCAAGAGATTTGGCAATCACATACATTTACTACAAAAATTATTAGCATCAGAATACAATCCATAAAGATAATGACCAGGTGGTATTTGACCCCAACAAAATTGTATTATGAAAACACAGAAATTTCTCCTCTTTGTTGGAAAAATTATGGTGAAAGAGGTACGTTTTTTCAGTGTTGGTGAGAATGTACCCCACATACAATTTTTTTGGCTTCAAGTAAGAAAATGTATAGAAAAGATGTTAAGCTATTCAATTCCTCTAAAACTGGAGACTATTCTTTTAAATATCTTGCAAGACATGTTTAAAAACTTCTACATAAGAGGTAAACATTTCACTATCATTCTATTGTATTTCGTAGAGTAGGAATTCGCTTTTAGAACTAGACACTAAAGATAGAGGAAAAGAGAAATAAGTCTGTAATTGTTCTGTTTCTCATTTTCTTCTTTTATTTCTTTTTTCTGTATTTAATTCAATAGAAATGTAATCTAAAAGTCTCACTAAACATCGTTCTTTGTGTAAGGTTCAGCCCAAAAATTAAATAAAATTTAAATTGAAAAGAAAAGAAATGGGTATGCATGGTATAAATGAAGACTCAGACCATTCTGCCTCCGCTGTTAGCACTGGAATACTGTAATAGCTACATTGACATCATTAACAGTGCTGACCATCTAGCTGTGAGGGAAGAAATGTGATCTCCCCAAAGGTTTAGTCTTGTTAGAGCTCACACTGCAACCCTTCTTCCCACGGTTAATTTCTGCGTTAACCATCTTTTAAGCAGTATGCAGATTTCACCCTGAGTAGCAAGCACCCTTTCTACCAAATACAGATTCCTGGTCTTCTAGTTTTGTGCTGCCAAGCTGAACAAAATAATGAGTGAATAGTTCTTTTTCATGAACACATGAAGCTGCCTTATACTGAGTCAGATCCTTGGTCCTTCAGGGTCAGTACGTCTTCCTGTGACTGGCTGGGACACTCTGGAGTATTACGATGAGGTCTTTCGCACCACCTGTTAATTATTCTTTCACCTGATATGCCGTAGATTGAATCTAGATCCTTCTGCATTTAAAGCATATGATGTACCATTGAGCCATGGTATCGAAGGGTCATATAATACAAGGCTTGGGTTGCTTGCTGTTTGGCAAAAGACCGGCTGTTTACCTTCCATGTTTGTCTCTTTTAACAGGGAATGCAATGACCTTTCCACCTTGGGAGTTCCATGAACAGAGTGTGGGGGTATAAATATTTCAACTAACATTTGAAGGGGGAAATGTATCTATGTAAAGACATATGGAAAAAGGGAGACTTCAGTAGTGGACCGCAGAAGATTTCAGGTTCAATTCCTGATCTCTCCCACTGAAAAAAAAAATCTGGTGATAAAGCCAGAGAAGCCCTCTACATGGGAAAAATCACTGCCAGACTGAATGGACTATACTGTATTAGATGGACCAGTGGCCTGACAGCATGGAATATTTTGAATTGTTGGCATGGCATGGAGCCAAATCTCTCTTCTCCCTTCCCTCTTTTCTACACCTGAATTTCCATAGTGGCTTTGCTGACTTCATTTCTTCCTCCTCCAAAAGCAGCCTCACAACCCTCACAGATATGGTTGAATTTTTGTCACCTGTTATAGTTTCAGAATTTATGGGAATGAAACCTTTCTTCTCCTTTAGCTTTCCAAAAGTTCTGCTACAGAGCCATATTGCTTTCCTCCTGAGTTAGAACTGTTGCATTTTCCTGCCAAATACGTATGTAAACTCCAAATATTCTTACTACACTTCATGCCTGTACTTTAGAAGTGGGAAATGGCAACTTACATAGCTTTTGTGCCCTCTTCTAAAATTATATTACCCTCTCATTTCTGTGGTCTGAATTTTTCTTAGATGAATGCAATTTCTATAGTTTCAGAACATTTGGCCAATCACCTTTTTTCTTAATTAAACAAAATATGTATCATTAAAAACTGGTGACTAAACACGTGTGTTTTTTTAAAGCAGCATGCAAAGCCATGATGCCAGCAATTGGTCTCCTATATCCTTGGCAAGGCAGTTTTCTGTTGATTTCCAACATTATCTTTACTATGCGCACACATTAGCCAATTTATTGATTGTAAAGGGTTATGTGAATAACAATTGCAGCTTAGTCCTGGAGTTGAAACCAATGCCTCTGAATGTAGCCCAGATGGCAGGATCCCTACAGGGACACACGGGGGCCCTCTGCTGCTTGGCTTCTTCACAGCTTTTTGAATCTGATTGCAAAAAAAAAAAAAGCATCAGTTTATTGTAGTGTGAGCTTTTGGTGAAAACACAAATAGGTATTGTTTTTCCCTATTACAGAAAGAAGCAGTGCATAAGTCTGTGTTCTTGTATGGTTTATAACATTACCAAGTCCCTGCATGAAATGGAAGGGCATGTTGCACCTCTCCATCACGTTACAAATGAGTACACTGGGGCACATACTTTTTGCACAAGGAGCACTTGTGAGCATTTTGTATGATCAGCTCCACACAAAATTCCTCGGAATTCTGAGGAGATTCTAAGGTACTCTCTCCTCAGCTCATGCAAATATTTCCTTGCCTGTTAGTGAAATGAGCCAATTCTGTGCCTCACACCCCAAAAGTGCTAGCCTGCATAAATATGTTAATTCTGTTACAACAATAGCCAAAAAAGGAGACGTGTGATCACTTAAAGACTAACTGGGTCATTGTAGCTTAAGTTTTTGTGGCCTCACCGGCTACATGTCCCCAGCTGGCATATGTATGTACACACAGAGAAAAATAAGAGCAGCAAACAGGGAGCTCATTGAAATGAAAAACTTTATTTTGATACAAATGTCTGCACTTTACTGTAATGCTTCTTGGAGTCCATTTTATTCAGTACAGCAAAAATTACAAACACATAGGTGTAAGCTGATAGCTGGGTTTGCATTTTTGCTAAGAGTGAATTGCTAATGCCTAGAAGTTAGCTCCAAATGGGAAATGCAGATACCACCTTGCATATTATAAATGAATAAATAATTGCAGCTCCACTTTGCTTTGAAAAACGTGAGAAGTGCAATCCTCTGTCTTGTTCCAATCTTCACACAACGCTCTGACTGGAATTGACAAATCTATGTCATTGATGGGAAACAATGTTGTATAATTAAGTCCCAATCCAGGATTTTAATTACAAAATCTTAATTACAAAACAGTCCTATTCAGAACACTTAATACATTGTGCATGCAGTTATCATTGTCGAAAAACACATGGTATATGCAATTATTGTTGCAAAAACTTCTGTGTTGTAATGAGGTAAAAATCCTTCAATGAGGATATAGATTCTTGGCAACAAAACAAATTTAGAGACAATTTGGAAGGATAAATCCACAGGATTTTTCATTTATATTCCTTCCAGTGTTGTAGAAATAGTTTACAAGACCTGCCTTTTTAAAATTGACCGACGGAGGTTTTTTCTTCACACATTAAACAGTTGCAATAGGAAGAAATCAACAGGTTTGTATTAGGGATATGCATAAAAGGTTCAGGTTTGCCTTGTTTATTAAAAATAAAATATATTTTCAGAGCTTCTCTTTTTGTATAATTGCTACATTAGTTTCAAGAGGAAATACATTCTCACTTGTTACTTTTTGTTTTCCAGCCATAAACAATGTAATTCTCTGTACCCGGTTGACAGGTTGTTCATCATGGCACTGTATGGCACTATTGTATGTCTTGCCCCTGCACTCCAGGCTCCAGCTTAGTGATTAGGAAGAAAAGATAGCATGGTATAGCCCGATGTTATCAGATCTCAGAAGGAAGGAAGGGTCAGTACTTGAATGGGGGACTACCAAGGAAGACTCTGCAGAGGAAGGCAATGGCAACGTACCTATTCGTCTCACTTGCCTTGAAAGCCTGTTGTTGGGGTCATCATACGTTGGTTGCAACTTGACAGGACATAAATAAGTATGCCAATGATATACCTGTCAGAAGGGGTAGATGGAGAACAGGAGAATTGGCCACTTTCTCTGGTTGCTGTTCTCAGCTTATAGAGAATACAAGCAAAGCATTAGCCTCTTTTCCCAAGGGTGACAAGCAGGGGACGGGGGGACGGAAAATGAAGTCTCAGTCTCTACCCTTCAAGCCACTCTATCCCAGTGGGCACAAACAAAGACTTGAATGGATCCTAAACTATTCTAATACCTTGAGCCATGAGGAAAGGCAGGATACAAAAACAAATAAATAAATATAAATAAATAAAAATATTCGCAAAAAAGTCCTCAGGGAAGAAGCTGACCATAAAAACAGTAGTGATGTGCACTAGCACCAAAATCAAGATTCAGAAAAAGAATTTAGAATTAGGACTCTTCAGATTTGGAATTCAGAATTTAGAAAATCTGAGATTTCTGAATATACAGAACTCCATCAAAACCAAAAGGAATGGCCATTTAAATGGCCTTTAAAAGAAACACAAAAAGGCAAACCACTTTTTAAGAGGTTTCCCTCAGCCCTTTAGCCGTTTCCTAGTACCTATGCCAACACCAAAGAGTTGAGATGTGGCAAGTGCACACAACAGCCACTATTGCTTGGCAGCAGTGCCAGCCATTAGGAAACGACTGCCCTCTAGGCATGAAAGCTGAACAGTATAAATATCACAGGGGCAGCATTGGGCATGACACAGTGGAGCAAATGTCAGCTGATGCTGGGGAGTGGGCAAATACCTCAGGCAGCATTGGCAACCAGGCTGGAGCAGCAGTCAGATAGCCAGAGACAATGGTGGATGGTGGGAATTGTCCCAAAAATATTGGGCACAGCTCAATTGAGTGGGTACAGTCCTAGAAAAGCAGTTGGAAGAATGGAAGGAGCAGCAGGGAGAGGCAGCAGACTGAAGCATGACATAACCTTTACTGTGCAATGGAGTGTGCCAGTCTTTCTTACTCAAAGAGCACTTCAAGGAAGCCCAGTAGTGGCAGGTTGACCTTAAGGAAACCCAGTTTTTCCACAGATCCAGGTTCCAGGCATGAACAGTGGGGACTGACAATGTCCCCTACCTGAGACAACATGCACTCACTGGGCATCAATCCCACTGCCACCTCGGCCAAATTTCCACAAACAGCCCCTTTTTCACGTCAGTAAGACAAGTAATCTCTTCTGGCTTGCAGGGCTTCAGCATGTACACCTCCACCTCTGCCATATCCTTACTCTGGCAAAACCATGGTAACACCAACTGGGGACACTGAGCCCACTGCTTCCACCACTCTTGGTGCCAGGCTGTCTGAGAAATAGGCTTCACTTTCCTCCCTTTGCAAGCATCCTAGTCTGCTTTCTATAACAGTCAACAGGACTCAAAATATTAGGAATTATTCCAAACACCTAGAATGCTAAAATTCAGATTTGGAAATATTCATAACAATTCTGAATACAGTAATATTCGATGATTCTGGATATTCCTAATCTGAATTGCACATCCTGAAAAAACAGCTTTAAAAGATGGAATCCTTCAAGTAAAAGCCTGCATTACATGTTTTGGCCTGGCACCTAAAGAACAGTAAGACAGGTACCAGATGAGTCTCAATGGGGGCGGATTCCAAAGATGAAGTGTCAGCAATGAAGAAGTCCTGTCTTTGGTTGCCATCTATCTCATCTCTGCAGCAGGGGCAATAAAGACCAGGGCTTGGGAAGAGGATCTTAACTGGTTGGCTGGAAAGATTAGTTAGCCTTTTGAGGTTAACAAATAGGATGTGTTTAAAATCAGATTTTAATTAGTTATATTCTAAATAAACATCCTTAATCCACACATACAGACATGCAATTATGAGATAAATTGAATATATTTCTTTGGAACTGAAGCTGTCCCTCCTGGAAGGAGCTCACAACAGCACTTTATCATCACTTCAATCCAGTGAAATATGATAGACAAAAACTTACTCAAACTCAAACTTCATATATTGCTACCATTTCACCCACAGATATGGCAACCATACGAAAAAGAATAGCAACAACATTCAATTTATATACCACCCTTCAAGACAACTTAATGCCCACTCAGAGTGGTTTACAAAGTATGTTATTATTATTCCCCACAACAACAATCACCCTGTGTGTTGGGTGGGACTGAGAGCTCCGAGAAGCTGAGAGTGACCCAAGGTCACCCAGCTGGCTTCAGCAGAGGAATGGGGAAATCAAAGCTGGTTCTCCAGATTAGAGTCCTGCTGCTCTTAATCACTACACCAAAAGAAGGCAGTGTTGGTATCTTAGTTGTGTAGGAGGAAATATCAGCAGGCACAGTTTTTTACCCAGCTTCCCCCTCCATAACAAGATGCACCTGCAGAAATGTCCTCTTCCAGATAACAGTTTGTTAATGGGTTCCCTAACCATTGGTTTGCAAAAAAAAAAAAAATTGACTAAAATTTATTTAGGAAAATCCAGGCTTTTCCTAGGTGTTTGGTGATTTTTCATGAACATTTTCTCCTGAATTTTATGTGTTTCTGAAAATTTAGGATTGCTATATTGGAGTCGTCCTGACCTGGATAGTCCAGGAGAGCCTGATCTTGTCATATCTCAGAAGATAAGCAGCATTGGCCTGGGTTAGTAATATGGGAGACCTCCAACAAAGACCAAGTTTGCAGAGCAGGCAATGGCAAACCACTTCAGCTCAAAAAAGTCATGGAGGTAGCTTTAGGTGTAAAATATGTTTCATAGTTATATCTGTTGTATCTTGTGCACTTCAACATTACTCTCAAATTGATCATCTGCTCTTGCTTTAAAAATGGTGCCTTTCTCAGTGCTTGAGCCACTCTGCAGCTCCTTTATGCACAATTAAATTCTGTCAAACTTTGCAAAGAAAAGTGAAAGTAGGATTTGAGAACACCAACAGGTGGCAGCATTTCCTTGCTTTTTTTTTACCAGCCTGTTTTTTGAAACTTGGGGTAGGATTCCCAGAACACAATGGGAAGTAAGAGTTCATGCATTAATTTTTTAACACAAGATGTGTGTGTGTGTGTGTGACATTTCCATGTACCCTCATGTCTGAATATCACGTACTTGTCTATTTTACTGTTTCTACATGCATTAAGAAGCTGCAGTTGACATTTATCTTTGTGTGAAATATTATAATATATATATAAACTTCAATTATGATTGCATATGCTCCTATATATGTAAAAATTCAGTACCCAGGTTCTCGAGTTAACAGGATCAAGTAGGTGATGTTATGAAAGAACTCAGCCTGAGATTCTGGAGGGCTGCTTCCAGCCTGAGTAAACAACCTTGACCTTGAGGCAGCTTCATGCAGGAAGTAAACTATGTGCTTCAAAAGTGTAAAAAAAAAAATTAACATTCACATTTAGACGGCTGACACAGAACAGGAAGGCAGGGACCCAGCTTGGTTTTTAAAAGAGAAGCGCCAGCTCTCTGGGAGCCCTGCCATGTGCTGCATAAAGAACTCCTTTCCATAATTCTAAGAACTCAGTGGTGAGCTAGACCCAAAGACAAGCTGAGATAAGATAATTGTTTTGTTATTCCGTTGTTGCAGTTTAAGTTTTGCCCTGAATTTTCCAACTAGTTTTGGTAAATACTCTCAAGTTAATCACAGGGGGGTCTGAGGATGTGATTCCCACTATGTTATAAATCCAGCCCTAGGAGTACCATTTGAGACTTCTTCCTGGGGAGTGGATGGTAAAGCTGGGGGACTGAGAGATTTAGCACCATCCCACAGCCTACTTCCATATATATTCAGTTAGGGGCCAAATAAGCAGTGTGTTTTAAAAGCTTCTGTTGTAATGTTCTTATTTTTAACCTCACAATAACTATATCATTAACCCCAACCAAGTATGCAATAAGTCAACCCCTACACATAATAAAACTACAAAGGCAAATAAGTGTATCTATATTAAATGTTATCTTTTAAACAAAACAAAATATGGTTGCGAGATAGTTGTCTGATCAATGTGAATAAATGTGGCCTAAAGAGACTGGAAGTCTATGACAAAGGAATGGTAATGTTGACCAGAGGTTTTAAAAATTGAGGGATTGTGGTTAGGTCACGGCCCCTCAGCGGAACCCATCACAACTTGGGTGGAGCTGATCCTTCCTAGCTGAGGAAAGGAGCTGAAATATGCACATAAGTGAAGAAACAGCAGTTAGAGTTTCGGAGCAGACAGCCACTCCTGTTGCTGGACGAACGCACCTTAGGGGTGCAGGCTAAATGTGTGGAAATGGGCAGTTGAAACTCTTCATGGTATGCAGTAAATAACAAGGGCAGGCCACTTTATCTCCAGGTTGATGGCAACACTATGTTTAGAAAGGCAGCATCTGGTTTCTATTTTCTACCATCCATGCTCTGTTGTTTATTTATGCTTCAGCTTATTTTATGGTCATGTGCAGGAGATGCTGGTGAAAGTTACACAAACACGCAAGCACAGACATGACATGTGAAGATTATTCTATGCTACACCAGTTGCCAAGTAAGATTGCTAGCACAGTGGATTTTTCTCTTTGCTGTTTGCTTTCTGCAAACTGTTATGTTATTAAAGATGTTTTGAGCAATTGCCCACCTGGCATTGAGATTCTGCCTTATTTTTTACTGCAGTCCTTTTTGTCTTAAAAAAAGAGCCAGCTAGCTTCTGATGTTCTTCCTTTGGTTCTTATAAAATAAAGCTATGATTGGATCTCATTAGAGGTGCAGTGCAGCATTCACTGAGGACCAATGGTAATCAGCAAATTATCATCCTAAGGACAATTGCTTTTAAAAGCAAAGAACTTTTGTTGTCATTTATAAAACCAAACATAGGGGTTAAAAGGAACCTCTGTATAAATGAAGTTGATGCACTCCTAAGAAAGGCTACCTGTATGTATTTGTCAAGGAAAAAAAGGAGATGCTATTACTTTGAAAAGGGAAATGGATTTCACTCACTCAGACACACTGGTGTGTAAATAATACTTCACCTCACCTGAAAATGAACTCCCTTCACTTGTGATCTCAGCAGAAGGTTACAGCATAAGCTGCAGCAATCTAGGTGCTTTAAGGAGTTCTCATCTGGGAAAATCTCCATGCTTTGTTTTGGTGGAACAGGGGAAACTGTTGGCAGATTTGTGGCTACCCAGTGAAGTTCTTATCACCACACATGGGGCATATCCAGTCATGTAAGCCACACAGCATACAATGACCCTGACCAAACCTGTATGGCCATCCCTTACGTCTGGCTTGGAATGAAAGCTTTTAAGGTTGAGCCAGCCAGCTCCTGGGCAGGCAAGCCCCAGAAGGCTAGTTCCCACTTGGGCTCTGCAACTCCGTGCAGAACTACCAGTCACATGCAAACTTATAAAGGCAGAAGAGGACAATTGCAGTGAGGAGGGAAAGAGAGTACCTATCTATTCAGCTAGCCATTCCCCCTCATGAGGTCTCAGACATGTTTATGGGAAGTAAACTAGCAAGCAGCTGGTGAAGAAGAGGGAATAAAGTGGCAAGTGGCACCCACACTAAAAAAGGTAAAGGTGCAAGCACTGAGTTATTACTGACCCATGGGGGGACATCACATCACGACGTTTTCTTGGCAGTCTTTTGTTACGGGGTGGTTTGCCATTGCCTTCCCCAGTCATCTACACTTTACCCCCAGGAAACTGCATACTCATTTTACTGACCTCGGAAGGATGGAAGGCTGATTCAACCTTGAGTGGGCTATCTGAACCTGGCTTCCGCCAGGATTGAACTCAGTAGAGCTTGAGCTGCAGTACTGCAGCTTATCAGTCTGCTCCATGAGGCACCTTCAACACCCAGACTACCATTTTTTTTACTGCTGATCTCCCATGTCTGAATCTTCTTTGCTTAGCTTCTGGGATCTGATGAGATCAGGTTCACTTTGGCTATCCAGGTCAGGGCCCCACAGTTGGTAGCTTTAGCTAACATTTAAGAAGTCATCAAAGAGAACCTGGACCCTGGATCAATAATTCTTCTGAGACTGATGATCAGATTCTCCATCACTGATCTCTCTTGGGAAATTCTGTGAGTTGTTTACTCTTTATTTTATATAGAAGCCTTAAGGACAGGTGCAAGTGGGCTACTTATGCTAGAACGGAGTCAAAGCCTGCTTACCTGTATTCCCCCTTCTCCAGCAAAACTTTTCCCCTGCCTGCCTAGCATGTGAGCAGCCTTTAAAAAACATAATAGGACAGGCAAACATGTTCTACTAAGAAAGATCCCTCAAGCCCCTGAACTGGTGTAGCTATTGATGGAAATGCTGGCCATGCACAAGACCATCAACTGGAACGATTCCTTTTGGGGTGAGCATGGTTTAAGTGTTTTGGTTGTTCTTGTCAATTCCCTGTCAAGTACATGTCTGCTGAGTCTCTCTCGAACCTCTCTTCCCCTTGCCTGTCCTGGATATACGGAAAATTAGACAGCACGGAAGAATGGAAGCTACAAGCAATGTATAACTGTAGATAACATGCAGCCATTGCAAATTATGGTAGCATGTGGCCTATTCAGTTCCTTACTGATAGTTCAGGGTAATCTCATTTAGATTAATTACTCTTCCAAGAGTAATGAATAGGGCATGTTTGGGTTGGATTTTAATTAATTATGTTCTGAAGTCACATCTGGGATCTTTTGTATGCAAAGCAGATGTGCTACCGCTCACCCATGATGATCCCAAAATATTTTTTTCCAGATTTGGATCATTTTCAGTATTTAAAAATGACCATTGTTTGGGTCAAGTTTTGATGAATATATTTTGGACAGAATGTAACAAAGGAGAATGGACATTAGGATAAAACTTCCCCTTAATACTTGGTCGTTTCCAAAGGTTTAAATTTGCTACAAATGAAGTTTAAGTTCTCCCATATTAGTGGCACAGACAGAACAAGTCTGCTTCCTACTTGGTTTTTTTTTCACATGGTGCTCTTTGAAAGTCTTAATAAAAACCCAGACACACGTCTGCTGTATTTCACTATGAGCCTAACTTTGACAAAGAAAAAGAAAATATTGATTTTACCTGGTATGACCCATCCTCGTGGTCTCACACAGTTCCTCACTAAGAAACTTGTTTTCTGATGATTTATGACATATTGATCCCATGCTTATTTGTTTTAATATTTCTCCCAGTATGGAAGTTCCTTGAAACAAATGCTAATTTCTTTCTGTTATCTCTGCATTTTGTAATGACTACCATAGTCTGGAAGAGATAATTTACAAGAACTTTTCTATCTCAGCCTGTGTTATATGGAAATGATACATGATTTATCTTAAAGGGATAATCTGGAGAAAAACAGCATAAATATTGTAAAGCACTTTAATAAGTGCCATATAAATTATTAAGAATTTTGTTGTTTGTTTGTTTGTTTCCTTTATACCTCGCCTTTCTCTCCCATGGGGACCCAAAGCAGCTTATACCGTTCTTCTTCCCTCTGTTTTATCCTCATAACAACCCTGTTTGGTAGGTTAGGCTGAAAATGTGTCCAGGCCCAAGGTCACCCAGAAAGTTTCCATGGCAGAGTAGAAATTTAAACCTGGCACTCCTAGATCCCTGCCCCAACAGTCTAACCACTATATTACAGTGCTTCTCATTCTTTCAATTTCATTGGCTTCTGTTTCTCTGGACTAACTTGGTGAGAGTTGTAAAAAGGGACACAGATGGTATGCCCCACCCTTCACTGGAATGTGCAAAACACTTTGCTGTCATCGTAGCTTTGGACTGTGCAAATATTAATATGGCCCTTGTATCTCCCACCTGAGGTACATGTTTTAGGATCATATTTTTTCTCATACAGTCTGGTTTTGGAACATTTTTTTTCCTGCTACAACATTATTTATAACAACAGGCAGTTCCTCTAGTACTCCATGTACAGAAAGTGTCCCCCCACCCCCCGCCCATTGTTATGCTTTTTTCCCAACTCCTGGAATGATCATTTCTTCAGTTGCAACATCTGTGTCAAGGAACAGCTGCACAGATTGGGGGTAGGAATGGAGTAAAAAAAGGAGAAGGAGCCAAAATTGCTCCTCCTTTCTCTTCAACAAGTGCAGCTCCACCAAGAGGAGGAGGCACTTTTATCTCCTTCTCCCTTCTCCCTCCAGCCCATCAGTCCTCATGGCTGTTCCTCTGTGTTCCTCTGCATGAATCTTGCAACCTCAGGAATGATCTGGGGGGAGAGGATGGAGACAAAGCCGCAGCAATGAGGAATGTGGAAAAATATCGTGTGCCTTCCATACACAGATGGTGGGATACTGTGCATTATTTATAACAGACTGTACAGCTAATGTGGTGTAGCGGTTAGAATGTTGGATTATGAACTGGGATATTCCGGTTCAAATCCTCACTGAACCTACTTCTCTGGGTTGTGGTAGGGATAAAATGGAGGATGGGAGAACCACATATGTTGTCCCTGAGCTCCTTACAGGAAAGGTAGAATAAAAGAAATTCTAAAAAAAAACAACTATTAATTTAATACAGACACATTAGACACATTTAGTGTCTGAGTCACATACTGTTCTTTGCAAAGCATGAGATAGAAAACCTGTGCTACTCCAGGCAACATCTCTAGCTGTATTTAAAATGTGATTCTTGCAGGCAAGAAAAAGTCATCTGTGAACGTTAGCTTACCAAAAATCCATAGTCTAGTCAGGTGTTTGGCTGGTGTGCTAACACTGAGCACACAGAGGTGTCACAAGCATAGCAGTCTAGTTTAAATGAGGTTCTATCTGCGTGCAGGATCACTTGGGAATATTTTCTTTCCCAACCAGCATCACCTTTAAATTAGATCTGGCTGTGTCTAATACACGCCCTGCCTCACCAGAGGTAATGTCAAAGTGGCAACCAGTCTGGAGCATACGGGGATACTTTGAGACCTGCATGGGGGAACTGTATTTAAAAGGAAAAGATAGCAGTCCCAGCAGGGACCTCTTGTGTCCAGAAGATTTATAGTCATGAGGCCACATCATTACTGACTCCCTGGAGTTCAAACACTGATCATCATAGAATGCTGTTATAGGCGTCACACCTTTTAAATCACTAGCACTTTTAAAGATGATTAAGTGTTCAGATTATATAATCTGAAGCTTTATTTCTACATTGCAGCCCTCCCTTGCATTGCTGGAGGGCTCACCAGAGAACTTTTGCCTTTTCTTTATATGGTGCCACCTGCACGGCAGTCCATAAACAACTTCAGCAATTTCTCTGTTAACAAGACCAAACCCAACAGGGTAAAAGCCCTGCAGGAACTCTTCATGAGTTGCCTTCTACCCTCGTGTATGATTTGTAGCGCTGGGCAGCGTCCAACGTGTTTTCTGCAAAAGGCTGTTAAATCAAAGAAAACAAAACAGTCTGACATGCAGAGCCTGTTGCTCAACTGCAGATGAGACAGAAATTCAGGATAACTTTGGAAAAGATACTATTCAGAAATTGTTTGGCTCATGCAGTCTGTTTGGTACCATGCACCCAGTTTTAACAGGATGTTAAATGTTTGATTTTATCTTCCCCTCATTGTCAGGAGACAGGTGAGGACATTTAAGATGGTTGAAAATGATGTGAAAGGAATACTTGCCTTTGTTATACATACATACAATTCTTTGTTCAACCCCTGCCCCCAAACTTCTTTATTGGTGTCATTAGTGGGATGAGGGAGCACACCACGGGCAATTAAGCTTGCCTCACGTCACCATTGACACTCTGGGAAAACTGGTCCCAGTAGGGTTGCCAGTTCTGCCTTGGGGAATTCCTGGAGATTTGGGGGCGGTGCCTGGGGAGGGCTGCAGTTGGGGGCAGGGGGCCCACAGCAAGAATCTGACACCATACGGCCCAGCCTCCAGAGGTGTTATTTCCTGCAGAGCATTGATTTCCACAGGTCAGTTGTAATTTGAGGAGGACTCTAGCTCCCACCTGGAGGTTGATAGCCTAGGTGAACCCTGTTTAGCTGACTCTTCCCTTCTGAGATTCAGCAGCACAATCCCTTATGTTAATAGCTGGCACAGCACAGGTGAAACAGAAACACATAGAATCCTACAACTGTTACTTGTTTGACTTCCTACTCTATAACAACCCTTCATATCTAAGAAAAACATTTATGACTGGAAACACTTGGATGAAATTTCCAGCACAAACTTTGTTTCTGGTGCTTCTTGGTATCAGGGCTATTCATGGGAGCATCTATTCCTTTCACCTGAGCTGCCTGCTAGCTCTCATAGATCCATTTTTAACCTAAGCTAAGCCCAAAGTGACCTGAGTAAATTCAAGACAAATAAAAACTGAGCCCAAATATGAACTAAGCCCAAATTAACTTGTTGGAGTCAGACACATTCCAGAACGGACCAGGAGAAGTTCAACCATGTGTAGATACACCAGATGTAGGCTTACATGCATGGCTATTTGCCTGGGCTGCCTGCCTGTGACGGGTGATCTCTGGGCAGTGATTGCTGGGCAGAGAGTCAAATTGCCAGAAAAGACAAATTGTCATGAGTTTGCCTGCCACTGGGGGACACCTGGTGAGCGTTGTCATTATGTCACTTCCAGGAAAAATCCAGAAATGATGGCAGGTGGTACTAGAAATCCCTAGAGCTACCCACCATCACTTCTGCATTTCCCCTGGAAGTAACATAATGACACATGAGATGCTGCCCCCTCACCATGTCCCCACTCCCAGCCCTAGTATTGGTGCCAGCCCAGCCTGGCAACCCTAACCAAATGTGTCCTTCATGCATCTTTTACTTATGGCTTCTTTCAAGATCAAGTAACGGTATGAAACTTGGCTATAGGGTTGCCAGCTCTGGGCTGGGAAATTCAGGATATATGGGGATGTAGCCTAGAAAGGGTGGGGTTTGGGGAGAGGCCTCAGAGGCGTATGATGCCATACAGTTCACCTTTCTTTTGGGAGGGGAAGAATACTTTTTATTTTATTGATAAGATTAAAAGTCCAATAAAAAGAGAAAAGAGAAAGAAAAGAAAAAGGAATAAAAAAAGAGAAATGAAGAAAAAGAGAATAAAAATTAAAGAAAAAACAAAGAAAAATAATGCATATTCCATTTTCCATTTTTCTCTACAACACCTATCATATCTTTGCAAACATTATATTTGTAGTTTTGATACCTCCAAAATTTACCTTTTCAATACTGTCCCCCTACTATTTATTTTTTCCCAAATTTTTCTTCTTGGAAATCAAATCCACAAATCATCAGTTCATTTTTTCTCATCTCACGTAGACATGGGCATGAATGGGGAAAAAACCCTGAACACCCTGTTCGTCGTTTGGTGCCATCCACAAACAACGAACAATGAACATAGATGAACATGAACGGTTCCCGGACATGTTCGTTGTTCATTGTTCGTGGGGGCCAGAACCCCCCACCCCCAAATCCCCCCACATAGCCCCCCTCTCCTCAAACCCACTTACCTGGCCCTTTAAAGATCCCTTTAAACTATCAGCTGGCAGGCTGCAGGGGGGGTTACCTGTACTTTGAAGGGTTAAAGCCAGAAGGAAAGCCAGAAGGAGTTCAGACAGAGTTCAGTCCCTGCCGCTGGTTGCCAAGGGGATTGATTGCAGGTGCCAGACTGTCTGGCTTGCTGAATGGATGCTGAAGGCAACGAAGGAGGCTTTTAACAACCACCTGTTCCTTTAGGATGGGGCCGCACGAACAGCTTGTTCGAGAACAGCAGATTAGGCTGTTTGTTGTTTTTTTCTGTTCGTAATGCTGTTCGTGCCCATGTCTAATCTCACGCAGAAAGTCAATAAGGGGTTTCCAATTAACCATAAAGGTAGACAGTATTTTATCTCAGATCAGAGCTGTAAGTTTAGCCATCTCTGCTAACTCCATCATGTTCATCCATTGTAGGCAATACTGTACTTTTCCATTTTTGCTCATATAAAAGCCTAGCCACCATTGTCATATATAGAAATAGGATACCATGTTTATTTTCCAACGGTTTGTCCATTAGTCCCAACAAAAAGGCTTCTGGTTTAAATTGTATATTGATCTTCAAAATTTTCTGTATTATCATATGCATTTGTGACCAATTTTTTTTTACTTTAGGACAAGTCCACCAAAGGTGATAAAATGTTCCTTCATGTTGCTCACATTTCCAACATTTGTTTGACATACCTTTACTCATTTTTGCTAATTTATCAGGAGACATATACCACCAATACATCATTTTTAAAAAGTTTTCTTTAAGTATGGAAGTCAAAGTGAATTTGAGCCCCTTTACCCACATATTTTCCCTCCAGTCCATTTGTATATTATACTCAAAATTTTTAGCCCATTTTACCATAGTCTTTCACACATTCTTCTTCCATTTCAAATGTCAGCAAAAGTTTATACATTTTGGAAATAACATGTTCATCATTTGTATAAAGCTCTTTTTCAAACTTTTTCTTTTTGTAGTCAAAGCCTCATAGGTTTTTATCTGATTTAAACCCTTCTAATAATTGTGCATAGAAAAACCATTGACTTTTATAACCTTTAGCTATTAGATCTTCCCTTGTCTTCAATTTGCAATCTCCTTGTGAGAACTCTAATAAATCTTCATAAGTCAACCATCCCTGTTTAGTTGTCATTTTACCTCTATAAAACACTTCCTGTGTCGAAATCCAAAGCGGTGTCTTCTGTGACAGTCTCACTTTATATTTGTACCAAATTCTCAAGATGGCTCACCTAATATAATGATTTTTGAAGTCCACATTGGCCTTTACTTTATCATACCACAAATAAGCATGCCATCCGAATCTAAGGTCATCATGATCTTACCAAGTCAAGAGCCTATCATTTCTCAGAAGCATCCATTTCTTCATTCACATTAGACACGAGGCAGCAAAACACAACTTCAAATCTGGTAAACCTAGGCCGCCTCTCTCCTTCACATCGTGTAAAATTTTGTATTTCCTTTGCCATATAAATGTTGAAATATCATTTTGTCACTGTTTCAATGGTACTTCTGAAGTTAAAACAGGTATTGTCGGGAAGAAAAATAGCATCCTAGGTAAAACATTCATCTTGTTAACCAATATTCTCCCCAACAAGGACAACTGTATTTTATCCGTTCTTAACATATCTTTAGTTTCTTTCAATGTCTTAACATAGTAATTTTGAAATAGCATACAATTCATCCCCATCAGCATACCTAAATATTTTACCTTTTTTGCAACCTTAAAACCTGTTATTTTCATCAATTCATCAGTTCACCTTTCAAAGCAGCCATATTCTCCAGGGGAACTGATCTTTGTAGTCTGGAGATCAGTTATAATTCCAGAAGATCACCAGTCCCAACCTGGAGGTTGACAGCCCCACTTGGCTAAGCTTAGTTTCCTTCCCCCTCTGTCTTTGTCAAGGTGTTTTGCTGTTATTATTATAGAACAGAACCTTTTTTTTTAGAAATCAGCTTTAGGGACTGATAGCATTAAATAAGATCCTGTCTGTTTGCAAATCACGTGCAGCTGATTTCATTCAATGGTATAGCAATGGAAGCAATGTGGCAAAGACTGTATTTTCACACTAATGGATTTCTTAATAAAGGCTACAGGAACATATTGGTTTTCTAGAAGTGCAGTCCCTTCAAGAGGTATGAGAATGGGGCATTCAAAAATTTTCACAAGTCTTAAAAGACTATTTAGGGGACCAAATAATGAAAAAGAGTACAGACAGGCAAACTTATTTGAAGCAGGAAATAAAAAGATGCTCTTGAGAAACAGAGCTTGACAGGCAATTGAACTAATAATTCTCCCATGTCTTCTTGTTGATGTGAGCTAGAGAGTCAGGACTCTTTGACCATAACACTGTGAACCTTGTGAAGCAGATCAATATACAAAAGTAATGCAACAGCCAAGAAAGTTTTGTCATGTCTTTATAAGAAGTAAAAGCTTCAAAGAGGGGCCTTCAAAAAGTTAATCTGAGGAACAAGTAAAGGAGTCTTTTTCTGTAGAGAAACATGGAAGGATTACTATCAGCCAACAAGTGGAGAATTGGGACATTTTAAGACAAAATGGTCAAAAAAGCAAAAATGTTTTGTTAGGAAGGTTTAAATAGTATAGAAGACCTACAGATGGGCACAATCCAATCAAAGAAACCAAAAAGAGGGGGAGGTCTCTCACAATCACACAAAAAGGGGGACAATAGTTCAAGAGACCTGGAAATATTACAATAGTTTATAATTTTTTAATTTTTAAAAATTTTTTAAAGTGCAAGTGCAGAAAGTGCAAACTTATACAACCATTTACTATAAATTATTATTATCCAAGATCCTACTGTACATTCAATCACTATAAATTGTTTATACCCCAAGTAACCAATGCTCCAAAGTAAAGTAAGTATCACAGTTCATATTAATCAAGTCCGTATTTTATATTAGTTCTGCAGGCAAATAACTGTCATGAAGCACCGAAGTTACCACCGATGGGAAGCAGTGATCTGGGAGAGTTGGAACGGGTGCGCTAGCAACTGAAACATCCCATTTTGCAAAGTTTCTTCATAAGCCAGATTTTAAACTGCCTGAAAAGTATAAAAATACTTACAAGACTAAACAAAATAAATACACAGTAAATATTATAAATATAAGCTTGGTCTTGTCAATTCTTAATAAATATTTAAAATACTTACATCTCCAAATACAATCAGTCCTTTACATGCATTGGTGATATTTACAGTGTCTTTCATATTGGTATGAGGTCGAACATAGTATATATATACCCATTTAAGTATTTAACAAACAAGGGAGGCTTAAAGAAATATCCACAAGGGAAACATCAATGTTTAAAGAAATATGTCTTACTTTACAGAAATACAGAAAAATCAATCTCTTGGTTCAAACCTCTAGGGGCAAGGCTCCCAAGCCTAAAAATCCATTGTGATTCAGTCTGTAGTAATACTTTTTGCATTTGTGCATGGCGATTAGTCTCCAAGACATGTATAACCGAGTATTTAAGCTCACATTCCTACTGATGAAATTGACAAAAATATTGTACCAGTGGAGCATCACTAACACGATTTCTGATTCCAATCAAAGCCAAGCACTTTGAAGCCATATCAATGGAAAATATTAAATATAAAAGATTAAATATATAGGTCTTAAAATAGTTAGCTTTGGCGGATTATCCCCTATTTGAAAAAAAAACACATTAAAAATTAAGTCTCCTTGCATATGACAGAGTTTAGGTATCTGTAGCCAAACTGGTAACAAGATAAATGCATGTATTTTCTGAATATGAAACCCTGTGAGGTGCAGAGAATTAAACTGCATATGACAAAGAATTCATGATTTTTTCCCAATATAACTTTCTTTTTTAACTGAATGTAGGCTGTAAGTCTGGGGGCCCAGCTACATGACACAGTATTCTTGAATGTGCCCCAGGCCCTGTTAATTTTACGTCAATTGTGAGTTCCTAGTTGAAATTTAGATTCTTGGACATATGGGGACCAATTTGAATCACAACTGTGGGGAGAGGGAGTAAAACCTTTCCCCGTGCACTGTTTTCCCAACCTGAAATGGCCCCAGGTATCTGCTATTTGCCCCATTGGGGAAACGTGTAGCCCATCTGCACATATAAGTTTCCTCAGCAGGGCAAATAGCTGCTTTCCAGGGTCAATTAAGGTCAGGAAAATCACCACGGGGTGGGGGTGGGGAGGGAGAGGCTTATGCCACCTCTCCTCATAGGCTGCAGTCCTGATCTGAATCAGCCCCCTGCACCTAAGAATCTAGCTTTTAACCAGAATTTTCAGTGCATGTCTGTTTGCTAGTCACCAGACAGACCTGGCCATAGATGCAGAAATAATGTATTGTATAGTTATGTCCTGATCACTGGAGGAAAAGCATGGAAAAGTTTAATTCTTTCCTCTCCAATGCTTTTCCAGCTGAAGATCACATTCTCTAGTCTCTCTTTTCACTCACATAAATAAACTCACAGGACTCTTTATGTTCCCTATCTCCCTCCATCTGGGTGAAAATCAGCCAGAGTGCAAAATAACTAAGGGGAAAGAGTTAAGCAACTTCTCCCCATTTGTTCTCCTTCCACTCAGATTTTCAGCCTGTCTAGCTTGCATCAGAATGGCTTTTTTCAACCAAATGATACCAAAAATGTAGGGAAACTAGTGCTACCTGTCTATTACAGACCCCCCAAGTTTGAAGAGAACTGGACCAATGGGTCCAATTCTAAAGGCTCCTGAACAAAGTACCCCAGAGGGAAAACGGCTCCACTCCCACAAAGGAGGGAGGGAAGGGAAGGAACAAACTAGAACTGCAGTACTGCCTGGTCCTGTGCTTGGTTTGTGCCAACCAGGAGCTGCCTTTCTTGGGCCATTGCCTGGGGAATTTGTAGAATCAAAAGGAAACAAGATACCTGCTGCTGCTGATGGTAAACCCCTGAACTACATGGATTTTGGGGGTTTATGTGTTTCATAATGCCTGAGAACCATGGATTTGTGTAACTATTCTGGAAAATCATGGTAATAACGACCTGAAACAGTGATTTTCGTGTATATTTTTGGCTCAGGGATTCTGGAATACACTTCCCTAATGGAAGGGGATAAGGGGATAACAAACATTCTCTGAACTGAGGAATGGAAGCAGAACAGGGTATGCTAGACCTCTCTTTTGCCACAGTAGGACCCCGCCCCCCAATCTTTATCCTAAACCATGTATGCCACCCAGAGCTCCTTAAAGGAAGGGTGGGGGAAAGTTCATCAGATATATTGACAGCTTGCTTAGCATAGTAATTGATTTCATTCTGCTTGAAGATGCTTGAACAGGTCCCATATTATTGCTCTCATTAACCTTAATCTACTGGTATCTGTTGAAAACATTCACGCTAATCGTACAAATATACAGAAACCCTGAGGATTCCAGAATTCACAACTTACTAAATATTCTATGAAACTTCTCAGATGAAAAGAGATTCTGTCTCCATACAGAATGGTATTTATTTTCTGAAGAAGCATAATATGAAAGAGGAAGTACATTTGGATTCCTATATCAGCTCTTCTCTACATGAGTTTTGCTGTATTTTGAGCTGTATGGAAGACTTACTGTTCAATTTCTATTCTGCATGAATGACTTCTTGGATTCTGTTCTATAGGTATTTTTTGAATTTGTTTTACATGCAAGATTTTCTGAATTTCTACATGTAGTTTCTGGCTTTGTAATACAATACACAGTAAATTATTACATTCTTTAAGCTACAGTTTGTGCCCTGGCATTTTTATTAATGTTTTGAGTTTATACATTAAAATAGACTCTGGGTTAGAATATAAAACATGATTCCCATTGTACATCAGCCCTCTTCCCTGGAGTCTATTGGCATCATACTGAAGAGACAGAGAAAATAGAATCATAGAATCATAGAGTTGGAAGGGGCCATACAGACCATCTAGTCCAACCCCCTGCCCAGTGCAGGATCAGCCTAAAGCATCTCTGACAAGTATTCATCCAGCCTCTTCTTGAAAACTGTCAGTGAAGGGGAGCTCACCACCTCCCTAGACAGCTGATTCCTCTTTTGAACTACTCTGACCATGAAAAAGTTCTTCCTAATATCCAGCCGGTACCTTTGTGCATGTAATTTAAGCGCATTGTTTTGGGTCCTACCCTCTGCTGCCAACAGAAGCAGCTCCCTGCCCTCCTCCAAATGACAGCCTTTCAAATACTTAAAGAGAGCAATCATATCCCTCCTCAATCTCCTCTTCTCCAAACTAAACATTCCCAAGGCCCTCAGCCTTTTCTCGTAGGGTTCAGTCTCCAGACCCCTGATCATCCTCATCACTCTCCTCTGCACCCTCTCGATTTTGTCCACATCCTTTTTGAAGTGAGGCCTCCAGAACTGCACACAATACTCCAGGTACGGCCTGACCAAGACAGTATAGAGAGGGGCTATGACCTCCTGCAATTTCGACGCTATGGCCCCTTTCATACAACCCAGGATTGAATTGGCCTTTTTTGCCACTGCATCATATTGACTGCTCATATTTAGTTTACAGTCCACTCTTACCCCAAGATCTCTTTCACATATACTACTGCCCAGGAGTGTATCCCCCATCCAGTATTTGTGCTTCCCATTTTTGTGGCCCAGATTTAATACTGTGCACTTGTCTTTGTTGAATTGCATCCTATTCACAGCTGCCCACTTCTCCAGAGTATTCAAGTCTTGTTGAATTTTAATTCTATCTTCTTGGGTGTTCTGTCTTCTTGGATGATTTAGTATCATCAGCAAATTTAATGAGCAGCCCTTCCACTCCTTCATCCAGATCATTGATAAAAATATTGAAAAGTACCGGGCCCAAAACCGAGCTCTGCAGCTCCCCACTGGACACCTCCTTCCAATCTGATGAAACGCCGTTGACCACCGCTCTTTGGGTGTGGTCCTCTAACCAGTTCCCTATCCACCAAACTGTCCTATAGTCCAGTCCACAGTCTTCCAGTTTGCCCATCAGAATGTCATGGGGGACCTTATCAAAAGCTTTACTGAAATCCAGATTAATCACGTCAACAGAGTTCCCCCGATCCAGTAAGCTGGTCACTTGATCAAAGAAGGAAACCAGGTTGGTCTGGCAAGATCTGTTAGGGACAAAATGCTGACTTCCCCGGATCACTGAAGTGTAGAATGGGGAGGGGACCTAAGAGATATATAACACAAAATCTCTCAGGTTTTGTACAGAATAAAGTTAATAGTCCAGTTTATAATACCATTGTGATGTCTTAAAAGCTATTTAGAGCCAATTCCAATGGGCACACAGCCCTGCCCAAGCTCCTTCTGCATACACGAGACTTACTTCCAACCTTAGTCTGCATTGAACTATGATAACATGCCTTCTATAACCATTCACTAAGAAAAATACCAGGTGGTGGCTACTTTTCAGAAGATGTTATTAGTGAATATTAGAACTGTACAAAAAAAATCAGAGGGCATTGCCCACACAGTAATGGGATCTAGTTATGGGGCTTTTATCCAAGTAAGTCCCATGATCCACACTTTTTATGGTGGTTAAACAGAACTGGGGCGGGGCAGGTTTCCTGCTATAATGGGAGACATGTTACTTGCAATACTAAACCAGAAGTGATGCCAGCACACCAGCATGGCACACTGGGATTCATCTAAATCATAGAATTTGGGTGAGTGTTGCCCCAACATGATGACATCATTTCCAGTTTTGTGCCAGAAGTGGTATTGTGCATTGGTGTGATGCCAAAGACCCTCCTCCTCCCTATTTCTGCTGGGTTGCCCTCCTCCATTTTTCACCTGTAAAAGAGCTGGTTGGATCCAACCAGTGTCATTGCTGCTAGGAAGCCAATTATGTGGCTGCCCAAGTACACGGTTATCTGCTTTTATAGCCAGTCTACCAAGTTGGCTCAGACCATGGTAACCATGCCAAAGAATACCTCCCCTTATACCACGTGGTTTCCTAGCATTGCTGTGGTTGGTCTAAACTATTTAGGCAAAAAATAGCTAAGCATATGATTGGCCAGTCATGTGCTTCCTAGTAGCAATCATGCTGTTGGAGTAATGAATGTGCAAGCCTAGACATGAGGATGAATGAATAGAAAGGACAGGAGTCAGCCCTTACTAATACAGAAAAAAGCAGTGCAGTCTTAGTAAACACACATCTAAATCCATTTGTAGTCTCACAAAAATCAACTGGTGGACTCAACATATTAACAGATTGGGCATATCATCCCAAACCTAAACACACTGTCTTGGTTTGGGATTTACTTCCAAGCGTCTTTTTTGGATTGAGATATCAATCAGCTAAAAAATAGAAATACAATAAGCTTAATTGTCCATTAGTCATCTTCACATGCTTCCGTATTGCTGCCTATTACAGTAAATTTGCCTGTTTCAAACAGCCTTTGATGGGAAAGCATCATTTCCTATATTTTCTACCTACAAATGAATAAGAAAGAATGAGCAGAAAAGATGAATGAAAATGTGGACCATATCTCTCCCAGCATCTGAAATGTTAGCATTCGTCAGACAGGAGGACCTGGAGACAAGAGCACTAAATAATCTCTGGAAAAAATAAATGTACAAGCTGAAGCATTGTGTAAGAGCCTAGGATTGCCGCTGTGCTGGGAAGATGAAAGGACAATTGCTGTGTGTAGCACATAGGTGGCATTTGGGCAGAGGCAACTGGACGAGGCAGAAGAGGCAGAAGGTCACTGACATAGACCTCCAGAGAGCAATCTTCTTCAGCGTCTGTGGGTGGTCCACTTTTGACATAGCCTGGGCACTAGTGGCACCGGCTCAGCTCCAAGCTACAACATTCAACCCTTGAGGAGGCACTAGCAATGGAAGCAGCTGACCAGTCAGCAAGAGAGGCGCACCAGTTGCGGAGTCCTCCCCTAGGAAGAAAGGCAGAACCGGTCCATCATGAGAGCATAGAGAGCAATTCAGGGAACGATGATGAGGTTCACAGGACTAAAGTGGTACAGTCCAAGCAAATCGAACCACAATGCACTAACGGGTTGCCCTGTGCTAGCTGTGGAGGAAGCCACGACCAGAAGTCCTGCAAATTCTGTGACACTGAATGCCGGGCTTGCCAAAAGAGAGGGCACATCGCACATGCATGCAGGGCACCCAAGAGCAGAGGCTCTCTGTCGCAGACACTGCAATGACAACAGCTGGAACGGAAGGGTTCTTTCTGGCCCAAAGAATGCCACTCTGTGACTAAGTGCTCCAGCCGTACCACAGTTCTGAACACTCGAATACCCACCAGAGAGAAGATCAGGGTAATGGTGCACATCGAAGGAACGCTGTGTAAGATGGAGGTCAACACCGGGTCAGCATTCGCAATCATCTCAACAGACATCTTCCACTGAGTGTGTCCCAAGAAAAGAGACTGACATCTTGAGCCATGCAACATACACTTGACGGACTTCCAGGGTCATCAGGTTCCGGTGGCGGGTGTTGGCAAGTTCAAAGTCAGTTTTAAGGATTTCATGGCTCCCTCCAGCTGGTCACCATCAAGGGGCACCACACAAGTTAGCTGGGGCTCGATTGGTTTGAGGCATTGGGAATCCACATCACTGGCGTCCAACAAATCAACCATTTGGACATCGAGGCTGTCTGTTCTGAATTTCCATCTATATTCGACGGCTCCTTGGGATGGTACACCAGACCACTGGTATCCTTTGACCTGGACCCTACAGTACTGCCAATCTGTTTAAAAGCTCGATGTGTTCCCTTCACTCTCAAGCCATGCATTGACGAGGAGCTGGACCGCCTGATCGCACAAGGGGTCCTTGAACCTGTGTCACACGCTCATTAGAGACTCCCATTGTCATGTCCATCAAGGCCAACGGGGCAGTATGCATCTGTGCAGACTATAAGAGCACCCTAATTAAGGCACTGCAGCAGCATGCTTATTCGGTGCCAGTAGTGAGTCATCTCCTGGCATTGCTAGCAAGGGGCAAGATCTTTGTGAAGATTAACCTGGCACAAGCATACCAGCAGCTTCTAATAGACGAAGCCATTGTGGAAGCATAGACCATCATGACTCATCGAGGTGCATTCAAGGTGAAGCAGCTCCAGTTCGGGGTCAGTGTGGCACCAGGAATTTTTCAAGGCCTTATGGAGGGATAGCTCAAGGGCATCCCTAGTGTCATTCCATACTTTGATGACATCCTGATCATGGGAACATCCTCTACAAAACTCACTGGCCATCTGCAACAGGTACTCTGTCGCCTCTAGGACACCAGACTCAAGATTAAGAAGGAAAAGTGTCAGTTTGGCATGTCTCATGTAGAATTCCTGGGATTCCTGATTAACACCAATGGCATCCTCCCTACAACCAGCAAAGTGCAGGCCATCCTCAGTGCATCAACACCTCACTCCAAGAAAGCATTTCTCGGGCTCCTGAATTTCTACCTCTCTTTCCTGCCGCACAAGGCATCACTAGCCAAGCCACTGCATAGACTACTTGAGAAGAAAGTGCCCTGGGTCTGGGGTCAGAAGCACGACCAGGCATTCTCTGCAGTTAAGGAACTCTTTAATCAGACAGTGTGGTCACCCATTATGATGAACTCAAGCCACTCGTGCTTGCCTGAGATGCCTCACCTTACGGAATTGGCACAGTCCTGAACCATCGAATGCCTGAGGGGTGGGAGGACCCTATCACGTATTTTTCCAGGACCTTATAATGAGCAGAATGGAACTATGCTCAGATCGACAAAGAGGATCTTGCTCCAGTCACTGGTGTCAAAAAGTTCCACAACTATGTCTACGGATGGCACTTCAAGATTGCTACAAACCCCAAGCCACTACTGGGCCTTTTCGCATCAGACCAACGGACCCCACAGGTCTCTGAGAATGCTGCGCTGATCAGTTTTCCTGTCTGCCTACAATTATGAACTTTTCTATCACCCGGGCAAGGCCTTGGGACATGCCAATGGCCTGAGTTGCCTGCCACTGCAGGGCCCAACCACAGACCCTGCTCCTGCTCATGAGGTCATGCAGCTGGAAGACCTGCCCGAACCACCTCTCCATGCATCAGACATTGCAGCCCACTCTGCCAAGGACCCCACACTCTCACAAGTCCTCAACTGGGTGAGGAGGGAGTGGCCTACCATCCGGCTGGACACTAAGTTCCAGCCCTTTAGCTCTTGCCAGCATGAGTTACCAATCCGCAAAGGATACCTGTTCTGGGGGAACAGAGCTGTCGTTCCACCCAGACTGTGTCAGTGTGTGCTGGAGGCATTTCATGTGGGACACCCAGGGATTGTCAAAAGGCTCTGGCCTGCAGCTACGTGTGGTGGCCAGGGACAGACCAAGCTGTGGAGAGATGGGTCTGGGTCTGTCTGTCCCGTCAGGAGTCTCGGCCCGACATGCCACAGGCCCCTGTGCACCCATGGGAGACAACATGCAGGCTGTAGTCACGGCTCCACATTGATTTCGCCGGGACTTTTCAGGGGCAAGTTTTTCTCATCGTAGCGCCTTTCCACCCATCAACGAATGGACAGGCAGAAAGAATGGTGAGGGTCACTAAAGACTCACTCTGCAGATTAGGCCAGGGGGATTTGAGACAGTGGTTGGCCGACTACTTATTGTGGCAGCACATCACCCCGTACTCCATCATGAGATGAAGCCCAGTGGAGCTCTTGATGGGGCGACAGCTAACAACCCTGCTCAATCAGCTCCACCCCACCAAACAGCTGATCTGCAGGTTTAAATGCCCCTTTCCATGTTTCACTTAACAGTGAAAAAATATAAATTATATGATTACATAACCTGCTTATGTTGTCAATACACTAAGAACTGTGGTAGTCTACCCCTGATATGAAGGACTAAAATGTCTATTATTTATTTTAAAAGAAGCACAAAATGCTCTTATATAAGGATGATTCTGGCATGGAGTTAAATAAATTACCTGCATTGTGCTCCTAGATTTACATTTTTTGTTCAAGAAAACTTGTTCTTGATACAGATTCATGAGCCAGTAAATGTCCGAGATTCCCCCCCCCCAAAAAGTTAAATGTGACCATAATGTACTATACTGGAGATAAGCATATAATATCATTTATTTGTAGTTATATGGCACATAATTCAACCAAAATTTATATGATGACAAATAGTTATTTCAGGAATTTTTTTAAAAGATCTAATGTGATGATAATTCCGTGTCCTGGAAATAAGCATGCCAACATCAGTGCAGTTATATGGCACATAGTTCTACCAAAATTTATGTGATTATAATAAACAGCCTTTTCAGGCAAAGCTGGCACATAGATCTAAATGTCTGTCATTTTACATCAATTGAAAACCAAATACCTTTTACAATGAAACGTCACTGAGAAGAGGAGGAGGGAAGCAAATAAAGTGATATCTTTTGAGTGCACAAATATTGTTATCTTCCATCAATGAAAGTGTTGGGTTTCAGAGTGTGAAGTGTCATTTGGAGAAGGAATATGCATAAATAAAGTTGACAAGATTGTAATACTGTGCTGGCAGCACAAACAGTCCAGAACATAGAAGTCCACAAGCCGTACAATTTGGGGGGAATAACAAGGAATCATCTCATAAATTGTTTCCTTTGCACTGAATATAACTTTGAGATGTTTTATACATTTCTAGGCTTTGTATATGCCAGTGCTACATGTTAGTCACCAAGCTGCATGTGTTGACAAAGATAATTTCCTGCTGTCTTATTACTTAATCCTGGGTATGGCCAACTGAAGGACTGGCACAATGTGCCTTTCTTTATGTGTGTACTCAGTGAAGAAATGACAGAATGGATACTGGATAGTTGCAGTGATATGGGTGGATAGCCATGTTATTGGCAGGGAGCAGATAACAGGAATACTTTCTGGAAACATTTTGTTCTCTTTCTGTGGTCCCAGAATCTGTGTCACCTTTGCCTTGCAAAAAGCTAGTATTCAAGGCAATCTCCTCACCTCAGTTACCATTCTTCTGTTTCCCTCTGCCACTTGAAGTGATGGTGGAAGAAAAAAAATGGAAAAATGGCTCTCAGGCCAACTGTATGATGTCACTTTCAGGTTTTACAATAGGGTTTTTGGCAATTCCTAGGGAGGGCTAATATCATTTTCAGGTTTCCCCGCAAGTGACATCAGTCCTCTCTAGGACTTGTCAGAAACACTGGTTTTACCATAAAGTTTCCAGTGATTCCTGGAGAGGTGTGATATCACTTCCAGATTTTCCTAGAAGTGACATCATGTCATCTCTAATGGTTAGTCCCCCAGTCTCCTGCTGGTTGCTGTACCTGGCAACCTTGCTTGTAACCCCTTGGACCTGAACTCTTGCCTAGGAGAGGCTGGAGGTTTTTCTGTGGTGCTTTTTTCCCTGTCATGTGAGATATCTAAGTAACATGTATGAAGTGCCCATTCTTCCTTTTCTGTGTCAAAGTGAAACATGTTTGTGAGGTGAATCTAATCCTCATTTGCAGAACTCCCAGGAATGTGGTTGTTACAGAGCCCTTAAAAAAAAAGTGGGGTGATATTTGCCAATTTCCAGGGCTCTGGCATGGAGGTTGATTCTGGCGATCAGTTACATATGTTGGTTAGTATATCAATAATTTCATATTTGAGTTCCTTAAGAACTCAATTATTTCATATTTCAGTTCCTTAAGAACTGGACCTATAGACTTATTAGTTTACAGTTTGCTAGTAGTCCTAGAACTTATTCTCTTGTCACTACAATTTGATTCTTCTTGAAAACAGCAGATCTGGCATAGGCATGAGCACCAATTTTTCTACAGTGAAAACAAACACAAAGAACACATTTAGCTTTTCTGCTCCCCTCCCCCCCCCCCCCCGGGGCCTAGCATCTTCCTTAAGAAAGCCTTTTATTCCTTGATCATCCAAAGGCACAACTGCCTCTAACCAGTTTCCTGCTCCAGATATATTTGAAGACACTTTTATTGTTTGTCTTAATGTTTTTTGGCCATCTGCTCCTCAAATTCTCTTTCTGCTCATCTTATTGTCATCTTACATTTGTTTTGTAGAATACATGCTCGTTTCTATCCACTTCAACTGGAAACATCTTTCACATTTTAAAAGAAGCCTTTTAGCCTTTTATGGCTTCCTTGACTTGTGTTGTCAACCATGCAGGCATGCTTTTAGACTTGGCAGTACCTTTCCTGATTTGAGGTACAGACTGTATCTGGGCCCCATTTAGTGTTCTAAATAGTTTACTGGATCCATGCAGGAAACTAGAAGACATAGGTTCAAGCAAATAAGGGGAGAAATCGAAAGAGGAGAGCACCAAAAGAGTAAGAATAAGGGAGGTAAGAGTGAAAGAGACTTCTGCTGAGTTCTCTCTCTTCATCACCCTGGCAAGTCTTCTCCATTACCCTTTCTAGTTCTGGCTTACTTATCTCAGTCTCTCATGCCTAATTCTTTTTTTTCACCTCTTACATTGTCTTCCCCTTCATTCATTGTGTTCTCACGGATGTTGGGATCAGAGGGGGCTGCTGCCTTCCTTGTTCCTTCCTCCCAAGAAGTTTATGGCACAATGTTCCAAAACTGTGCAAAAATCAAAATCAAAACATATTCTGTCAAAAATGGCAAAAGTTATGCTCTTTTACATCTCCATTTACTTCAGAGGTAGAGTGCAACACATGTATCATATTCTCCCAATGCAACCCATGTGCAAATGCTTTACTTTTTGGCTGGATAATGCCCTCAGTCAATATTATATACTAGCAACAGAGCCCATTTTTAAAATGGGGCTCTAGAAGGCGGCATGCAGGAACACTGCTGGGGCAGCTCGACAGGCCCTGGAGTGCTCCTGCACTCCACAGTGGGCCAATTTTAGCCCCAAACTGTCCCAATTCAGCCTCAAATGGGCTGAATTTGGGCCACTGCAGAGCACAGGACGGGGCACTCCAGGGCTCATCATGGAGCTCCAGCAGTGCTCCTGCGCTCTGTAGTGGCATGATTGAGATCAAGTCAGGCCCATTTGGACCCATAGGGCTGCACCGCTGCACCTGGCCTTCCTGCTGCAGTGCCCTCCAGAGAGACAGGCTGCTTTGTCTGGGCTTCCTGCCACGGCACCCTCTGGAGGATGGGCCACCTCACCTGGGCTTCCTGCCACAGCACCCTCTGAAGGCTGTGTTGCCAATGACTCAGTTTTTATCCTAGTGCTCCTCTGCAGGTGCACGGGGATAAAAAGTGAGTTGTCTGCAACACAGTTTGCCTTTTATATAATAGGATGCTTTCATTCTTGTCAGAATTGATTTCAGGAAGGTACTTAGACCCAGCTTTTGCTGTTTGAAAAGCAAGTTGGCTTAGGGGACAAGAGTGCCTGCTGTCGGCCAACACCACCAAGAGAGAGGGACTGTAGGGAAAAAATTCCAGAGGCCCTGAATCAGCTTGAGGGCCTTGAGCTGGGATTCTCTGTCAGTTTCCACAGTGCAATTTAGCTTCCCTGGATTGCATCAAGTCACTCCTGCCCTTTCAGCTGCTACCCTAGTGCTGTACTACCCTAGTACAGTGAAAGACAGGGGTTGGGGCTGGTTCAGCTTCCCCTGCCCGCCCTGATCCTATTCCTGTGTAGCCAGCCAGCCTCACACGCTGGGCTAGTATCCACGAAGTCAGCATGTCCATCATCTGCTCCTTCTATCCCATAGAATGATCCACAACAGCCTGTTGCTTGTTATTGTCATCTTCTTTGCATCTGCTTTGCAAAAAACCTACCATTTTCTGCTGGTTCCCTGTCCCATTTCCTCAGCTGTGTGGAGAGGCTTTCTGCCCCAAGAATAGAATTGTCATCTGTTAAATGAGCCCCTAACTGGAGGAAGTGATGGAGCTGGGGGGAGAGAAGTTCTCCATTTATTGCATGGCCCAGAGAAGAGTATTAGGGAGAGGACAGGACTGTGAAACCTCACAGTGTGAAGTGGGAGAGAAAAAAGATTTCCAGGCAGTTGGTCAGAATGAACATCAGGGCCAAGGAAATATGGACTGGTTTTTCAGAAGCAGTGGGAGTTCCACGGCAGACCTGCTATCTTCATGAGGCTCACCAACCCTCTTCTTTCTTAAACTCAGCCAATCTGGCCATATTGATCCATGGTTTTGTAACCTCATGGCTGGACTAATATAATGAGCTTTACATTATGCTGCCCTTGAAGGCAATCCATAAGCTGCAGCTGGTTCAGAATGTGTACACCCAATTACTGTCAGTGGCTAGCCTACATCTATCTCCCATCTTAAAAGAGCTACATTGGCTGCCAGTTTGTTTTCAACTTCACTTGAAGACGCTGCTTATAATCTTTAAAGCCATTCATGACTAGCACCCACATATCTAAAGGACCATCTCCTCCCATATGTCACCATCATACCCCAGTCTTCAGGCTGCCATCTCCTGGCTGTTCATCAACTTAAGGGTAGCTTGCCTGGTGTCAAACAAAGCCTGTACCTTTTCTTCTGTGTCCCAATTTGTGGACTTGGCTCCCTGAAGAGATGAGGGGTGCACCTCATTAGAAATCTCCAGGAAGAGTTGCTAGACTGTTTTATTTGCCTGAGCTTTTAATGGCTTTAAACTGCAGATATTGCTTGGAGGAGGAATGTGTCTGTGGTTTTGTTATATTGGTTTTAAACTGTAATATTTTAATTGTGTGTTGTAAGTCACCTTAAGCCATGAGAAAAGGCAGGTGATAAATATTTCAAGAAATAAATGTCTTAAGGTTGAATTTGGTTAGATTGAAAGATGGAGCACAAACATATATCGTTCTAGTCATATGAGGCTATAATAACAGTGCTTAAGATTCTGGGGCTTTATCCATCTAAGCACATGCAAGTCCCCTTTATGTTAAGCAAGTGATGTGCTCTTTTAGTGGAAACAATAAGGGTTAAAAGGACTTCCCTTTGGCTGGGTAGTTCCCTTTGTATTTAATTAGACTGCAAGTTCGTGTAATTAACTGTTGTGGGCTTTAATAGCGCATCAGTCTTTAGTGGACCTCTTCAGTTTTCTCCTCAGGCAAACTCCTGTCAAGTCAAGTTAGAATAAACTCTAGGAAAAGGTTCTGTCATTTACCCCATTGGTGTAGCTCATCTAATAAAGAACTTGGCTTTAGCGTGCTGTCAATTTATTCATTTGCTTATATGTTTGTGAACATTTTATGACATAAATTGATGTAGAGCAGACACAGAAGTTTACCAGGTTCATCCATTTAAAGTCTAAAAGCTATGTTTTATTGATCTAAGAGCGTGTGTAGGATGTTTCAGTCGAAATGCTGTTTTCTTGTGAGATTCTTTTTTTCTTTTTTCCAAGTATCTTCATGGACTAGTTTGCTGTGATTAACATCTAATCACAGATAACAAAAATCAGATATAATTTTCATTATTACTGAGGCATCAGTTTCTAACCAACTTCTGGTGTTTAGTGGGGTTCTTTAATTGTTGGTTAAAATCCAAGCAAAAGTTAAGCCTTCAAGTCTCATTGATTTAATATAAGAAAGAAAATGTTTCAATTTCTCACAGTGAAATCAATGATTATTTGAAGTGGTTATAGGTTGGACTGTACCCATAATCCTCCCCCCCCCCCAAGTTTCTACCCTTCAAATGTTAAAATGGCATATTTTCAGCACAATTCAACCCATGTCAAGTACATGTACAATCTCTCCTTTTAAATTAATAGGATTTAAATGTGTTTACCTCAGGTTGCATGCTGCCCATGTATGATGCCCTGAGCACCTAAGAAAAAGGATGAGATAAAATGTGATATATATCTTCTGTGATTTTTAATATTATCTATGTGTGCATATGAGTGTGCATGCATGCATATACACACATGGGGACAGAGAACATAAGTGTGGACTGTAGGGTCAAAAGGCTATAAGAGTCAAAACAGTAGTAGGGCTGCAAAGCCCTAACGTGGACAAGTTACATGACAATTGGTGATAATACCGTCTTTCTAGTTGTGCTATATTAAAAATCTCTATCATCCTGCGATGATATATATCCTGCTATATAAAAAATCTCTATCATCAAATTGCGTAGAATCCAATTTACTGATAAATTCTAGTCCAACATTTTCACTCAGGAAAAGTTAAGAATTGGGGGGGGGGGGGAATGCTCTTCCAATTGGTACAATGCATATTTTTCTCTTTCCAAAGTTATTTTCATCATTTGCATATAACTAGAAGCTCTGTGATTTGGAAAGGAAGAAATTTTGTGGCTGGTGTTAATGTTATTCTGCTCAGGTATCCCTGCTGCTCAGAACAATGTGTGGGAATGAAAGGCCATCATTTACTGCATCTAGATTGACGTCAATTCTAGTCCAAGAGCTAACCAAAACAGAACTGAAATGGTGTCCACATTGAGGATGGCTCCTTCCTAGAAATGATTAGTGATCTGAGGGAGATTTTTTTACATGGCTTATACACAAAATTATTTGCATTATTGATGTGGCTGTTAGAGCAATTCAGGTATATTGGTTCTCATGGCAGCAGCAGAAGCGTTTTTAATTTAAAAAACATTTTAATCAGTTGTAGAGAGGAATGAGCAATTTGGATCTTGTAAATTATTAGGAAATGGGTTAAATGCAACTGCCTTGATGCAGGCAAGCACAATCACATGTTGACCTGGTCATGCAGCCCTCAAACTCTATTTGAGGAAAGCTGATGATCACACCCCTATTTCCATGCAAGGGAGCATATTAACATTAAAAGGGGGAAACCCAGATGGATCAGTGGTCATCATCATTAGTAAGAATAAGGCAAATATTTATTTTGATTCATTGTATAATTTTTGTCAATAGACTCCCAGTTTGTGTATGCCAGAAGAAACGCGCGCTTGTAACATCTTCACACGTTATCTGTATGAAGAGGTTATTGGCTTGTCTTTTACGAGAATGGTGTACATTCTCCTGGAGAAAAGGTTATCTGTGAAGAAGACCTGGCAGCACCAGTTGTCTCTTTGGGAGAGCTGAGGTGGAGAGTCTGCCTGCTGACTTTGTAGGTGCTCTGTTGTTTGGTAGTTCTTTTAGCCATGTGTTTTAAATCATAGTTTATATTTTATATCAATGGTTCTGTTAACTACCTAAAGGCTTGGTTTTGTATCAACAAATAACTCACATATTCCTTCAATTGCAACAAAATATTTGCAGACATTGCCAACCAATGCAGCACAGTGATTTTTTTTTAAAATCATGCTTTCTGATAATACAAATAAATCACCTTTGTGTCCTGCTGTTGCCTGTTGATGCCACATTTCCCTGAACTATGTAGTTTCATTCCCATGATGAGGGGACAGTCTTTCCTTTTGACACTCAGGATGTGGGTGGATTTGATCGAGCTCTGTCCTCAGTTCTGATCTGAACTCTGAAACCAAAAAGCCTGGAAACAGCATTGTATAGCTCTTCCCAGGCTTCAAAACTAAGTGTTCCCATAAAGGCCTTAATCTCAGTCTCAGATTTCTTGTCACAGTGGACCAGCTGTCATAGTGGAGAGACCTGCTCAAACTGTGACTAGCACTTAACTTGATGCCTTCTGCCTTTGAGTGCCTGTTGTTCTTCAAGTTATTGTGTTTTTAACCAGAGTGAGCCATGCATATCACATTACCATGATCCTTTGCATTTTGCCCTCAATCTGTCTTGATTTGACAGGGGCATAATGCTGTTTCATGACATACCCAAAAATGATAGAGCATTGGCAGAGAAATGTTGGGGGTGCTGCCATGTGATTATGATGGATTCCCCCTTTAATACCCCGCTGTGAGGCAGATTTTCACACCAAAATTGAGTTTGCCTGCTTTTGCTGAGCAGCCTTAAGTAGCATGTTAATCTTTGTGGTTTGAAAGTCTGTTTGTCCCACCCCGACAGTCTGATATAATTTTGGCTTTTTAGCACAACCCAGGAAGTTGATGAGGAGAAGCAGGAGCCCTCTTCCTTGTTGCTAGAAATAGCACTGGAGACTGTATAACATTCAAAAAGCAATAACAACTTTATTTAACAGGCAGGTATTGAATAAGTGTAGTCAGGGAATGAAATTGCTGGGGTAAAATATTGTTGGTAGTATAGAATACACTTAGCATAGCAGGCAAAATAGTTTCCTTGAAGCTTAGTTTCTTATATTCTTGGTTTTTAGCAAGTGAGAAGTTTTACTTAATACTTTAGTTACAGCAACAATGTTTCTTCACAGTTTCCTATGACAGCTCAGGTTTCCTGGAATTAGTTTTAAATCATTTCCCCTTCACAACAGACCTGGAGTCCTCCTCAGAGCCTTAGAAACTGGGCAGGAATTAATCTTCTCCTAAAATGATATAACTCTTCTTTTGATTTGAAAGGAAGTCTAACCTACTACCCAATCACTCTTGTCAAAACACACTCCTAGTTCTGTGGTGTCTGTGTCAAGCAGGCTTCAATTTCTGCTGACATTTAGACTAAGAATTCTTAACTAGAATTCTTCTTTAAGACAGTGATATTACAGTTAAAGCAAAAGTTTCCTCTTCCTTTACTCTAGAGGGGAACCTGTCTGGCCTTCCCTGTCAGATTTACTCACAAACTCTCTCTGAACAATCCTGTCAGAAAATCAACTCTCAGCCCTTCGGTGGGGTTCTAACTGACCTATAAGACAGGAGGGAGCAGCCTGTCACTCAACCTCTCTATTCCAAACAAGGCTTAACTCCCCCTCCCCATCTCTCAGATTGCTTCACTTAGGGAACCTGCTTTCAAGTGCGGCCCATCACAGCCATCAACATGGGAGTCAGTTAGTATTATGTTTCACTTACAGCTTCTGACACCAGTGATTCCTCTCCTTTCTAAAACAGTCCACCACAGTAAGATTGGGAATAGGGGTGGGGGTTCTTTGGTTTTTTTATTGGGATATTGAGGCAATGAGGGATGACATTCTTTTCTCTTTTTTAACAATAAAGGTGGGAGACCAGGTAGGTCACCCAGTTTCCATTTTCCAACTAAAACTGTTACCTCAGAGTTGACTGATGAAAGAGAACAAGTAAACTGAAGCCAAAGCCATAGTCTCAGTAAAGAACACGAAGGGATCCTAGTCTCCACCAAACCAAGCCATGTGGAATACAGATTTTGAAAGACTTTAGTGTCCATGTAAAACTGAACACACTGCCAGACCTGCTATTGCTGTTTAACGCTGGGTTAATAGTTTTAAACAGAGTTCAGAAGAGACAAAGCAGTAATTTCTGGGTAAGATGAAGCATCTTGTGGTGCTCCTTGACCCATTATCTTGGGTTGACTTCTACAGTCACAGGTGGCTTGCAGTGGCACCTAAGCGAAGGAAAGTAGCAGCAGAAATCCACTGAAATGGGCAGCAACCTGGTCTACATAGCTGGGTCCTCCTCAGTGTGGCTATCCCTTAATAATTATTTTTTATTTCCAATTTTCATCCTAATCTGCATAATATGAGCCTTTGTGGCAGCTGGGGACTCAGAGCCCCTATGTGAACATACACTCTCCCTGCATAGTGATTGCTGCCAAGAGCTGGCATTTCCTTGCATTGTGCATAAAAGGGCACAGAAAGGAAGGGATCGATCTTTGCTTTCCTTCCTGGGAAGGGAAGTACAGGGATGGCCCTCTCTTTTCTCTATTTTTTACTAGTAAAAGTGGGAGAGTAGACAGGTTGCCCAGTCTCCCTTTCTAGAGCTGAATGCAGAAGGAGAAGGAATTGAATTAAAGACAAAGTGAAGCTTGACGGAAAACAGAAACATTCACTGGACACAGTGAATTTCCTCCTGGTGCCTCCACCCATTTCTTTGAGGACTTCTTTAGTCAAGTCACAGTTGGCTTGCAGTTGCACCTTAGAAAAGACAGCAGCAGAAAGTCATTGAATGGGCAACCTGGTCCACACATGCCTGGGTCCTCCTCAGTGCGGCTCTCCTTTAATGATTCTTTATTATTTTTAATTTTCACCCTAATCTGCATAACACGAGCCTTTGTGGCAGCCTGGGACTCAGATGGCTAGAGAAGACCTCTCCCTCCTCAAACCTGCATGTGTATGGATATTGGTTGCTTTCAGGCCTTTCCTTGCATTATGTGTAAAAGCGCACAGAAAGGGATTGGTGAGGTAATGCCAACAGCACCGTTTTGTTTGCTGTTCCCCTCACCAGAGCAAAGCAAGCCTTTTGCAAATCAGAGCCACTCAGTGCTAATGCCATTGCCTATGAAGCATTCATATGCTAGGAATTCATTCATGGGCAATACATCTTCTTTCTTGTCAATGAAGTTATGCTACACTAGGGCTCAGTCTCTCCCATTGGGATCCCATTGGTTGGCTGCCATTAAGGAAAACAGTTATAGGTACTGCTGCCTGCTGCTGCCAGCCCAGTGCCCGCCTGTTTGCACTGCTGCTGCTTGGTAAGAACCAAACCGAAACACACAAACTTTTCAGTGGGGGAATTGTTACAGCTTTATTTCTTGAATTTGTTTCACAGCTCCAGAAGCTGCTTTAATAAACTGAACCAGTGATTTCCAGGTGTATTTCCAATTCGTTTGTTTAGTTTTGCACACCCCTAAAGTTTCCTGGGGGTAAAGTGTATATGACTGGGGAAGGCAATGGCAAACCACCCCATAAAAAGTCTGCCAAGAAAATGTGGTGATGCGATGTTCCCCCATGGGTCAGTAATGACTCGGTGCTTGCACAGGGGACTACCTTTACCTTAAAGGAGGATATCTGAGCATAGTGTTTCCTTTCTCATCCTGCTGTGTAACTAGTAAGCACATTCTTATGGCCCTGGGCAATAAAGGAACATGAATGCAAGACACTTATGTCTGTAAGTGCTTACGCTGGAAAACATTTAATTACTCTTTAAGGTGTCATTGGACTCTTGTTTTATTGTGTTCGTTCAGCTCACATCACAACTACCCAAAATATAGAGCAACACGGTAATACTGCTATCAGACAAGAAAAAAATTCCCGTGTACTATAATGCCTCCACAATCAACAATAAAGCGTGTAATATTGTTTCCAGAATTATTTATTCACCAATATATAAGGGGTATATTAAACAACTTGTATTTCAAATTATCTCTCTTAGCACATTCAAGAACTGTACCACATATTGCACTCCCCCTCAACCTCAATCATATAGGCATTTCAGACGTCCTGTAATTATTCTATTAAAGTGTCACGTGCTCCAAGTGCTATAATTGTTACAATTAAAGTGCATTTACTGGTCAGGCATCCTATGACACTACTTTTCCTATACAGGGTTTAAATTGCCTTGTTCACAATTATAATATACAGTCACAATATAGGTGCAGTCCAAGAATGATTCCAGACACTGTGGGTGTCACAGCTCATGGGTAGACCTATGTCCTTCCAATATACGTTGTAAACTCTGTGACTGAGTTCTCTAACGGACGGTCCAGATCCTTGTAAGGTCCGTTTCCAAAGTTCTTTTTCAAAGAGCACAGTAGCTGGAAAAACATACATAGTCATAAAGAATCCCTGAGTATCTAATATTTACACTAATACATTCATGGTACAATATACTCACTCAGAGATTCTTGCAATTAACCTTCCATATCCCCTTCTAGTATTCCAGTTACTTCCATCTGCATCTTGTTAGCTAGTAACCGTTTTATCCTCTGAATGTAATCCACGCCCCCATCATATAGTTATTCTCTCTTAAAGAGGTATTAGTCCCATAAGTAGTTATAAGAAACACGTATAGTCATTGGCTATATTCAAGCCATTAGGTATGAGAGTATTGAGTTTATATATCCAAAAGGTTTCTTTTTGGTGTAGTTCCCTAGTAGCAGTCATATATTCCCTCTTTCGAGTCTTGAACAGCACTGTAAATAACATCTCCATGTCACTATGTTTTCTCTCCAAATAATGTTGGACCAAGGGTGCCTCTAATACGTTATTCTTTATTCTGGACTGATGTTCACCAAGCCTTATTCTAATGGAACGTGTGGTACTTCCTACATATAATAGACCACATGGGCATTTCAAAACATACACTACCCCCTCAGTGCCGCAGTTAACAAATTCATTTGTAGTCCTTAATCCTGACTGTTCCAAATCTTCTGTAGTCATTATTAGGGAGCATTGTTTGCATCTCCCACATTTGTATACACCCCTCGGCAGTCCTATGTTCCTGGTGCCAATATCCTTTAAGAGAAAGGAAACAGGCATCTTCACACGCTCCTCATATAATCCCGTTGTCAATAACCACTGTGTCCAGACTTTTGAGAAGATGTTATTGAAGGAAATTGACAATATAGAAGCCCGGGAAGGTATTGGATACAACAATCTACCGAAGGGGGAGAGGATGGCTTTAAAGGATTTGCGATCTGATCGTTCCATCATAATAAAAGAGGCTGATAAGGGAGGTGCAATAGTGGTGATGGATAAAAAAGATTATATGATGGAAGTGAGGAGACAATTGAATAATGAATTGGACTACAAACCAATCCCCAATGATCCTGTGAAGAAGATCGGTTTTTTAATTAAGGTAACCGTGGATGAAGCTTTAGCATTGGGACATATTACAGATCGGGAACATAAAGGCTTAATTAATTTGTCTCCCAGGACACCAGTAATGTATATATTGCCTAAAATCCATAAAGAAGGTTTTCCCCCTCCGGGTCGCCCAATTATATCGGGAAGCAACTCTATCCTGGAACCGTTGTCTAAATACTTGGATTTTTTTCTCCAGGATTTTGTAAGAAAACTACCGACTTTTTTACTGGACACGGGGGACTTTGTCAAGAAGTTTGAAGGCTTCAAATTACCAACAGGGGCGATATTAGCAACACTGGACGTTGCCTCACTGTATACTAATATTCCGCATGAAGAGGCACGCCTAGTGGTAATGGAAACTTTAGATCAAAGAGAGTGTTTGCGCCCACCCACTTTCTTTTTGACATCACTTTTGGAAATAATATTAGAAAACAACTACTTTAGAGTAGAAGACCAATTTTTCATTCAGCTTCGAGGGGTCGCGATGGGATGCTCTGCAGCACCATGTATAGCGAATCTATTTATGGGACGGCTGGAAAGGGACTATTTTTGTAATCCTGTAACTAATCCATTCTGGAAGGACATCATCATATTTGTTCGTTTTATTGACGATCTCTTCCTAGTGACAAATGAAAATGTCAACATCCAAGAATTGGGGGAATGGATGAACAGTATACATCCCAATATAAAGTTCACTTGGAGCACAAGTAGGGAGTCTGTGAATTATCTGGATGTGACAGTGTACAAGGGGGAGGATGGGACCCTGGCGGTAAGACCTTTTAGGAAACAAACAGACAAAAATTCATTACTCCATTATAGATCCTTTCATCCCGGACATTTAAGGGCCAACTTACCCTTTGGACAATTCCTGCGACTTAAAAGAAATTCTACTAGTATTGCTGATTATGTTCTCCAGAGTAATATATTGCAAGAACATTTGAAGCAACGGGGTTACCCAGATAGGGTGTTATTACAAGCAAGACGACGTGCTGACGAAACGACCAGAGAAGAATTACTTAGACCGAAGGTACGAACGACCAGAGACCGTATCGTGGGTGTTCTTGACTATAGTGCGAAAGCAAATGCCATCCGCAGGGCAATCTTGAAATACTGGCCGCTTGTCAATGATATCCCAGGCTGTGAGACTCCCCCACTGGTAGCCTTCAGGAGGACCCGGAACATCAAAGATCAGATTATACATTCGGATTTAAATTATGATATTGGCACCAGGAACATAGGACTGCCGAGGGGTGTATACAAATGTGGGAGATGCAAACAATGCTCCCTAATAATGACTACAGAAGATTTGGAACAGTCAGGATTAAGGACTACAAATGAATTTGTTAACTGCGGCACTGAGGGGGTAGTGTATGTTTTGAAATGCCCATGTGGTCTATTATATGTAGGAAGTACCACACGTTCCATTAGAATAAGGCTTGGTGAACATCAGTCCAGAATAAAGAATAACGTATTAGAGGCACCCTTGGTCCAACATTATTTGGAGAGAAAACATAGTGACATGGAGATGTTATTTACAGTGCTGTTCAAGACTCGAAAGAGGGAATATATGACTGCTACTAGGGAACTACACCAAAAAGAAACCTTTTGGATATATAAACTCAATACTCTCATACCTAATGGCTTGAATATAGCCAATGACTATACGTGTTTCTTATAACTACTTATGGGACTAATACCTCTTTAAGAGAGAATAACTATATGATGGGGGCGTGGATTACATTCAGAGGATAAAACGGTTACTAGCTAACAAGATGCAGATGGAAGTAATTGGAATACTAGAAGGGGATATGGAAGGTTAATTGCAAGAATCTCTGAGTGAGTATATTGTACCATGAATGTATTAGTGTAAATATTAGATACTCAGGGATTCTTTATGACTATGTATGTTTTTCCAGCTACTGTGCTCTTTGAAAAAGAACTTTGGAAACGGACCTTACAAGGATCTGGACCGTCCGTTAGAGAACTCAGTCACAGAGTTTACAACGTATATTGGAAGGACATAGGTCTACCCATGAGCTGTGACACCCACAGTGTCTGGAATCATTCTTGGACTGCACCTATATTGTGACTGTATATTATAATTGTGAACAAGGCAATTTAAACCCTGTATAGGAAAAGTAGTGTCATAGGATGCCTGACCAGTAAATGCACTTTAATTGTAACAATTATAGCACTTGGAGCACGTGACACTTTAATAGAATAATTACAGGACGTCTGAAATGCCTATATGATTGAGGTTGAGGGGGAGTGCAATATGTGGTACAGTTCTTGAATGTGCTAAGAGAGATAATTTGAAATACAAGTTGTTTAATATACCCCTTATATATTGGTGAATAAATAATTCTGGAAACAATATTACACGCTTTATTGTTGATTGTGGAGGCATTATAGTACACGGGAATTTTTTTCTTGTCTCACATCACAACTACAGCAATCCCATGAATGGACGCTAGAGGGAGACCCATTTGTAATTGAATATTTCTCTATCATAATCATTCACCTCCAGTATTTTCTGGTCTGGACACAAAAATCCAGTTGTATATCTAGAATAGCACAATGTCCAATGACATGTGGATTCCTGCAGTGGAACAAATCTTGTCTTTTTAAATATAGTGCTGCATAAATAAGGGAGAAAGAAGCCTGTTATTTAACTAACTTCTAATTCCTTCTAAAGCCAACAGTGAAGGTGTAATGTTTTCAGAGCAGAAATGGACCTCTCTCACTCACAAAGGCTGCATTATTCAGGTCCTTGGCACGTATGGAACTGTCTCCCCTTTTGTGCTTTGCATTCTGTGCTTCACCTTTAAGCACCAGAGGTTCTGGCCTGTTGTGCATTGTATTGGACAATCTCATTAAAATTAGGATTGTTTTTATGATTATGGTTATGGCTGGGCACAATTCAACCAAAGATGAAATTTTAAGTCCCATTGAGTGTTCAGCATGTGTGTAATTTTCTCATTAAGGCTAATAGAATAGAATTGTGCTTAATTTGCCTTTAGAGCCTTGATTATCAATTATAGTGCTGTTGTAGAAGATATATACATAATACTAAAATATATATACCAATATATGTAATACTAAACTTGAATAGTAATTCTCTTTCACAACTATCTCAAGAATCACAAACACCACAGTGCTCTCATAAGGCCCTTTTCTTCTGCCTCAACTGTATCAGTATAGTCAGACTGAAACTTCTGGCCATGTGTTGTTCACCTGCAAAGCAGCTTGGCAGTGGAGAAGGAGTGGTTGCCACAGTCCATGGAGGCAGCGTCTTTACCTTCTTTCTCGAAGCAGCAGTTGGCATTGTATGAGCTCAGGAGGACTGTCAGAATGAGACTGTGCTATCTCTTCAGAAAATGCAGTCCTATTATTGAATGTAGAAATGTTTTACCTATGTGCAACTGGATTCTGAAACCCAAGATATCACAGACCTGTACATGAACAACTGTTTCCCAATGAAAATCATTTTCACAGAAATAGGAAATTTTGTTGCAGTTCACAAATGTTGTTAACATTGTAACTGAAAAGCTTATCTGATATATATTGCTCATTTTAATATTGTTGGATCAAAATGTTAGTGCTGTATGGGGCTGCTATTGCAGAATGAAAATTTTAGAAGATCTCATAATTATCACTGTTTTAAAAGATCAAATCAGGTTTAAAACATTTTTTAAGAACCGTAAAAATTAGATGGTATTTGCTTTTCAAAATATATTAGGAAAACTGTAGTATGTGGTAGTGTTTAAACAGACATGACAAATGTTTAAATTGCCCAGGGATATATAAAATATAGAAAAATACTGTATGACAATGTGGGATTAAGGATCAAAATGTATTAATTTTGATTCAGCTGAGCAAGTTCCTCCAGGCTGAGCTGTGTAATAGTCACCTCTTCCTAGGCTCCTAAAAAAAAGTGATTTTCAGTAAGTGAATAAGCCATCACAATGTGGCCCCACACATGCAAGTAGCAAAAGCTGTGTGTCTAGTCTGAATAATTGTTCAGACAAAGGGACAAAAAAAAGCTTCCAGATCCTCTGGATTGCCAGCCAACTTATTAATTAACAGACTTTTTCAGGGGAGATCCTCGTGGCATATGGGAATACATAGGAATCTTCTCCTATGCTAATGCTCCTGAAATGTATTCAAGTGTGCCTTGGCTCTCCTACATTTCAAAAGAGACATGTGTTCCCAATAGTTTGCAACATTCATTTGACAGCCAGTAGAATAAAATATTCTACCTTGGATCTTGTTTCCTCTCTTGAAGTGTTTCTATTTGAATCTTTAACCTGTGATAAAAAAATAAAGAATTTGGAGGATTGTAAAAGAAACTGTATTATACAGCACATTTAATTTGTTTTATTTCCCTAGGAAACAAATTATTACTCAGTAAGAAGAAACAAAACAGTATATTTTTGCATTTGTTTTATGACATGGTTCTCTGCGTAAGTAAATCAATTTCAGTCTTGGGGGTGAACTCAGCAGTTTCCATAGTAAACAAAGGAGAAACAGTGTGAAAGGTTCCTGAGGCTTTGAAAGGTTATTCAATCAGTTCAACACACCAAATAAAAATATGTAATGGGCTTGTTTATTTGTATACAAAATGTCATAATTTATCAATACTGTGCAGCAAAATATATTATCACTCATATCCAAAAATAACCGGACAATATTTCACCTTATTTCCATCTGCCCTTTAAAAATGGCAACACTGTTTTGGCAGTTCAGCAGCAAAAAATAAAGTGCTATAATTACGTAGTCTTGGGGTGCCTCTGCTTTACAAATGTGATGTACAGTCTTGTATACAAGCACATTTTGTTTGTTTCTCACAACCCAAAGCCCCACACCTTTACATTCTCAAGAATACACATACATAAAGTGCTACTGTTTAAACATCCCCCCAACAACAACAACTTCACAACATGGATCTGGCTCATACCAGGCACTGTAATTCACAAAAGTCAAAGATTGTCACTTTGTGCAAAACTACATAGATGAAGAAGTCACTTAGACATCACTGGGGGATCTTGAACGAAAGGACACTTTAGCCTGAAAGCAGCCACAAAAAAGAACCCACATAGACCTTTGAATTTCTTGGTTTCTGTAGGCATAAATGATAGGATTAATCATGGAGTTGTAAGTAGCAGGTAGAAGTGTGGCATAAGTGTACACAGCAGGGTAGTTGGAATCTCCAACTACACAGTAGATAGCAAAAGGTATCCAGCTGGCTCCAAAGGTCCCAAGGATTATAGCAAGTGTAGAGACTCCTTTTTTGGTTGCAACATAGTGCGATGCAGTTAGAAAATGCTGCTGGAGTGCTATCTGGTGTGCATGCCTGCAAACTATTTTGCAGATTTTAATGTACAGATGGAGCATAAGGATAAAAATGAAGAAGAAAGAGGCAGAAAGCAAAGTCACATTACTTTTGGTCAGAGGTCTGACAATACTGCACGATGAAAAATCTTCCAGACAGTTCCAGCCTAAGACAGGCAGTAGTCCTAAGCAAAGGGACACCCCCCAGGTGATGATCAGCATCATATGAATACAGAGGATGGTCTTCTCGGAGTAATAAGTCAGTGCATTGTATAGGGAAAGGTAGCGATCAACCGTGATGGCCAATAAGCTGCTCACAGAGGCAGTAAAAGAGGTAACCAGGAAGCCAACTGTAATAAGGCTGATGGTTTCTGACTGGATCACATACTGGAAAACAAAATTGAGGATCAGGCCAACTCCAGCCAGTAGGTCTGCTGTGGCCAAGCTCCCAATCAGCACAAACATTGGGGTTCTCAGGTTGGGAGTGTAGAATATAATGGCCACTACTATAGCATTTTCACAGGCAATGATGGTGCCAGAGATGCAAAGCATAATATCCCAGGGGTTGATGACAAAAGTGGGGAGCTTGCTGGACAGTTCCAAAGAAGAATTGCCATTGCTGGTATGAATCCAGGGTACAGGAGCCCTGGTTTCATTCAAAGAGATGCTTTCATTCATCTCTGCCACAGCCGGGTATGCTACCTGCAAACACAAGAAAGGAGGAAAAGGTACGTTAAAAATGAAAACAACCCCAGCCCCCCACAGTCTGTGAACAAATCAAAAGTGTGAAAGAAGCACAGGGTATAATACTGTAAAGGGTGCAAAGAGGGAGGGAGAAAAATTCAACAGAAAGGAGGAGAAAATATGCCCAAGAAAAGGGGAAAAAATAGGAATGATGCGGCAGCTATACTTAGATATCCAAGGAACCAAAAGAAGAAACCATGGAAAGAAATTCCAGGAGGGTTAGCTGCGTTAGCCAAAATGAACCTTAAAGGCAAACAGATTTACTGTTGCATAAACTTTCACGATCCAGGAGGCGCACCCCCAGTTGAAGATTTGTTAATATTTTGTGCCTCGACGCAGTCTCTCTGGCCGAAGCGAGGTGGCTCTGTCCGTGGTGCTGAACCCAACGGGCTGCTTCCCGCCCCTTAGAGAATGCCCTTAACCCCTAGATAAGGACCGCAAAGGGAGGCGAATGGCTGGACCTCCGCGCTAAAGCCACCTGTGAAGATGCCTGCCTTTCTCTTTGCCAAACACCCCTCGTGGGCTGTGATCCCACCCCGCTTCTTACTGGGTATCAAGGTTGAAAGACGCTTCTCATGGGTGCTGCTTGTGCCTTGGCTTGCCGCCGCGGGTTCTGTTGGCTGGTTGAAGTCGCGTCCCCTCTTTGCCTTTGGCGGGCAGGAGCAGAGAGAGGCGGGCGCAGGAGGCTCGGCTGCTGCCTGTGCGTGGCTTGAGAGTGAGGAAGAAAGAGCGGGAGGCTCCAGGAGCTCGCAGTCTGACGTAAATGACAGAGCCAAGGGCAGGGCGCAAAGCAATCTCCAAGCGCACATGGAGCATTGGCCTCGGAGCCCTCACAGCCCGAGGAGGGGGGTTGGAGAGGCGTGTCATAAAATGCAGGCGAAGGCAGAGCCGGCACGCAACGGAGGGAAGGACAGGCGCGCCAGGGCCGCCGAGCTGGGCGGCGGGAGGAGGAGGGGTCCCTGGAAAAGAGCAGAGGGAGGGAAGGGGAGCGGGGGCAGAAAAGAGCAGGCGGACGGGCACGTGGAGAGGGCGCGAGAGGCAGAGCCACGAGGAGCAGGCGAGGCGGCGGCAGCGCCGAGCACAGAGCAGAGGGGAGTAGCGTGGGGAAGCGAGGCAGAGAGACGCACCAGAAGATTTGGGTGGGGGGCAGCCCTTTCATATATTATGCAGGTTAAAACCGGGATTCCTCCTGGTAGTGTATACTAGACAGCAGCTACATCCAATCCTGTTCGATGCACACCTGCAGGCACGTGTGCTATAGTATCTTTATACCCGTCTATCCATTGACACCTAGCCAGCGTTTTTGCACTGAATTTTGTTTCATTGAAGTCAGTGTGCTGTCAGGTCATGGGATCAAATGAGGGACAATCTGGTGTGGTTCAGTAGATATGGTGGGATCATCTATAACCTTATGCAAGTCATTTACAATAAAATCCTAAGAATCCTTTCCTGGGAGTAAGCCCCATTTAATAGACCTGAGCAGAGATCTGAGTAGATATGCTTAGAATTGCTCTCTTAGTCTTTTTCTTCCTGATGGAATCATAGCAATCTTCCTCACAGTGCTATTGTGAGAATGAGCAAAATAAAAAATGCTATACAAATTTTAAAAGGAATAGTATTAACAGCATCAATTCTTATTGAAACTGGAAGTGGGTTTAGGGCTGCTGTGGTGTTCCCCAATGCTAAATGTTGAAAGAAGACCCCATTGATTTTTATCAGATTGCTACAAGTAGGTATGCCTACAATTTCAATCTAAAGTATTTAATAAGATTGTGGTGGGTCAGAGTGTAATTACTAATCTAGTACAGACCTGACTGGAGAAGAAGGAATATTAGGAATGAAAAACAGAAATGAGCTGGGGGGAAAGGATTAGGCATGAGAAGGCAGCGGGAGCTCTCTGAAGCAGAAGACGGAGCACCACGTACCTCATTCTGCAAGAAGGAACCATAGTTTTATTTTCAGAATAACGGGGACAGCTAAGGCCCTTTTTCATATTATGCTGGTAACAAAGGAGCCTGCAATGTTATTCCTTTCCACAGTTGCAGATTTTTTTGTGGTTGTATAGATCATATTGTGATTCTTCCCCATGGTGGCATTGCCCCCCTGGCCACTGCAGCAATGTGGATGTAAGAAGAAACCGCAGCACGAGCTCCTTCCACATGGCCTAGGGTTTCTTATGTTATCTCAGTGACATGGGAAGTAGTGGCTGAATTGTTCAGGCCAGTATTGCCACTGGAGAACACAGTCCAAGGAGAGAAACAGAACACATTTAGGGCTTGAGAGCCACTTTTCCTATTTCTTTTACCTTTTAATAAGGAAGCTGGAACATTCTGTCACTTAAATTGATTCATGGACATCTTAGCTGACTCTTAAAAAACAAATTGATTTCTTGACCTTGATCTGGATCCTGCAATCATCAACGTAGATGTGCTGACAGATCTGTAGATGAACATATGAGGCTTTTAATTATTTTCATATTAATTTGTACATGCATGATAATCATACTCATCAAAAAACAAAGTCAATATATGACGTTATGGAAATGTTAAATGAAAGGATATCTATCACTAGACTTGAATAGTGAAATAGTGTTCCTTTTATGGGCGCCAATGTCTAAGAAATGTTTCTTACAGTGCCAGCCTAAGCAGAGTTACATCCCTCTGAGTCCACTGAATTCAATGGGTTTAGTAGGGTGTAACTCTGCTTAGGACTGCAGTGATTGAATATTAATGACCCATTGTGGCTGGTGGCTATTAGCTACTGATACAACTTATCAATGCCTTCCATTAGCAGATACTATCATCTGTCTCCAACCTAATAATGAAATGTTTTGAAATCCTTGATATAAATCCTTAGTTAATACTTACATTATTTATTTCATAGTAAAGGAGCCTGGAACTAAATACATGTTCCCTTAGAAAGCTTAGCAGTTTCAACATTATTCACATTACATATGCTGCAATCAAAGAGAATGACGTGCAGAGCTACTTCAGATGTAGCTATCATTACTCGTGATGAAGATTTAAAACCACATGTGGATACTAAACCAATGCCTTAAAGAAAAAAATCTGGATTTGATTACTTCCTTTTTGGAAGAGGATAATTAGATCCTGCAATTAAAATTGAAGTCTCTATAGTTCTTGAGGCTTCCCCCTGAGAAACATATGAAACAAACTATTTAATACTACAAAGGGAAAAGAGATCCCATCATCCCACCTCCAACTTTCATTAGTAAAATTATATTATTACCATCTTCATGTGATTTGGTGCAGATCTAATGAATATTCTCCATGATTTACATAATTGAAAGGCAACAGGATTATAAACCTTTGGATCATAGTCATAAAGAACCAGTAGCAAACAATTTTTCACTTTTCACTGGGTTAGAGCCAACAAGTTTTTCCACTGGGAAGAGGTGGGTCCCTTTTCACCACCAAAAAAAAGATATAGTACAGATAATGGGACATGCATAGACAAAAACCACGCAATAACAGAAGCTTTAATAAGTAGAAGAATTAGGTGGAAATTGATTGGAAAGAAAGGCTGACTCCAGCCCATTGTTTATTTAGTTTGTTGTAGATTCCTGAATACTGAATGCATGTACCTCTTTAAGCTTATAAAGATATACATATAAATCTCAATGTGTAAAAAATGGTGTGTGTATTTTGCACTCTGGCTTTCACAGCTAAGTAAAATCAGATTAAAATTATACTTTAGAAGAGATGTGAAAGTTGTGCACTATATTGAAGTCCCTCTCTCCCTTGTAACATTTCACTGTGTTATGATGTCATCTTGTACATTGTCCCACCCATTCAAGCTGCAGCCCATGATGTATAGGGATGTGTCCAAACACAAATGTGATGATGTCATGACATCGATCATACCACTTATACATTTAAAAGAAGTCAACTTGGAGATACTGTTTTTGGCAGTTTCCCCATGTTACCTATAATACCACCCTGAGACGGGCCTTTATTCAAAATGGTTACTTTTTGTTCTTCCCTAGCTGTAAGAGGAAAACAAATAGTTACTATCCTGCTTTTAATAGCACTTTACAAGTGTCATAATGTACTCACTCAACCATCTTATCCTTTCAGCTCTTACATCCCTTTCAGACAGTCCTTACATTAAGAACTTCTCATTTTGGCATGCTTCTCTGAATCTTCTTCAGTGCATGTCTGTCTTTAATGGTGCTATCTCAAACTGGACGCAGCACTCCAGCTAAGATTTGAAGAGATCATCTAGGACTCCAGTATTTGCATTTTGTAGGAGGAACAGGATGCTCTGCTAATGTATCCTGAAATGGCTTCTCTCTGTCCCCTATTCCCTCTAGTTTTTCTTTGGTTTTTATACCATTTAATTCTCAAATACTACAATGGCTTTCTTTGACCTAGCCAAATATTCTCCATTTAATTCCAGTTCTCTGAAAGATTATGTTAAACCTTTTCATGTTCTTCATGATGAGAAATACTATAAATTCTTGGAGGTATAAAAGCATGCCAGTGTCAAAATTATTGGTAATTTCTTTGCAAACATTATGCATTATAAGAATCTTAGCACTGTGAGGCTGAATTATCAGGCCTGTCCAGTGTCGGGGAGCCTGTCTAAGGGCTTTTCCCCACACTTGATTTATTCCTGATTTTCTTAGCAGTTGATCCCCAAGCATTGAAATTGATTGGGGTACAGTTCTTATGCATGTCTGCCCTTCCTTTGCACTTTTGCAATTGTGGAATCAGTTTATTTTGTTCTGCATCTGCCGTAAATTATCAGGATTTTCAAGTGAGGGTGCTGTCATCGTCAGTGATGTCATTGCACTCCCTTCCCTTTTATTTATTTACGCATGGTTATATTGCTATATCAATATAAGGGCTGAAATTTTTAAAAAGATTGAAAATAACCTCATGGGGAAGTCTTTGCGTTGGGAAGCCTACAAAGGGAGCAGCTCTGCCACCTCTACCTAAGTGCACCCAACTCAGTCCAAACCGTAGCTCCACCTGGGCTGATCCAAAGCCAGTAGGCAGAGGCTGGCACTGGTTGGCCAAATTGCCCTCTGTTGGGATGGAGCCTGGAGTAGCAGCGGCTTCGTTAACTGTGCTGCTTTTTTTGGTGCCAGAAGTGCCCCCTCCCTGGGCCATTAAGGCTTTTGTATTTTTTTTAAAATGTCATTTTCATATTGTTATATCAACTTACCATTGGCACAATAGATGCAACAGATTCTCTGACTATCCAGATTTCATTTTTAAAAAGTAAGTTGCTAGCTCCTTCTATTGTGGAGATATAAGTAAAAAAACCCAACATATCTCCAATGGAAGGAGCTAGAGACTTACTTATTTAAGAAAAAATGATAAACTGGGAAATCTGAGAATCTGCTCCATCTCTTAGTGCAATGGTAGATTGATATAGCAATATGAAAATGGTAATTTAAAAAAATAGAAAACCAAACCAGGATGGGGTGGAAGGAATGTGGGGTGGAGGAATGGTTCGATGATGATGAACATCCAATCATTGAAAAGTGGGTTGAAGGTGGGTGGGAGTAGGCAGAACAAATAAAACAACAAAAATACCCCATTATGTACATGCGTGTATGGCATGTGGGCACATGCGTGCGCGCACACACACACAATCAATTAAATATTGGCTTCCAGACAAAGATCAGGGTAGAAGTGGTCTCAGAAGGCCTGGAAAAAAACTAGGGCATGGCAGATCCTGGACTCCCCAGCTGGGTCACCTGCTTATAGCAGGCTGGGCAGGGGATGAGTATTCATGGGCTACGCTTCCCTCCCTTCATCCCAGAGACTCACACCAGGCTGGACTACAGGGTAGGTAGCTTTATTGGCAGTGTTTCAGTGGGGCTGAGATTATCTTCACCTTTTGAAAAGCTGATTGCTGTCATTGCCTACCTATGCTGTAACATCAGTGCCAATCTTATTTTTTCAGATGACTTATGTCCTACTTTTATGGGTTTAATCATATGGGCTATCACAACCAATCAGGGATCAGTTCATAAACAGGATGATGTCACTATGCTATGTAGTCAATCAGATTTGATATGCAGAAATCCCTATGGGGAAATGAAACAAGTTCAGGAGTATTTCCCTAAATGAGTGAACACTTTGGACCCCTTTAAAGGTGATTCCCAAATGTTTGCCTAAAGGAAATGGCCTTTATGCCATTGCCAAAAACATCCAGTTTGCTTCTGCCCTAGTTAATTGTGCCTGAAGTTATTATATAGTACTATATATTTATTTTAAAATGTTTGTACCCTGCCTACCACTAGAAGTCCCAAGACAGCTAACAACAGGTGCCAAATAATTAAGTGATAAAACAATCCAAAGACCATTTGGTATTTAAAATAAAAATCCAATTCCAAACCTCACTGAAAACTAAATTCTATTAAAAAAGCATTTCCCACATTAACTATTGGCTGAACAATAAAACTAAACTACTCTAAACTAATTGACCTCAGAGTTAATGAAAAGTCCTTTGGAAAAAAACCCAACCAGCCCCTCTAAAAGACAAGAAGAGTGGCACATGTTACTTGTCCCCTTGCAGGCTGTTCCAGAAGGCTAGTGCTACACAAGTGAAAAGAACATGTCTGTGTCTGGGCAGCTCTTCTATAGGCTTTTCCTATTACTTCCACTGGATACCCCTGACTTAGAAACAATTTGTCTAAAGCCCTACTCCCTCCTACAAAGTCACTATGTCTTGTTGAATTCCTTTTTATCCTGAGATATTGCCCTGTCAGAATTTTTTTTTCTCAAATGTCTTGGATGAAAGGATGTAAAACACAAGTAAGAAGAGCTGTTCAGACACCAAGACATGTTCTTTTCACCCCTAGAAACAGAGAATCTGTAAACAAAATGAGATGGGCCATCGATTATACTCCTCTATGAAAATCAGTAGAATTATTAATAACCATTGGCACATTCTCAGGGATATAGTAGGTTGTGAAGACAGACCAATAACTAGTTATCGTAGTAATAGAAGTTTGAGGGATATTCTCATACACTCCGACTTCCAGGAGCCCCCCCCCTTTAATGCAACATCCAAAGGGGCATTTCTCTTGTGGAAATTGTAATGTTTGTAATCTTTCTATAAGAATATCCAATATTCTGAATCCTGTAACTAGTATACCTTTATACCATTGATTTTTCCAATTGCAGAACTACTAATGATGTATATGTGATTCAGTGCAGTTGTTCTAAACTTTATGTAGGCAGTACCTCACGCCCACTAAAGATGCAAATACAAGAATGCTTATCAAGAATTAAAAACAAGATTATGGTTGCCCCACTTGTCTCTCATTTTGTTGAAAGTCACTCTAATGATAGGGATTTAAAGGTATCAGTACTTACCATTATTAAACCCTCCTTAAATTATGATACACAGTGAAAATTATTACAGAAAGAATCTGAATAGATATATAAATTAAACACACTAGCCCTGCATGGTCTCAATAATGAGACAGAATATTCATGTTACTTATAGAACAGAAATGCTGCTCCTTTAAGACTTTAAACTCGGTCACGTCTGTCTGCTTAAATTGTATGTATTAATTGCCCTTTCACGGCACTAGTCCATCTGAATTTGTACCAACCTGGTGATGCTTGGAATTTTCACTTGGTAATTGTAAGTAAATGGCTATTGATGTATTTGTAAGTAAATAGAGGATGACGTTGATGCATGGTTTACCATATTAATTTATTGTAATTTGATTTACAGTCTATGTCATGTTGAAAGTATATGCCTTTGAGAAAGCAGAAGGTTGAAATGGGATAAGACAAGCTGGCAATACCTGTCAGGCTCTAATAGCTATATATTGGCATTCAACATTGACCGCTAGACCACATTGTCTTTGGAAATTCCACTCGTGGGGATTTTTCCTCACCTGCAGAAGATAAAAACAAGACAAGCAAATAAGAATTATTGAACGTTACACTTATCTAGTAGGTCCCTTCCATGGTAACTTTATACCGGTTGGACTTTTGTATGGAATTTGATTAATTTATGGGAAACTTTTGTATATCTATTATGAATTTCATTGTGAAATTTATTGGTATTTATAATTACAGCATTTTACACTTTTCACAAACAAATAATACTAATATTTAAATATTTATGAATGTTTGTATGAATTAATTTCACCTCCGGTAGTTTCTGTAGTTGTGGACAGTGTTTCTGGATCTGGAGGAGCCCTCTTCCCCTCTTGTTCCCCCCCCCCCCAAACAAATAGGCAACTAGTTTAATTGTTTATGCACAAGTGTGGTTATGCTAATAGGTTTCCTGGAGACGTGGAACAAAAAGTTTCCAAACAAATAAAGTTTTGAATAAATAATAGCAACTATACTTGTAAAGAATCAAGAAGCTACATTTCATTCCAACTGAAGCTTTCTAGTTGTTTTGAAGGGCAACCCCACATAGAGTAGTTATATATTTCAACTAATAGCCAAACAGTTGTGCAGTTTGTGCAAAGAAAAACAGGACAGAAAGTTTGATCATCAAAAGTGCACCACGCATTCCAAGACTTTGGAAGTGAATGGAAGTAGGTATTAAGAGGGATTTAGGTAAAGGTGACTTTTTGTGAAGAGTGGGGAAGACAGTGGAGAAGAATAGGTTGCTGGAGAATGGAGAATAATGTCAGAAGAGATGGCACACAGAAGAGATGGGGGATCAGATCAAGAGGGTGCATAGAGGGTTAGATTATGACAACAGAATATCCCTCTAATACTAAGTAACTCTCAAGGACTCCATCCCATTGAAATCAATAATCTTAAAATAGCTAACTTTGGCTGAATCAGGCTGTATGTATTTTGGAGATCCATAAATAGCATTGAGGACTGTGCTAATTTTTATATTCACTTTCGTATAGCAATGTTACCTTAAATACTACTAGTTACAAATATATAACAGTTTCTGAACATTCAAATGCGGCACATTAGTATTGTTGTTGTTGTTGTTGTTAATTTTAAAATGTGTAAACATTCTTTAATAAAGGATCACTCCAGTTAAGATCCATTCAAAACTACATTTCCAACCCTCAGTTTTTACAATTATTAATCCTACTGCTTAATTATTAAATGTTTCCCTTCCTAACCACAAAACAATAGTTCTTTTTCCCATTACCACAATTACTCATTTGTATTGGAGAATTAATTGTGCTATCGTTTTTATGACAATCCCAAGCAATGAAAGAGTGCTAGTTGATGGCATCATGAAGTGGCTGGGGCATTACCATTCAGGGTGTATGCCATAGAGAAGAATTTTAGCCATTCCTATCTACTTTGCAGTGCAAGCAGAAGAGGAGAAAACAACCCAGCATCAACAAAAGGGCTGTTAGGAAGACTGGCACAATTTCCTGAGTTAAGAAAGTGCCTGACTTAAACTGCCATTTACCATGGGCCATATCCCACTCTTTCTGAGCGGAAGACTCCTGGAGTTGCAGCTGCTCTTTTGGACTTTCAGAGGATCATTTCTAGAGGAGAGGAACAGCCATGAGTTTCAATGGGTGGAGTGAAGACGGACAAGGGGATGAAATTACTCCCTTCCCTCAGAGAAGCTGCATTTGTGGAAGAGGAAACAGGAAGCATTTCCACTCTTTATCCTTCCACTCTACCTCCACCTTTACCCATGCAGGTTTTATGACCCTGGGGTTCATCTTTCCAGGGGTAAGAAAGAGCTGCAGCAATTCAGAGGGTCACAGGAAAACTACCTCTTTTGCAAATGGAGTGCATTTCTAGTTCTACTAGAGTTCTACTAGAGATGGGTGAACATCCCTGGGTTCAGTAAATTGACCTGTTCCCAAATTTGGAAATGCTGATGCACTCCTGAGGACTTTGGAATACCCCTACTATCCTTTTCCGTCATTCTCTGAGCACTGTCATTCCCCCTTCACTCAATGGTTTAGCAGTAACAGCTACAGCAGCTGCTAACAGGAAGGAAGACCTGAAGGCCTGTGAGGCCTTCCTACCATCATGCAGAGGAGGAAAGAGGCCTCCCAGGCATATGGATCTCTTCTCTGCTGCCACTGTTGTCCTTGTTACTGCCAGGGTAGTTAAGTGAAAGGGGAAGGGGGAAACAGCAGGGACCAAAGAGCTTGGAACACAGCTGAGCATTATGAGGTGGGCAAATTTGCATTGTGATATCTCCCCCCCCCCACACACACACATTTTCAGTGGTATCACATACCCTTTACAGGAAGCCTCAGCTAGTGACTAAATGAGAAAGATCTATATGATCTCCTCCACAGAGGCTGTTGCTTAATTCACATATAGCCCCCACCTCCATGAATTGTAATTTCATTATGGAAAAGCGGCTCCCATGTGTTGTGTGTGAAGAGCACCATTCTTTATATGGAAATGTATGCATGCATGCAACATAAAATAATAAAAAATACAATTAAAAACAACATTAAAACAACTCAAGAAACTAAACAGCAATAAACATGCATTGGCAGCCAGCCCAGCCCAGTTCTTTCAAGTCAGGGGTGAGACAATCCTTGTATTCTGCTCCAAACAGCAACTTGTGTGCCACAGTTTAAACTGTTTCCAGACAACCCCATTAGAGTAATTCAATCTATATATGATCAGAGTGTTGATCATTGGAGGGAAACAATAGTTTTAAAAGAATGGCCAAAGCTGCTTTATTAGGCAAAGCTGATAAAACATGCTACATGCCATAAATGAGACTTGAACCTTCAAAATCCAGAACCCCTAGACTACAAACTTGATCTCTCAGAGGCAATACAACCTCCTCCAAGACAGATTGACTCTTCATTCCCTGACTAACTTTATCAATTGACCAACAGCACTTCTCTGGGGTGACCATCAGTTTATTGGTCTTTATCCACCTTCTCCAAACATCTGTTCAGGGTGTCACAGACCCACCTGGGCGGTAAGGAGAACTGAGTATGATCCACAAATTGGGGGCACTTTACTTCAAAATCTTGCATGTTATTGGCTAGTGGTTTCACACAGATATTAAACAGCATGAGGTACAAGATCATCCCTACGAGACCTTACAGCATAAATGCCATGGGGCCAAGCAGCAGTCGCCCCAAGCAACATCTTCTGAAGTGGCCAGCTAGATAGGAGTGGAACCACTTAATCCCTGTGCCCTCACTTCCAACCCAGCCAGCTACTCCAGAAAGATAACATGGTTGGTAATACTGAAAGTCACCGAGAAGTCCAGGAGAACTCCCTCTGTCAGTCTTTCAGTAAGAATTGTCTATCAGGGCAACCTAGATAATTTCCATCCCAAACCCAGGTGTGAATCTGGAATGTAATGGGTGTAAACAATGTCTTTTCCAAGACAACCTGAAGGTGAGTGGCCACCTCATACTCAAGTACCTCTCCCAAGGATGGAATATTGGCCAGGGAGGTCATCTGTGGCCAGAGTTGCCTTCTTTGGCCGGGATCTTATGGCTGCCTTCTTCAGTGTGGCTGGTACCACCTCATGCCTCACAGGGGTATTTATTAGCATTACCTCTTGGACTCATTCAATCAGCCCAACACAGCTGACAACTATAAGCCAAGAATTGCAAAGGTCAAGGCCTGACTTGGTGAGCTATATACTTTGAAGCAGCCTGAAGCATCACTCCTCACAACTGAAAGTCATCCATACAACTGGAACTAGCAATAGCATCCTAAGAGTCAATTGTAGTAACTGCTGAGTCCAAGTCGTGATGGATGTGAGCAATTTTGACTGCAAAATGACAAAAGAGTCACAGTAAGCCTGTAAATTTCCAGGTTCATATATATGTTTGTTATTCCTATAGAGGTGCTACAGTGGTGCATTTCCAATATTAAACAATTTTAAGGGCACTTAGGGGGCATAACCAAGGAGGTACAACCAATCAAAGCCTCATCAAAATGCCTCCTTGAAAGTTAGAAAAGCACACCTGCCATTCGCACTGCATTTGCTATGAGGAACTCTGGTATAACAATGGTTTGTTGCCATAGGAAACACAGTTCATTCAGAAATTGTGCAGCAGTTTCTGAGGCAGCCATTTGGCGACTCATGTTGCCGATAAGAGCAGGTTTTCAGAGCACATTAAGAGCTTGGGGGTGCTCATGGACCCTGTCTTGTTCTTTGAAAAGCAGGTAGGCATGATGGCAAGGAGTGCCTTCTATCAGCTGCGTCTGGTTTGCCAACTCTCTTGTTACCTGGCCATGCTGATCCATGCTTCTGTAACCTCTCAGTTAGATTACTGCAATATGCTCTATGTGGGGCTGCCCTTGAAAACAACCTAAAAACTAAAACTGGTCAAAAATGCATCAACTGAGCTATTTTTAGGGGCTAGCCACTGAGAACATATGTTGCCTGTTTTGGTTGCCAGCCTGTTTCTGAGCTCAGTTCAAGGTGCGGGTTATAACTTTTAAAGCCCTTCATGGCCCTGGACCCACATATTTGAAGGACCCTGTCCTTCCATATGTCCCTGTGCACCAACTATTGTCTTCAGGTATCTATTTGTTGATGATCCCACCTCATCTGGCATCAACCAGAGCTTGGGCCTTTGCCATTGTGAAACTGGCTCCCTGAAGAGGGGATGGGAGCTTCCATGTTGGAGATCTTTAGGAGGCTCTTCGAGGGCTGTCTGTCTGCCAGGGCTTTTGAGGGGATTTGAATTAGAGGCATCTTTTTAGGCATGAGAGAGGGATTTGGGGGGCAGTTATTTTACTCAGTCCAGAAATGTTGATCACACTTTGTGTTCAACAATAGACACCACTAACCAGAAAATGAAGGTGAAACATCAAAAAAAAACCTACATATTTTTAATGTCCACAAAGCAAAAGCATCCTAGAAATGACACAAGCACTTTATTGGCAAGAGAATAAAACACAAACCTTTCTAGTTTGCCTTGGAATGGAAGGCACAGTGGTAATTTCTAGATGTGAATCTGTAATTTTTTTCTCAGAAAACCTGCCAGGAAACAGGGCATACTCTTATGCCTCGTGCTGCTTAGCAGTGGGAGTACTATCATGTCCCTTTATGGTCCACACAAAGATATGGCCACTGAACTGCTAACTAAGCCAGGTAAGGTTTCTATAGCAACCATTTCTGCAGCTATAGTAAAGCACAGGCCAGGGTTCACATTGTATAGGAGTACCTTTTAATTAAATTGCACTGTGAACAAAAGATATTGGAAGCTAGAAGCAGATCTCTAATTCTCTCAGCACTAAAAATTTGAGGGAACAAAAATACTTCACTGGTTTTAAGTCAGAGTTGGAAAGATTTAGGAATGGGCGGCCCAAAAAGGCAGAATGATTTCTTCTCCAGCCCCATATCTTGGAGTTCTCTCCCTTCCATAGGGAAATGTAAGAGAGAATGGCAGCCTTCACAACTCAAAACAGGTTGGGGCAGATAAGGAGGAAAAATGGCCGTGGAAAGGAGGCGGAGCAGTAGCAGTCCAACTTGCAACAGTAAAAACCCATCCACTTTGTGTGGAATTGGACTTGCTGTCCTATGGCTGCAACAGTTCTCATCTCTCTCTCAGGCAGCTCGCAGCAGCAGTTCCACCAGGGCTTTCCCTGGTGGCCGGAATGGCCAATCCATCCCTGAAGCAGGTCATTAGCAAACTTATGCCTCAATTAAACTTCCTACAAAGAAACCAGAATGAGGTTCCTTCACCTTCAGGAGTCTAACAATGTTGTTTTAAGCTGAATTACACCTTTCTAAGCCCATCGAGGTAAATGACTACAATTGTTGGGTCTGAGAAGGTATTTAATCCTGGTCAGCTTTATCAGCAATCCAGCTTCCCTGTCCAATTTATTCATTCCTCAGAGCTCTGCAGTCTGTGATTTGAGTCACTTTCTAAGTCATCTGCAACTACCTGATCTGCAGCCCTCCCTGGAATGTCTCGTGCATTTGTCTGCTCTGCCTGTCTCCTTGTAACAGGCTAATGTGGGTTAACCTCTGTATGGTATATGGGGTGAATGATGTGTAGGCAATCTTATCTTGGAGTGAAGCAGTAAGACTGGATTACCTTCAGATCCCTTCTACACTCATTGTGTCAATGCTTCTGCTCCTGTGGCCTGCAGCAGCCATTTATGTTTCACCTTTTAATAAGAAACTCTTTCTTGCAGAGGAAGCCAGTTCTGAAAGCAGTCTATGGCCTACAGAAGAGGAAACAAGAGTAGGAACAAGGGGCTTTCTCACTTTTTGAGACCGGATTACTTACTTTGGCTCTTCTATCTGGTTCTCACAGACACAACTTCAGTCATGAAAGCTCTTATCTGTTCCATGTAACTACCAAAATTTATATAATGAACCAACTACATAGCATCAAATTCATGTTTGTATAACAGAGAAAGCCTAAAGCAAAAGTGATGTGCCCTTCAGTAGATGACACCATTATTAAAAGCAGTTTAACGTTTTGGCTATCCTTCTGCTAAATTTAATAAGGTTGGACTTTAATACAATTAAAGGGAAAATAATTAGGCTTGGTAGTGTCAGAAAGGTTATCATATAGTGTTTAATGGAAGGAGCTCGTTGAAATGGGATATGGCCTTCATAACAGTGGCTAGAGAAAGGTACTCCAAGAGATGTAAAACTCTAGCAAGCAATAGGAAGACTCTTTGTAGCATGCACACTCTACCCTAGGCACAAGAACACTGGAAAACAACAAATGCTATGGAGCAAACCTGTAAGATACAGAGTATGTGCTATTTATGGTTTTTCAGAGTCAACATGGTGTGGTGGTTAGAGTGTCAGATGAGGATCTGGAAGAGCCAGGTTCAAATCCCCACTCTGCCATAGAAACTCGCTGACTGACCTTGGGCCAATCACGCACCCTTAGCCTAACCTACCTCACAGGGTTGTTATAAAGAGAAACAGACAATGTTGTGAGACACTTTTCATCCCCACTGAGGAGAAAAGTAGGGTATAAATGTAGTTAATAAATTAATATTTTAACTGTATACCTAAAATGGGATGTATGAATGAGATAAACATGTAACAATATAGTACACTCATCAGAGAGCCATTACTGGGAATATAAAGGTAAAGTGCCTATGCAAGCACTGAGTCATTACTGACCCATGGGGGGACGTCGCATTACGACGTTTTCTTGGTAGAATTTTTACGGGGTGGTTTGCCATTGCCTTCCCCAGTCATCTAGACTTTACCCCCAGAAAACTGGGTCCTCGTTTTACCAACCTCAGAAGGATGGAAGGCTGAGTCAACCTTGAGCGGGCTATTAGAACCCGGCTTCTGACAGGATCAAACTCAGAACTTGGACTGCAGTACTGCAGCTTACTACCCTGCTTCATGGGGCTCTTCTGGATATATGCTTAGAGGTAAATCTGGGTTTGCTCTTCCATCATATGTAGAATGTCCAAATGACTGACAATGGATTAATTGTAGAGTAAGGAGCTAAAGTACTTGGTGTGCACCAAGCAGCTGCCAGTTGACTGATAGCTATAGTAAATGCTGATTGCACAGGTATAAAAGTAGCACACTAAGCAGCATTCAATTTTAATGCCAACAGAATGTTACACTGAAAAAAGGGGATAAACTCAAAATTAATTTAGGGGCATGGGAAATTTGCATTACAAGCACAGTGTTTCAGAATTTCATTGCATTACTACTTTGGAAATACTTTAAATGAAACTGAAATACATCAGTGTTGTGGCCTGGGTCCAAGATGGTCCATATACATATGGGATACTGGTGTTGATTTTACTTTCCTAGGGAAGCCCCTTGTGCTGGGAGATCTCCTGAACTTTCAGAGACATGGGAGAGCCAAAGTGGGAAGGGGGCACTTTGGATCCTCGCTCATGCTTATCAGAGAAGAAACATGCCCATGGAACACCCTAAAACTACTGGAAGAGTATTTTTGTGATGGTTTTGAGCTTAGTTATTTCAAATAGTGCCTTTGAATTCACAGGCAATGCCAACTCACAAAAGCAATTCTTCATGATTTTCAAAGAGTTATAGTGACAATCACCTTGGCAGTTAACAGTGGAACAGGACAAGAACAGTACTGTGCAGACCTTTAAAATAAGAATTACTGATTGAATCACTGGTAGCAACTTCAAGCAAATAAATCAATTTGTGAGCTAAGCCATCAGCCTCAAAGTGAAAAATTCCCAGGGAGACAAAGAAAAGGAACCACATAGGAAAGTGACTAATATATAACCCTTTCCATTTTCCATAATGTATATTAGCAGCTCTGGGCCAGAAAGTTTTAACATTTGTGTGTGTGCGCGTGCACGTGTGCACACGTGCGCGTGCAAATGTAGTCACCAGCAGGCAATGGGTGAAGTACCATTCTTTCCTTTTCTTTCTCTTCTCTATACTGCCTTTTTCCTTCTGAAAAAAGTTCTCCAGCCTTTAACCAGTTTGGCCAGGGATGTTTGTTTGTTTGTTTGTTTGTTTGTTTGTTTGTTTGTTTGTTTGTTTGTTTGTTTGTTTGTAGTCTGCCTAGCAGCACATAAGGTTTTCCTGAAGTTTACAATCATTTTTGAAAATGCAGTACAAACAGCAAAACAGCTAAAACCAGTCTATACAAACAAGCACACAAATAAGGCTAACAGAATCACTGGTTGAATAGAGCAGAAAAAATGTTATTACATACTGGCAAAAGCCACAGTAAGTAAGGGTTTGCTTAGCACCTAAATCTCAGCAACAGAGGTACTAGGGTAAATGAGTACAGGGAGAGAATCCACAGATGACTCATTGCAACAGAAAAAGCCATTCCTCTGGTAGCCACCTGCTTTACATCTGAAGATGGGGACACACAAAGTAGGCTTCTGAGGAACATCTTAACTAAACAGGTTACTATGGGACTTGGCAGTCCTTCAGGTGTCCTAATCCCACGCTGTATAGGGCTTTAAGAACCAACACTTTGAATTGTGTCTTGAAACAACTAGAAGCTTGTAAAGTGCTTTAAGCATCAATGAGGTCCCCTTCTAAATGAATAGCCTCACAGCTGTGTTGTGAAAAAATTCTAGTTTCCAGACAGTATTCATAAAGCACATGACAGAAATCATGTCACGGATTTCCATTTGCATGGTCACATCTAAAAGCACATTCAAGCAGCATACTTGGTCCCTTGGCACAAGTGAAGCTTCCAGTTCAGACTGAATCATCAAATCTCTGTCAACCAATGTTACCTTGGTCTGAACTGAGCTTCAGTTTATTGCCTTACATTATGCCCATTACAGATCCCAGACATCTGTTCAGAATGTCCACCACCTCACCTGAACTTAATGAAAAGAAAGTGTTGCATATCACGAGTGTATTGATGCTACTTTATTCCAAATCCCTGATTAATGGCTCTCTGAAGTTTCATGCAGATATGAAATAGCATGGAAGATGGACCTCTGCAAGACTTTAAAGTATAAATGCCATGGGGCTGCACAGAGCTTTTCCACCATCACCTTCTGGAACAATCTTGCTGGCTGATTTGTTCTGCTTGGTAAAGAGTCATTACATTGTCCACAATATAATGATGCTCAGGCAGGTAAGACAAATAATTTTGCTTTATTAATGTAACAAAATACCTTGAGCCAGCTGAGCACTCATTTAGGCAGAGTATGGCTCTAATTTAAAGAGAATAATCTTAATTTTATGAGTTATAATCATGTTTGTTCTTTCAGCCCTTCTCTGGAGAGCTCTGGGCAGAGAAAATGGGCTTCTCAATTTTTATCCTTACAACAATAGAAGTCAGGCTAGAAGACAGTGACTCCCTCAAAATGTCCCAGTTAATGAGATTGTTGAATAATGAGGAGTTCCGGTGAGGAGGGCAAGGAAGGCAGACACCCAGCTGAGGACAACACTGCTAATTTGCTGTGTGGGAGTTTTTTCCACTCAACTATCTGCTTGGATCAAATGACAGATTGTAAGTTTATTCCATCTGCATTCCTAAGACTGCTTGTCAGGGGGGGCTTTTTTGCTGAGACGGAGGTTTTGGCATTGGTTCCTGCCACAGCATTTGGAATCTGGGAAAGTTATCTTCACTCACAGCACTGTTGGAGCTGATAATCGACACCAAGCCTTCCGCTCCTCATTTCTTGATGTCAGAAGAGACTAACTTAAATTAATGAAGAGAGATTTTCTCCAAGACAATGAGATAACATCCTTTGGGGAGAGAGCCTTTTTTTAAAGGAGATATAGTTTGAATAAATCTTTCTTATTCCAGCTTTTTGGAAGACTTATAGACCTGGGAAGTGAAAAGTCTAAAGAATGAATGTTTGTTCAAGATTTATTAATGTAGATTTGGACATTTTTAGGGGGAAAGTACTTTTGCGATTAAAAACATTGCCTAGTAAAGGAACAGTTAAGCTGGGAAAGTGAAACTTGGAAAACAATTGTTTGTTTTGGCTATCCAAGATAAGAGCACCTGGACTCTGTTATTGTTTTCCTTCTGTTGCTACGGCAATGGGACTTGGAAGAGATATTGTTGCTATAGTGAAGAAGAGGCACTAAAGAGAATTTTAGATGTCTACTGCCACTCTGTGGCGCCTTCTGGCAACTACAGAAATATTTGCAAAGTTATGACAACTACAAAAAAAAACCTAACCGGGGATCTCTAGATCTTCCAGAAATGGAACAATTTCAGAAATATTTACAACAAATGACTGATAAGATGGATGAGTTGGGGAAGAATTTGGGCCAAAATGGACTCCCTTGAGAAACAAATAGACAAAAGGATTGTTGCTTTGAGAGATCAAATGACAGAGCAAGTTCAAAAATTGGACCAATCTATGAAACAAGTCTCTGTAGAAGTGGATCAAATTAAGGAGAATGTGGAGACATTACAAAACAAAGTAGATTCTCATGATATTTTGATTGAAAAACAATTAGACAGCTTGGCACTGTTAGAAATGCAAAAAAAAAGAATTTGCCCTGAGGTTTAGATCGATCCCAGAAGAAGATGGTGAGGATATTGTAGACAAAATGACTGTGGCTTTGGCGGAGTTTTGGGGCTGGGATCAGGAAGCAATGCAAATGGAAATTGATCACATATATAGAATTACTTCTAAATTTGCTAAAATGAGAAAACTCCCAAGGGATGTGCTGGTCTACTTTGTAAGAAGGAGTGAAGGAGCAAATTCTACAACAGCACAATACCACAAAATTAATAATTGGTGGTGCCCAGATTATAGTTTTGAAAGAAATTCCCATCCAATTTCTGCGTAAATGCAAGGATTATAGCTTTCTGGTGGAAAAGCTAAAACAGAAAAATACTGCTTTTTGATGGGATACCCCAGAAGGTGTGACTTTTACATTTCAAGGGCAAAGATTTAGACTGAGCTCAGTACATAAAGCCAGAGTCTTTTTTGAAAAATATAGGCATCAATTGGAGCAGAGTAAAGAGGAGGAGGAAGTGGAGGCTCATATTTAACTCTGCTCTTTACTTTTCCATATATCGGGATTCCCCCCTCCCCCATTTTATTAAATGTTAAAATTTCACGGCACTATGGATTACAAATGTTTAACATGGAATATTAATGGAGCTAATTCAGCCCAAAAAAGGAAGAATTTTTTTCATTACTTAAAGAAACTAAAATATGATATGATTTGTTTGCAAAAAACCCATATTAGGAGAAAAGATATAAATTTTCTGATTTATAAAATTTTGGGTGAAGAATTTATAGCAGCGGATACCAAAAAGAAGGATGAAATTGCTTTATACATTAAGCCACTCTTAAAGCCTAAATTGATAATGAGTGATGAGCATGGAAAATATGTGGCGGTAGAAATTGATGTACAGGGGACAAAAACATTGGTGGTGGGTCTTTACACTCCAAATGAGAATAAAACTGGATTTTATTAAAAAATTGGGGATTGTTTAACAGATCTAGCACATGAAAACTACTGTTTGATGGGGGATTGGAATGGAGTGACTGATCTAAAGATAGATAGATGCTCTGAGAAACATATTAAGATGAAACAGGGTAAACTACCTAAAGCCTTTTTTGATCTAATGGATAATTTGGATCTGATTGATTAGTGGAGACAGAAAAATGGTAACGCAAGAGAGTATTTTGGGTGGCATGGGTATCTATGGTATGACAAAGTTAAAGCCAATGTGGAGTTTAATAATCATTATGTAAGGTGTGCAATCCTGAGAGTATGGAACAAGTACAAACTTAGGTTTTGTTCGAAAATACCTCTCTGGCTGTCATCACAAGAAGCTCATTTTAGAAGGGAAATGGTTAGTCCACCTAAATGGTTAACTTATCAGGATTTACTGGAATTCTCTCAGGACCAAGTTAAAATTAAATCAAGAGAGAGCAGCAGAAGGGCACACCTGTCAGTGGTTTCCATATATGCACATTTTGGAGAGATTCAAACTAGACAAGAGTCATGACTCAAATGATGAACATGTTATTTCTAAAATGTATGAACTTTTGTTGAGGTTTGAGACGGAGGAAGAGCAAGTAAAAGAATGTATGATTAAATGGGCGAAAAATTGTGGACATGATATATTAATGGAGCAATGGGAAATATGTGGACAAGAGGGCTGAAATTTACATTAAGCTTCAGTATTAAAGAAAATTTTTACAAAATGATGTATCATTGGCAGGGCTTTTTTTCAGCGGGAACGCGGTGGAACGGAGTTCCAGCACCTCTTAAAAATGGTCACATGGCCGGTGGCCCCGCCCCCTGAACTCCAGACAGAGGGGAGTTTAGATTGCCCTCCGCACAGAGGGCAATCTAAACTCCCCTCTGTCTGGAGATCGGGGGCGGGGCCACCAGCCATGTGACTATTTTCACTGAGGGCAATTTAAACTTTAAAAAACTCCCCCCTTGTCCCAGCTGACCCAAAGTGACATCTTGAGTTCCACCAAGTGACATCTTGAGTTCCACCACTGAGTTCCACCACCTCTTTTCCCAGAAAAAAAGCCCTGATTATTGGTATATGACTCCTGAAAAATTGGCTAGAATGTATAAGAGGGCGTTAAATGTATGTTGGAAATGTGCTAAACAAGAAGGAATGTTTTTTCATATGTGGTGGACATGTAAGAAAGCAAAGAGTTTTTGGTTGCAGGTACAATAATTGATTCAGAAGATTTTGAAGATTAAACTTCAGCTGAAACCAGAGACTTTTCTGTTGGGAATAATGGACAGCCAGTTGGAAAAAAAGTTTTAGAACACTGTTCTTATACTTGATTACAGCAGCAAGAGTACTTTATGCACAAAAGTGGAAAACTACAACATTGCCTTCAGTGGAGGAATGGTTGACAAAAGTTTTGGAGTTTGCGTTAATGGCAAAACTTACTGCATTAATTAGAGAAAGGACATTAGTTAACTTCTTGACTGAATGGAAACTGTTAATAGACTTTTTTGCATGAAATGGATAACAAGGATTTGATGACATCTGGATTTGTGGATTAAGAAACAGGAACAATAGATAAAAGAGGGGGTTTGTGACTAACAGAATAAATGGGAATCTAGAAATGATATATACTTGTTGCGGAGAAAATGGGAACTCAATAATTTAGTGTAATTTAGGGGTTTTTTGTTTTCTTTTTTCTTTTCCTCTTAATTTTATAGATATATGTTGGTGTTATGTTTAGAATTGTGTGTTTTTTCTTTTTCTCTATGTTTGTTGTTTATTGTGTTGTGTTGAGTAGTTTATAGTTTAAATAAAGAAAAAAATTAACAAAAAATGACATTGTTAAATAATAATTTGAACTTGTGTCTCTGGTCCAAGTTCAGCAATTTACCTGCTACATAGCAGGTACCTTCTACCTTTAATGTGTTTTGTGATTATCATTTTGTATGCATTTACTGTAAGCCATTTTAAGTATAAAAAGGATATAACTATTTTAAACACGGACATAAATAAATCACTCTTCCACTCTAGCCGCTGAACAGGTTGCTGTTGTGTGTATTTTACTGGCAGTCTCTGTCATATGCTGAATCGCTAAATAATAGTTTCTTAAGTACACAGTTCTGAAGGGGCACTTGATATTTTCATAATCCCTCAGGAGCTTTTACAAATATTCCACACCTCCATATCATGTAAACCCCACCATAGGGAGCGTGAACAAAAAGCCACAAACCAGCAGAAAACAAATCTGATGCAGTGACCTGACAAATCTGTCCAGCTGGTCAGAGTCACAGTAATGACTGCCCAGGCTTCGGCTCCACAACTGCCATTTGATTGCTAATGTCAACAAAAAGCATTTGGACTTGATGAGAAAGGCAGATGGGAGCCACTTTCTTGCATCAAGCCAATCTGTCTAAAAATAGGGACAGGAATTGCAGAGAAGATAAAAGCCTCCTGGATTCTTCCTGACGGGCATGGCTGTGAAGTGAAGTGCTTGAGGAACTTTTTAGTGCTAGGGTAGCGGTAGGAATATAAATTACCCAAGGTTGGTCATCTTGCTGAATTCCAATCCCAGGAGGCAAACATGTCTTTTATCTTTTAGAAAAAGAGCTCTCTTTTAATCTAACAAGGATTTTGAAGGAAGTACCTATTACTGATAATTGGCTATATTCTTTTTCCCAATGCAAAATTAAAGTATTTTCTGAAAATCTGATATGTCATGTTCTCCTGTTTGATCGGGAATATCTTTTGCATCACTACAAGAAGACACCAAATTATAGTGGCATATATTTGTAGATGTTAACAAGACTGTGACAAGGGCTACTGTTTTAACAATAAAGTTCCTGGTACAACAGAACCATATAACAAATAAAAAATAAAAAAGAACAGGATTTTAGACCTTTAGCCAAGACTTTACATCCCCTTATTGCAACCCTGACCTGGGTAGCCCAGTTGAGCCTGATTTTGTCAGATCTCAGAAGCTAAGCAGGGTTGGCCTTAGATAGTAATTAGATGGGAGACCTCCAGTAAAGACCAGGGTTGCAGAGGCAGGCAATGGCAAACCACCTCTGTTAGTCTCTTGCCATGAAAACCCCACTAGGGGTCACCATAAGTCAGCTATGACTTGAGGGCACTCTCTACCACATCATCTCAAAATACTGGATTTTTCACACACACATACAAAATTAAGAAATTCATATGTGTGACTGTATTGTGTCCAGTCCGCACATATAGGGCAGAACTTGATGTCTCAGTTATCAGGTTTTTTTTAAAAAAAGAAAAAATCTAGACCTTATGGCAATAAAGAAGTAATAGCTGTTGTGATGACATCCTTATTTTTACCTTTATGCAAAATTCTCAGCTCAGCATTATTCAAAGCTGACCTTAATACAATGCAGTGTGAAACTATGAGTTCTTGCAGGAGACTTCAAAGAGGGGGGTCATTTCTTTTTCTTAAATCTCCATCTCTGTTAGACATGGGCACGAGCCAGAAAAAAAAATGAACCATGGGGTTCATGGTTCGTGGGGTTTCCACGAACCAGGAACCATGAACAGGCACGGAACTGGGCCCAGTTACGAACCAGTTTGTGGTTCGTGAGGTTTAAATGCCCCTTTCCAGAAGGGAAAGGAGCATTTAATCATTTAAAGGGCCCCTTCCGGCTGCTTGCAAGAGGCAGGACCCTTTAAACTATCCGCTGGCAGGTGGGGGAATCCCCCTCCTACCACCTGCCAGCTGATAGTTTAAAGGGACCTGCCGCTTGCAACTGGCAGGAAAAGTTTAAATAGCCATTCCTCCCTGGTTTTTTTTGGTTCGTATTTAGATTTGCACCCATCTCTAATCTCCATATGGCTGTTTTTTGGAGGGTAGCCTTTGTCCACAGTAAGTAGTTGGCAGTGGGATGGTTCGTTTCCGTTGTAAAATTTCTAAAGCCAGTACAGGTTTAGTTATAGGGTAGGAATGCACAATTTAGGGCAGGAATGCACAATGTATGACCCACCAGCCTTACAGCCCATCAGTCAAACTAATATGCCCTGCATCAGTTTAACCCCTCCCCTGTTTTGCCATATCAATCTTTGCTGATCTTGCTGTGTAACTCGCAATGCTTCATTTGAGTAATATTGGTTTGTAGGCTCCATGAGTACAGTACTTACAATGAAATCCTGAGCACAGTTACTCCAGTTTAATCTTATTGAAATTAATGCGCTTAGACCGGAGTAACTCTTCTTAGGATTTCACTGTTTTCCTTTGGCCTGGTGGTTTCAGTTCTTAGGATAGTGCTCAGGGAAGACAGGTAGGTTTACAGCAACTTCAGTAGGTTTACTGAGAAGAAAAAATAAAGAAGTAACTAATTCATTACAACATAGGAGGGTTCCCCATGGCCTGCTTTGGACCAGCACACATTTCTAGCCTATAACCAAATTAACTAAGAAAAGCTCCACTCATTAGGATGAGACCATCCCATTCAAATATCAGAGGAAGAACCAGACTGCTTCCACTTCTGATGAACCAATTACACAGTGTGTGTACACACACATATACATACCATAACTAGATTGGGTGGATCAAAAGTTGCAGTGTGGGAAGGTAAGAGAACCTGAGCAGTATGGCACTGATGACGATCAGAAAAAAAAACAGTTCATTTGAGACCAGGCTAGCTTATTTATTGTCATATTTGGCCTTTTAATTCTGTAAATGTGTGGGATCTGAATGGATCTTCTAATGGGGAAAGGAAAGACTATGTCTCAGTGGTAGAGCTTCCGCTTTGCATGCAGAAGATCTCAGGTACAATCACTGATGTCTCTATTTAAAAGGATTCAGTGATGTGAAAAATCTATAACTGAGACCCTGGAACGCTTCTGCCAGTCAAAGGAGACAATACTGACCATGATAGAAGACCAATAGTCTGACTCAGTAAGTGCTTAAGAAACATACCCACAGTCTTTTTCTGCTTACACTGGTAAAAATTCCCAAGTTACTGGTTGTGGTGGAGAGTGCCCTCAAGTCATAGCTGACTTATGGTGGAGTTTTCATGGCATGAGACTAACAGAGGTGGTTTGCCATTGCCTGCCTCTGCAACTCTGGTCTTCATTGAAGGTCTCCCAATTGCAGGGCATCCAATTACTAACCAAGGCTGATCCTGCTTAGCTTCTGATATCTGAAAAATCAGACTCACCTGGGCAATACAACACTCCTTCATTCCCACATCAAACTGTATGAAAGCTAACTTTTGTAAATAAACTGATGCAAATTGTGTTTTTGGCAAAACAATACATTTTCTGGTTACAGAACATAAAATTTGTTGAGCAAGTATCTATCAGGGTTGTGCAAAATGAAACAAACTAGCCAGAAGTACATATGGAAATTGCTGGTTCGTTTTGTTAAAGCAACTTCTGGAACGGAGAACCAAATCCAGAAAACCAAACTGTAATGACACCATCCCACCAAAAAGTTTGTGTTTCATTTCTGTTCAGTTCTTACATTGCAGCAGCAGCGACAGCAGACAGGCACTGGGCCTGCCCTCAGCATCTTGTTTTCCTTAACAGCATTCACCAATTGGATCCCAAGGGGAGAGAGGCTTATGTTATTAATTAACTCTGTTGGAGGGAAAGGGGAATGTGCGCAATGTGCATGAGTACATCTCCGCCCCCCCCATCACTGCCTGGGTAATGGCATTATCTCTCTGCCAATTGGGTCCTCACAAGGGGAGACCCCTCCCTGCATATTAGCTTTGAAAATGTTTGGAAGGAGGGATGTACAGACTTCAATCATAGGCTGCAATTCTAAAGACACATCCCTGGGAGTAAGCACTATTGAATAACATGGGACTTACATCTACGTACACCTGTTTAGAGTGGTGGATTTTTGTTTATTTTGCAGTGCTACCTGGGCACTGGTCTGTGTCCCTCACCTCCATCAAGGCACTTAAGACAGTCAGGCTCTATGAGGAAAAGTACCACTCATGAGTAGGGGTGTGCAAGGCCTGCCTGTTTCATTAAACCTGATTCGGTTTTAACTGAATCAGGAAACCGTTTCGGTATTCAGGGAATACAGAAACAGCAAGCCGATTCGGTATTTGCGTTTTGGCTTGATTCGGCCATTGTTTTCAATGAGAAAACCTTCTCCTGGCTTTCTGGGAGTCTGGGGGGCCATTTTCTGCCCAAATCACACCAAACTTGGTGGAGACCTTCTCCTAACTCTCCTCCAACTACTCCCCAAGTTTCAGAAAGATTGGACTTTGGGGGGCCATGTTATGCCCCCCCAAATAAGGTGCCCCATGGTTCTCTATGGGGAAAAACAAGTCATCTTTCTAGGTGGCTTGGGGTGGCATTTTGCAAGCAAAATGCAACCAACTTTCAGGGGACTTGCTCCCACCTGTCCTCCCACCCTCCACCAAGTTTCAGGCAGATTCCACTTTGGGGGGCCATTTTACAGCCTCCCAAAGAAGGTGCCCCATCCACCTCCACTCCACTGTTCCCTATGGGGGAAATAAGAGAGGGTTGTCTGGCTAGGGGTGGCATTTTGCATGCAAAATGCCCCCAAACTTCAAAGGACCTCCTCCTCCCTGTCCTCCCTTCCTCCAACAAGGCTCAAGCAGATCTCACTTTGGGGGACATTTTATGCCTCCCAAAGATGCTGCTCTTAGCCTCCCCTTTCTCCATTATTTCCTATGGGGGAAATAAGAGAGGCTTGTCTGGCTTTAGGTTACACAGTAGGAGGGCACAACAGGGCATAAAAGCAGTCTACTACACAAAAATAACACCACTCACCTCACATCAGAGAATCACCCAAACACAATTGCTGTCAAAAACGGTCATGTGAGGGTTTTTTGTGTGTGTGTAGTAGACTGCTTTCATGCCCTGTTATGCGCTCCTACTGTGTAACCTAAAGCAGTTAAAGAAATAAAGTGGTTTTGACAGCAATTGTGTTTTGGGTGATTCTTTAATGTGAAGTGAGTTGTGTGTTTTTTTTTGTAAGATACTGCTGGTGTGCCCTTTGGTGTGCCCCCCTGCTGTGCAACCTAAAGCTGTTCCAAGAAATAAAGTGTTTTTGACAGGAATTGTGTTTTTGTGATTCTTTAACGTGAAGTGAGAGGTGTTATTTTTGTGTAAGATACTGCTGGCATGCACTTTGGTGTGCCCCCTTGCTGTATAACCTACAGCTGTTAAAGAAATAAAGTGTTTTTGACAGGAATTGTGTTTTTGTGATTCTCTGATGTTAAGTGAGTTGTGTTATTTTTCTGTGTGGGGGGCTGCTGGTGTAATGTGTCACAATGCTTTGCCTACTTGTACTTTGAAAGTGAGAAAATATTTTTTAAAAAACTTTTTTCAGTGTGTGCTTGTGTTTTATTCTTTGTTGTGCAGTTGGTTCCCATCATAGGGAACAATGGGGGACGGCTGGCCAGCCTGCTCCTGGGGTAGTGGCCGGTGTGGGAATGTTGGGGAGGGTGTCTTTGGGTCAGTGTGGGGCTGTGGGGGTGGATTTAAAAGGGGGACTGTGCCTGTGGCCATAGATGCCACATTCCATGAGTTCTTGCTGTGGGAGATTTTCCTATAACAGAAATCAATAGAAAGTGGCTGGCCACAGGACAGGGGAGGTTAGGTTTTGGGGAGGGTGTGTGTGGTATTTGGCAGATTGGGTGCAGGTGTACTGTGGCTGTGGCCATTGGCAGCCCCAATCCCATTTGTTTCTACAGTGTGGAAGTCTTTCCCACAGTAGAAAGACAAAGTGGTGTGGCAGGAGAACCACCTTTGGGAGGGCATAAAATGTCCCCCCAAAGTGGAATCATCTTGGGCCTTGGTGGAGGGTGGGAGGACAGGTATGAGATGGGCTCCTGAAGGTTGGGGGCATTTTGCATGCAAAATGCCACCCCTAGCCAGACAACCCTCTCTTATTTCCCCCATAGGAAATAATGGAGAAAGGGGAGGCTAAGAGCAGCATCTTTGGGAGGTCATAAAATGGCCCCCCAAAGTGGGATCAGCTTGGGCCTTGGTAGAGGGTGGGAGGACAGGTGGGATATGGGCCCCTGAAGTTTGGGGGCATTTTGCATGCAAAATGCCACCCCTAGCCAGACAAGCCTCTCTTATTTCTCCCATAGGGAATAGGGGAGTGGAGGTGGATAGGGGCACCTTCTTTGGGAGGCTGTAAAATGGCTCCTCAAAGTGGAATCTGCCTGAAACTTGGTGAAGGGTGGGAGGACAGGTGGGAGCAAGTCCCCTGAAAGTTGGTTGCATTTTGCTTGCAAAATGCCACCCCAAGCCACCTAGAAAGATGACTTGTTTTTCCCCATAGAGAACCAAGGAGAGTGTAGGAGGATGGGGGGCACCTTATTTGGGGGGGCATAACGTGGCCCCCAAAAGTTCAATCTTTCTTAAACTTGGGGGGTAGTTGGAGGAGAGTTAGCAGAAGGTCTCCACCAAGTTTGGTGAGATTTGGACCGAAAATGGCCCCCCAGACTCCCAGAAAGCCAGGAGAAGGTTTTCTCATTGAAAACAATGGCCGAATCATTTCGGCAATCTCTGTTTCGGTATTAACCAAATTTTTCAGTATTCAGAAAAAGTTTAGGTAATACTGAAAAAAACCGAAATGGCCCTGATTCGGTATCTTTAACCTAATCAGAATACCGAATTGCACACCCCTACTCATGAGGAGGGTGCAAGTGGTCTGTTCAATCAGTCAAACTTGATCAAATCCCTAAAAGACTTCAATCATGGGCTGCAATTCTAAAGTCACTTCTCTGGCAATAAGCACTATTGAATAACATTGATTTTACACCTGTTTAGGATTGCTTACCTCTTCCCTGCTACTCTATTGCCAGTCACTTTCCCCCTGTACTGTATCTGCTGACACTTTCCTTCTTCTGGGTCCATTTTTGTTGTTGTCTGTATAGTGTAACTGAGGAAAAACTTCGTGGATTGATGGTTTAGAGGGAGGACTGTGTTCTGTGTGATTTTGGTGCTGTTAAGTGCAGAAACAGCTGCCCCTCAGGAGCCTGGAAGCCCCCATTGCATAGAATGGGTTCGAAACTCATGATAAGGGAAAAAACGCAAATTGATTAGATCTAAGCCAGCCATGACCATCTGGAAAAAAACAATAAGAGTACATAGTTCCTTCGGAAGCCCTGGATCCAAAATGGAAATGGAATTTTTTTTCAATGCACTCCACTAATATCTACATTCTACATGTTGGCCAGTTGGGGCATTCAGAATTGACATGGCCAATTCAACATTCCCCAGAACAGTTGAGCATTGAAGATCCTGCCTTGCAATCTTCTTCAGAACCAAAATACCTTAGTAGGGTAGAGTATAAAAACAGTCATTGGCTGTTGTTTGTTCACAGCTCCAGCGAAACAAGCAGGCTAGCTATATGGAACACACCAATATACAACCACAGAGTTAATTGCCACGTAGCATAAAATAAATTTTGCTTTGTGAACTAAGAGTAGTGAGGTAGGTGTGTGTGTGTGTGTATGTGTGTGTGTACTTGATGAATCATAGTTACTAAGATCTGTTCAAAGGGCACATTCCTTAAATTGAGCTAGTCCTGTCACCCAGCAAACCAATCATTGGTCACCTAGGAAACAAGCCCAAGGTGCAAGTTTGCATGCTCTGCAGGAGCTTCTAATATTAGAACCTGAATACTGGTTAGTTTACAAGCTCAATAAAATGATCTTCATAGCCTCATTTCAAATGGTTTGCTACATAAACCATAGGGATCAGTTTCCCTACAGCTTGCTTTAAAAGGAACCAAAAGCAAAGAGCTCCGTTTCAGATGTACCAAATAAAATGAGGATCTTCCTTTACTGAAGCTGTCTGGCTAGGAAATTCGTAAAGGTGTGTTTCTATGGAAATAAGGGAAATTAGTAAATGGCTTCTGAATTGAAATAAGAATAGTTCCACAAGTGGAGCTAAAAGCAGCATTTGGTTTCCTGGCTTTGCAAATGAAAGCAGTGCATTGATCACATTGTACTAATGTTAAAATGAAATGTTTGCAAACTTCCATTAGATTTTCAGATATGAATAGTTAGACTTTCATGATAAAATCCAATCTGAAAATGACATCTGGAATTTATCAATAGCACAAAAACTTTGAAAGCCTGAACAATTTACTGCACTTACAGCACAATCCTAAGTGAGGGGGGCCAAAAGCACCCTGGGAGCTAACTAGGGCCGATTCCAGACGACTAACCTGAAGGCGTTGCATGCCGCCATGTTCCGGATCATGACGGGGAAAACGCGAAATATCGCGTTTTCCCTGTCGCGATCCGGAACATGGCAGCATGCAGCGCCTTCAGGTTAGTCGTCTGGAATCGGCCTAGGAGTTACAGCAGCGTATCCCGAAGTTACGCTAGGGTAACCCCCTCTATGATGATGCAGTGGCCTGGTACCGCTCTGCCCGGGCCCCCTGCAGGTCCCTAGCTGCAGTAGCTAGGCATAACAGGGCGTAAGTCCCTGTGCTGGCAGGCCAGGGGGCAGGCCAGGAGGCGGTGCACAAGTTAATTGGCTCCCTAAGCCATTTTGGTCACAGGAACACCCCCAGCAGTGGCGGAAAGTTACTCCATGAAAAATGACAATGTAACCCATAGGCACCCATTGGTGGGAAAAGTTCATTTCCACCCTGCCCATAGCATCCCCCCCCCCACCAAGCAGCCCAGCAGAACATAAGATACCAATTACTGTGGGGACTAATCTGCTTGCACCCCTGCAGTGGCCAAACCCCCTCCCCTGTGTCCAATCAGCTCCCCAGATACCTTACATAACCTCTGGCCAGGGTACCCATGACCCCAGGTAAATGGGAAGGCAGCCAGAGGCTCTGCTCAAGACAGTCCCCTTCAATGGGGACTTAGAGCACGAGGTATGAGAGGGAACTCCTGGGAGAGGGACAAGAATTATGCAGGGGAAACTTAGGGAAATTCAGAGCACACCTCACACTCACATGTGGGAGGAGAGCCATGTCCAGAATGCCTGACTAACAAACAACTACCACCCAAGTTCCCTTTCAAGTTGCCTGTCTTCTGAGTTCTAGCTCAGGGAGGAGCGAGGGTGCACTGACAGGTACGAGGGAGCTGGGGAGGTGGCAGCCTTGGCTTGCTCATTCACACCAGCCTCCCATCTCCCCTCAGCCTTGTCCCCCAAATGCTGGCCTCTGTGGTTGAGGCTTGCCAGTGAAGGTGTGTGTGTGTGCAGCCCATGCCTGCCAAAGAGGCAATTGTCCATGGAGCCATGCTCGATGCAGCTGTTTCAAGGGGGAGATCTGGGCTCCACCCAGATCCCCTTGGCTGGGACACCCTTGGGCAGAGGAGAGGGCACAATTGAGGGCTGGGGTAACTGGGTACTCACTCTGGCAACTCCTCTGCAATGGCAAGCACATGACTCCTTGATTGTCTCCCTCACAGGATCAGAGCTTTAAGTAGCCATGGGAGCAGAACAGCCAGACGCAGATGACAAGCACCTTCCCACTGGAGTAGCATCTGTCATTTGATTGCTGGAAGCACCTGTGACAATGGAGCTGCTGCTACCACCTCCAGCCATGGATTCCCTCCTAGGACATAGCAGACTTGGCCATGGCTACATGAGGTCCAGCCCCTCACTACACATGTCTGTTGCCCTTTCAGGCAGGTTGCAACCCATCAGGGACACCAAGAACCATGAGTGTTCCAGCCCCCGGTGACCTTCCTGGATGCTACCAGAGCCCAGGCCATGGATCCATTCCCCAGGCAACCCACAACTCAACCCACTCCTGAGAAGGCTTTTTGAAGAATGGCTCTTGTGGCACTGACTGCAGTGCAAATAGGTACAGTGCAAATAGGTACCAGGTGAGGGGAGCTGGTAACACATGGACAGACATCCTCTTCACTTTTGGCAGTTCAATAAAGTTTATGTTGAACAACTACTCCCTCCTGGCCTGTTTGTTCACCGGCAGCTAACAGTAGCAGATAGAGGTGTTGCAGGATTGCAGGTGCCATGGCCAGGGCAGGGCTCCCTGCACGGCAAGGGTTCAGCTACCTGGGCTATGTGGTGTGGCTGGGTGCTCATGGCTGCTGACCTGTAATCTGCCTGGACAGTTGTGGGGCCCATCACCCCAGATGGCTTCCCCCTACCCGCTCGCCTCCATGCAGGTGCTGTGACCATGGAGGCATGTGGTCCCCAGCTGCCTGCTCTCTGGTGGGGGAGGCAGAGATGGCAATGGGAAGTGTGAATCGTGGCCTGTACAGTGGATGTGCCTTTGCTTGCCACTCACACACATGTAATGGGGGTGACACAACGACTGGAGGATGTTGATGGGGTTGTCAGGGGAATGGCGGGCATGCGCTCCCAGTTGTGGCCTTATGATGCCTTGCCAGGCTTGGCCACTGGCGTAGCTCTCCCATGAAAGTCCTCAGGGAGTGGATGAACAGCACCACATGTACACAGGCACACCTCTGCTGGTGCCAGGGTGGGCCTTAGGAATGTGCTGCCCGTTAAGTAAGTGGCAAAACCTATCATCGTTGACTGCTATATATCAGACACTGTTGGATGTTATTGTACACCAGTGGTCAGATGCTGTCAAATGTTGATGACTACTGCCAAATGTTTGGAAGTCAAATGCTGATTTCTGGGTGCTCAGATCATATAAAGATTATTTGCCATCAATACTCATGTGAGAGACTTTTGAGGAGAAACGTAAGGAGTGTAGACTTTAGTTCAACGCTAGAACATACACTGGATTTTAAGATGTCACTCTTGTATTTACTGTACCACTTGGTTGGCACTATTTGTGAAATGTCTCATACAAATAAGAAAATTAAAAAACCTGCATATTTAAGAGAGCTTCAGATTGTTTCTAATATACTATCCGTGGTGCAGAGTGGTAAGCTGTAGTACTGCAGCCCAAGCTCTGCTGAAGACCTGAGTTCGATCCTATCAGAAGTCGGGTTCAGGTAGCCAGCTCAAGGTGGACTCAGCCTTCCATCCTTCCGTGGTTGGTATAATGAGTACGCAGTTTCCTGGGGGTAAAGTGTAGATGACTGGGGAAGGCAATGATAAACCACCCCATAACAAAAAGTCTGCCAAGAAAATGTTGTGATGCGACTTCTTCCCATGGGTCAGGGGACTACCTTTACCTTTATCTGTATATACTCAGCCTCAGGAATCCTTTATACAGGCTTGTAAGAAACTCAGAGGCTTTGATCCACCAAAACATTTCTACAGATGGAGTGATTTTCGCTGGCAGTGTGACTTTCTCACTTCCCCCTTCCTGCTGCAGCCTATAATGCCCTCTGAAATGCTATATCTGGATGTCCCCTGTCCATGTGAATACTCTGGTACACTCAAGCCACTATTATTATTCCTATATTGGGAGAAAGGGCTGAACTAGATAACATGACAGGAAGTTTATGATTGGATCTGCCATAGTTTTAAAAGTTATTAACGGCAATGGTGAGGACTCCTGAATCGGAATAGGGATTGGGCTACTTCTTTCCCCCTGACCCCCACTGCCCACAAGGTTGCTCTTTGACTCATGGTAGGGGAACTTTACAATAACCTGTTTGTTACTCCAGGTGGGCAAATGGCAGGGAGGAGGGACTGAAATCAGCAAAACAGCATGGGAGGGGGAGGGCTAACATCTCTTCCCCAGTGCTATGGCCCCCTCCTTTCCTGTCGCTTAAATTTTTAAAAGTGCAGGAGATCCTAATCACAGATCACCTGTGCCATGTCTATCTGACACCTAGTTAAATGAAGAATGTTTCTTCATTGAGTGAAATATTTACAGCACACACATTCTAGGGAAAGACTCTTTTTTTAGTTTTAGTTTGGCTAGAGATCCTGGAGGTGTTTTGCCATGTTCTGGACATGGAGCAGGAGTCACTGGGGCAGTCGGAGGGAGGGGGTAGTTGTGAATTTCCTGCATTGTGCAGGGGATTAGACTAGATGACCCTAGAGGTCCCTTCCAACCCTACAATTCTATGATTCTATGAAAGGTGTTTGCAAAATTAATTGCTGCTCATATTGTACATAGTCATTCTGCTTTCATTTCTAGTGAACAGGCTTTGCTTCAAAAACCTCTGGGACCTATTTGTCCAGAGGCAACATGAAACAAAAGAAGTGCATAGAACTTTTCCAAACCATTTCCAGGATTCTTAAAAACTGTCTTCCGTATACTAACAGGGTGAAATTATGTTTGTGAGTGGATCTGACCTACTCACCTCTGTAAAGATGGCATTCCTTGTTTGGTTTGGTGCTGATCATCATCTATGCATTTTTACTGTATGTTTTTTTTAAAAAAAATTGTGCCGTGATGATTTACTTATAATCAAAACATAACATATTACAGTCTAACAGTTATATTCCCTGGGACATTATTCCCTCCCCTCTCAAATTATAGGTATTTTAGAAATTTAGATGCATAAGTAAAGAAATAGGGTCTATAGACTTTACTACTATGTACTATCTGTTGCTGTACATATGATCCTACTGGGTAGTTTCTATGTTTAATATATCAGTCTTAGAATTGCTTATGCTCTGTTTCAATATTTCTTTGTATTGGATTCCTCCTGGTTTTAAATCTTCACAAATTTGCAAGAATATACCCTATTACATTGTGTTTATTGAAATACCTTTGAAATTGACTGTACTAACTCACACTGTGTAATGCACCTTGAGTATAAGTGAGAAAGGTGGACTCTAAATGGCATAAATAAATAAATAAATAAACCTTCAATTTGGTACTTGAAATTTTTTTACTATCAATAGAAAGGCATTTGGTTTCTCTTACGATTCTATAATCGGAACCCCACCCCCCATCTCTTGCTCTGAAAACAGCAGAGAAATGAGAGGTGGGATGAGGATGAAGACTTATGCCCAGGGGCAAACTACAAGAAGCAGATGGTGAGTGTCCTGGAATAAGAATGGGAATGTAACAGAAGAAAAGATCTTAACAGTTCCCTAGGGTGGAAGATATCAAAGGCTGTGCCTGCTAAAGGGCTAAGAACAATTTTTAAGGAAATGCTGTGCTACTAAATAGGCATGTAGGTGATGTCACTCTTTCAAATATGAAGCTTATGCCATGCACGGAGTGTGGAGGGCCCAGTTGCTGTTTGACTCTGCTGCTGAACATTATTTATTACATCAGTATCTCTCTTTGGGTCCCATCAACAGGCAGCCCATCAACAGAAAGAGAGGCCAGGACTGACCTCATTCACGGTGCAGCGCCAATCATCTGCTGAGGCTACAACACTACCCAGCAGGAACAGTGATCAATGTTCATGGCGCTCTTTTGCTGTGGGTTCCAACTCTATTGTTCTACCTTGGCTTTTGCCCTGTTGCAAGCTGCTTAACAGACATTCAGCCAGCTCAGTTTTACCTATAACGGGCAAGTGGAAATAGGGAGAGCTCTGTCTGTAATTCTATGGTCTGTACGTGCAGCTTTCACTGGCACAAGAACCTTGCTAGAAAAACAGAACTGTCAACTCTATTCATCTTACTTGCTTCCAGAACTCCATTTATGACACTTTTCACTGGCTTATTTCACAGTGGTGTTTCTGCTTTAATGGGATTTGGTAATGAGGGATCTATGCTTACTCCCTTCTTGCTAATAACCTCAGTTGTCTTCACCATGGTAGTCTAAGAAAAGAGGGCTCTCCAACATCTACACTGTCATGCTCAAGCAAGGGGGAGGGAATGGGCTCCTCCAGTCTCACAATATCCCTGGTAAGTGCTGTTGTGTTGTATGATAAATCATGCAGTCGACATGGTAAAGAGAGGAGATGGAGAATAAGGGTCACTGGGATGAATAGTGGCATGCTGCATGGGAAAGTGCTATGAAAAATAGGCATGAGTGCCCCTTTTGCATCAGCACAAGCAACCCATTGGCAATTACTGGGCCTAATGCAAAGTGAAATTCTCATTAGCACTTCCAAAAGGAAGTAACCCAACAGTCTGAACATTCCAGGAAAGCAGTAATCAAGCCCCCTTTATTTAGATCTCTAGAGCTCCCTCACATCAATGGTCACAAGTCATTACTCAACTTTGCAGGCAGGACAATAACCTAAGGTCCCATAGCCTTCTTCACAATATAACCCTGCCCAGTAACTCAATCACATGTCCAGGGAGCACCATCAAGCCCCTGCTCAGCCTTTCTTGAACAGGCGCTAACCAGTTGGCCTGTTAGGCAATTCAGTCAATCCTCCTAGATCATTCTGCTGTTCCTTGTTGTCTCACCTGGCATGACCATATTCAGACTTTATTTACGTAATGTGTATTCTGCCTTTCTGTCTAATCATGGCCCCTGGGATGACCAATTAAGAGCAGAACACTATAAAAGAATTGTAAAACCAAATGTAAAATGTGTATATAAAATCATTGATCCAGTAAGTAAAATCTAAAGCAAGAAGGAGAAGTCATTGAGGAAACACTAGATAAAAGAAGTCTGCTTGTACAAAACAGAGATAGAAGAGGGCAGATTAATATTCTTAAGGAGGAAGTTCCACAATTTTGGTGCCATGACCAAGAAGGCCCTCTCTTGGGTTGCCAGCTTTCTAACCTCAGGTGGTGGAGGCACTGAAAGCAGGGCCTCAGAAAATGATGGTAGTGGTGGGGTGATCATATAATAATAACTGTGCTTATATATCGCTCTTCTAGACAGATTAGTGCCTCACCCAGAGCAGTGAACAAGTTATTGTTATTATTATTCCCACAATACAGCTGGGGAGCTGGGACTGAGAGGAGTGGCTTACCCAAGGCAACCTGCTGAGCTCATGGCAGTAGTGGGATTCAAACCAGTAGAGTACTGATTTGCCAAACTACTTAACCACTGTGCTACAGCTGGTCCCAAACCATATAGGGCTTTAAAGGTCAGCACGTTGAATTGGGCCCAGAAACAAAGAGACAGACCATGTAGATGGATTAAAACTGGAGAGGCATAATCCCTATAGGTACAAATCATCATCTGGTCATCCAAAATTCAAATCCATCAATATGAAACAAGCCACTGCACCTCTAGTCCACTGCAGGTTGTAATTCTGCTTGGAATCTGGTCAGTGATAGAGCTCTCCTTACAAAGTCCAGGCATCTCTAAACAAATAAAAGTTACATCTCAACTAGAGATGGGCACGAACAGGAAAAAAAACCTGAACATGATGTTCATTGTTCATTGCCATCCACGAACAGGGACTCATGAACAACCACGAACATGACCCTGTTCATGAACATGTTCGTGGTTGGCTGTTCGTGGGGGCCAGCAAGCTCTCCTCCAGCCATCATCCAAGTCAAGATCCCTACTGCACCACTCCCAGAAACCTGACCTGAGCAGGCACCAGGAAAGGTACCAATAATAAATAATAACTTGGTCCCAGAGCCTCACAGCAGCCCTGGAACTTGAAAGGGTAGATCCCTACCACACCCCTCCCAGAAACCCTACCTGAGCAGGCAACAGGAAAGGTACCAATAATAAATAACAGCTTGGCCCCAGAGCCTGGCAGCAGCCCTGGAACCTGAAGGGGATGATCTATATCCTACCACACACAAAGAAAATTCAAACTCCAAAGCATTCTCCCTGTCTCTCTATCAAAATGCCAACAGTAGCTGTCTTTCCCTCTCCACTATTTGCAAAGACTAGTCAGAGCTGGGAGCCCCCCTCCCCCCTGGTCTTTGCTCTCTTGTAACAAATTTGGAGCTCCACACTTGGAAGGAAGACCTGCCTATCAAGCTAAATTGGGCTTAGATTGGGGTTTCCAGGGCAACAGCAAGAGTTCAGACAGAGTTCAGACAATCCCTGCCTAAGTTGCCAAGGGAATTGATTGCAGGTGCCAGACTGTCTGGCTTGACGAACACAATTTTGGGCAACAGTAATTTTAATTGGACAGCCAGCTTTAGGCCACACTAGGATTGTGGAAACGCAAATGGTTTTATTGGGTTGCCATATATAGATTGTCATGGCACTATTGCAATTGCTCACTGAGTGGTACACTTTCCTTGACTTCACCCCTCTCTTTTCTGAATCTTAGATAGGGTAATAAAGTTACTTGCTAGTTAAAGGCTTGTTTCCCTTCCAATCTTTTATTGTGCTAAATTTGGAGCTGTGTATACAGAAGAGTCAAATAATCCCTTTTTGCCTTAGGACTCACACTTTTAGAGTTTTCATATGTAGAGGATACTTTGCATTTGACAGGCCTCACATGGGCAACATGCCTATCACACACACGCTAGTTACAAATCTGGGTGACTAATTCTCCAGTCATGCCTGAACTGCATCTCAGCTGGCTGACTTGTTCCCAGTTCTCCATCGTGGTCAGAAACTGGGTGAGTGCTGACACAGAAGGAGCTGGAGCAGAAGAAGAAAAAAGAGGAGACAAAATGGGTTATCATCAGCATGCTACTGATACTGACTGTCCGGAGCAGGCCCCTCCTGCCCCAGACTGGGCCCGCCCGGCCCCTCCCCAGCCCCGCCAAGGTCCCATTACAGCCCACGGTGCCCCCCCAGCGACTACTACTCATGGGGGGGCTGGGGCGCCACCGGGCCCAGCAGGGAGACAGGCAGCAGCAGAGGAACTTCCAGGCAGGCTGCCGAGGTGACGGGAGAGCCCACTGCCAGCGCTGCCGCCGACGCCGAGGCTGGAGAGCCCGCCGCTGCTGCCACCACCGCCACTGGAGCTGCCGAGGCCGGGGCAAACGCCCAGCGCACGGGCAGCAGAAGGGCCGCGGGCAGAGAGCGGTGTGGCGGAGAGAACGCCGAGGCCGCCGCCATGGCCACCCAGGGCGGCGGCCTGGGGGCGGGCGCGGCCTGTAGCCAGTTGGGGGAGGGCCCAGGTGGGGAGGCGGGGAGGTGGGATGGAGAACAAGCCGTCCAGGCCCAGGACTGGCTGGACGGCTCCTGGGAGGCCTCACCTGTGTGAGCCACAGGTGGAGGCTGGCCTGCCCCAGCTGGGGATTGGCTCGGGGCAGGGGAGGGAAGAGCAGGGCTCGGGAGGAATAGGAGGCACTGATAGTGGAAAGGACAGGCACCCGGCCCAATGGGGACAGGGTAACCCGATGCTAGAGTGGAGGGCGGAAGAATCACGGACAGGGATTGGTGAGGGGTGCAGGGGTGGAGGAAGGAGGGGCTATAAAGGAGAAGCTCCCAGTGAGGCCGAGGAGGAGTGGCTGGCTGGGAGCGTGGCACAGAGAGAGAGCGAGGGAGAGACTTCCAGACCAGCCGGTAGGAGACAGGCCCTGGTGTAGTAACCACTGTCCCTACCTAGTCTGAGGCGGAGGGAGCTCCCCACCTCCCCCTAGCAGCGACTAAGAGGATGGCAGAATGCGGGGAAGGCGCAGCCGGCGGGGCGGGGCCTCACACTGACTTTCAAAGCTTCACATAGTCTTGCCTATCAGCCTCATGTAGACACTGCAAAAGAGTGGGGATAAATGCAGTCTCAGTGCCATGAACAGGTGAAAAGCAAGACTGTTAAATATGTCTAGAAAATGGCATCACTGTGCCCCTAGGGCTGGAAGGGAACAATTGGCTCAGTTTTCCGTAGAAAAGAAAGCTTAGAATCAGATTGATTGCTGAGCACATCTCATCTGCTTCTGAAGATTTTTTTTTAAAAGCAGGGGCTGAACAACTGCAGATTTAAGGCTCTTTGAGATCCTATCTTCTCTTAATGAAGCATTTATAACCCCAGACAACAAAGCACCCAGCTTCTCATGACTGGCTTTCATCAGCCAGGCTGGGCAAGAGTCCTGTTCTCAAATGATCACTCTGTCACACTCTGTTCTTCAGCAGATAACACCAACTGGAACTTATTAAAATAAACAGGATGAGACTGAGTCTCTGACACCTCAAACTCTGAGGCTGTACTTGAAATTAGTGACAATGGGACAGAAGGGTGTGAGAACGGCTGAAATGGAAGGAGTTGTGAAACACAGATTCAAAAGCCCTTTGCTAGCATAATTGCCAGGCATTGAAGTGAGGTGAGTATTACTTTTGTGAGGATCTAATTTTTCTATTAAGAGAACTGGACGCAGAGTACTCATTGGAACAGGGCACAATATTAGATGCAAACTGCAAGAAGTTAAGTAATGTCAGGTGATCTTCCCCTTCTACAAGTTACCTTGGAATTAGCTTGATTTTATTGGATTTTCTAAGTGATCTCTCCTTTAAAAAAACCTCATTTTGCCTCCCAAGAGTTGTTCAGGAGTTTGCTATCTTGCCCAGGGGAGTTCTTTTCCAGCACACCCTACTTTCTCAAAGCCAATCATGTAAAAATTGGTGGGTGCAGATAATACCAACATGCAGGGCACATGGAGAGAAATGCCTCATTCATGCCTCGTTCATTATGCCAGAGTGGTAAGCAGGAAGTACTTTATTTGATCAAATACCTAAAATACACTTTTTGTAGAATAAGGAAGCATCTGGTTTAATTGATTTGCACGCTTGCATCAGAACAAGGAAGAGAAAACCATTTTAAGTTGCACAATTTTCCAACTAAAGTAGACGAAGAGGGGAGCATACCCTGGCAGTGATTCTCTGCCATACCACCTGGAACCTGCTTGATCTGCACAATGGAGATCAGTTGTTTGCTTCAGTGAGTAATCCGAAGCTGGCCTACTCAGAAGTCCCATTTTATTCAGTGGGGCTTACTCCCAGGAAAGTGTTTTTAGGATTGCAGCCTAAGCTGGAATGCATAGGAAGCCATTTAAGAGTTCACCGGTGTATCCTTGAGATACACTGGCATAGCAGAGATATGGCAGTAGCCCACCACCTTGGGGGAGTGCCAGAAATACGGCACCATGCTGGTGTAAAAACAGGCAGAGATGGGGGAGTGCCATGGGCAGAGCTGGATTTAGTCATCTTCCTAAGCCTCCCCAGCCCTGGAAATGCCCCCCCCCAAAAGTTGGTGTAAATTTACATCAGTGCAAACTAGAACACAGCCCCTAGGCACTCATGCAATGGGAAAGCCCATGTGCTGATCTCTACAGTACTTTCCACAAGCCCTGACATAACCCTGGATTCCAATTATGGCCACAGCCAATCATACCCCTCCCCAGCAGTCATGCACACCCCCTGCACCCAATTGCAGCCCACCCAGCAGTACAGGATTCCCATTGCTCAGGTGATAGTGCATGTGGCATGGGGCTATGCCTCTCAGGCTCCTGCTGTGCACACCTAGAGGTGGGAAATGCACCAAGAGTGCTCGTAGGAAGAGAGCAAATGTTGTTGCAGTATTTCTAATAAATCTCTGCTCAGAGCCCTTACAGGTATTTCGTTCTTGGATGGATACATACTGTGAAGTGACCTTGAACCCTCAATGGATCCCACACACCAGACAGATAAATGGGGCTGGGGACCCAACAACCTCAAACTGAGGATCTGCAGCTGTCTCATCCTGCCCTCTCACACCTACTCTAGTTGCAGCCCCAACAATACAGACTCTCACAGCTGAGGGTACCAGTAAGGGTGTAGGGGGGGGGCAATTCCAAGGAAGTCTTAGCAGTAAGCCCCATGAAACTCAACCCTATGCTGTCCCAGGTAATTGTTCCTACCATTGCAGCCTATGGTGCCAAAGGACCTGGGGCTGGCAGGAATGCCAATATTCTGGTATTAAGCTGTTGGCACAATAACAGGCCAGGGCACCCTCACATCTGCAGGTGGGCAACACAGGACGTACAGCTGGGGGCACCCAGCAGCCACCCCTCTCTACTCTGTGGAACAGTTGACCAAATAGCCATGACATCTATTACCTTCCAGGACTGGGGCCCTATAAATAAGCCCCAATCAATAGCGCAGATACCATTACAGTGCAACCCCACATAGGAAACTGGTGTCAGTAGGATGGTTTCTTCCCGTACCTCTGGAGGAGCAGCCTAGCATGTGGAGACTCTCTCCAAAGTAGAGGGAGAACTGCAGACCTACCTGGGCTCCCCAGATATAACTCTATCAGTCACGTCCACTATACTGTGGGTTGCACTCCACTGCACTGCTACCATCTGATAAGCCATGCAGCTTGATTGGGGGGTATGCTTGGAGTGAAAGGGCTGCTGGGGGGCCAGCAGCAGCAGGACCTTGAGGAGTAGGAGTGAAATGGTGCAAAGGGGCATGTCGGTCAAAATGATGGATGTTGAGGCGTCCCAGCAGCCTGCCTGTTTTGTTCCTCATGATGCTGTTTGTGGGGGCATGACTGAACTACCTCAGGACTCTCCCTATGTGGGAACTGAAACAAGGGCCCTTGTCATGCTCTCCTAGTGCCTTTCTGCTGGACCATACTATCTTGCCATTGCTCCCTGCCTGGCTCCATACAGCTGGTGGTGACATCAGGGCTGCTAGGGAATAGCTGATGCCCTAGGTCATCTCTCATTTGTGTATGCCTGGCTGGCTCCATGGTCAGGATGTTGGTCCTGAGTAGGAGGCCTGGGCTGGAACACCGTCTCTGCCTTGTGTTTTCCTGCTGTTCAGACTATCGCCAGGCAAAAAGTAGACTCTGAGTGACTCCCACTCTGAGAATCGAATCGATGTCTTGTGCTTGCCATGTGGATGTCCTCCTTACCTGGTAAGCTATGGAAAAATTGAATGCTGCCCTCTGTCAGCACTGATGCCTGCAGACCCCCTGCCTTGCAAAAGGAAGCTCATTTGAGGATAGGGATTCAAATCCACATCTGTGGAGCTCGCTGGCACATGTAGGGCTTCTGGAGGTGAAGCACTTACGGTTCTTCCTTCCCTGTTTTCTGGTGCTCCACCAGTGGGAGAGGGTGATGTGCCATCATGGGGCTGTGGCTGCATTTACTGCCAGTAATTGGCTGTGCCTGTGTGTACCATTTGCAAAGATATCAGCAGGGCCCTACCGTTTGATTGGTGGGTGTTTCCAGTTTTGTCAGGGACCTTTGGGCACTCACCAAGTTTCCTGGGCCTTGAGGAGAGTTTGTTGTTTCTTTCATCTCTTTGGAATGGCAGTAGGATGGTGACTGGTGGCACCGTGTTGTGACAGAGCCCTATCACTGTAGTTAAGCTGTGGCCAGCAGACTCTCAAGACTGAGTTGCCGGTCACTTAGAAGTTTGCTGCCCTCTTTTTAACTCTGGGGCATCTTGAAGAAGGTAGACATAATTGGAACCAAAGCACTTGCTGTTTTTATGCATCACAGAAGCAGAATCCTGTGCTGTGGGCATTCCAGCTCAATAGCTCTTGGCTTTGTAACAGTTTGTTCTGTGGAGAAGGCAAAAAGGATCATCTGTAGCAAATTTCCTGTCAGCAATGTGCCCCAAAAGGTTGTATCCAAGAAATAACCCCAAACTCCCACAGACACGTATCACAGAGGAAATGTAGTAATAAACAAAGCTCCCTGCTGTCAATATTTCAGGATGAGCCATGAGTTCATTCAAAGTCCCCCATGAATTCAGCTGCTTCTCAATGCCTGGACTGGATTTTTCTTGGGGCAACATTCATTTAAATGTACAGGTCCCTGAAAGCTGATGTTTCTGATGGAGATGATGTGAGATGGCTGAGATAATTCCTTGCCTGGTTTGACATTTGCTGTTTTGAGCAGTATATGTTACCACATTGTTAGTTTGCTTACAGTAGTGAGACAAGGCTCTGCCATTACAGTATAAAAGGAGACTTCTTATGAAGAAGAAATCCTTCCCAGAGAGAACAGACGCTGCTGTCCAGTTGTCTGAGGCCAATGAGAAAATAGGCAAGGTATCCATGATATGAGGAAATGGTTCTGGTCAGATAGAAAACCATAACATGTGGAGGTGGTCTACTATATGATACCCACTACGTTCCATAACATCATAATTTTGGGTGCTTCCACATGGATGTTTTGCTGCAGTTTCATGTCTAAACTGGAGCAGGTGTTTATTTTGAGCATGCACACAACATGGTCTCCTAATCACCTCCTGTGTTTTCTCTTGTTTTATTGTGATCTTTCTGAAATCTGGTTTGGCATGATCTTTTGGGTAAGATTGCTGTCAAAGTATCTTTGCACACTGTGTGGATGGAAAGATGCACATTTTTGCAGCTGCCACCTATATTAGTGCCACTCTCCTTACCTCAGTCTCCTGCAGCCACTATGTGGATGCTCTGTTGCTATTGTGAATGCATTTACAATGGGAACAGAAAGGATACAAAAAATAATCACCATGTTGATGCAGACAAGAATTTACCCAGATTAAGAAATTGTTAAGAAACCTCTTTGTTCAATTGTTTTGGTTACTTGCTGTTGCTGAGGGAGCAAGAGGTTGGTGACCTTTGTATTTGTCAATCCTGTATGCTTATTCATCTGATACTTTGCAAGTCATGAACGCCTTCAGGTCAGACTGTTCTGCCTCTCCCTTCACAGATGATGAAGACAAGATCCCTGGAATACTCATGGAAGACTCAAGACTGCTTTGATTGCTAATTAGTCTAGCTATATAAGTCCAGCTCTTATGCAATTGCATTTCTGTAATTTAATTAACACTCTCCTCCTTATACCTATTAACAGGGCATGCAAACTCATTAATAGGGGTTTGCACAGGAATTTTTTTTTTTTGTAAATTTAGTTTGGTAATACCAAACAGGAAAAAAACCCTGGTATTCCTCAAATACCAAATTGCTTCTCTAGTTTGGATTGGTATTACAGAGCAAATTTGGTAAAATTTGGCCATTGTTTCCTATGGGAAACTGAATTTGGTTTTTTTTTCTGGTGGCCTGGGGGTGTTATTTTTGGACCAAATTTCACCAAATTTGCGGAGTACCTACTCCTGACTGTCCTCTAATGACCTCCCAAGATTCAAAGAGATTGGACTTCAGGGAGTCACTTTATGCCTCCCCTCCAAGAAGATGCTCTCAGCCACCTCCAATCTCCATTATTCCCTATGGTGGAAACTATGGGGGCTATCCAGGAGGCTGGGGATGACATTTTGCGAGCAAAATCCACCAAATTTTGAGAGGACCTACCCCTGATTGTCCTCTAAAGACTCCCAAGTTCCAGTTCTGTGGTCCCATGAACAAGATCCCCTCAGCCACTTCATTTGTTCCTATTGTGAGAAAAATCTCCAAGGAGCAGAAACACATGGACCAAGGCTGCCATGGCCAGAGGCACATTCCCAAATACAAGCTCCATACCAGACAGTCCGAAAAACCAAACTGATGCCCTCCCACCAAAACCCCAGTTCCCCCTAAGCAGGCTTGTCTGTTCTTTCCCAGGGGCACATACACACAGGGCAAGGATGTCACAACCAAGGTGCACTCCCAAATGCAAGCTCATCCCTGAGAAAGCCCAACAGAACCAAAGTGACACCCCCCCCAGAGGGCACCCTCTAGTGCCCTCTGAGCAGGCTGACCAACCACTCTCCATATGAGGACAAATATCACACCAGAGAATCACCCAAACCAAACTGAAGCAAGGGAATGGAATCTCCTCAGAAACAAAGTGAAGCAAAGGGACCATCTTCACACCAGAGAATCACATCCACTCCACCAAAACCAAACTGAAGCAAGGGACACTCTTGCAATGTAGCCCAACAGAACCAGCGTCATTCATGGCAGCCAAGCACTGGTTCAGCCACTGGAAGAACATACACCACAGAACAGAAACAAGCAGTACCCAGCTAGAAGCACAAGGCAATGGCAAGCAAACACAGTTGCATAAGATGGATCCCACCCATGTGGCCTCAGACTGAAACTGACAGTGAGGTACTTCGGAAACCCAGGTAATCCTCTCTTTGCAGCAGCCTTCATCATCAGCCCCCTCACACCCCTGCAATGAGGAAAGTTGTTAACATTACATTCATTACATTATACAACAGCATACTGTAGCTTCATTTGGGTCCCAATGTGACACATGGTGTATTGCTCTCTACTTTCCTTATCATCTCTCTCTGGCTCTTCCCATTCCAGTGGCAAGAGAACATTTCTGGGTGGGCCTTGAGAACCATCTTGCTATTGCCAGAAGCCAGGCTGGTAAACAGCCATTATGCTGGGGTGGGTCTCCTCTGCATAGGTAGGGGGAAAGCCACAGCCCTCCCTCTCCACCCCTCTAGTCTTAGCCTTCACCTTTCCCACAGGACCCCTCTCTGGTCTCCTGTCACTCATTTTTCTGCCACCTGTAACCTACATTAACTAGCAATTAACCTTATTGAACAGTTAAATTACCAACCCACCCAAAGCACCTAGCCAAAAAAGAGTTTCTTTTAAAACCTGCCTACCTTTTAAAACTTCAAACCACCAAGGGCTACTCAGGAAACTACAAAGAACCTACAAAGCAACACCTTTCCGGAGAACTCAATCAAAATTGTTACAAATAATTCAATACAAAAATAGTTGATTCATCTAAAGTGCACATGAACATTCAAGTCAATTCCATCAAACAGTAACAAGGTCAATCATTTGATGCTGTATGGTTGCCTGCAGATGTCTGTGAAGCTGCGAAGCTTATAAGTGCCACACCTACGGGTTTTGCCAGCATATGTTGTCCAATCCCGTTTCATACTTTCACTTCTTCATAGGCATTTCTTCAATATAGCAACTGCTTCATTCAAAAACACACCACCATGTTGGCATTCCCAGGACATCTGGGACAGTTTTGTATTGAATTATTTTTATAGTGAATATGTACAGCATCAAATATTGATTGATTAGGCTTGAACATCAGTGTGCACTATTTTGTACTGACTTTGTATTGACAGTGAACTTTTTATATTGGACTTCTTCCCACCAGTTGGATGTTATAGTAATAGGCTATTTATTGTGATATAGACAGCCTGGTATATTTATTGTTATGTATTGATGAAATTGAGCACTCTTTGCACTTTATATATAAATTTATTATAATATTAACATTGTAACAATTTTGATTGAGTTCTCTGGAAAGGTGTTGTTCTGTAGGTACCTTTTAAAACTTGACAGTTTGCTTTGTAGGTCTAAACCTGGAGATGGACACACAGATCTCCCTTTAAAAGGCCCTATTTAGGCATGTGGTATTACACTAGCAAGCAACTGAATTCCTCTTCAGAAATCAAGCTACCTCTGAACTCCAATCTACATGTAAGCCTATAACAATAACCTTATTTCTAATGTGCCTGGCCTGGCTCCAAGGGAACCAGAGGTGGGCAGGGAAAGCCTAGTTAAATGTCATTAATAGGTAGCCTTTTTATATACAGAATTTGAATAGAACACAAACACACCTGAGCCCTTCTTAATTCCTACACAAGTCTATTAAAGGGATAAAAAACTCTATTGGTCTCTAAAAGCTAATTAAGTTTTGTTTTATGAGACCTACAACTAGCCTATTTTAAAAACACTTTTTAAAAGTTCACACAACCCTCTCTGAATACTCAAAGTACGCACAAACACCACTAGGTAAAAGTGAATCAAGCAGCACCCCTACAAACAACACCCCCCCAAGAAGAAGAACAACCAACCAACAAAAATCTACAATGAATACACCAAGCCAAACCTCTATGCCAACAGAGAACAGAAACACCAACCAAACTTCTATAAAGAAAGAGCAGCCCTAGCAGCCCCATCTGGTAAACAAGGTAGGAAACAGAGTTTCTCTGATGTTCCCTAGCAAAGGATAACTTTCACTGAAGATTGTTTTCTAACAGAGACCATTTGGATAGGCTTGGACCAAGTGTAACCCTTGCTCCACTAGAGAGTGTTAAAGAGTTGGAGTATTCCTTATAAGGAAAAAAGGCGCAATTTTCCCTGAGAGACTGGAGGGCCTGAAACTGCAGGGAGAGGCACTCTCTCCTCAGAAGCACTCCTTTCTATGAATAATCACTATTAATGTTTTAGAAACTCCTGTGAAGAACAGAAGGCATCCCAACACAGCATAGCTACAAGTTGGTGCATTTCAAGGGACTGGCCAGACAGAAGTTGGAAAGACTGAGACCCAGGTCTGCTTGAGTAAAACAGGCCTGATTTGTCACATTATTGTTGTTGTATATGTTTTATTATTGTATTGCTCCAGTTAAGATGTTTTCTTTTTCCAAGTTTGTTCATTGTTATTTTTATAAATGCAAGTGTCACAAGGTGGGATCACACTGTCATAGACATGAACTCTCCCAGTTCTTAAATTAGATATATTTATTTATTTGATGTTGCTCCTTGAACTAAACAGGTTACACAAGCTGAAGATCCAACATCCCTAGACATGTTTCTTATGATCTGTTTATGACAGGACAATTTTGAGATATGCTTTGGTTGGTGTTAAGGACAGCCGCCTAAGGTTCTTATATGAGATGGGAAAGATGACCCAAGATTTATTCAGGACTCTAGAGTGGGTGGAAGAAGGTCTCTGGCCTATCACTTGCTCTCTGTTCTCTTTCAGGTTATCTTCTGCCTCCTCTTCTGAGTGAATTTAAAGAATGTTGGTGTAAAATCTCTCAGTCTGACTGTTCCAATTAGATGTAGAGTAGCCAACTCACTCTATTGTAACATTGCGTTTGGAAATCAGTGAGACTTTTGAAAAGAGTTAGCATTCTTTGAGGTTTCTGTTTTTTGTGGCTAGTTCTTTTGGTTGAGGATCTAGTGGAGAACTTATCTTTGAGAATGTATTTGTTGGGGCGGGTGGGACAGGTAGAACTGTAGGTCCTAGTCCTCTTGGCTGAGGAACTAGTGGAGAAAATCATCTTGGGTTAAGGAATCTGTAATAAGAAGTTGAAATGAAGGAATGAAGACTGTTGCCTTAAAATCTTCATTGCTCTTTAGGTGAAATAAAGTAGTTTAATAGTATTTGGGTTGCGTCTGGTTACTTTCAAATGGAATTTTGCTTCTTTTGTGCTGAGGACAAAAGATTCTCTTTAACTGAAAGTTCACAGTACCATCTTCTCTGATTGGGAACAGCTCTCGATAGAAGACTCTTCCAGCCCTGCTACTTAAGATCCTTTTAGCCAGAGATACCATGGACTGGAGCTAGGATAATACCTTTTTCTTTTTTTAATCTAGTTTCATTTGAAAGTTGGGACTTTCTTTAATGGTTTCTTGATGCTCAAAATGAAAGTGCAGTCATCTCTTTCTTGGAAAAAATAACAGTATTTGTCAGTGAAATTAATGTTCTTTTTAGTGTATAAATGATGTAAAAATAGCATATTTTATTTTATTTATTTATTTTTTCAATTTATATACTGCCCATCCCCAGGGGCTCTGGGTGGTGACCAGGGGCTCTGAATGCTGTAAAAATGCTGTACAAATGTGACAAAAATGGAAAACCACACCCAGGAACAGTTGTAAAGAAAGTTCTCATAACCGACATTTTAATTTATCTATTTTTATTTCATCTATTATTTGCCTTTCTTACTAAGACTCAAGGCAGATTGCAGAACGTGCAATGCAATCCTAGCAGAATTACTCCAGTCTAAGTTCATTTAAATCAATGGGTTTAAACTGGAGTAACTCTGTTTAGGATTGCTCTGTAAAACAGTGCAATATAGACTAGTGTAATATACACAGGAACTAATGCAATAAAATTGGATTATACAATCGAGAACAATGAAATAAAAAGTGTAATATATTTGATAAGCAGTGCAATATGAATGGGAGAAAAAGGTGTGTGTGGGGGGAACTGCCTAAAATTTCCCCACAAACTATTAAAAACTATAACTCTATTCCCTTTATAAAAATGCTCTCCAGAACAGTTCCATTTTTCACATTCTGTGGAATGATAGCTATATTGGAACCTTCCTAACCTTCAAAGGCAGGAAGCGGAACAGCCACAAGAGAGACTTCTGAGATGTGGGCAGTGGTTGATCTTCCTCCTTGCTCAGATGAATGAAGCTAACTCTGCAGAGCATTTTGAGAAAGGCAGTCCTGCAAATAATGGGTCCTAAGCCATGACAGGCTCTGTCAGTAATAACCACCACTCTGAAATGAACCAAGAAACTAACCAGTATTGATTGATTGATTGATTCAATTTCTAGCCCACGCTCTCCATGAACAGGCTCAGAGTGGGTTACAGTAAAATGCTCAATGAGCATTAAAACATATAAATACATTTAAAAACCAGAAAGCGCCACAAATACGAACAAAACAGCATTTTGGATGGTGGGCCTCCTCCAATTACACCAATCAAGCAGAACAGAAGGGGTGGGGTGGGGTCACAGTTTATAATAATCTGGTGACTGCGCTTATAGGGAAGCAGATGATTACGTTGCCCCCCTGGCAGGAGACCAGTGGGGAGGCTCCTAAAACGATCAAAGATTGGCCTCAACTGTACACCTGGGTACCCGGGCCCGGGTGTCCTCCAACAGAGAGTTTCACCATGTTGGGGCCAGGACTGAAAAAGGTCTGGCCCTGTTCGAGGCCAGCCAGGCCTCCCTGGGGCCAAGGACCAGCAGAAGGTTCTTATTTGCTGATCTTAATGCTCTCCAGGGTACATATGGGGAGAGATGGTCCTGCAGGTATGCTGGTCCCAGTCCGTTTAGGGCTTTAAAGATTAAAATCAAAACCTTGAACTTAATCTGGAATTCAACGGGGAGCCAGTGCAGCTGCTGCAGGATGGGAGTAATATGTGCCCTGTATGGTGTGCCCATCAGGACACGTGCAGCAGCGTTCTGGACCCACTGTAATTTCAGGGGTAGGCCCAAAGGAAGCCCTGCGTAGAGCGAGTTACAGTCATCTATTGTGGAGGTGACCATTGCATGGATCACTGTAGTTAGGTTGTGGGTTGACAGGGTGCAAGCTGCCTGGCCTGTCAAAGATGGAAAAACACAGACTGGGCAGTTGCTGTGACCTGGCCTTCCATCGATAAGGAGGAATCCAGTATCACTCTGAGACTCCAGACCAATGAGATAGGCATTAACAGTGCCCCATCAAAGGTCGGGAGCCGGATTCCCAAATCTGGCAACCCCCGGCCCAAGTACAGGACCTCCGTCTTTACCAGTTTCAACTTCAGCCAGCTCTGCTCTGCTCAGTAACCAGGTGAATCACTATGTAATAGGTTAATATACCTATTTTGCCTAACTCTCAATAGTAAATCAGCAGAGTTCTGTAGCAGCTGGTGTTTCCAAGTTGTTCTCATAGGCAGACCCAGATAAAGTGCATGAAAATAATCTAACTTTGAGTGTACTGCAGCATGGATTCACGAGACCAGGTTAAGATAGGTATGTATCCTCTGGACTAAGTGGAGATGGGACTTAGCATTTTTCACAGCTGAATTAACTTGCTTCTCCAGCAGTAATGCTGGTCCACTATAACTCCTAGACTCTTAACTGAGTCAGCAAGGGTCAAATATAGGAAGTATAGTGTCTTTCAAGCCTTCCCAACCAGCATTACCTCTGTCCTGTCAGAGTTCTGTTTCAGTTTGTTCACCCTTAGAGCTCTTCTTTGTATTTGTCCGATCCAAAGGTACCTTTACCATATATAGATTTCTTTTAACTGTTCCATGATATAGGAGAGCATTTATGCTTGCAAAACTAAACTCTACTCTTTCTCAAGTAATGCAAGGTCGAATGCAAAAGATTCCATATTCTGACAGACTTTGCGACTGTGCTGTTGGACAGATAGAATATCTGGAGTATTGTTTACTAGAATTAAACATTTTTCATAGTATTAGAGATGTGTGGCTTACTCCTATTTTTTATAATAATGAATGGTTGTCAATACCAGACAAGGTTTAAAAACTTTTGGAGGATGTGGACTTAGGAGTTACACTGGCTGTTGCCAATTTTTTGACTGTGTAATTAAATTTAAAGGATTTTAAGTGCAGTAAATTTTAGGTCATTTTAAAATTATTTGCTTGTTGTTATATTTAGTGTGACATTGCTCAAGGCCTGCTGGCCATATGATCTGTATCATTAAAGTATGCTCACCCTTAGCCATTTAACTACAATAGCCAGGCATTGGCTCAGGAAAGCTAACAGCAAGCAAAATCAAGCGGTCTGGACAAAGAAATATAGAGCTGATATCATCAGTATATTTCACACTCAGACCCAGAACTACAGATGATCTCTCCCTAGGACTTTGCAATAGAGATTGAACAGCATGGGAGATAAAACTAAGCCCTGTGCAACCCCATAGGCAAGTCACACACCATTAACAACTGGTCTCTGACAGGAACCTTTTGATTTCCATCTGTAAGGAATTGTTTAAACCATTTCAAAGCACATTGTTTGATACCTATTTCTGCCTCTAAATGGCATATGGTGGTTATGATGGCCTGATCCACCATATCAAAGGCTGCTGATAAATCAGCAACAAAGAAGCACAGCCTTTGTCTACACTCAGAGCCAAACTACAAGTGATGCCTGACACAGGTTGGACACATGTCAGCTTCCCTCACGTTTTGATGGGAAATGTAGGCATCCTGGTTTTGCAGCTGTAATGGAGATCCAAGCTGTAAAACCAGGACGCCTACATTTCCCATCAAAACTTGAGGGAAGCTGACACGTGTCCAACCTGTGTAAGGTGTCACTTTTAGCTTGGCCCTCAGAAGAAAATCATCAACTAAAGCCCCTATCAACACTGTCTCTATCCCATAGACTGGTTTGAAACCTGATTGAAAGTGGTCTGTATCAGATGTGTCATCAGATGTGTTGTTCCAATGGCACCTTTTCAATGGCAGAAATAACAAGTTGGATTGGATGATAATTGGCCACATTTATTCTTGGGCAATTTTTCTAAAATAATGGATGAACAACCACCTCCTTCAGTGGTTGAGGAAAAATTCCCTGAGTCAGCTATTGGTTTATAATAGACATGTAGAACTCACTAATCTGCTTCTTACAAAAGTTTAGTAACCAGGAAAGACAAGGATCAAGGGATAGCCTTCACAAAACCCAAGATTATGTATATTTTCCATAAAAAGGAAAGATAAATAATATGTTTGTACATCCCTCCCTTGAGCTACTTCTTATCCCAGAGCCGTGACTCCTCCCAGAGATGTTTCTAGAGAAACCAGATAATTTTTCTCAAACTGGGATTAAGCACTCTGGCAATTCTATATTTAAAGCTTTTGCTCTTGAAGATAGCCCTATGACATTGTTTCTTCACTATAGATAATGATGCAAATAAGGGAAAATGTTATGTCTACCTCACAGTAATCTTATGTTGATGCTCCAGGGATTTCAGAGCCTGAGAGAAGAGTACCTGTCACAGTATCTTCCAATATTCTTCTCAGTATTTTTTATTATCTTGTTGCCTGGATACTGTGGTGATTCACTTTCCTAGATATTTGAAAACACAGACAGACAGATAAAGAATGGTTTGATTCTGAGATTGAGCGCTTCAGCAGACCACAGCAATGCCCTGAGCACTACCTGAAGCAGAGGATAAGACCAAAATGCAAGGCCAGTGGCAGTAGATCTTTTTGTACGGTACAGCCCTTCCTTTCTGCTGGACACACAATGCAAATTCAGAATAACACAGAGTCCTCTAGGCACCCTGTGACAGACCAAAGGTGCAGAAGCAAATTGGGGAGGGGAGACTCACTAGTGACTTCAGAATAGAGAACCTATTTCTTCTCAAGCTGTGCCATTTGCAGCCTGTGGGGAAAAGGCTGACATGACACGGCATGTCAAATTGCACGTCACGTCCATGGAAAATAAGTGTGAATGCTGGGAGGTAGATCATGTCCTTTGGCAGAAAGGAAATAAATTAAGTGAATAAATCACATTTCTCAGCAATATGGCTTCAAATATCATCTTGTGCTTTTTAGAGGGTAGAACTGTGATATCACACATTGGGAGGCCATATGAAATGTCACAAACTGCTTAGCAGGTCTCCAACTAAGAACATCAAATGTCAGTATTTATTATTTGTAAAAGTATCTAAAATATACTCGATTAGTATATTATACTAATATTAGAACATCACTTCCATTCTAGTTGCAGAGTGTAAGAATGGCAATTTCCTCTTGTATAAGTCTACTGTTTATTCAACTCTCCAGATGCCCATTTCTGGATACTGCCCCCACCTTTGCAGGTGAGGCGGTGACCAGAGCTCAGGTTACAGCTGGTATGCCACCATCTCTGGAATTTTTGCCTTTCAGAGGTCCCTATAGTACTTTCATTTAGGTGGCAGACTTGTTTATTTTCATGTGCTTACTGATTCCTTAATTAGCTCTGCTTAGCACTGCTTGAATGACTACTGCTTCTTTTATTATGATTTCTAATGTTAGGTTTTTTGCCCTGTGCCCAACTACATTCCGATGATTTAAAGACACCTTTGCTTATTTTCATATGCTTGATATGTACCTTAGTGATACTCAGTGACTCAGGAGTAGGGTTGCAAACCTGCAGGTGAGGTCTGGAGATCTCCTGGAATTACAACTTATTTCCAAATTATAGAGATAATTTCCCCTGGAGAAAATGGCTGCTTTGGAGAGGGTTAGTAAGGTATGAGCCTCCCTGAGATACAGGCATGCCAGGTATGGATGTAAATGTGGCTCTTTTGGTTAATGGTAATTGCAAATGTGGTTCCTTATGAGCTACAGAATGAGTATCAGTGGTCTATCTATAACACAGTATCAAGCTGCAACACATGGGCATATGGTTGTCACTGGGTGATTGAGTTCCAGTTGGGGCAGGGGGGGTGGGGAAGCAAGATCACTATCAGTTTCCTTGAGTGGCAAGTTATGAACCCATTGGGAAATTATGGAGAATATTTGGAAATTTTCAGAAGTGTTAAAGTAACAGCTACAGTTACATCCTGCCTTCGAGTGATGATATCAGCACCGCAGTACCAGTTCAAATTACTGACTAAATAACTAGAAAATGTAACAAAGAAACCCTTTTGTGACTAAGTACATGAAATTAGGACTGCCTTTCCAAATTCCTATTAAACAAATCTATGACATCAATGTTTAACTGAGAGCATGGAATAAAAATGTCAGTTCCAAAAGAGTTCAACACATTTGCAGCTTCCAAAGCTCTCCTCTTTCAAACTTTCATTCTTACAGGAAAGTAATGAATATTTCATAGCCCTTTATCCAGAACCAATTTCAAATTACGTTACATTCCATTAAAGAGGCTCATCCTCCAGCATCCTGTTCATACAAGGAGCTCCTTGAGTGAGTGTGGCCTGGCAAGCTGATGGCCAACAGGGACAGGCACGTTCCTTGCATCCATTCCTTCTCCCAAGAAGTCATTTATTCTGTCAAACCTCACAGTTATTTTACTGCCAGTATTTCAGAAAAAAATGGGGAGATTTGTTACAGTATACAGTGGGGGTATTCTTGCACAATCCTCCCCCCTCCTTAATGCTAAAAAAGCCAGGAGAGAATCTTCAGTGGAATCTGGAAAGATTTAATATTTAGTGTTACACATTCCTTACACCCTAAGGAGAAAACAAACTAATGTTCGTATCTGGTTTTCTGCTGTGATATCCTAGCAACGACAAAAATGCAAATGCTGCACAAACAGCTGGCACTATATCCTCAGAAAGGCCAGAAACAGTGACCAAAGTCCCTTCCATTTTCCCCTCTGATGGCAGCAATCACAAAACACTGTACTTTTTTTTCTTCCTGTGGTCTAGCTCCATTATTTCTGTCCTCGAGCCCTTAAAATGTGGCTCTTTATGCCTCTATCAAAAGTTTCTTTGGAACCAAGAAGAGCTGGTTCATGAATTGTAGGATCTATTTGAAAAACAATATATTTTCTCACAGGTATTACACCTATTATGTCTTAATACAGTAATATTTCCGTGCAGATTTAAGAGCTAGCCATCATTCTTTCCTTGACTTTCAGCAGGAAGTTGAATTCACATGATTGGGGGGAGCACCAAATAAATCCTTTACATTAATAAAAACACACTGCTTTTCTGCATAAATATTAGAGAGGCTGCTGTGTTTTGCCAGAGTTTGCTTTACCTGGGCAGGGGTTCTTTAAGAAATTTGGATGGTCAAGAAAGTTCACAGGGTAGGGTTGCCTGGTCCCCTTACCCTCCTGGCAGGAGGGGGGAACCTGACACTTACCCTGGTCGATCCCAATTGGCCCCGGTGAAGCATGGGAGCATGCCCACCAACAGGTACAATGACATCACTTCCAGAAGTGACATCATTCCAGCCAGTGGGAATACAACCATCCAGGTGAGTGATAGCAGGGGGCAGAGGCTGGGAGCGGAGCAAGATACCTTTGTAATGTGAATAAGGTTTAATTTTTTAAGAAAACCATACTTCACAAAACAGTGTTCTTTTATGTTCTTTTTAGTTCCTGGGGGATTCCTACAACAATGGCCACACCCCTGAGCCTGGTTTCACACCACATGCTGGCTTTTGGTGAAATCCACTTCCTACCTCTTCCTTTTAAAATACTTCCATCAATTTATTAGGAGAGGTCTCCCAGGATGAGTAACACCTGGCAGTCTGCTGAGTCATGATGGTTTAGGACTAATGCCTGCACCTGGAGCTCTTAACCCTTTATTAGGAAGGCTAAAACACTGCTCACTGCTCACAGAAAGTAATCTGGTAGCCTCAGCAAATGTTAATGGATTGAACTCCCCCCCAGAAAAGAAGAAAAACATTTGCATATTTGGAAAAATTTAAGGCAGAGATAATATGTCTTCAAGAAACACATATTAGAGATAAAGAAAGAAGACTATTGAACTGTAAGAAATTGGGATCCCCATTTATTGCAGCAGATAAAGTAAAAAAGAAAAATTCTACCAAAATCTTCTAGAACATATCTCCAACTTGGATTATAGTGATATATGTATTATAGGAGATTTTAATGCAGTGGTAGATAAAAATCTGGATAGGAAGCATCCAAAGAATGGGGGAAAAGGCAGGAAAACTCTTCCCAAAATTTTCTTTGAACTGGCAGAGGAAATTGCCCTAGTAGATGTATGGAGAACAAGAAATTTGAATTAAACTAACTACACTTTCTACTCAGACAGACACAAATCTTGGTCACGAATAGACATGTGCTGGGCCTCAACATCATTGGTGGCAGAGATGGATGAAATAGATATTTTACCGCAACTGATTGGAGATCATAACCCCCAGGTATTTAAGATAAAGGAAGAAAGAAGACAATTTAGGTGGAGACTGAATATAGGCCTACTAAAAGATAACAACTTCAAAGAATCAGTCTCCAAAGAAATGGAATGGTTCTTTAAACAAAATTTAAACAACGAAACTAGCCAGGGGGTAGTTTGGGACGCAAGTAAGGCCTTTTTCAGAGGACTGGCAATTAGATACACGGCAAAGAAGAAGAGAGAAATAAAGACTATAAGGAACTGGAAAAGAATCTAAAAGAAGAGGAAGATAATTTAAAGGATGCTCCTGAAAATACTAAAGCAAAATTGAAGATAAAAATACTCCAACATAAACTTAATTTGATACTGACGGAGGAGATGGAGAAAAAAATTAAGTATGCTAAATTAAACTATTTCGAAAATGCAAACAAACCTACAAGATGGCTGGCCTACAAATTAAGAAGAGAAAATCTCAAAAGACATATAATGTCCCTGAGAGATGAAAAAGGAGAAGAGAAGGTGTTTCAGGAAGAAATGAAGAAAGTAGTAGAACTTTTCTATAAGAGGCTTTATGCGAAAATGAATGTACAATCAGAGCAACAAGAATGCTATTTGAGAAAAATGGAACTCAAGACATTTGATGAAGAACAGAGGAAACTATTAAATGATCCAATTATCATGAATGAAATATCACAGGCATTTAAAAAGCAAAATAAGGGGAAATCACCAGGACCAGATGGCATTCCAGCCGAATACTATCAGTGCTTTGAACAGATTTTAGTACTCTCATTTAAATGCTTGATAGAAAAAATATGGGATACAGAATCCTTACCAGAAACTTGGAAAGAAGCTACGATCTCCTTAATACCAAAAGATGGCACAGATTTGAAAGAAATTAAAAACTATAGACCAATCTCATTGTTGAATGTGGATTACAAAATTTTCGCTTCCATACTTTCATGGAGAATAAGGAAAATTATGGACCAGATGATTCATCATGACCAAGCTGGTTTCTTAACGGGAAGACAGACTAGTCATAATATAAGGAAAATATTAAACATTTTGGAATACTATGAGGCACATACAGAAAAACAATTAGCTCTAATGTTCCTAGATGTGGAGAAAGCTTTCGACAATCTCAACTGGTAGTTCATGTTTAAATAACTTGGAGAGATGCAATATGGGGAAAATTTCCTCAAAATAATTCAAAAAGCCTATGGTAAGCAGTAAACTAGAATATTAGTAAATGGGCAATTGACAGATCCAATAGAAATTGAGAAAGGAACCAGACAAGGCTGCCCATTATCCCCTCTTTTGTTCATAATAACACTGGAAGAACTTATGGAAAAGATCCAAAACACAGATGAAATCAGAGGAGCCAAAATTAGGCAGCAAGAATATAAAGTTCAAGCATTTGTAGATGACCTAGTATTTATTCTAGAGATCCTTTAACATCAATACAGAAGCTCCTGCAAGAAATTGAAGAATATGGTGCCATGGCTGGGTTAAAAATAAATATTCAAAAGACAAAACTGATTACAGAAAACATTCAAAAGCAGCAAATGGAAGAACTAGCTCAAAAATCACAAATTGCGACTGACAAGAAGGTAAAATATTTAGGAATTTGGATGACTAATAGATGTAGCTCTTTCTATGAAGACAATTATATGGTCTTAATGAAAGCAATTAAAAAAAGATTTGGAAAGATGGAAGGACTTACAGATATCATTTTTGGGAAGAATTGCAGCGGTAAAGATGAATATCCTTCCAAGAGTCCTATTTTTGTTTCAATCTATACCAATAGGGGTGCCCCAAGAATTTTTTAAAGAACTGAATCAGACAGTACAATCCTTTATATAGCAGAATAAAAGACCACGAATCAAACTGAAAGCTTTACAAGATACAAAGGAAAGAGCTGGTCTCTCCTTAACAGACTAGGCGTTATACTATAAAGCTTGTGCAATTACTTGGTTGACAGAATGGATCACCCTGGAAAATGAAAGACTTTTAAATTTGGAAGGACACGACCTAATGATGGGCTGGCATGGATTTTTGTGGTACAAAAAATGGGAACATCATAAATACTTTAAAAATCATTGGATAAGGAAAGCATTAGTGTCTGTCTGGGAAAGAATAAGATATACCTTCTATGAGAAAATTCCATTATGGGTATCCAATTAAAGCATTTATACAACCTACTTTGAAAAAAGAGGGGAAGATGCCCACTTATAAGCTCTTACTGAAACCAGCCGGTCTGTTAAAAAATACAAAAGAAATGGCAGATTTAGATATAGAATTGGGCTGGTGGGGCCAGGCACAATTGGAATCTAGATATAAAAAAGATAAGACAATGGATTTCTATGAAACAGAAGAGAAAATTGATATGATAATGTATGGTACCAATGTTAAAATGATAAAGAAAATATATGGTGAGCTGTTAAATGTAAAACTACAGAGGGAAGAAGTCAAAGACAATATGATACAATGGGCAGAAAAAGTGGGGCATACAATTGATTTGGAGCAATGGTTGCAAATGTGGAAAGAAAATTTAAAGATGACAGAATCCACCTCTTTAAAAGAAAATATTTACAGAATGTTTTATAGATGGTACTTGACTCCTATTAAGATAGGTAAAATGTCTCTAAATATGCCAAACAAATGTTGGAAATGTGAGATTAAGGTGGGTACATATTACCATATGTGGTGGATATGTAAAAAAGCGGTGGAGTTTTGGAAGATGACTCATAGAATGATCCAGCAGATTCTCAAAATTCCTATACCACTGAACCCTGAACTTTTTCTATTAAATCATATAACAGCTCAGGTGAATAAAAACCAAAAACATTTGATTCTGAATATAGTTGCAACAGCTAGAATTTTATATGCGAGATTTTGGGAAACGACAGATATCCCAACACAAGAAAATCTGATTGAAAGAGTACTCGATACAGCAGAAATGGATAAACTATCCAGTTTATTGAAAGATAGAGATAGTATGATATATGATATTTGGGACCCTTTTTATGACTGGATGCAAAAGAACTTTGAAGGAACTTAATTCCGAGTTAAGTTGAAAACCTTTATGGACAGTGCTAAAAATGAATGGAAAAATTGTAATAATAAGTTGACCTATGGATTACAAAAAGATAATAAGAAAATATATCTGACTGAACGGTGTTATGTATTTGAATGATGTAACTTGTATTTCCTTCCCCTACCCTTCTTATTCTGTATTTCTCCAACTATCAATAATAAAATTAAAATATCTTTTAAAAAAAGAAAGTAATCTGGTAACTATTTTCAGCTATGGAACTTCGATACCAATATGCTTGAAGTCAGAATAAGGTCACCTGACCAAATCCACCCTCCCTTATCCCTCTCAAGTGTTCTCCATTGGTGCTACAATGGTAGGCTCCAAGGACTTGGTTTCGGTCAGGTAACGTCAAATCAATATATCTAATTCTCCTGGTTTATCTTAATAAGTTTCTCAGAGCATCTATCTTTTCCACCAGAAAGCTATAATCCTTGTGTTTACACAGAATTTCTTTCAAAACTATAATCTGGGTACCACCAATTATTAATTTTGTGATATAGTGCTGTTGTAGAATTTGCTCCTTCACTCTTCTTCTTACAAAGTAGACCAGCACATCCCTTGGGAGCTTTCTCATTTTAGCAAATTTAGAGTTTTCTATATATGCAATCAATTTCCATTTGCATTGCATCCCGATCCCAGTCCAATGCCAAAACCTCTGTCTCAGCAAAAAAGCCCCCTGGCAAGCAGTCCTAGGAATGCAGATGGGATAAACTCATGATCTGTCTTTTAATCCAAGCAGATATTTGAATGGAAAAACTCCCACATGGCAAGTTAGCAGAGCTGTTCCTCAGCTCCTTGCTGGGCATCCGTCTTCCTTGCCCTCCTCACTGGAACTACCTAACGCTTTTTTTGATCTAATGGACAATTTAGGTCTGATTAATTTGTGCAGACAGAAAAATGGTAATGCAAGAGAGTATACTTTTTTTCCAGAAAGACATAGATCTTTCTCAAGAATAGATATGATTTTGACATCAAGGGACATTGCCACCAAGGTGGTTAAAATAGAGGTCCTACTCAAGACATTTTCAGATCACAATCCAGTATCCATGACTTATAGGGGGAAAAGGGGTACCTTTAGGTGGAGACTAATTGAAGCTCTGTTACAAAATGAAGGGACTATCAAAGACTTTAAAAATAAATTAAAAGAATATTATGAATTAAACTTAAACAAAGGTACAGATATGAGAATGGTCTGGGATGCAAGTAAAGCATATATTAGAGGTTACCTAATTCAATATAATGCTCAATTGAGAACAAAAAGCCAAGAGAAAAAGCAACATATTTTGGAGGAGATAAAGAGCAAAGAGCAAGAACTCAAGAGAGTTCCTGGAAACACTAATATATTGCAACATATCAAGATCTTACAACAACAACTATCGATGTTAATGTCAAGAGAAATGGAAATTAAATTAAATTATGCAAAACAAAGAACAGTTGAATATGTAAATAAGCCAGGAAAATAGTTGGCTTATAAATTGAGAAAGGAGAGAGAAAAGAGAATGATATTGAAAATACAAGAGGCGGATAAGGCACTAACAGACATTGCAGATATACAAAGGGCATTCTATCAATACTACACAAATCTGTATAAGAGTTGTGATGTGTCAGTGGAAAAAATAGATTAATATATTAATAAACAGAAGTTACCTAAGATCACGGAACAAAAAAGACAAATTATGAATGGACCTATAACAGTAAGAAAAGTGGGAGAAGCCATAAAAAAGAGTAAGTTGGGAAAAGCTCCTGGACCAGAGATGGCCTCCCAAGTAGCTAGCTACTATAAGTGTTTTGAGGATGAACTTCTTCAGCCTTTACAAAAGACAATGAATTCTATTTTAGAGGGAGGAAAAATGCCAGACTCATGGAAGGAGGCCAACATATGGACTTTGGGGACAAGATGATTGAACAAGTGGTAGCTAGCCAGTTCCTGGGATTCCTGAATGAAGCAGATTGCTTGGATTCCTTCCAATCTAGTTCCAGACCTGATTTTCGGAATGAAACAGCCTTGGTCACCCTGGGAGATGGAGGGGGGGGAGTGTGACCCTATTAATTCTACTGGACTCCTCAGTGGCTTTTGATACCATTGATCATGGTGTCCGTATACCAGATGGCCTCCCAAGTAGCTACTGTAAGTGTTTTAAGGATGAACTGCTTCAGCCTTTACAAAAGATGATGAACTCTATTTTAGAGGGAGGGAAAATGCCAGACTCATGGAAGGAAGCCAACATAACACTTATTCCAAACGAGGGACAAGATCACACATTGACAAGAAACTACAGGCCAATATCACTATTAAACAATGACTATAAGCTGTTTGCATCGATCTTGACAGGAAGATTTAAAAGTATCCTACGGGACATTATTCATGAAGACCAAAGTGGATTCCTATCTAAGAGGCATCTAAAAGACAATGTAAGAGCAGTATTGGATATTTTGGAATATTAAGAAAAACATAATGAAAGACAATTTGCTCTGATTTTCCTATACACCAAGAAGGCTTTTGACAACTTAAACTGGAAATTTTTGTTTAAGATATTGGAAGATATGGACTTTGGGGACAATTTTATTAAATGGACAAAGTCAATTTATACAACCTAGACTGCACGGATAGTTGTTAATGGAGAGTTAACCAAACCATGTGGAATACAAAGAGGCACAAGACAAGGTTGCCCATTGTCACCTTTGTTATTTGTACTGATGCTTGAAGTTTTGAATAGGGACATAAGACAGATGAGAGAATTTGAGGTGTTAAGATGAAACAGGGGAACTACAAACTGAGAGCCTTTGCAGATGATTTGGTGTTGATTTTGGAGGACACTTTGAACAGGATTGAAACTCTAATGACAAAGTTGAAAGAATTTGGTGTAGTGGCCGGTTTTGAGATTAATAAGCAGAAAACCAAAGTCTTAACAAAAATATGAAAATACAAGATCAAATGAAACTGGAGAGCATAACAGGGTTTAAAGCAGAGAAAAAGGTAAAATACTTGGGTATTACTTTGTCAAATATGAACTGTATGTTATTCCAAAATAATTATATTAAGATTTGGAAATAAATTAAAAGGGATATGCTAAGATGGGATAAAATTCAATTATCACTGTTGGGAAGAATAGCTACAATTAAAATGAATGTCTTACCTAGAATGTTATTCCTATTTCAGACAATTCCTGTATTGACAACAGAGGTACCATTTAAGCAGTGGCAGAAGGATATATCGAGATTTATATAGCAAGGCAAAAAGCCAAGGGGTAAACTTAAGGTTCTATTGGAGGCAAAAGAAAGAGGAGGCTTGAGCCTCCCAGATTTGAGATTATATTTTGCGGCTAACTGTTTGGTTTGGATGAAGGAATGGATACTGTTAAAAAATAGATGATTACTGGACCTGGAAGGGCATGATCTAAAATTTGGGTAGCATGGGTATCTATGGTATGACAAAGTTAAAGCCAATGCGGAGTTTAATAATCATTATGTAAGGCATGCAATCCTGAGAGTATGGAATAAGTACAACTTAGGTTTTGTTCGAAAATACCTCTCTGGCTGTCATCGCAAGAAGCTCATTTTAGAAGGGAAATGGTTAGTCCACCTAAATGGTTAACTTATTAGGATTTATTGGAATTCTCTCAGGACCAAGTTGGCTAGAATGTATAAGGGGGCGTCAAATGTATGTTGAAAATGTGCTAAACAAGAAGGGACATTTTTTTATATGTGGTGAACATGTAAGAAAGCAAAGAGTTTTTGGTTGCATATACAATCATCGATTCAGAAGATTTTGAAGATTAAACTTCAGCTGAAACCAGAGACTTTTCTGTTGGGAATAACGGACAGCCAGTTGGAAAAAAGCTTTAGAACACTGTTTTTATACTTTATTACAAAAGCAAAAGTACTTTATGCACAAAAGTGGAAAACTACAACATTGCCTACAGTGGAGGAATGGTTGACAAAATTTTTGGAGTTCACGTTAATGGCAAAATTTACTGCATTAATTAGAGAAAGGACATTAGTTAACTTCTTGACTGAATGGAAACCATTAATAGATTTTTTGCATGAAATGGATAACAAGGATTTGATGACATCTGGATTTATGGATTAAGAAACATGAACAATAGAAAAAAGAGTGGTTTTGTGACAAACCTAGAATAAGTGTGACTCTAGAAATGATATATACTTGTTGCAGAGAAAATCGGAACTCGACCTGTAGTGTAATCTAGGGTTTTGTTTGTTCATTTTGTTGTTGTTGTTTTCTTTTCCCTTTTCCTTTTAATTATGTAGATATTTGTATTGTTAGTGTGTCATGTTTAGAATTGTATATTTTTTCTTATTCTCCATGTTTATTGTTTATTATGTTATGGTGTATAGTTTATAGTTTAAATAAAGAAAAATTTAATATAAAATATATATATATCTAATTTTCAAGATAGCTCCATATTCAGAGACTTAAATTTGTAAATTGGGGCCATGTAAAGATTCGGGAGATTTTCTTACAAACTTGGGGGATCTCATAGGTTTGCAAAAAAATCCTGAAAGTTACAATATATGGGCTGAGATTGCTAAAAAAAAAAAACCACCCAAACAGAGGAACATTGTCTGGACTTGTGCAGATAGCATGCCCCTGTTGCCCATAGAGGGATCAAAAGGAGGGAGGATCACTGTGTGAGCAGGACAGGGTTCTGCAAGTGTGTGAGGAAAGGGGGGAGAAAGGGAGCCACTGATGCTGCACCCCACTGATTCCTGCAGAGCTGTAGGAGATGGGTGTGCAAGTAGGCAGAATGCTGAGGAGGGGAAAATGAAGGCAAGGAGGCAGAGGGCAAGGAGAGCTGCAACTTCATATGAGCCATGGAGGGTTGGCAATGCTGGCAACTGCGTGGGAAAGAAGAGGAAGGTGCTACTGCTGCCCTCCTCACATTGTGTGCACTGCAGAAATGGTGCCAAGGCTGACAAACAGGCAGGGAGGAGTGAGAGCCAGTTAGTGGACAGACAGATGACTGGGGTGGGACCCATGAGTTTCACAGGGCCTCAAACCACCTGTTAGTTTCTTGCCATGAAAACCCTGCCAGGGTCAGCTATGACTTGAGGGCACTCTCCATCACTGCACTTGTGGATAATTAGAAATAGAGACTGGAATCATGAACAACCAGGACAGATATTTCTTCAACCTGAAAGTCTGAAATCTTGAAAATAGGGGGCTGTTACCCCCCTCCAAAATAGCAAAAGCAGCACCTGTAGCTTTAAGAAACAAGCACCCTCAGTGGCCATTGCTAGGCAATTACACAGTACAGCCAGCCTTGGTTTCTGTCAGCAAAGGCAGGGAGATGAACCTTTTCCATGGCTGTTTTCACTTTTGAGAGAGGACTCATTGGGACTAGACCAAGCAGCAGCCATCAGGCAATTAATACCATGAGACTTGCATAACTCACTCAGGCCTGTCTGTTTGATACTGTTCAACAGCAGCCACCCTATGAAAGCCATTTTAGTGGTCCCTATGACCCACTCCAGTCAGCATTTTGGCTGCAACATCTGGTACCCAACTGAAGCTTCCAGACAGTGTTCAAGGGCAGCCCCACGTAGCGTTCATTGCAGTAGTCTAATCTAGATGTGACAAAGACATGCACTACAGTGGCAAGATTTTTCCTGCCTGTGAAGGATTGTAGTTGGCTCACCAATCGAAGGTGGTGAAAGGTACCCCTGGAAACCCTTGCCACCTCTTTATCCAAGAAGACTCCCAAGTTCAGGCACACGCCCAAGCTACAAAACTGTTCCTTTAGAGGGAGGTAACCAATTTCCTGGGTCAGAACTACCCCTCCGATGAATCAATCTACAATCAATCTACAGGAAGTACATTTTCTAGATACCACTGAACCAATCCATGACAGAAGCTTAAGAACCACCATATACAGGAAACCTACTGATCAGCAAACTTATTGGCGCAGCCCATTCACCGTCCTAAACATATGAAACAATCCATGGTCTACAGCCAAGCTCTGTGTTACAGGCATATCTGTTTTGTTCCAATCCATCTGACAGAGATTCTCACTTGCAGAACCTACAACAAAAAGTTTTGGAATTGTAATACCCACCTGATGTAGTAAGAAAATAAATCAATGAAGTTAGAATGATAGCAAGAACTAGTCTATTACAAGATAGGCCCAAACAAAACAACAATAGAACATCACTGGTAGTCACATACCGCTCTTAGCTCAAATCAGTCCAGTGCATCATTATTGACTTGTAAACTGCTGGACAATGATACTCTTCTCTCACAAGCATTGGGAGGTAAACCTTAAACAATTTCTTACAATAATGTACTTCCTACAACATTGATCTGGACTCTGGTAGCAGTTCTGCAACAAACCAAGATGCCAACTCCGTCCCCATATTCACTCTGACAACACAATCATTGGCGCTAACAATACCAGTTACACCATCTCAGGTTCATTCACTTGTTCAAATATATATGCTATCAAGTGTCAGCAATGCCCTTCTTCTCTCCAAATTGGACAAACAGGTCAATCCCTACACAAAATAAATGGACATAAATCTGACATTAAAAATCACAACACTCAAAAACCAGTGGGAGAACATTTTAATATTCCAGGACATTCCACTGCTGACCTAAACATGGCTTTCCTCAAACAAAGAAGCTTCAAGGGCAGATTACAATGTAAGATTGCTGAACTTGAGTTCATTTACAAGTTCAGAACAATGGAACCTCCGGGATTGAACAGAGATATAGGAGTCTTATCTTACTACAGATGCTGATTTCTGCTGTAATCAAGCTCTATTATATCTTGATGCCCGTCTTTGCTTCACCCCACCCTCCTCCTGACTGGGATATAAAGACTCAGGAATCTCCACTTCTCCCTGTATCTAAAGAAGGGTGCTTTGACTCTGGAAAGTTTATAACCTGGAAAATCCTGTTGGTCTCTTAAGGTGCCACTGGACTTAAATCCTGCTGTTCTACAGCAGACCAACATGCCTACCTACTTGAAACTATCCCCTAGACCAATAACACCTCCATCATGTCAAGATTAAATTTCGGCTTATTAACCCTCATCCATCCTAAAAGTGCCCCCAAGCACCTGTTCAGAGTTTCTACAGCCTCCCTGGGATCTGCTGTTAACATGAGATAGAGCTTAGTGTCATTTGCATATTGATGGGAAAGCCCAAATCTCTGGATGGCCTCTCCCAGTGGCTTTACATAGATGCTGAAAAGCACAAGATGGAACCTTGAGGAACTCCATAGGCAAGAGTCCCCCAACACCACACTTTGAAACCTACCCTCAAGGTAGGGTTGCTGGTTTCACAGTGGGGGTGAGGATCCCTTGCTTCCACCCTCCACTAGCTGGTGGGGGAGAAAGGTGAGGAACAGGCCTCCTGGGGTGTGCTCCCAGCCTAGAAAAGGTGAGTGCCTCCCTCTCCCACCAGGAGGGTAAGGAGATCTGATGACCCTACCTCAAGATAAGACTGGAACCACTGCAGAACAGTGCCTCCCAGTCCTGATCCTGAAAAGTGGTCTATAAGGACACCATGATCTTTTTTTTTTTGTTACAATTTTTCTTTATTTAAACTATAAACTACATACCACAACACAATAAACAACAAACATAGAGAAAAAGAAAAAACACACAATTCTAAACATAACAACACGAACAATACATATATCTATAAAATTAAAAGAAAAAAGAAAACAAAAAACCCCCTAAATTACACTACAAGTTGAGTTCTGATTTTCTCCGCAACAAGTATATATCATTTCTATAGATGCAGAGGAGTTAGCTGTGTTAGTCTGTAGTAGCAAAATCAAAAAGTCCAGTAGCACCTTTAAGACTAACCAACTTTATTGTAGCATAAGCTTTCAAGAATCACAGTTCTCTTCGTCAGATGCATGGAGGGCAAGAAGAAACTGGTCAGATATATAGGCGGAGAGGGGAGGGAGGAGTAGATGCAAACAGTAGCTTCTGATATGGAGATCAGTTTGCTTCTGTTAAGGAAGTCAGTTACTTCTGATAATGAGATAACCATTCATAGTCTCTATTCAATCCCAGCCTGACTGAGTCAAATTTACATATGAATTCCAATTCAGCAACTTCCCGTTGGATTTTGGTTTTGAAAGGTTTCTGTTGAACTACAGTGACCTTTAAGTCCTTGATGGAATGTCCTGGTAGATTGAAGTGTTCTCCCACTGGTTTCTGGATGTTGCCATTTTTAATGTCAGATTTGTGTCCATTTATTCTTTTGCGCAGAGGTTGGCTGGTTTGTCCAATGTACAGAGCAGATGGACATTGTTGGCACATGATGGCATATATCACATTGGAGGATGAGCAATTGTAAGAGCCAGAGACAGTGTAGTTGACGCCATTGGGTCCTGTAATTGTATTTCCTGGGTAGATATAAGGCCAGCTCTGCCCTTACTCCTGATGTTGTTTACTAGGGCTGTTTATATATGACTTTGAAGAAAAGCTTCGGTAGATATGCACTTAAGTATTTGAGTGGCTATTAACAATTTGCTGGGAGATGTAGTCTGGCAGGACAGGAAACAGGAAGTAGGATTTGACCTGGTCTGACCTACTAATATAGCAGTTGTTGAGTCTGCTAAAAAAATAAACCTGGTTTGGTACTTAAATTGTGACTCAGTTGCTTGATATAATAGTCCCTAAGTCATCTGTTATAGTGTCTGCAATTTCTGTCCAATTTTTAAAATCACAGATGCATTTGAAAAGAAACTATAGCAACATATACTAGGAAACACAGGACAAAATAAGGGAAATTGCTGAAAACTTCTTGTGGCTTGTTTTTAAACAATGATAGAATTTCCCCCTATCCTGAAACTAATATTTCTTAATTTCCTACTGGGTTAATTAGTCTCATCCTTTAACTGAACTCTGGGTAAAACTAAAAATAAATAGTAGTAGTGATATTATGGTGGGGGTCTGTTATAGACCACCAGGCCAGGCAGAGGTCTTGGATGATACACTTCTAGACCAGATTATGAAATTTTCAGAGATGGGACATAGTGGTCATGGGAAATTTCAATTTTCCTAATATCTGTTGGAAGTCAAACTCTGCACCATTGTCCTCAGTTATGCTTCAGCTGAACCTCCAACACTGGATGCTGGACTATGACCAAAGCTCAGACTGCTTTGCATGTAGAGGTCTCAGGTTTAATCTCTGCTGTCTCTCTAGGGTCTTGAGTGACAGTAATGAGAAAGACCGTTTTCTGCATAAGATCCTGGAGAGTTGCTGCTGTTTGAGTAGATACAGTACTAGATAGCCCAATGGCCCTCCTCAACATAAGGTAGTTTTGTGTATAACCAGCATGAGATGAGTTTCTAGCACATAGGAACTTGTAAAGATCAGAGATGATCTACTTGACAACATGCAGATGCACCCTAATAAATCAGAGATAAAAGAAAAATGCCATATCTGTGTGAATCTAGAAGACAAATGTAAAGGTAATTCATTTTATGAACACTGGAATCTGGCCAGGGTTAATGTCCCTAAAGAAACCATTTTCACGGGAATTGATTTCTTTGGTTGTGTTTTTCTCATGACTGGACAAACAAATGAAAGGCAATGTTTGTTGTAGCTTGCCTGTCACCTGGCAAGAGCCCATGCTTTTATTGCAGGCAAGGGCTTTTATAATTCAGAGACTTTTTGGCATGCCACTGAAAAGATCTCATTGGTTAAACAATTACTAATGCAATGTCCCTAGCAAGGGTGCAGTTCAGGTAATGAAAATATTATGCATGCAATAGTGCTGATGTATTTGTCCTCGGCCAAAGCATTGGCTATATAGTTCAGGTAGCTCAATAGACAGACAGACAACTCAGTGACTGTAAGCTTAAGAACAGGATTTGTGCCTACAAATCTAATGAAGCTGAAACACTCAACTATACAGGGAACACTCCTATAGTGCAATAGGGTAATGCCCCTATATTACTTTATTTTGGATGCCTGTATGGCAGATTATTCTGGGTGTAAAAGAGGGCATGCAACTCTTCATTGTGATTTGGATGACATAGATTTGGGGGTGGGAATGCTAAAGAATGGAAGGTTTGTGCCTCACTGATATGTAATGAGTTCAGTTTAAATAGGATGCTGTGATGGACTCAGCTTCAGATGCTGAGATTTCCAGAAGTGAAAGTATGGTTGATATGTTTCCTTCCCACCCCCCACCCCCCATGTGGCTAGCCTGAAAGGGCAGTTGGGGATGGAATGTTGGGGAAGCTGTCAGTTGGAGTTGGAGAGAAAACAAGAGCGTGAAAGAGAGTTGGAGCCTGGCTTTTGACCAGAGAGGGGCCATTTCCACATGGCTTACCTTCTTCCGAAAACTTCTGAAAAACAGCGTCTTCGCATGCTGTTATCACGCGAAATCGTGCGAGAAGACGCTGCCTTCCGCGATAACAGCATTTTTTTTGTGCAATTTCACGCGATAACAGCGTCTTCCTGGCGCGATTTCGTGCGCAAAGATGCTGTTTTTCGGAACTTTTTGGAAGAAGGTAAGCCGTGTGGAAATGGCCAGAGTCAGCCAGAGAATCCTCTGTGAGAGGAGATAATGTTTGTGAAGCACTATTAGTCCTCGGACTAAAGTAGGAAAAACCAGCACTAACTCCTGCTTAGACTTGAGAGATCTGGGAATTATAGAGGGCCAAGGAAGTGGGTAGAAAGGAGTCTCCCCTTCAGTGCCAGGAAAAACAGGGTTTCTCACCTGTAACTGTTGATCGTCGAGTCTCTTCTGTGCAGACACACATTGGGACTGCGCAGGCGCAGGCCAGCCGCGGAAAAGATTTTTCTAGCTCTAAGAGATGTGAGGGGGACGTTCGGATCCACCGCGCATGCGCGCCGGTGTTCCCGCCAATTTTGAATGCATATATATCCGAACGTCCCCGGCATTCCCTCAGTTCACCTGAGCCGCCGGAGAAACAATGGAAGAAACCAAGCACTCACAGCGGGGCAGGCGGGAGGGAATGTGTGTCTGCACAGAAGAGACTCGACGATCAACAGTTACAGGTGAGAAACCCTGTTTATCGTCTTCGTCCTTCTGTGCAGCCCCACATTGGGAGAGTAACTAGCATCTCACCAATGGGGGCGGGTGTGAGTGTCTACTTGAACAAGGACTGCAGGACAGCTGTGCCCACAGCCGAGTCACGTCGTGCATGCACATCCACAGAATAGTGCTTGATGAAAGTGTCTGCAGAGGACCATGTCGCAGCTTGGCAGACGTCCTGGAGCGGCACTCCTCGCAGGAAGGCAGCAGAAGCAGCTTGCGCTCGAGTGGAATGAGCGGTAACCAACAAGGGACACTGGACTCCAGCATGCTGATAGCAAAGTTTAATCGTAGACACAATCCAGCGAGAGATGGACTGGGCAGAAGCAGGTGAGCCCTTGCGAGGGCCAGAGTAACACACAAACAGGGCAGGAGACTTCCTGAAACATTTGGTGCGGTGCAAATAAAACAATAAAGCACGCTTTACATCCAATGTGTGTAGTGCTCGTTCCCCTGGGGATGAAGGTGTTGGAAAAAAGGAAGGGAGGAACACCTTTTGCTGTAGGTGAAACCTTGAGACTACCTTGGGCAGAAACTCCATGCTAGTGTGGAGCATGACAGTACCAGGGAAAAACTGCAGGAAGGGAGGGTCACACCGCAGGGCAGACAGCTCCCCAACACGCCTAGAGGACGTGATTGCTACCAGGAAAGCCACCTTCTGAGTGAGCAAAGGTAGGGGACAAGAAGATAGAGGCTCAAAGGGCTGGAGCATCAGCCGGGAGAGAACCAGGGAGAGACTCCATTGCGGAATGGGATGGGCCCTAGGAGGGAAGGTCTTGAACAGGCCCTTCAGGAACTGCTTGGAAAGCCAGTGAGTAAAAACTGTCTTCCCATCAATCTGCTCATGGAAGGCAGAGATTGCAGCCATGTGGACCTTAACACTGGAAAACGCAAGGCCCTGGGAGCAGAGTTCCAGGAGGTAGTCCAGGATGACAGGAAGCGGGCAACTAAAGGGAGAAACCCCCTTCAGGGCCAACCACCGGGAAAAACGTGACCACTTCCTCTGATAGGACAACCTGGTGGACGGTTTCCGGGCATTCAAGATCACCCCAAGCACTCCAGAAGAGAGGCTCACTCCCGGGTGCCCAGAAGCCAGGCAGTCAGATTCAGTACAGCCACATCGTGATGCCACACCCCGTCCCTGGTTAAGAGGTCCGGGGCGTGAGGCAGGGGGAGGCATCGCCCCTGGGACAGGGAAAGTAAAAGGGGGAACCAATCCTGGCGAGGCCACCGAGGGGCAACGAGGATACAGTGGGTTCGGAAGGCCCTGACCCTGGAAAGAACCTTGTACAGGAGCGGGAAGGGCGGGAAGGCATAAAAGAGCCCTGGGGACCAAGGTATTTGGAAGGCATCCCCTAGGGAGTGGTGGCCAATGCCGGCCCGGGAGCAGAACAGCGGGGCCTGTTTGTTGCGGGCAGTGGCGAAAAGGTCGACCAACGGCGTGCCCCATGTGCGGAAAACCTGGTCGAGGTAAACCCTGTTTAGGGACCACTCGTGCTGAGGCAAAAACACCCTGCTCAGCGCATCCGCCGAGGTGTTGAGATCCCCGGCAATGTGCACGGCTCTGGGAAGGACGTTGTTGACCATGGCCCAATTCCATAGAGTCGTTGCCTCCTTGCAGAGCTTGAGCGAGACCGTCCCTCCCTGCTTGTTGAGGTAGTAGCAGGCCGTGGTATTGTCCGACAGGACCTGAACCCTCCTGTTCCGAATGGCATCTGCAAAAGAAGCGAGGGAGTAACGGATCGCCCTAAGCTCAAGAAGGTTGATATGCATGGATGCCTCAGATGGGGACCAGATGCCCTGAGCCGAAAGCTGTCCACAGCGCCCTCCCCATCCCAAGTTGGAGGCATCGGTATAAACCGTGACGTCAGCTAGGAAGGGGCCGAAAGGACAACCTTCAGACAGGTTCCCAGGGACAGTCCACCAGGCCAGAGAGCGCAGCACCACCCTGGGGATGGAAAACCTCTGGTGCTGACCCATGGTGAGGGGGTTGTACCTCCGGACAAACCAGTTTTGCAGAGGCCTCATACGCAGGCGCGCAAAGAAAACCACCCCTGTGGTGGAGGCCATAAGGCCCAACAGAGTCTGAACCAAAAGGGCAGTCTGATACCGGCAATGCATAAAATGCCGGGCCAAAGCGGAAAGCCTGGCCAACCGGTCTGGGGGCAGGTAGGCTCTACCCAGCAGGGAATTGAAATGGACCCCAATAAACCTAATGGCCATGCCCGGGGTCAGGATAGACTTATCCCCATTAACCACCAAGCCCAGCCTAGCCAGCACGGACAAAGTGAGGGCAATATGGGCCTGGAGAGAGTCAGGCGAGGGTCCCACCAGGAGCCAGTCATCCAGGTACGGGTAGATAAAGCAACCCTGGGACCGCAGGTATGCCACTACGGTGGCCATGCACTTTGTGAACACTCTGGGTGCAGAGGCTAGCCCGAAGGGCAACACTGTATATTCATACACAGAATTCCCATACACAAACCGCAGGTATTTCCTGTGGCCCTCAAATATAGAAATGTGGAAGTAGGCATCCTTCAGGTCTAGAATGGCCAGCCAGACGCCCACCTCCAGGAGTTCCATGACTCGCGCCAGGGTCAGCATGCGAAACTTCTCAGCCTTCAAATAACCATTGAGGCCTCGAAGGTCTAAGATAGGCCGGGAACCTCCACCCTTCTTATCCACAAGGAAGTATCTGGAATAAAATCCCCATGGGGAAGTAGAGACATTGACCACCCGGACAGCACCTTTGGTAACCAACTCCATAACATTATTGTGTAACACAACATCACAACATGGAGAACAACGGGGAGGGAGAGAGAGAGGGGGTGCATCCGTAAACATCAACTTGTAACCATGGGCCACAATGGACAGGACCCAAGCGTCAGAAGTAACACGTTGCCAACAGGGCAAAAAAGGTCGAAGCCTGTCCAGAAACTGGGCAGCAGAGGAAGCACCCTCGGAGGCCAACGGGGGAGCGTTCAGGCGCAGTCAGAAGACCGAGGGCTTCTGCGCCGAGGTCGAAGGCTTGGGTGAAGAGGGCTGTTGCCTGCCCTTGGACCGGCCGGAGCGCCTGGAAGGGTGACGCTGCTGGGCAGAGTAGGATCGGTGACCGTAGGACTGGCCCGAGAAGAAGCGCCCTTGACGCTGCTGGTAAGGCTGGTAAGGGGTCTGGTAGGATCGGAACCGACCATAGCGATACCTCGGACCCGACGACTGGGCTGAGGGGGCGACCCCGAGGGACTTGGCCGTCTGCTGATTCTTCTTCATCAGGGAGAGGGACTCATCCGTCTTCTCCGAGAAGAGCTGGGGCCCCTCGAACGGGAAGTCCTCCACCTTCGCCTTCTTCTCTGGAGGCAGGGCCGTGGACCGGAGCCAGGCGTGCCGACGCAGGACCACCGAAGTTGCCATCGCTCGCGCTGCAGAGTCGGCGGCGTCCTTGCCAGCTGTCATTTGCTGTTTTGACAGCTTCACGGCCTCGGCTTGGAGGGCCTTAACCAGGTGGCGGCGATCCTCCGGGAGGTCGGAGAGGTAAGAGGACAGCCTCTTCCACAGGAATAGATTATAGGATCCCATTATGGCCTGGAAGTTGGCAATACGGAATCCCAGAGACGGATGAGTAGAGTTTCCTGCCCACGCCATCCAGCTTTCTGCCTTCTCGGTCCGCCGGGGCCGACGAGGAACCGGAACGGAACCGAGCCTGACCCTCCTCAGCCACGATCGACGAGGGTTTCGGGTGATTGAAGAGGTACGGGCAATCATCTTGCTTTAAACGGTAGTACCGTTCCACCTTCTTTGCCGTCGCGGACAGGGACGCCGGCGTCTGCCAGAGCGCGAGAGCGTTATCAACAAAATCCTCCACAGGGGGAAACGCCACCGACGCGGGGGACCCGGAATACAGCGCCTCCAGCAGCTTACTCTTGGGCTTGGAGGTCGTGGAGGAGACGTCTATCTCCAGCGCGGCGGCCATCCGCACCATTTGTTCGGAGAATAGCCTGTAATCGTCATTCGGGGACGATGAGCGGGGCCCACCCACGGTATCATCCGGGGAAGGATCCGAGGCCACGTCTGAAGAGCACTCCGACGGTGACGCCAGACCTTCATCATCCTCGGAATCCGAAAACTCCGGCGAGGTTTGCGTCGGAACCGAAGACCGGTGAGCGGTCGGGGCCGACGGATAAGTTGCAGGAACCGGCGGTCGCAGAGGCAAGCCCGGAGGTGGAGGAGCGGGTGCTGGGAGCCCGACTGGCTGAGCCGGAACGGAGACCATCGGAACCGACGGATGTTGCAGGAAGGGCAGCGACTGCTGGAACCACGCCACAAAATCCTGCCAGGAGGTCATGTTCCCAACCCCCGCGACCGGCTGGCAAGGGGGCAGAGGAGCAGGCACCGGGGCAGGCCAGCGAAGAGGCATCGGAACCGACGAGGTAGACGGCAGTGGAACGGAGGCCTCTGAAGGCGCCGGGGCGGACGGCAGGGAGCGCTCAAAAGATTGGAACGGTTCCGGGAAAGGCGGAAACGGCATAAATTCCTCGGGAACCGACGGAGGAGGCGTGCAAGGAGGCGACGGGGTGTGGAGACTCACCACATCGTCGGGTATCAGGACTGGTTCGGCCGGAGAACCAGGCAGCACAGTCGGAGCTGGGGACAATGCACGGCCCTTGGCCCTCGACTTCGCCTTGGCCTTCTTGGACGGGGGCTCCGAAACAGCCTCCGGAACCGAAGGCTTGGAGGAGGACTTCGGCTTGGGCGCGGAACGCTTCTTGGCCTTCCGGCTCGAAGGACGATCCCCGGAACCGGAATCAGGTCGGGCCTCCGGAACGGGTTGCCCCGTCGGTTCCGAGGGGAGCGGCTCTGGCGACTTACGAGACGGCGCCGGTGACGGAGCGGCGGAGCGCGGCCTATCTCCCGAAGAGCCCGATGGCTTGGGGGGGAGAAGGTTGGCATCCCACAAGAAGGCACGGAGCCTGGCCTTCCGATCACTCCTTGCCTTCGGAGTGAAGGCATACAAATGGAGCAGCGCTCGACAACATGCCCCTCGCCCAGGCAGATGAGGCGGAGCTCATGGCCGTCCGAATGGGTCATCTTAGTGCCGCATTTATGACACTTTTTAAACAAAGATGTCTGCGACATAATGAACGGTATCTCCCGACAGATGACAAGGGGAAAATACCGACCAGCAGAAGAAACGATCCAAAACTCCGAAGAGACGCTGGAAACGAACGCTAGACAATAAGAACCTTTTCGACGGCGGCGAAAAAGGAACTGAGGGAATGCCGGGGACGTTCGGATATATATGCATTCAAAATTGGCGGGAACACCGGCGCGCATGCGCGGTGGATCCGAACGTCCCCCTCACATCTCTTAGAGCTAGAAAAATCTTTTCCGCGGCTGGCCTGCGCCTGCGCAGTCCCAATGTGGGGCTGCACAGAAGGACGAAGACGATCAGGGTTATAGCTCATAACTGTTATAGCTCATAACTGTAACACCTGCCCAGTATCTAGGAAGGGTTTGTCTCAGTGGAGCACCCTTAAGTCTAGAGATGAGGGAAAGTCATGCTGTGTTTGTGTTTGAATATATAAAGTGTAACATCTGTGAAGCAGTGTCAACCTCTGAACGAAGCCAGCAACCTAGTGTTATTCCAAGTGTTTTGTGCCTCACACCAGTGAAGCTCCTGTACAAAAACCTTTCTGTTTCTTCCGTTCAAACACCTGCCTACCTGCCTTTTGATTTTAACCTTCTGTAAATAAACCTTCTGTTACCTTTTGAACCTCCCCAAGCCTTGTGTGCCAGTTTCTGCTAAAGGGAAGCACAAACCCCTGATCTTTTCCCTACTAAGACTTGGCTGGGTAACCATTTTTAATATTTCTTAAGGGTGGGACAAGAAGGAAAGTTGAAGCTTAACATCAACCATGCTACCAGAGGCTTCCCAGCCCAGTATACAGTTTCATAGGCTTCAAGAGGAGAAATTTTACCTCAGGGTAAGGGAAGGTCAGCCTAAGCCTGAGTTAAACGTGGGTTTGTGGCAGATGCATTTTAACTTTTTTAAAAGCAGCTAAACAGAAGGTGATTTGTACATTTTTTACTAACAGTCCTCTTATGTTAAAAATCCATAAAATGCTGACAGCCACTGTATCAGAAAAAAAATTACCCTTAATCAGTGCTTGGCCCCACTGTGGTATAATTTGAAATGAGGTATGTTCTGTCAAACTTGAAGTATGAACAATGATTTTCAATAATATAATATAGCTTGTAGAATGTTTCAAAGTGTCCCTTAAGACTATTGCAGAAATCTGAGACAGGGTATGACTGAGGAATATCAATAAAGTGGAATACCAGCATGGAGGGATATTCTTTGACTGAAGGCAAAAGGAAAATAGGAAACAGTTGTCTGGATTTAATGTTGAAAGACCAGACACATTTACAATCTCAGTAGGATATGACGAGCTAGTAAAGACATGGTGGTGAAACTGCATTGGATTAGACAGCCAATTTTGATATAATTCAGAATGAGTAGATTTATCAATACTTTTAGTTCCCTGCTTTTTAATCTCAGTTTTCTATGTTCATTTGTATTAACACAAAAATCACATTGAAAAATGCATATTTTTATGTTGGGAAGAAACAGAAACAGAAGAAACAGAAAACAGTGAATCACAGGTTCAGTTTGCACAGGGAGAAACAAAATTGAAGCAGGGCTTTTCAGGTCAACAGAGCAAGGACAAGAAAGTTGAAATGATCTACAGACCTAATGCTTAGCATCCACAGCTAAATCAGTCAGCATGTGTAGAAACAAGTCCCAAATCCTGCTCCGGGCTCAGAAATATATGTGAATATCTTTATGAGACATGTTTTCTGTGTAAGAACTGCCTTGTGTGATCAGACCATTAATTGTTGCATTCTGTCACCTACAATGGCCAGCTAGATGCCTGGGGAGCTTATAAAAAAGGTATGAATACAATCCATCCCTGTTCATACATAACATCTGGAAATCGGAAGAATATGGTCACTAAACATTTGCAACAGCCGTAAAGTACACAGTTACTGTTCCCTGAAACCATCACTGGTTATGATGAGGCTTTGCTTGCTGCAAATGTTTTCCTGCCTGGGGCGAGGATTTACCTGCGCCCAGCTTCAATTTCCTGCCCCTGAAGAACTGAGGAGCAGGAGGATAAAAGGGCCTCTGTATAGTGATGATCTAGGAATTTTTCCTAGTTCCTATAGAAAAGACCACAGAGACTAGGAGAGGCAGCCTAGAGCATCACCCGGAATTGACATAGTATTATCCCCAAACTCTGCCATCTCCAGGCACCAACTTCCAAATCTTTCCGCATTTGACAAAGCAGTGTTGGGAATCCTAGCTACTGGGAGGCTATTGAATTTTGATTGGTACTTTCCATACACAGTTTCTAGGGGAGGTGTCATTGTTGGAAAGGGGAGCTACAATGGTTGCTGCTGTGGGTTGTTTATCCTTCTTTGGCCATAGGGCCAATGCTTCCAAGTATGATAATGTATTGTCTAAATTATACATACATATGATGCTGCCTTATACTGACTCAGACCATTGGTCCATCAAGGCACAGGTCTTTCATATCACCTCCTACCTGAACCTTTTAACTGGAGATGCCAGGGATTGAACTTGGGACCTTCTTCATGCTAAACAGATGCTCTGCCACTGAGCCACAGCCTTCCCCAAATGATCAACGGTACCACTTCACCCTGCAGCTATGATAGAATGTTCCCCCCAGAAGTGTATGTTTCCTGCACCTTGAAAGCTGGCATGTCAGAGAAAAGACCAGGCTTGAATCTTTTCCCATAGCTGTCTAGTTTTCTAAGTGCAGATATCTTTAAAAATTGATTGAAGAACTTTCCGTTATATGAGCCCTATTTACAGTCTATAATGGCACAGTCTAGACACAGGTTTAACATTTCATTTTCTGCTTTGTGAGAACTAGGCCATAATCATCACTATTTGATTGCATTGCGGCTCAGTGAGAAAAGAATTTTGACTTGTCTGTGTTTCATAGGACTAGCCATCTTTGAAGGAAAATAGGATTGAGTTTCCACAGACTACAGACCAATTATAGCATTTCTCCATATTTATCAGATTTTTCCCCATGAGAAATTGTCCCAGATCCCACAAAGATGACCACTTTGCATTCTGCCATGTATTTTATCACACATTTGCATCTAATGTGTAAAATTTCCCTTACTACTTGGTAATATAGCTCCCTGAGTGTTGTTTGGCTATGCATTAGGTGAATCTAGGGCTAATAATATGTGTGAAAACATTCCTTGTATAGAGCATTAAACAGCCAGGTCTTTTTCTTAATTTTTATTTCAATGTAAATTTTTGTTGTATTTTTATCAGTGAGATGCCAGAGACTTAAATGAGATATACTTGTACAAGAGTTCCAAGCCAAGACATCTTTTAAAATGGGCAGCTCCAATTATTATCATCAGCACTACTGGAAGAGCAAGGCATGGGTGAAATTTGGGTCACTATTGCCTAACTGACAAACCTCCTTTTTCCTTTTCCTTTGGAAAGTGGCTAAGGATCCAATTTCAAATTAATATATTTCCTTTCAAAGACTCAGTGATTGGGTGACATATTCTTTCTTTCCTTCAAGAAGCTCTGGACAACATACAGAATGTTATGATCCATTTTATCCCATATCTTTTAGGTAGATCATGTTGAGAGACAGGGACTTGCCTATGGCCAAACAATGAGATTAACAACCAATTGAGATTCCCCCCCTAACTCTGTGAGTGGAAGCCCAACATATTGACCACCAGGCCACTTTAATGAATGAGGATAGATTCAGGATCCATATTCCTATTTGGTAATCATGTTGTGAATCCCATAGTAACTGCATATGTTTATGCAGCATAGTGACCACCAGCTCTTTCTGCTTCAACTTGAGTGCTCCTCCTCTTTTTTATGTCAATCCTTTCTGGAATGTGGGATATGGTTCTTTTCTTCTTCTTCTGTCAGCAGAGCCACACTCACAAATGAGGCAGGACCTGGAGTAATTTTACCCCCTTCCCCCTCTCACTGCAACATCCTTACCTGTGTAGCTGTTACTCCATTCAGCTCCCATGACCCTGGGGAATAAACTTTCCCAGGGTCAGAAAGGACTGCAGGTAGAGGAGAAAGTAGGGAAGATTGCTGATGGATTACATGATCCAACCTTATATCTGAGCCAGAACAAAGTCTTGCTCCCTACAGCAATAGCTGTGAAATACAGCAAGATAAATGGGTGATTACAGTAAATGGGTCATTTACAGTATGACCCAGTATGAAATTGTGGGAAGTGAATTATTCTGTTAAATTATTCTGGATCAAGGCTTTTGGAGCAATGTGCTTTATGAGTTTTTACATTGGCAGAATAGGAGAAAAATCTCGCTGTTTTTAGAGTTTATAGGATTTTGTGAAATAACCCTGAACCTGAATGATTGCAGTTACTTGATCAGCACAACATTTTCACTGCTGCCAAAAATGACAAAAGGTCCTTTTGAGAATGTCTAGCAAATGTCTAAGACGTATACATACCAACAAAGCCAATTAAAGCAAATTAAAGCTGTTATCTATTTAAAGATGATTTAGAAGATTATTCACAATTGAACCTGACTTTATCATCTTATTATAGCAGAGAAATATTTAATTAAATAGATCCATCATCATGACTACTAGGGTATTTTACAGAGTATATGACGTGTCTCTATCTGAACAGGTTTAACACTTTGACATAAGGGAGATAAAGAGAAGGGAAGAAGATAAGGATATACAAGGGAAGAATACATTTAAGTTTCATTTCAGTAGGGATGGGGTCTAAAGGGTTGTTCCCAAGGGAACAATGGTTATAGTACAGTTGGAGAACTAAAATTATACAGGAGCTGGGTAATCTTTCTTATGAAGACTGGAAATAATACTGATGCTTGTTGTTTATAAAGATGTCAAGAGTTGTTTGGGAGGAAACCCACATTCTTTCAAAATACAAAGGCTAAAGTTGACAGGAAAGTTATTGCTTCAGAATGTTGGGATGGCAGGCAGCATTAATGGCTTTGTGTTAAAGAACTTGCAAACATAGGGAGCTGGATCCAACCAGCTTTTCTGCTGGTGAAAAAAGGAGTAGTTCCCCCACCCGAAATTATGCTGGAGATCATGGTACCTTCTTGAATAAAAGCCATGTGTGATAGGGGCTGTAATGAGGAAGGGAGTATTGGTGAATGAATGAAAAAGCAGACTGGATCCATGTACTGAGGGGAAACTCTACCTATGATCATCCACGACAACCAATGCCTGCCATTTTAAGCAAGTGTGTGCGAAGAAAATGGCTTCTTTTAAAACTTCAGCCATCTTAGAATATTTGGTTCAGGAGGAAAAAGGCCTACTTTTCAGAGCTTGTTAGTGAAGAAGACCAGTATACAGTGACCTTGTAGATAAGAGATTGCTTGCTGGGGAGGTTTTCTTCAAGTGCCTAGTACCAATTAACATTCTTGAGAACAGAGAATATATCCTCTGCACCTGTAAGAAAGAGGTGGACCTAAGCTGCAGATGGGTTTTGTTTCTTCCCTTTCATGTGTATCCTGCTTGCAACAGTTACATCAATGGTTGGAGTTCTGATTGGCTAACAGGCCTGAGCCAGTTAAGACCCTCACCTTTAAAGTTAGTTAGCCTTGCTATAGAGAAGCTGAGCTAAGAAAGAGATTAGCTTCTATTTTGCAAACTGATGTTGTGATCTTCTTGAAGATGGTTTACCTCAATGCAGCCATCATCTGGTTTGCTGATATGGACTTAAGCAATAGTCCTATTTGTCTCTGAGAAAGTGAGCCTGAGGTAATTTGAATCTGTGCCTGACTGTAACTGCCTTCTGAATTACTGGTGCTTTGAATTGTTTAGTTAGAGCTAACTGCTAAGCTTCCCTCCCCCACAGTCTCTTTTGTCTTTTTGAATTTATCATCATCATCATTTATGTCCTTTATATTCCGCCTTTCTCACAGAGACTCAAGGAGAATTACATAGTGTGAGATTAGTATAATCAGTGGCAAGGACAAGGGCAGGCATTTCCATACAGTGTCAAGAACATTTACATAAACAATGTCATAGGGTAAATGAATACAAGTTTACAAAGACGTAGTATTAGCAAGGATCCAATATGGGGTTGAAGAACTGCTGAAACAGAACATAATCAATTCTAGGACTTATATTAAACAACATGAAGCACAGGTTGTATATAGGAGTACATATTTAAAGCAACAGATAATATGTAAGGCAACATAATGGTGAAATCTATGGTTCCTAACTCATTAGCGAAACATCTGGGACCACTTTCTTACAATACCACCCTCTTAGCTGAGAAAAAAGGCCTTTTTGAATAATTCAGTTTTGCATTGTTTGCGGAAAGCCAGGAGTGTGGGGGCTCTCCTGACCCCCTCAGGCAGGCCATTCCATAGGGTAGGGGCCACCACAGAGAAAGCTCATGTACGGGCTGCTGTTGATTTCACTCATGTACAGGCTGGCACCTGCAAGAGACCCTGTTCAGATAACCGAAGCTGCTGTGGAGGGACATAGGGAGGGAGGTGGTCCCGTAGGTATACTGGACCAAGGCCGTGAAGAGCTTTGTATGTAATAACCAATACCTTGAACTGAGCATGGTAACTGACAGGTAGCCAGTGGAGTGACTGTAGGATGGGAGTGATGTTCAAGCTCCTGCTCGCTCCTGATAATAGTCGAGCCGCAGCATTTTGCACCAATTGGAGCTTCCTAGTTAACTTAGATGGGAGACCAATGTATAATGCATTACAACAGTCAAGTTTTGATGTTACCATAGTATGGATCCAGGTGACCAGGTTGGCTGTGCTGAGATAAGAAGCCATTTTCCAGGCTAGAGTGAGATTGTAGTAAGCGTTTTTTTCAACTGCCTTAACTTGTTTTAACTGTGCATTGTACAGATTGAACATACATTCACTGTAACTTGTGAAAAGAGCTTAAAACTAAGAGTTTCCAGTTTCTGACCCAGATTTTTTATATTATCTCTTCACACTTTGACAAATCTGGAAAATGAAATGTAAATGTTATTTAGATCATAAATTACTTCAGGAAAATATACTCATATTAATGACATGGCTTTTCCAATTGAATATTGTGGTTGTTCTTGAAATACAGATTAATGAACCAATCACTCCCCCTTTCCCAGACAAATATATAAATATGTTGAACACTACATTGTGTGATGATGGTGGAAACTGCCATCAAGTCATAGCTGACCTATGTTGGGGTTGTCAAGGCAAGAGACTAACAGAGGTGGCTTGCCATTGCCTGCCTCTGCATAGCAAGCCTGATCTTCCTTGAAGGACTCCCATTCAATTACTAACCAACTCTGACCCTGCTTAACTTCCAATGTCTGACAAGATCAGGCTTGCCTGAGCTATCGAGGTCAGGGCACTATATGTAGACAACTGCTAAATACTATCTGCAATTATTTTAGATTTTACAAAATCATTTGTTTAGATATAAAAATCATTTGTTCAGATATTACTAACAGTAGAAATATGCTTATTTGACTTGTGTTTAGAGGTGGCACAATGATAAAAGTGACAGCTTTCCTCTCATTTTAATGTAATACATTTGTTATTTGTTTTAATTAGTTGTCTGTAATAAGGAGATGGGATCATAAGTATGCAAACACTTTCTATTTGTCAGCTTTGTCCCCCCTCAATATCTAGTGCTTCAAACACAAACAGAAAATCATAGGGGGGGAAAAATCACTGAATTCAGGACTAGGGATGTGCGTTTCGGCATTCTGAATGCCGAAAGAATGCCGAAACAAAAGTGTTTCGGCATTCTTCAAGAATCCCGAAACGTTTCGGGGAATGCCGAAACGTTTCGGGATTGCCGAAAGAAAAACCCGAAACGTTTCGGGATTCTTTCGGCATTCTTTCGGCATTCGAGAATCGCCATTTTGATTTTGCTAGCCGTTTGCCTTAGCAAGCGGCTAGCAAAATCCTGCTGGAAGCAAAGGCTTCCTGCAGGCTCTTAGAAGAGGGGAGGGGGGGAGAAGGAGTGAATCACTCACTCCTTCTGTCACCCCCCACCCCTCTTGCAAAGGAGGATAGGGAATCCTGCTTTGCCTTGCAAATGCAAGGTGCAAGCATTGCATTGCACTTTGCATTTGCAAAGCAGCAGAGATTCCCGCCAAAACTAACAGGTAGGGGAGGGGGAGCAGGAGGAGGGTGGCTCTTGGAGTGTGGGTGGGGAAAGGCAGGGGACTGGGGACTTTAGGAGTCACCAATCCCACTGCTGCATTCTCATGCCAGCCAATAGATTTAAATCTTTGGCTGAGGCTGCAGCAGGGGATTTAAATTTGGAGCAAGACTGTCTGGAACACTTCTGTTGCTGCTGCTGCTGAGCTGTGACCGAGAGAGGAGAAGAAGAGAGACTGCACCTGGAGCCTGGAGGACATCTGCCTGGAGGATCAACTGTGCTGGACATCCTGAGAGGACACCTGGTAGGCCTTTTTAAAATTTTTGTAAATTTTTTTGATGCTGGGCAATGTGCTGCTGTGGCCTGCCTCTGCAAAAAGGTGTTGCAGTTTATTCTTGGCATGGCCTGGGGGACAGGTTGGGCAGACAATGTTTAATGGTGGGGTGGGGGTTTCAGCATTGGTTGTTGTGCTTGCCTTCTTTAAGCTTGATCCACTGTTTTAAGATTAAAACAAGAGTGTGCCAGCTTTGGGCCTACACAGGCCAGAAGCCTTTCTTCTGGCTGGCTCTCACAGTTGTGCTCCACAATCTGGAATGGTGTGGCTTGCTTTTCTGTGTCTGGTCCCCTGCTTGCAAGGATTCCCAACAGGCTCCGTCCTGATCAACTGTGCCAGCCTGTGGGCCACACACAGGTATGGCCTGGGGGACAGGTTGGGCAGACAATGTTTGATGGTGGGGGGGGGTTTCAGCATTGGTTGTTGTGCTTGCCTTCTTTAAGCTTGATCCACTGTTTTAAGATTAAAACAAGAGTGTGCCAGCTTTGGGCCTACACAGGCCAGAAGCCTTTCTTCTGGCTGGCTCTCACAGTTGTGCTTCACAATCTGGAATGGTGTGGCTTGCCTTTCTGTGTCTGGTCCCCTGCTTGCAAGGATTCCCAACAGGCTCCGTCCTGATCAACTGTGCCAGCCTGTGGGCCACACACAGGTATGGCCTGGGGGACAGGTTGGGCAGACAATGTTTGATGGTGGGGGGGGGTTCAGCATTGGTTGTTGTGCTTGCCTTCTTTAAGCTTGATCCACTGTTTTAAGATTAAAACAAGAGTGTGCCAGCTTTGGGCCTACACAGGCCAGAAGCCTTTCTTCTGGCTGGCTCTCACAGTTGTGCTTCACAATCTGGAATGGTGTGGCTTGCCTTTCTGTGTCTGGTCCCCTGCTTGCAAGGATTCCCAACAGGCTCCGTCCTGATCAACTGTGCCAGCCTGTGGGCCACACACAGGTATGGCCTGGGGGACAGGTTGGGCAGACAATCTTTGATGGTGGGGGGGGGGGTTTCAGCATTGGTTGCTGTGCTTGCCTTCTTTAAGCTTGATCCACTGTTTTAAGATTAAAACCAGAGTGTGCCAGCTTCGGGCCTACACAGGCCAGAAGCCTTTCTTCTGGCTGGCTCTCACAGTTGTGCTTCACAATCTGGAATGGTGTGGCTTGCCTTTCTGTGTCTGGTCCCCTGCTAGCAAGGATTCCCAACAGGCTCCGTCCTGATCAACTGTGCCAGCCTGTGGGCCACACACAGGTATGGCCTGGGGGACAGGTTGGGCAGACAATCTTTGATGGTGGGGGGGGGGGGGTTTCAGCATTGGTTGTTGTGCTTGCCTTCTTTAAGCTTGATCCACTGTTTTAAGATTAAAACCAGAGTGTGCCAGCTTCGGGCCTACACAGGCCAGAAGCCTTTCTTCTGGCTGGCTCTCACAGTTGTGCTTCACAATCTGGAATGGTGTGGCTTGCCTTTCTGTGTCTGGTCCCCTGCTAGCAAGGATTCCCAACAGGCTCCGTCCTGATCAACTGTGCCAGCCTGTGGGCCACACACAGGTATGGCCTGGGGGACAGGTTGGGCAGACAATCTTTGATGGTGGGGGGGGGGGTTTCAGCATTGGTTGTTGTGCTTGCCTTCTTTAAGCTTGATCCACTGTTTTAAGATTAAAACCAGAGTGTGCCAGCTTCGGGCCTACACAGGCCAGAAGCCTTTCTTCTGGCTGGCTCTCACAGTTGTGCTTCACAATCTGGAATGGTGTGGCTTGCCTTTCTGTGTCTGGTCCCCTGCTAGCAAGGATTCCCAACAGGCTCCGTCCTGATCAACTGTGCCAGCCTGTGGGCCACACACAGGTATGGCCTGGGGGACAGGTTGGGCAGACAATGTTTGATGGTGGGGGGGGGGGGTTTCAGCATTGGTTGTTGTGCTTGCCTTCTTTAAGCTTGATCCACTGTTTGAAGATTAAAACCAGAGTGTGCCAGCTTCGGGCCTACACAGGCCAGAAGCCTTTCTTCTGGCTGGCTCTCACAGTTGTGCTTCACAATCTGGAATGGTGTGGCTTGCCTTTCTGTGTCTGGTCCCCTGCTTGCAAGGATTCCCAACAGGCTCCGTCCTGATCAACTGTGCCAGCCTGTGGGCCACACACAGGTATGGCCTGGGGGACAGGTTGGGCAGACAATGTTTGATGGTGGGGGGGGGGGTTTCAGCATTGGTTGTTGTGCTTGCCTTCTTTAAGCTTGATCCACTGTTTGAAGATTAAAACCAGAGTGTGCCAGCTTCGGGCCTACACAGGCCAGAAGCCTTTCTTCTGGCTGGCTCTCACAGTTGTGCTTCACAATCTGGAATGGTGTGGCTTGCCTTTCTGTGTCTGGTCCCCTGCTAGCAAGGATTCCCAACAGGCTCCGTCCTGATCAACTGTGCCAGCCTGTGGGCCACACACAGGTATGGCCTGGGGGACAGGTTGGGCAGACAATGTTTGATGGTGGGGGGGGGGGGGGTTCAGCATTGGTTGTTGTGCTTGCCTTCTTTAAGCTTGATCCACTGTTTGAAGATTAAAACCAGAGTGTGCCAGCTTCGGGCCTACACAGGCCAGAAGCCTTTCTTCTGGCTGGCTCTCACAGTTGTGCTTCACAATCTGGAATGGTGTGGCTTGCTGTTCTGTGTCTGGTCCCCTGCTAGCAAGGATTCCCAACAGGCTCCGTCCTGATCAACTGTGCCAGCCTGTGGGCCACACACAGGTATGGCCTGGGGGACAGGTTGGGCAGACAATGTTTGATGGTGGGGGGGGGGGGTTTCAGCATTGGTTGTTGTGCTTGCCTTCTTTAAGCTTGATCCACTGTTTGAAGATTAAAACCAGAGTGTGCCAGCTTCGGGCCTACACAGGCCAGAAGCCTGTCTTCTGGCTGGCTCTCACAGTTGTGCTTCACAATCTGGAATGGTGTGGCTTGCCTTTCTGTGTCTGGTCCCCTGCTAGCAAGGATTCCCAACAGGCTCCGTCCTGATCAACTGTGCCAGCCTGTGGGCCACACACAGGTATGGCCTGGGGGACAGGTTGGGCAGACAATGTTTGATGGTGGGGGGGGGGGTTCAGCATTGGTTGTTGTGCTTGCCTTCTTTAAGCTTGATCCACTGTTTGAAGATTAAAACCAGAGTGTGCCAGCTTCGGGCCTACACAGGCCAGAAGCCTTTCTTCTGGCTGGCTCTCACAGTTGTGCTTCACAATCTGGAATGGTGTGGCTTGCTGTTCTGTGTCTGGTCCCCTGCTAGCAAGGATTCCCAACAGGCTCCGTCCTGATCAACTGTGCCAGCCTGTGGGCCACACACAGGTATGCTGCTTTGGCCAAGGTAACCCTTTTTGGTTGCTGGCCTGGCACTCACAGTTGTGCTCCACAATCTGGAATGGTGTGGCTTGCGTTTCTGTGTCTGGTCCCCTGCTTGCAAGGATTCCCAACAGGCTCCGTCCTGATCAACTGTGCCAGCCTTCGGCCCACACACAGGCCTGCTGCTCCGGCTTTGGTAACCCTTCCCGTTTGCTGGCCTGGCACTCACTGTTTTGCTTCACATTCAGGTTGTTTATCGTTGGTGGACCTCTTCTGGACTGGACTGCACTTGGTGGACATCGGCCTGCAGATCTCTGCGTGGAGGATCAACATTGCTGGACATCTGCACTGGTGGACTGGTAGGGTTGTTGTTAAATTTGGTTTTTGAGCTTATGTCTGCTGCTGTGCCTACCTGCGAGCATATGCTTTGGCTCTGTCTTTATGGCTTGGGCCGGGGGGGGGGCATTTTCTGGTTGGGCAAGAGGATATTGTTTGGGGGTTAGGGGGGCCAGCATTGATCGCAGTGCCTGCTTTCTTTCATGTTTCATTTTTCAAGTTTGAGTGTGGGGTGGGCATGAACTGCTGTTTCACAGGACTAAAAAATGAGTGTGCCAGCTTCTGGCCTGCACAGGCCAGAAGCTCTGCTGGGTGGATGTGTTTTGTTTTGCTGCTGGTTGGCCCTAGCCTTTAAGGGGGGGGGGGGGCTGACTTGGCTTGTGCAACGGGGCCTTGAATTTTGGGGTTGCGTGTGCGGCGTGTGGTGTTGACTCTGCTAACATTTCCAATTTTCTTGACAGCATCGTGGAGGAGAGGAGGACCAGCTGCAAGACCGCCTGAACATCGCTGGACTGCAGGACTGGTGTTAGTGTGAGCGAGTCCGGGTTGACATTTGGGTGGCCTTGGGGGTGGGTTCTTGCTAGCTTGGGAGGGGGGAGGCTCATCTTCAAAACACCACATCCACACCCCACACCGACATACCACAGATACATCGGTCCCGCTAAATAGTGTCTCTTAGGTAGGTAGGCCAGTTGGTAGGTGATCAGTGGATAATTGCCCTCAACATAATTATTAGGGAAACCGAGCCTAGTTTTTTTTAAAAAACTAAATAGGGACTCAGCAGGGAAAGCATTAGTGAGTGAGTGTTAGGTTTGAATTCTATATATATATATATATATATATAAAAATTTGTAATAGCTGTCAATAGGCTTCCCATTAGTGCCCCCATAACTAGGGTTCCACTGCCCATCTCTGGCACACGTGGTGGTGCCAGGCCGGCCCGGGCATACTAGTGTGTGAGTGTTTAAGGCTTCGTCACCTGTTATTGGGGTTTAGGGCCAGCTCAATTCCAGAGGAATTCAGCTGATTGGCAGGCTCAGGTTCCCTGACATAAATAGGGTTGCTTAAAAAGGCACTTGATTGTTCATCTCCAAGTCACAGAGCCACTAGAAACACAGATTTATAGCAGGTTAGTTAGGTCTTGAAAACAAAGTTGACCTTTGTTTTCTAAATCTTTTCTGATTAGTTAGGGTTGAATTTGGGAGGGGAAAGTATGTCAGAGAGGAAAGCAGAGAGGGGACCCGGGGGAAAGGCTAGGGAGAAATCTAGAGGGGAGGAGGGGAGGGGGAGGGGGACTGCTGCGGCAGCCCCTCCATCTGAGCGGAGGAGGCCCTCCCCTGCGCTGCTGCCGTTCACCAGCCTGGCTTCTGGTGACAGGAAGAGGGTTCGCAAGACTCTCTTTCCTGAGGCAGCTGCTGGAGGGCCACCCCCAACCCGGGTGCGTGAGGCAGGGGCTGGCACTGGGCAGGGGCCTGCTGCTGAGGCTCCTCCTCCTCCAGTGGTTGCGAGCCAGCTGCTGGAGGAGGGGCAGCATGTGGTGTCTCCTGGGATGGGCGCGGAGCACATGACTTTCCCTGCGCTCCCGCTCACCCCAGGAACCCGGAGGATGTTGGAGGAACTGCCCGTGAGACCCCCCCTGGGGCGGTCCACCCCAGTTTCCTCTGAGGCCAGCAGCAGGCCTCTCGCGGCTGTGCAGGAGGAGAGGACGCGGGAGGAAGAGGCAGAGACTGTGGTGGAAGAGCCCACATCTCTGCCCCTTCAGCCTCGTCCATCCCCACCTGCCCGGCCGAGAGTGGGACACGGTGTGTCCGGCCAGAGCACCTCACAGGAGGTGCCGCAGGGTGGTCCCGAACGCGCTTCTCCTGGGAAGCGTGGGATGCCCTTTTCCTCCGAAATCTGGAAGCACTTCCAGACAACGGAGGATCCCCGAGCAGCCCTGTGCCTGCATTGTAGGCAGCGCGTCAGCCGTGGCAAAGATGTGTGGCATCTCTCCACGTCTGGGATGAGGTACCATATGAAGAGGCACCACCAGGCGGTGCTTCTTCGGGAGGAGGGTTCGAGTGGCGCCGCACGGCCGCCAGCTAGCCAGAAGGAGGCAGGCTCCTCTGGTGCTCTCCCCCCAAGGGTACCTGCAGGAAAGGGACGCCAAGCCTCTCTCCCGGAGATGCTTGGTATGCAGGGCGCTAGTGTGCCCAGAGAGGGGATCCGGAGGGCGAGCAGGCGCATCACGCGCCACATCGTCAACATGATAGCAGTGGATGGGCAACCGTATTCCGTAGTTGAAGACTTCGGCTTCTCAGGGCTGCTCCAAGATTGCTTTCCCTGGTACGCCGTCCCTGCTCGCACGTCGTTGAGCAGATCGGTGGTGCCCTCGTTTTACAGGGCTGCCAGGGATCATGTGAAGGCACAGCTGTCCCGGGTTGCCGGGAGAACTGTGCACTTCACATCGGACATCTGGACCTGCCCAAGTGTGCAGCAAGCGTACCTCTCGCTTACTGCTCACTGGTGGGAACCCGAGTCGGTTCTGGGTGGGGGCCGGGGGGAGGTGCCTAGCACAGCTAGACAGGGAAGGATGCGAGACCGCCAGGCCGGCTACTGCAAGGCCTTGCTTCACGCCGAGGTGCTCGACGTGTCCCACACGGCGGAGAACATCGCTGCCACCTTAAGGAGACAGTTGGACGAGTGGATAGGCCAGGGACCCGCCACCGTGGGATGCATGGTGACGGACGGTGGCAAGAACATGAGGGCAGCGGCGCATCTAGTGAGCCGAGAGAGCGTCTACTGTGCCGCTCACAAGCTTCACCTAGTGGTGAGAGATGCGCTGGGGTTGGGCTCCTCGAAGGAACCCGTGGATACCCGGACCCGTGAACTCCAGTTACTTGTCCAGAAATGTCGGAGGCTCACGGGTCACTTCTCGCGCAGCGTGAAGGCCACGCACGAACTGCGCCAGACACAGGTCAGGACAGGTGTGCCAGAGCACGCTCTGATCACTGACGTCAGCACTCGCTGGAACTCCACCTGCGCCATGCTTGAGCGCTTGGTGGAGCAGCAGGCCGCACTCCACGCGTGGCTCTCCGAGCACCGCGGTGCGAGTCAGGTGGGTGAGTTCAACCGGGAGGATTGGCTCACCATCACCCAGACAGTGGAGGTCCTGAAGCCCTTCAAGGACTTCACTGTGGCGGTCTCGTCAGACACGGCGACCCTCGGTCTGGTCATTCCCCTGGTGCACACGCTCCAGAGGAATCTGGCCACCCTTGCAGACCGGGTCGCGCCCCGTGCTGACCTTGTTCCAGCGGTGCGCGCATTAGTGAGAAGGCTGCAGCAGGGCATAGCTGCCAGGCTAACTCCTCTCACTAAGGAAGAGTCATACATGTTGGCGACCATGTGTGACCCGCGCATAAAGGGCACTTTCGCCGAGCGGGACGGGAACCTCACCCAAGCCAGAGACGGGCTCTGCTCTTGGGTGAGGCGCAGGCAGGCCAAGAGGGGACGCCTGTCGACAGGGGGGACGCAAGAGGGGCCCTGCCGTGCGGGTCCCTCTGACGCCCCCTCTGCGCAGGCCCCCCCCGAGGCCACCACCGGAGTGCCGATGGAGATGGAGATGCTCCGGTGGGCCCTCGTCCCCTCTGGGGTCGTGAGGACCGTGAGAGAGGATCCGGCGGAGGCGATGGTCAGGGACTACCTCGCGGAGCCCTGCGAGTCGCTCTCCACCGATCCGCTCAGCTACTGGGCCAGGAAGGAGTCGGTCTGGCCGGACCTCTCCCTCGAGGCGCAGCGGCTGCTCTCATGCCCTCCGACGAGCGTGGAGAGCGAGCGCGTCTTTTCACATGCGGGCGACATTGTCGGCCCACATCGCACTCGCCTTCTCCCATGGAGAGTCGAGCAGTTGACCTTCCTGAAGGTCAACTCTCGCCTCTTCGATTTCTCAGGACTGGACTTCCAGAGTGACTGAGGTGAGCCCAACTTGTGGCCTGCATCCTCTATGAGTCCAATCCTTTGGAATCGCGCTCTCCCCTGTATAAAACCCTGTATATACAGTTAAAACCGGCCAGTAGAGGGAGGGTGGTTAGGAACCAGTGGCAAAGGGAAAACACCCAGCAATTTGAAAGCCCCCCCCCCAGGGTATTCAAAACATCTCCCATCACTGAGACATACCCTGTGGGACCAAATTTATTATGAAAAATAATGCCCCAGAAACATGGATTGCTACTGGAGGGAGAAACAGGTTAGATAGGGATTGCTTAGGTGTTTTTATCAGATGAAATCATTGTAAAAAAAATTGTAGAAGAATTGTTGTACTGTTTTTTGAAAGTTGATGTTCTGTTCATGTAAAAAAAAGGAAAAAAAACCAAAAAAAAATGTTGTGATTATGTTTTTTAAAAGTTGATGTTCTGTTCATGTAAAAAAAAGGAAAAAAAACCCAAAAAAATGTTGTGATTATGTTTTTTAAAAGTTGATGTTCTGTTCATGTAAAAAAAAGGAAAAAAAACCAAAAAAAAATGTTGTGCTTATGTTTTTTAAAAGTTGATGTTCTGTTCATGTAAAAAAAAGGAAAAAAAACCCAAAAAAATGTTGTGATTATGTTTTTTAAAAGTTGATGTTCTGTTCATGTAAAAAAAAGGAAAAAAACCCAAAAAAAAATGTTGTGCTTATGTTTTTTAAAAGTTGATGTTCAGTTCATGTTTAAAAAAAAAAAATTGATGTTAATGTTGGGTTTGCATGGTTGGGGGATGCGGGAAGAGTGGTGGATGGGCACCGGCCAATGATGATCTCTCACAGATGTTCCCAGGTAAATTCTGAGGCTGGTGTGGGGGTGGGGGGAGACCTCTGCAGAACTGCTCCAGAAATACCATTGTCCAGTGCCTTGGAAGTGCCCAGTTCAGCTTTGTGTGTCTGAACTGAAAGCACAGCCACAGGAAATGACATAGGTTCTGCTGGACCCTGTTGCAGTGGTTCCCCCCCATTAAGTCGTTTTATGGAGGGAGAGTTGTATTAGGCTGGTAGTTATTATGATCATCTTCTGTTTCCATGCCCTGTTGTGCCCGCTCACGATGTAACCTGTTGTAATGTTCAAAACTTTACTGTTTGTCCATTTCAAAAAAAAAATTGTGTTTAAGATTCTCTGATGTGTAGTTAATTGTGTTGTGTTGTGCTATGAGGGACAATAAGTGTAATATGTTGTGATTTGTTGACCACTTGTAATTTGAAAATGAGAAAATAAAGGTTTTTTAAACTTAATGATTGTGTGTCTGTGTTCCCTTCTTTGATGGGAGGTTGGTTCCCAGCATAGGGAACAATGGGGCAGGCTGGCCAGCCTGTTCCTGGGGTACTCGGTGTGGGGCAGCTGAGGGTGGTTTTGGTTCTGAGAGGGGCTGAGTGGAGGATTTGGGTCTGTGTGTGGCAGCTGGGGTGGGGGAACTGGGTTTGTGTGGGGCTGAAAGGAGTGGACTATGGGGGATGAGAGCACTGGTCGTCCCTTTTGCCCAAGTAGGCCCCTGCTACTGTCCTGGTGTGGGCTTCCATGCCTCTATCAGTTGCTGGCCCTCCTTTGCCATCTTTTTCAGAAATTTTCCTAGGGCTGCCAAACTCCTGGTTGGGCTTGAGTTCAGGTTAGAGAGAGTAGTTCCCTACAGATAAACTGGCTGCTTCCAAGGGCAATCTCTTTAGAGGGCAAATGCGGACCATGGATTCTGGGGGAGATCCCTACTCAGATTTTCCTTTGCACAAGTCCCACCCCCAAATTGCCAGTAACTTCCAAGGCCAGAGTTTGCCACCCCAGAGAGATCCCGTTCCCACCCTCTTAGCCTTGGCATGAAAGTTGTAGCCACCATGGAACGCTTCCAGGTTCCTGATTCCAAGCCCAATGACACCAATGTAAGACAATCCAGACCTCCATCAAAAATGGATTTTAAGTAGCAGTGGGATTGGGCTGCATTTCAGTCATTCACATATCTGGTTGTGTTCCCAAACATTTAGCTTATGGTTTTTTAAATCGGCGTATGGCACTTAAGGACACTTTTAAATGGTTCTAAAAACATATTTTTATTATGAAGTATTTAATGTGGCATTGATCAAGGGCAGGCCTTTTGGCCAAATGAGCAGTATCAGTACAGTAAAATTTAGACAAAGCTCATAGGAGGAAAAAGCATTCACACTGTGAAGTGGGAAGAAAGTTTCAATTTACATGTACCATGGACTCCGAAAAAGACATGTCCAGACCAAATCAGGCCTGCTTTCTCCCTTGAAGATATCAATTGATGATAGTGCTTATGTCACATCATGAGAAGACAAGGTTCACCAGAAAAGACAATAATGCTAAGAAAAATTGAAGGCAGTAGGGAAAAGAAGAATACCCTAGATGTGGTAGATTGACTTCGGTTTGCAATACATGGACAAGGTTTTTGGGATACTGTGGAGCTCAATATAATTCTAAAGTACACCACAAGTGATTTGAATGCATAAAACATACAGACACATACACATAAAATGTATATACCCCCTCCCCACCAAATTAAAGGTTTATCTTATGCCCCGGTTTTCTCCCCCATGGGAACCTAGAGTGGTTTACACATTGCTGTTCTCCCTTGATTTGTTTCACCCTCATCACAACCAGGCTAACAATAGACAGCTGCTCCATGCCTCACATTGGAGTGACTCCACCGATGGCCTTCTTAGTTGTATGAGGGGGTGGAGGGGGGGGGAGGAAGGAAACAACGCACTCCTGCCCACTCTATCTGGGGCCTAGGTTGCCAAATTGCTTGGCCTTGGCAAGGAGCCAGTGGTGGGGCGGCACTGGTTCTGGGGCCCCGTCAAGAACATTTGTCCAGGGCCCCAAAATCACCTAGACTGCCTCTGGAAAACACAACACAATTGTTTACTTAGGCTGAGCCAAGAACATCCATCAAGCCTACAAGGCACAGAATCAGAGTCTGCCAGATTCTAGACCAACTCTCTAGCCATTGCACTACAGTGGATATCTAAAAATTGTTCATACCCCCACCAGCAACTTGAACATTTTTCTCCAAAAGGCACACAACTTGGCTGGGTCTCAAAAAGGACTATGATGCATGGGCCTGTCAATGCATACTGGTACTAAGGCTCTGGCCGGGGGGAGGGGGGCATTGTGCCAATGCCACCCTGGCTTTGGAAGGGGACAGTAAAATAGAAGAAATAATCTAGCTTCAGTGCCTCCCCCCCTTCTCTCTCTCTCTCTCTCTCTCTATAATGTGAGTGAAAACATTACTATGCCATCACTGAAGCCTACAGGATACATAGGGTCTGTTCACACACGCATGATCATTTAATGGCAATGCTCTGGCATGATGATGTCTGTTCTAGGAAGTGATGTGATCATCACACAAGGCTGGGGAGCACGCACAATTCACAGCAGGCAGATTTGGGCCACAAGGGATCCTGCTTTGGCCTGCAGGGCCCAAATCAGCCCACTGCAAAGCACAGGCATACTCTCAGGGCAGCCAGATGACATCAGTGACATCACGGCAGCAGCCCCTGGAGCGTACCTTGAAGGCTCATTCACTGACTTTCCCCCTTCGGGGTGATAGGTGAGAGTGGGGGATCCCCCACCAAGGGGAAACGGATCCCTAATTGTGTCTGAGGTTGTGGAAATCAAATGGGTCATATTGCTTCTGTCTTTGAGGGACTTACATGCACATTATATTTAACTCCAGATTTCTTGATTGTCAAGGAATGCATGTGGTGGGGGGTGGGGGGAAGGGTGGGAGAAGGGCCCCTGAGGGTGAGGGTGGCATTTGGCATGCAAAATGCCACCCCTGGCAAGACAAGCCTCTCCCAGCTGTCAGTGGTAGAGATGAGAGCAGAGCACCTACTTGGGGAGGCCATGAAATGGCCCCCCCAAGTGGGAGCAGGCTGAGCCTTGGTGGGGGGATGGGAGGAAGGGTGGGAGAAGGGCCCCAGAGGGTTGGGGGGGGGATTTTGTTGCAGTGGTTCCCCCCCATTAAGTCGTTTTATGGAGGGAGAGTTGTATTAGGCTGGTAGTTATTATGATCATCTTCTGTTTCCATGCCCTGTTGTGCCCGCTCACTATGTGACCTGTTGTAATGTTCAAAACTTTACTGTTTGTCCATTTCAAAAAAAAAATGTGTTTAAGATTCTCTGATGTGTAGTTAATTGTGTTGTGTTGTGCTATGAGGGACAATAAGTGTAATATGTTGTGATTTGTTGACCACTTGTAATTTGAAAATGAGAAAATAAAGGTTTTTTAAACTTAATGATTGTGTGTCTGTGTTCCCTTCTTTGATGGGAGGTTGGTTCCCAGCATAGGGAACAATGGGGCAGGCTGGCCAGCCTTCTCTGCGGGTGGTGGGGGGGTCAGGGGGGTGGTTGTCTGTGTGCCAGGGCAGGTGCTCTTTCCCAGGGACGATTTGGCACTGCCACCATTGTGGCACCCCTTGTCTGTGCAGAACTGCCCTGGGAAAGAGAGTTTAGGGGTTCCCAAAAGGGGAGGGCAGGCCAGCCTGTTCCTGGGGTTATGGTGGGTGTGGGGCAGGTGGGGGTTGATTTGGGTCTGTGAGGGGCTACTGGGGGGATTTGGGTCTGTGTGTGGCAGCTGGGGGGGAATTGGGTTTGTGTGGGGCTGTGAAGGGTGGACTTTAGGGGCTGAGAGCACCTACTTGGGGAGGCCATGAAATGGCCCCCCCAAGTGGGAGCAGGCTGAGCCTTGGTGGGGGGTGGGAGGAGGGGTGGGAGAAGGGCCCCAGAGGGTTGGGGGGCATTTTGCATGCAAAATGCCACCCCTGGCAACACAAGCCTCCCCCAGCTGTCAGTGGTAGAGATTAGAGCACCTACTTGGGGAGGCCATGAAATGGCCCCCCCAAGTGGGAGCAGGCTGAGCCTCGGTGGGGGGTGGGAGGAGGGGTGGGAGAAGGGCCCCTGAGGGCTGGGGGGCATTTTGCATGCAAAATGCCACCCCTGGCAAAGGAAGCCTGCTTCTTCATTTTTTCCCCATAGGAAATAATGAAGAAGATGCTCCTTTATGGGAGGATGGGGGGACCTGCTTTGGGGGGCCATAACATGGCCCCCCAAAGTCCAATCTGTCTGAAACTTGGGTGGGTGTTAGAGAAGGGTTAGAGGAAGGTCCCCACCAATTTTGGGCTTATTTGGTGGGAAAATGCCTCCTCCAGGCGTCCTGAAAGACGGAGGCATTTTCCCAGCAAAATAACCCGAAAGAATCCCGAAAGAATGCCGAAATAATGCCGAATCCCGAATCCCGAAAGAGATTCTTGTTTCGGCATTCGGCTAATGCCGGTAGAGAATCTTGTTTCGGGTAATCCCGAAACAAGAAAGCCGAAAGTTTTTTCCTTGCACACCCCTATTCAGGACATAAAATTACAAGTTGAGATTAAGTTGTTCAAACAATAGACAGAGCAGTGGATAGGTCTGTTCTAATAGTTCACTTTTCTGTCACAGTCAGAAAAGGAAACCATTGCATACCATGGGTTGTAAGTACACACATCTACTTCCACTGAAAGATTCTGAAACTACTCACCCAATCTGCACCCTTAAAGGTTGTCTCTAGTCAATATTTGGGTGATGTACAGTGCAATTCCATGCAGTATTACTCCAGTCTAAGCCTATCAAAATCAGTGTCCAAAGAACAAGCTCAAAGAGCACCGTGACCACGTAATTACAACACCAATGAAGATTGATGAAATGAATAAATTAATTCAAAAAAAGTGTACACTCATATCTTCATAATATCCAATTTTTGTACATTACACAATAGCAGCCGCCAAAAAGAACTCTAAGGCACAAGAAGTCATCTAAACATCGAAATATCAAAGAGTCGCTGTAAGGCAACAATGAAGTCCTTGTATATACAATAAAGTGCACAATGCAAATGTACAATACATAACAATAAATAACCGTTATAGTGTGACCACAACAATATATAAAGTGACCATGCCTAGAGCAGCAAAATATACAAGAGTCAAAGGTTCACAATGCAATCTATAGAGAAAATGTCCATCAGATCCAAATCTCAATGTAAGCAGAGTTCCATTGAAGAGTAACTGCAGAATTTCTCTGAAGAGTAACTGTGACGGAGGTACTAGTATGTCCACCTGTTTCTGTCTTCCTTCTTCCTGGCAGTTACGAGTAAAGGTTCTAGTTCAGAATAAGGAACATTTCCCATTCATCACTAGTAAGTATAGAGTAAGTGGGTTTAGATGAGAATAATACTGCATAGGATTATGTAGTTAATTTACCAAAAGTTGTTCATGCACCTTAGAATTCACATTCTAAGAACTTCCTAGTCATTTTTAGTACTTAAACTGCCTTGCCAAAGGCTGCAGCATCCTTCTGTAATATCACAGCAACCAACAGCACTAAGTGGCAGAAAACAGATTTCCAGTAACTTGAATTCAACAAGAGCTACTTGAGATTTTCAGAGTAACGACTGTACTTCACCATGAAAATTCATATTTCACCATAAAAATTCAAATTCATACTTTAGGGATGTAGCAATTGCTTAAATAAGTCAAGAAAGCACCTCTACAGAACTGCTGCTTAGTAGCAGCTTCAACATAAAAGTTAATTACTGGGGCAAGAACTGGCCAGTGCTGGTAAAATGATAATTGCCTGATTAAACAATCTACTGCACAGATAGCAGCTGGGAATTCATAATGACATTAGAGATCATTGTGGCCAGAAGTCTTCCTCTTCCCAAATACAGTTAAGTAGAATTGACGATCACTTGGCCAAATGAAGTAAGCTGAGTTATATTCAATTTGCTAGGGCAAAATATGACAATAAATACTCATAAAGCTGGCAAGCCATTATAAGGCCTAAAGGTATTCATTTCAGTTGCTAGCAGTGGTTAATATCACCAATAGCAATTCCTATGATCTTAAATTTTCATGTTAAAACCCTTTCAAGAACTGTACTCATGACCCTGTAGTGGATGAATGTGGCTGTGATAAAACAGGTCCATAAACCCCACTGCTTCCTGTCATTATGCTCTCTGTAGATTCCAGTTTTATTAGCTTGAACTAGTACTGTACTGCATTCTTCTGAGAGTTAAGTAGGACTCTTTTAGGACCAATTGCATCTGACGAAGAGAACTGTGATTCTCGAAAGCTTATGCTACAATAAAATTGGTTAGTCTTAAAGGTGCTACTGGACTCTTTTTGATTTTGCTACTACAGTCTAACACGGCTAACTCCTCTGGATTCATAAATTACATTTCTTTCAATGGGACAATGTTTGTTTCCTAAAAGTGGAGGCATAATTTTTTAGAATAATGGTCCTCATTACATTTTAAAGTAAGAATCTACAATGTATGTACATTACAGTAATTCCTTATATCTACCTGTATGAATAATTTCCTGCTCTCTTGATACAAAAGTGCTTCTGACTGGTTCCCATTTTCAACCAAGTACTAGCAGATGTATAATGAATCCTCATATATGAGCTACAAAAAGTTACAACACATTTTAGTGAGGCCTCTAAACCATCACAATTTATTATTTTTGTTCCCTTCAAATTCTGACTGAGTACTGCCCCTCTCTCCTTGCTATGTAACTGCTCCACTCAGCATGCAATTGATTAAAAAGACCATTAGATCACTCATAAATCATATAAATTAGTCATCAATAAATGCTGTGTTTTAATAAAATCCTACCTTTTAGTGTTTGTCTAAGTAGTCAGTGATGGTAATAGCCACTGATCAGTTTGAATAGGCAGAATCTTTGCGCATGTGTCATTTTGGGAAAAACCAGTGCAAACCAGCTCCTTGGCACAAACTGAACAGATCAAGCTATTTGCTTACATATGATCACCATCTTTGAACATGGCACACTCAACAGTTGAATGTGTTCATGGCAAAATTCGCAACATCCCTAATGTAAACCATTGATTCCCAATGTGCTTACACTACCATAGCCTAAATCAAACACAAAAGATAGCATGCTACCAACATGCCACAGGAAATTTCTCAACACAGAATTAACACAGAATTAAATCTGAAAAACCTTTCGCCAAATATATTTATTTAAAAACAACATCAGTTTCCTTTTTACAAGCATTTTCTATCAATTTATTATTTTTTCTTGGACTGGCAAATCTATTAAATTATCTACATTTATGCATTTAATGTAAAAAAAAGGCAGTAAGGTCAGCTGCTAGAATCAAACTACATATGACAATTCACATTTTAAAGTTTCAGATAGCATTTACAACAAATACAGGGCAATTAGAGTATTACAGTACAGTAAGTGTTTCTTTTTCCATCCATTAATAGATAATCACTCCCATACAAATGGAATTTGAGTCTTAAGTCTACTGAAACTAGATGTGGCTGTACAAAGAAATTGTGACCTTAGATAGGAATGAATTGGAACATGTGTGTTTCTTAAAAGTACTCTGTTCTTTCTTGCACTCTACAAAGAGCAAATGTTTGCTGAGCAACAAGAGCTTTTTACACCCAAAATAATGTTACATGCTTTAAAAAAATGAACTGTTTATTTAAAATGGAATGGGAGTAAGATTTGCAGTCTTTAGAATAAACTAAGTAGATTTTATGGAGGTTTGAAGAATCATAAATGCTATCCTATCTGGAATGTGGAATGTGTGTAAAGCAAGTACTGCACATGGCCAGATCTTGCAGTGCCAGATGTTTGCTGCTGGGCAGCTTCTGTTTGCCTAGATTAGAAGCTGCTGGCCCTGAGCACAAGGCTCCAGACCTGACTGACTGATCAGTGTGCACATGACTACTGTCTTGGAATTCACTTGACACTGGACAGGAAGCTACTTACTACAGTGCAGATAGCAGAAGTGGGATTGGCACTCCAGCTCTCCCAACTTCTTTTTTTTGCCCTGGCTGTCCTATGTGCCAAGATGACTTATGTGATTATCTTGTAAGGACAAGAGGATTCTCACAGCAATAAAAGTCTATATTTAGTAAAAGAGAATTTCCTCAAAAAGGCTGAGCTTTCACAGATTGAAATTAGACCAATTTGACCAATTGAGATGACACCTGAATGTCAAAACAAGGCATGTTTGTCAGAGGCAACACATCCATTGTGTACCAATGAATAGGGTAGCTACAGAATAAAACTGATTTCTTCTCCAACCAGGCAGTATATATTGCTGAATCCCACTATTACTGATCCCATAACTGCACTCTTTATGTGTAACTTACAATTCTTGGTAATAAAGTATTACCATCCCAGAATTACAGCCCTAAGTATATAAATGCAGCATTCCACATTTATGGTATGTTCTCTTTATTAACTAACAGCAAACTACATCTCTATTTTATCAAATAAAAATTTAATGATATTCAATTCTTATAGGGACATTCTAGAAATGACTTTAGAACACACCATAATGTTTCTGTAGATGCTATTGGGATTCTGCCCACAGAAGAGCAACAGGCAACAAAACCCAACTACAGTATCGAATTCTCAGAAAATTTGTTGGCATTTCTTCATTTTCGGCTATTTTTTTTTAAATCACAATATAAAAAATTAACTTCAGATCTTGCTCAACAACCATTTTCAACAGATGCATCTAATATTTGACATTTTCTTTCAAAACACATTAACTGAACTATACATGATTTGTGGGGCACACAATAAATATTTTGACAAGCTCAAGGAGGCAAAAAGCATTCCCAAAAGTTTCCATTGGCTCTATTGCACTGGGAACATTTCTTCTTATCTCAATATGCTGAGAAAAGCAATACACATAATTAAACAGCACAATTTATAGGAACAATTTACAAACCCTGTCAATGTCTACTTTTTAAATTCCAAAGGTAGGTTTTTTTGTTTAGCTTCCACAAATCTTAACAAACGAAAATTCCTTTTGAGTATTGCAGCTATTTAGATAATGCCATCAAACATGACCAAAAAACTATGCCTAAGAGACACACATGGTGACCTCTTTCAGGACACTTCTGGAACAAAGTTGAACATAGACGGTTTTTACATATATCTGTTTCTAATGTATTCTCGGTACATGAGGATGTCTTCTTTTCCCAGGGGCTGCATGATGCCCTTGCCCGCCTGGATGTGGGCATGAAAGATTTCAACAGATTTTCTGTCAACTTTAGGAGGCTGGACTTCATAAATGTTGTCTTGGGAGAAGGCTGAGATGTGTGTTCTGTGAAAAGTTAAAAAAACCCAGCATTATATTAAATTCATGACAACTAACACAGAAGGGGAGGTGAAACAAAAATAATTCCTTCCAGCAGACCTCATTAGTGCAGACTCAAAGAATTTCCTTTGCTAACTTTATCCAAAATAATCTCAAAACAGCTAGCATCACCAAAGCTGTGTTTTGGTGCACCACCTCTGCTGGACTCCTCTAAACCGTGATTCTCCCAATGATTTTAACTCACTTCCCCTCAAGCACAGGCTACTAAACTGTGGTATTCTAAGCTTCAGCGAACATAGAAGTGGGATATTGGGTGATTAGTGGGATGTTGGGTTCAGTTTATACTATGGCTGCGCGTGCACCAAGGCATTTCTGGCTCCCTATTACAGCCCCCTATATGATCAGAAAAACACTTTGTAAGATGTCTATCAGAGAAGCATCCACTGTAGTGTGAAGGACCATAAAGTGTAGCGGAGGAAAGCTAGAAGCTTTTTAGGCTGTGTTAATCAGGATTCATTTTGAGAATTAATATAACAATGTATATACACTAGAGGGTTTCTGCAGATGGAATGGATTTCCATCAGTAAAGTGCAACTTTCGTCACCTTCCCACTGCAGGCCAAATGCCCCCAGAAATGCTATTCCGGGGGGCTAGGAACATTGTGGGGGGAGAGATAAGAACTCTGCAGTAGCAGGAGGAATCCGTACAACCCCCCTCCCCCTTCTGTCCATGGAAATTTTTCAGTGGATCCAAGTCAATGACTATTTTTATTTTTCACCCTATTCACTTAGAATCATAGAGTTGGAAGGCACCTCCAGAGTCATCTAGTCCAATCCCCTGGACAAAGCAGGAAATTCACAACTACCTCCCCCCCACACACAGGGGCAGCGCCAGGGTTTCTGGCGCCCACGGCTGCCCCTATTTGTGCGTGCACATAGTGTGTGCGCATGCCCCAGACTGTGTGAAGATGTCACAGCGTGATGATGTTATCACGCAACAAGCCAGCCCCATTGGCTGGCGGGTGGCTGGGACGGCACACTGAGGCTGCCCGTGCTCCCAGTTGGGTGCGGCGGATGGCTGGGGAGATTCCGCATGCCTGGACGCCTGCCGTGCCTGGCCCGCGGCTGCTGCACCCGGCCGGGGGCGTGTGTTTATGATGGCGGCGGCGTGTTTGTGGTGGTTGGCTGGCTTGTGGTGGCACCGCGGGGTTGGCTGGCTGCAGCAGCTGTGGGCCAGGCACGCCAGGTCCGTGGCATGCGCCTCCACCCCGGCACACCCTCCAGCGCCTTCACCGCCTCAGCACCCACAGCACCCGCCTCAATGGTGGCGCCGGCCCTGCCCACAAACTCCCAATGACCCCTGCTCCATGCCCAGAAGATGACAAAACACCATCAGGATCCCTAGCCAAATTGGCCTGGGGAAAACTGCTACCTGACTCCAAGGTAGCGATCGGCCTTACCCTGGGCATGTAAGAAGGGGCCACGAGAACTAAGCTGATTGTAACCCTTCCTGCCTTCCCTCTCATGATCTGCTTAGGTTCACAGAATACGCATTGCTGTCAGATGGCCATCTAGCCTCTGCTTAAAAACCTCCAAGGAAGGAGAGCCCACCACTTCCCGAGGAAGCCTGTTCCACTGAGGGACTGCTCTAACTTTCAGGAAGGTCTTCCTGACGTTTAGCTGAAAACTATTTTAATTTCAACCCGTGGTTCTGGTCTGACCTTCTGGGGCAATGGAAAACAACTCCGCGCTCTCCTCTATATGACAGCCCTTCAAGTACTTGAAGATGGTTATCATATCACCTCTTAGTTGTCTCCTTAGTGGAGGTTATAAGATTCTTAGATGGAACACAGTGAGAGTTTCTTGCTGGAGCTTTGAACAGTACCATTAAAATGAGGTCTCTATGTCAATCTGGTTTCCAAGGAACTTCAGCAACAAATACTCACAAAACTAAGTTAAATATAAGATCAACATCTATGAGTGGATATGGAGTTATAGATGAGGAAACTAAGGTAGTTTTCTACATACCCCTTTCCAATATCAGAAACAGTACTTGTACCTTCAAGAAACAAATGTTCTCTTAGTGGCTGTTGCTAGGCAACCACATGAGTATTGCCAGCCTTCAAGCCTTGGTTTCTTTCAGTAAAAAGCAAGAAGAAGGGACCACGCATGCCAGCAACCACCAAGCACCTTGCTACCATGTGACTTGCATCACTCACCTAGGCCTGGCTGCTCGCTACTGTTCAACAGCAAGCCCCCTCCCCTGAAAGCCAGTGTGGTGTTGTGGTTATAAATCTTCAGACTAGGATCTGGGAGACCCATTTTGCCATGAAAGCTTGCTGAGTGACCTTGGGCCAGTCACACACACTTAACCTAGCCTACCTCAAGGAGTTATTGTGAGGATATAATGGAGGAAAGAAAAATGATGTAAACTGTTTGGGTCCACATTGTGGAGAAAAGTGAGGTATAAATGAAATAAATAATAAATATGGCTGAAAATAAATATAGCTGAAAGTGGGAGGCAGATAAAAAGTAGGCTGCCTGATGGGTGGGAAGGAGAGAAGGAAGTAGGGAAAGGTGAAGATATGCGGGTTGCCAGAAGAAGGGAAGGAGGAAATAATGTGGGTGGGATTACACGGGAAAGCGAGGTACCCTCCTATAAGGCCTTGTGGATCCACCACTGTGCAACTGGTCCAGTTTGGTGGATAGCACTGCACAACTGAGATACAGTTTTCCCAGGAAGAGGCTGCTAAGGGAAGGAAGAAGGGAATCTGAACAGGTTGGCTGGTGCATGGGAAGGAGTGAAGGAAGTGGAAAAGGGGAAAGTCTATGGGGGCTTTAAGGGAAGAGGAAATAGTAGGGGAAGGGGAATGAGATGCCCCCAACAAGTTCTCACTTGTACAACTGTAAATTCAAAGTTATAAAATGTTTTATATGCAAAAAAACCTGATTGCGTACAAGTCTTCTTACAGTGCATTTGTTGGTCTTATTCTAATCCAGACAGTGGTTCTCTCATTAGCAATACTAAAGTGGGGGGCGTGGCATCAACGTCTGAGAAGATGGATGCCTGAGAGCTGAGCTCCGTCCCACCCTGCTCCAAATTCCTCTAAAATCCACATCTTATCTTAATTTAAATCACCCTGACATGGGGAAGCACAATGAGAAGACTAAAAAGCAAAACAGCACAGCTGCAAAGTGTTCGCAGGACCTTTTCCCTCCAACCCCGGCTGAGCAAGCAATGCAGCTGATGGGAAACGAGGTATGAGCTTTAATGAATACCCCTCCTGACTCTGATCTAGCAACTTTGTTTGCAAGCATGGAACTTACTATCTTAAATAAAATGACAGATCTTATAAAGCCACTCTTTGATCAGATAGCTGACCTTCAAGTAAAAATGAATAATGTTATTCAAAAGACTGATAATGCACTAGGTATTTATAACTCTTTGCAATCTGAAATATGCACTATGCAACAAGAGAAAGAAGAGATGCATGAAAGAATTATAAGCCTGGAATTAATAGTGCGCCAGGAGAATCGTAAATTTAGGGGAGTGAATGAGGAATTTACATCAAAACTAAATCTATCTTCGTTTCTAGCTAAATGGCTAGCCAGTTTTTTGCAGCCAAACAAAAGCACTCCAGTAATTTCCAAAGCTTACTGGGTGGGACCCCTAAAAGCAAACAGGAAAACTCCAAGGGATATTACAGCTACGTTCCCAGATTGGGAAACAAAAAAAAGCATTCTGGAGATTGCAAGAGAACAAAAAATGCTTAAGTGTAATGAAGCCCAAATCCAGATTTTTACAGATCTTCCCAAGGAGATATTAAACGAGAGAAGAGATCTCAAACTGACTACCGATGTATTATGTGCAGCAAAAATAAAATATAAATGGATCAAATATTCCACACTTTGTGTCCAATTTAAATACAAACGTCTTTATGCATCAGACCATGAATCAGGATAAGCTTTACTGCAGAAACTGGACATTACATCAACTGACCTATCAAAATCTGCACAAAAAAGAAAACTCATTCAGCCACCTACTCCTCATAAAGGAAGCAAAATTCCAGTTAGAAACAACTGAGCAACAAAATGGAAAGCATTTCAGAGTCAAGAAACACTGATTTTTTTTTCTTAAAAGCTGTATAAGTGGGGAAGGGGGAATAATCAAAACTTAGAAATCATAGTTTAAAATGTAACAAGCTGTTCGTGCTACCCAGCAGTATTGAGGTTTGGGGGGGGGAGCCAGTTTTCTCTTGCTCCCAACAATGACAGCCCCTTGACGTTGTACTTTTGTTCAACACACCAAAAGGAGGATACTTCCCAAAGGGTCTCTCAGAGGCTGTACATATATCATATTTTTAGGTTAAGCATTTGGTATGTAAATCGCTTGCAATTTGTTGTTAATTTGAATTCAATAGTTTTTGTGAGGTGAAAAGGGGGGAGGGGAGGTATAAACATATCATTATTAATATTATATAGCCTTTTAGATGGGTGGTGGGTAGGGGGTAAAGTTTTCACTGTTATTTTATATATTTCTTTTTTTAGGGTTTTTGTAAGAATGTAGAAATTCCTTTTTCATAGGACTACTAATTTAAGAGAGATAGTCACAAATTTATAAGACCTACTAAATGTTGCACTGTTGCTAATTGTATTACTTGGTTATTTAATCTGGCTTCTTGTATTTTTTGAAAAACTAAGCAATCTTTATACTGTCTGCTAGTATAACTAATCTATCAAGTTTAACAGGAACTGATCTCTAATATTGTACTATCACAAAATTAATAATCTGTTATTTTAACTACATTCACGGTTTAAATATGTTATGTTTGTTTATGAAAAATTAATTTTAAAAAAGCAATACTAAACTGATTCTGCCCCAACACTACTATCACATGGTAATTGAGAAAAATCAATACATAAATGAAAAAAAATTACTAAACTCTCTTTAAAGTTACTTTAAAACTTCCATTATCATCCAAAGCCTCCCCAAGATTTTCTACGACAGCATTAACAACTTCTGCTATTGAATCCTAGGTGACCTTTTATGAAAATCCAGCTGCTACATCTTACTGACCACAACTCTGTAAGAGGACAGCCTCTCTGCAACTGAGAACTAAACTACAAGTGACGGAGGGGCAATCCCATGACCACCAATGCCAATTTAAAAGCAGTTATAGTTCTTTAAAAATGTCCTCAGGGCCTCAATCTGGCATGTGGCACAGTGGCCCCAGGAGCTCTTGTCTGCCCTTGCTATGGCTTTTCAGGTGCCAAAACAGCCTCTCCCATTACTGTTTCAGCACTTGAAGAGGCGGGGGGAGGGCTCCTGGAGCTGTCACATGTGTGATTCACATCAGGGCCTAGTGGCAATTTTTAAAGAACTACAATTGCTTAAAAACGGCATCAACACCCACAGGACGTACTCATGGCCACTCTGACTCGTAGTTTGCTCCTGAGGGCAAAACAAGAAAAAAGCTGAAGTACACGGCCACCACTTCACAAAATGCAATGAAAGAGTGGTTCATATTGGTGCTCTTCAGATGTTACGGAAAGCACGGGAGACACTTAGCCATGCTGCTGCTGTATCATTTAAAGACTAGGCCCCACATGCAATTGTTGCCATCTAGGACAATAGGGGATAATTACGCTGGAAGGGCCAATGCAGTTGTCCCCATCATATGCTCTTTAAACAACACAGAAGTGGCACAGCTAACAGCACCCACGTCACTGCTGAGTGGTACAAAGGCCATCATTGTGTGTGCTGACTCAGCACAATAAGGCCCAAGGTGGATACTGCTCTCCACTAATGCAGAAACTTTCCCAAACAGTGTGGTTTTCTTTCACACAAATGAAAAGCTTTTGTTTATGGCTTGTTTATTTTTTATGCCATTTATTTTCTTCAATTGTCTTTTGATGACAAAAGAAAGTGATATTGTTTCAATTGCACATATAAAATGTTTTATTACAGAATAGTGTTGAGAATGTAATGGGCAAGTATCCTAGCAACAATGCACTATATACAAACAGAAAACAGTTGCCTTTTGACAAGGAAAACTACAGCATACGTACTGTTCAGATCTCTCATTACCTGAACTTTGTAGTTTAATTACCAAAGGATGATGCAAAGCTCTAATCTGTCACACTGCCTCAAACATTGCATAGAATATTACACTAAGCTTATAAAACTATTTTTTCAGGGGACTTCCGGTTTGGGATTCATGGAGGTCTAACGCAGCTCCATTTGCGGAGCTGACCGGACTGCCGTTTTAACCGGCCGGAGGGGTGAAAATAACCCGCGGCCGACTGCTCTCAGGCGGGGAGCAGGCAAAGAACGCTCAAGACCCTAGGGTGAGCTAGATCTCGGATGAGGGGGGGCTCTACTCAAGGAGTCTCCCCCCCAATCCTTGAGGTCCCACCTTGCGACGGGTCGGCTATAATCTCTGCGGCAGTTCTGGGGCCAATTCGGCTGGCATAAGACCTACATACCCAAGCTTCGATCGGGGAGGGAAGTCGAGAGGAGAATTTAAGATCGAAACAGCGATTACAACCCGAGAAAGTTGAAGAGAAGGTAAAGATCGCTATCTCTTGAAACGGGACAGATTGATAAAAACAGAGAGGAAAGAAAGTAGATTTTTAAACTGCAACAGACTAGTGAAAAGGAGGTGAAGACTCGGCAGGAGTTGTATTTTAAAAGAGACTAAATTTAAAGAAGTTATTGCAAAAATCGGACTATTGTTTTGAATACCTGTGGTTTTGGAGCTGTGGGAAAAAGACACCATCGCGAGACCTGCTGTGGGAAGACGGGAGACAGGAAGTGCGTAACAACAATAGAGTGGCTGGAGGGAAGCGGCCCTTGCCGACGGACAGGAAGTAGGGAATCGCCATTTTTGAAAAGGGAAGGGTCGCGGCTTCAGCGGAAGAGGAAGTAGGCCATCTTGGATTACAATAACATAGAGAAACCATAGAGAAAAGACGCCCGACATTTTGGATACAAAAAATTAATTTTGGCAAAGATTGGGACATTTGAAAAAAAGGAAAACGTTTAAACATACGCCACGGAGCTAAGGAAGAGAGCAGATTCATGGGAGCGAGCTAAAGCAAGCCCCACGATGTCGAAAAAAGAGTGGCAATCGGCAATAGAAAATTTGGACAAAAAGCTTATAGACATGATGAAAGAACTTAAGGACACGAAATTGGAGCTTATTAAAGAGGTCAAAGAAGTTACACAGACAGTAAAGTCGGAGCTGTCAGAAGTGAAAAAAGGCGTGGAAACGATTAGTAGTGAATTACAAGGAACACAGCAGAGAGTTAAAACAGTAGAAGACGCGATGGAGAATTTAATAGAAACGCAACAAACAGAGATGAGACTGGTGAAGGGGAGGATGTCAGTTGCAGAAACTAAACACATGGAGAAGCAGCTTCGTTTTCGTGGTCTGCCAGAAGTGGAAGGGAAGTCAGCGCAAGAACAGATGACTGAGGTGTTGGCTGATTACCTGGGGAAGGAGGAGGAGGAAATTGTGGCTATCCTAGATGTGGCGTACCGTGTGAACTCGAGAATTGCAACCCAGAGGAAACTACCAAGGGATGTGATTGTGCAGTTTACAACTAGAAACATGAAAGAGAGGATTGTGACAAAACAATTTCAAGATCCATTGGAGATTGATGGCAAGACGATTATCATAATGAAGGAACTGCCCAGATCAGTGTTACTGGACAGGAAAAAATATAGAGTGCTAATTCAAACTTTGAAGGACATGAATATCAGATACAGATGGGAGTTACCGGAAGGAGTGTCCTTTGAGTTTGGAGGGGCAAAAAAACGCATCAGATCTGAGCGGGAGATGGAGAGATTTATCAAGGACAATGAAAAAGACTTACCAACAAAACCATGAATATGGAGTGTAATGTATTATCTTGGAATGTAAATGGACTAAACTCACCGAATAAGAGGAAAAATATTTTTCATTGGCTACTAAAACAAAAATGTGATATTGTTTGTTTGCAGGAGACCCATATTAGAAAACAGGATGTAAAATATTTAAAATCTGGAAAATTGGGCAAAGAATTTGTAGCGGCCTCTAACAAGAAAAAAAGAGGAGTGGTGTTGTACATAAAAGAGGAGCTGCAGCCAAAATTTGTTATGAGAGATGTGGAAGCTAGATTTGTAGCGGTGGAATGTAATTGGAATTTAAAGAGAGTGTTGGTAGTCGGACTTTATGCACCTAACGGTGCAAAGGAAAGCTTCTTTGAGGATTTAAGGAAGCATTTAGACGATCTTGTATATGACCAGATAATTCTTGCTGGAGATTTTAATGGAGTGACAGATTTGGAACTAGATAAAAAGACTACAACAGCACAAAAGAAAAGAGGACTATTGCCAAAGCTTTTTTTTGAGTTGATTCAACAAGAGACTCTCGAAGATGTATGGAGGAGAGAATATCCTAAAACCAAACAGTTTACTTTTTATTCTGCAAGGCATCTTACATTATCAAGAATTGATATGATCTGGGCCTCAAAGGACTTAGCGTTATGGACTAAGGAGGTAGAAATAATGCCGATGGTAGGCTCAGATCACAATCCAATTATGTGGAAATTTGGAAAAAGGAGAAAAAGGAAAGCCTGGAGAATAAATGAGGACTTGCTACAGGAAAGTGAAAATATGGAAATATTGAGAAGAGAGACAAAGTTTTTTATACAATATAACGTGAATAAAGAAGTACCAACCAGTAAAGTTTGGGACGCGTACAAGGCGGTTGTAAGGGGCATACTAATGGACTTAAATGGCAGAGCAAGGAAAAAGAAAGAGGAGAAAAGACAAGAGATTGAGGAGAAAATAAAGGCCAAAGAAATACAGTTAAAAAAGAGACCAGGGAAAAAGAAAATACATCAGGAAATTAAAATTCTTCAAGAACAGTTAACAGCAATGAGTAATAAAGAATTGGAGTGGAACCTTAAAAGACTGAATCAAAAAGCTTTTGAGGGTGCTAATAAACCTGGGAAATATTTGGCATGGCAATTGAAGAAGAAAAGGGAAAAGAAAATAATAAATAAAATCTGTGAAGAAAATAAAACGTACCTGGAGCAGATTACCATTAGTAGAGCCTTTTATAAATTTTATGCTAAGCTGTATAATAAAAAAGAAGTAACCAAAGAATCAATAGCATCATATTTGGAGAAAACCAAACTTCCAGAGATCTCGGAAGCTTGGAGAAATAAGTTGAATAGTGAAGTAACTGATGAGGAAATAAGTAAGGCAATACAATCTGCAAATCTAGGAAAGGCGCCAGGGCCAGATGGACTTACGGCTAAATTTTATAAGACAATGGCCAACGAACTGGCACCATTCCTAAAAGAGGTGATGAACGGAGTTTTTAGGGATCAAAGAATTCCAGACACTTGGAGCGAAGCGAATATATCATTGATCCCAAAAGAGGGCCAAGATTTGACTAACGTGAAAAATTACAGACCTATATCACTACTTAACAATGATTATAAAATTTTTACGAAGATATTGGCGGAGAGACTGAAGGGGTGGCTCTCGGAAGTCATAGAGGAGGAACAAGCAGGCTTTTTGCCAGACAGACAAATAAGAGACAATTTAAGGACAGTGATCAATGCTATTGAATATTATGATAAGCGTTGTGACAAAGAGGTTGGTTTCTTCTTTGTAGACGCTGAAAAAGCGTTTGACAATTTAAACTGGGATTTTTTGTTTGCCACTATGGAAAAGCTACAATTGGGAGAAAGATTCATCAGAGCAATTAAAGAAATTTATAGAGACCAGACTGCAGCAATTGTAGTGAATGATGAACTGACCAAGAAATTGACGATTAGTAAAGGAACAAGACAAGGTTGCCCGTTATCTCCATTGTTGTTCATTTTAGTATTGGAGATTCTGATGATACAAATACGACAAGACGAGGAAATACGAGGAATAAAAATAAAGGACTATTCATACAAGGTTAGAGCATTTGCAGATGACATAATGTTAATTGTAGAAGATCCATTGGAGAACATGCCAAAAGTGATAGACAAGATCAAGGAGTTTGGTGACTTGGCAGGTTTCTTCATTAACAAAAAGAAGTCAAAGATATTATGTAAAAACATGACTAAGCAGAAACAACAATTGTTAATGGAAACAACGGACTGTGAAGTAACTAGTAAGGTGAAATATTTGGGAGTTGAGCTGACTGCAAAAAATATAGATTTGTTCAAGAATAATTATGAAAAATTATGGACTCAGATAGAGAGAGACTTGATCAAATGGAATAGACTGAATTTGTCATGGTTGGGCAGGATTGCAGCAGTTAAGATGAATGTGTTACCAAGAGTAATGTTTTTGCTACAGACAATACCAATCATCAGAGACTCTAAACAATTTGAAAAATGGCAGAGGAAAATATCAGATTTTGTTTGGGCAGGCAAGAAGCCTCGAGTGAAAGTAAAAGTTCTACAAGATGCAAAGGAAAGAGGCGGAATGCAACTGCCCAACCTGAGACTTTACCATGATGCAATCTGCCTAGTTTGGTTAAAAGAGTGGATGACATTAAAGAATAAGAAACTATTAGCCCTAGAGGGATATAAAAAATTTTTTGGATGGCACGCATACCTATGGCATGACAAAGTAAAGGTCAACTCGATGTTCCTGCATCATTTTGTAAGGAGAAGTTTATATACAATCTGGAAGAAGTACAGAATTTACCTACAAGAAGGAACCCCTTTGTGGGTGGTTCCATACGAGGTGATAGATCCGAGAGCTGTTGATAATGAACAACAATGTTTAACGTACAAAGAAATAACTAAAACTGAAGTGTCTAAACTTAGAATAAAGACGCAAGAGGAACTATCACCGAACTACGATTGGTTCCAGTATAGACAGATCAGAGATTTGTATAACTCGGACTCTGTAAAGGGAGGTATACGAACAGAGAATTCGGAACTAGAGCAGACCCTTTTTAAAGAGGACAAGAAAAGAATATCCAAGGTATACCAAGTACTGTTGAAATGGTATACCGAGGATGAGACAGTTAAAACACAAATGGTGAAATGGGCTATAAATTTTAATAAAGAAATAACAATGGAGGCATGGGAATACTTGTGGAAAACTACAATGAAGACAACGACATGTATTAATATTAAAGAGAACATTTTCAAAATGATCTATCGTTGGTACATGACACCAAAGAAGATTGCGCTAGGAAACTTGAACACTTCTAATAAATGCTGGAAATGTAGAAAGCATGAGGGCTCCCTCTATCATATGTGGTGGTCGTGTGAGGTAGCTAGGCAGTTCTGGGGGGAAATAATAAGAGAAATGAGTGAAATTTTACAGTTTCAAATAAATAAGAACCCAGAACTCCTGCTGCTAAACTTGGGAATGGAGGGAATCCCAGCCCACCATAGGACGTTGATATTTTATATGACTGCAGCAGCTAGACTTTTGTATGCGCAGAAATGGAAAGTACAAGAAGTGCCAACTATTGAAGATTGGATCTACAAATTGCTGTATATGGCTGAAATGGACAAGATGACAAGAAAACTGAGAGATCTGGACTCAGGGCAGTTTAACACAGACTGGGAGAAGCTGAAACAATATCTGGAGAAGAAGTGGGAGGTGGGAGGAAAACTGTGGCAGTTTGAGAACTACTGAAGTACAATAAAAGTATAAAAGAGAGGGGTGACTTTACCGGGGGAGGAAGAGAAATGTGAATTTATAAGCAGTTAGATTAATTAATTGATTGAGATATATATAGATATGTAAAGGTTAATTGATAGAATATTGATAGAGAATAATTAACGGTTTAAACATGAGGATTGAGTAATTAACAATATTTTTTTTTTACTTGATAAGACTTATATGCACCAAACTGAATGTATAGAAGAGTTAAAATGACTGACTATGTGATGAGTTATATAGAAATACTATAAAAAGAAGAAATGATTAATATAGAGAGAACAAATCAAATTGTTTGATTTAAATGTGGGAAATTTTTATGGTTTATGACATACAGAAATATTCAAAACTGGAAAATGGGATAAATTGTTTATCTAAAGAAGTATAGTTTGGATGTTTAGTAAGTAAAAGAGTTAAAGATGTACTGCTTAATATAATGGAGAATATATATTTGTTTTAGATAGAGGAAATTAATAGAAGTAAGGGAAAAGGGACAGAGGGTGGGAAAGCTGTTGGAAGTCAACAAAAGGGGGGGAAAGGGAGGGGGTTAGAAACGAAAAATTAGGGGATAATTGAATGCAATGTAATGTAAAAATATTAATGTTCTAACCCAATAAAAATTTTACAAAAAAAAAAAAAACTATTTTTTCACATGCAGCGCTTGGGCAGAGACAGACTATAGTTCTCTGCAGATTGAAAGAGGGATCATTGCTACTGTCGGTTTAACTAGTCATGATATTTTCGAAGCATATAGGTTCTGGCCACTAGCCCTTTTACAATAGAAGGAAAATACTTTTATCTTGGAGGGGAGAAAAAAGATGGTGTGGTTCTGCTGTGTGAAAAGGTGGAAGAGGGGAAACTTTGAAAATCCCACCTTGAAGCAGGGAGAGAAGAGAGGATGGTAGAGGTTGATTCCCTTCTTCCCTTTCTGCCCCCTGCACTAAGGGATGGCCATGCTATGATCAACAACTTCCATGCTAGTGTCCTAAACAAGACAGATATGGCACTTATAAGTTACATATATGCAGTTAAATTGAAAAGAGTCCAGTAGCACCTTTAAGACTAACCAACTTTACTGTAGCATAAGCTTTCAAGAATACATTGGGACAGTTTTCCAAAATAAAACAAAGATGCATACTGCATCTCAAGTTGATATCAATGTTAATTACTACTGTAGACCTGGCATTTTGTGTGTCTTTAAGACAACATTTGTTATTTTTGGATCCAAGGCATAAGATCTAGATATGCACAAGGGCAAGACTGCAGGCCAGTTTCAATTTCCACATACACTGGTGTACAAGCAAGCCCTACATTCAAGACTGGCTGGCTACGTGGGGCTCACATAGTATCAAGAGCAGTGCTAGTGCAAATCTTTCACCGTCCTACTGCTTCAGAGATACAACACTGTGGACTATTCCTCTTCACCTTTCCCATTTTGGATGGCAAGATTAGAGTCCAGGGGCACCTTATCTGATGAAGCTCTTTGACAAAGAGAGCTTTGATTTTTCTCAGTTTATAACCTGAACATCTTGCTAGTCTAAGGTTCCACTGGACTCAAATTGATGTTCTACTGCAGATCAACATGGCTACCCATCTGAAACCACTCTGGATGGAATATTCCACACAGGCCAAAGAGCAACATTCCTCAAGGTATAAAATGACAATAATTAACAATACAGACACTTTCCATAAAGTTGTTGGTTATTTTAAACATAGGAGAAAGATGTGACTGGGCTTGTAAACTTACACTACTATTTCAAATAAATCTAAACAAACAATACTAATCTATGACAGAGTGAAGAATGTAAAATAATACTGCCATTTTATGAGACAAAGAACAGCTTGGATTTGCCTGTTGAATTCCAAGGCCTTGTTTTAGTGCCATCTCAAGTCATGTGAATTTAATTTAGACTAATCCTTTAAAAAAAAACCTTTTTAGTATTTGTTTTTTTCTATCATTCTCTAAAGTGAAAATACAGACCTTGTTCACACACTGGTCCTTGTTCAATTTTGTTTTTACTCATCCCTTCTTCTAGTTCTGTCTTTTCATATTCTATCAATGGCTGAACTTTTTGCCTCTGATACAGCTTCTAACTGTCAGAAGCTCAATTAAAAAAAAATTAAATGATGAAAGACTGAACAAGCAAACAACCAGGCATGACTATATTGGATGTTGACTTGTGTACATTTTCAACACTAAAATAGTAGTTTGGAGGGAGGAGCATGAATGTTGCTTGGCTCTTTTCTATACAATCACTCTTTTGTTGGCTGTTTGCTCCCCAACCGACAGCTTTTTCAGTTTCACTGGTTTGTTTGTTTTTTGTTTTGTTTTTTTAAAAAAACAGCTGCTTCTTTCTGTGTCATGGTCCAAGCAGTTCAGTGATCATGTTGTGCATTTCATGACATCATAAAATCTGGTATGGCTATGTGACTTCATCAGAAAGCCAGTTCAAGTTGAGGAAAGGCAATTCTTCCAGCTCTCACTGTGAAAGGATATTGGATTCTTACTATAGATGCTGATTTTCTGTTTTTCATACTCTTGCTCTATTAAAATTATAGTAGTATTTTACCTTACACTCTTATTTAAAATACTCCTTCCAGCTTCTAGCTGGATAAAAGCCCTAAATGTTCCACTTCTAAATTTATCTGAAGGGAGCTTCATCTCTTGAAAGCTCATACCCTGGAAACCTAGTCGATCCTTCATGTGCTATTGGACATGAACCTTGCCCTTCTACAAAGAGAAGAATGTTTCTATACCTTTTCAAGGTTTTCTCCCTTAGAAACAAATTGCAGAAGGAGTACTTTTCACAGCTAACAAAAGCATTTGTGCAAAGCATGCTCATGTTTCAGGTCTGCCTGACAAAAAATGAATTTTAGATTTTTCAAATTCAATGATATGAAGTTTATCTTTCTGATTGTTAGATCAAATAGTTAAGGGATGGGAACCATGCAAACAGCTGACTCTGTGCAATAGGACCAACCATAGCTGCCCCTTAAGATTCTGCCAAAAAGATAAAAGAACAACCTTGCTATAAACCCCCAAATAAGTTTGCATAAACAACACCCTCACAAAGTTAAAAGTTGTATCTGCTCATGCACAGATGTTGCAAAAGCTAAACCATGGGCTCTGGAGGGCATTTTGGGCTGCTACAATGATTGTAAAAATGGTGGTGGCTGTAACCACTATTGGTGGTTAGGAGGAGAATGGAAGCTGTGAGTGGGGGGCGGGGATGGACTGTTGCATACTCGCCTTGAAGGGTCCTTCTCCTCTGAGGAAAGGAGGACATCTTGATGGGTGATTCCCACCCTCCATTCAGAGAGGCAGGAACAAGTTTTCTACTTCCTGTCTTCCTAGTGGGAGTCACCCTTTCAGTTTTGGCAACTCCAAAAGCAGTTATAGCATCATAATTATGAATATGACACTCTAGAATTGAATAACAAGGAGAAAGTTGAGTAACAAACATGTTAAGGGGAAACAGGGCAGGAAGTGAATTTGTCAGGCAGAAGAGAGTGAAAAGATAATGACTTCGGGAGGGGCAAAATGTCCTCCTTTCCTCAAGAGGAAAAGGACCCTTCATGGTGAGTATCCAATGGTCTGTTCTCCCTCTGAGGGGGAGGACATCTTGATGGGACCTCTCAGAGAAATGCCCCTATCTTCTGGGTGGGTCATTGTCATCTGGCCATAAGATATTTTGTAACACTCTTCTGCCAAATGCTGCATCAGCTGAGTCATAAGTAGAGATGGGCACAAACAGAAAAAAAAACCCCGAACATGATGTTCGTCGCCATCCACGAACAGGGACTCACGAACACTTACAAGCATGACCTGTTCACGAACATGTTCGAAGTTGGATGTTTGTGGGGGCCAGCAGGCTCTCCTTCAGCCATCATCCAAGTTTGGTCAAGATCCCTACTGCACCCAGAAACCTGACCTGAGCAGGCAGCAGGAAAGGTACCAATAATAAATAATAGCTTGGTCCCAGAGCCTGGCAGCAGCCCTGAAACCTGAAGGGGTAGATTCCTATCCCACCACATACAAAGAAAATTCAATCTCCAATGCACTCTATCAAAATGCCAACAGCAGCTGTCTTTCTCCCTCTCCACTGTCTGCAAACTAAGCCACAGCTGGGAGACCCCCCTCCCCCCTGCTTTTTGCTCCCTTGTAACAAATTTGGAACTCCACATTTGAAAGGAAGACCTGCCTATCAAGCTAAATTGGGCTTAGATTGGGGTTTCCAGGGCAACAGCAGGAGTTCAGACAGAGTTCAGACAATCCCTGCCTAAATTGCCAAGGGAATTGATTGCAGGTGCCAGACTGTCTGGCCTGACAAACAGCAACGAACAAGGCTTGCAATGACTACCTGTATGTTTAGAATGGGGCCTCACAAACAGTTTGTTCGCGAACAGCAGATTGGGCTGTTCGTGGCTTTTTTTGTTCATATTGCTGTTCGTGCCCATCTCTAGTCATAAGTGTTCAGCTTATAGTGTATAACAAAGGTAGATACAGATGACCAAGTAGCTGCCTTGCAAATCTCTTAACTGTAGCATGTCTGGCAAATGCTGCGCTAGTTGCAGCACTTTGTATTGAGTGAGCAGTAATCCTAGCTGGTATGTCTAGTTTTGATTTTTTTGTGCTTTGATGATGCATGCCTTGAGGTTACTGCTAATGGCAGATTTAGATATCCTCATTCCTTTATTCAGTGAGGATACAGAGATAAATAAGGAAGTAGTTTTCCAGATTTGCTCTGTTCTAAAAATAAATGCTTTTAGAATAAGTCTTATGTCCTGAGTACACCACGTTTCTTTTTTGGAATGAAAGGTATTTGGTCAACTGATAGTAGACAGAATTCCAGTGATCTGTGGGAGAGATCACTTTTGGTATGAAGGTAGGATCTGTTCTCAGGACCACTTTGTCCTTGTGTAAGATACATAGCTCGAGCTAATTAACAGGGTGCCCGATTCCGATATCTTTCTTGCAGATGTAACTGCAGTAAGGAACAAAGTTCTCAGCCACTTAAGAGGAATCTCCTTGATAGACTCTTGAAGGGGTGTTTGATAACAGCAGAGTCTGCAGATAGAATTGTATGCGATTTCCAAGTCAGAGATCAGTGAACCTGTGGTGGGTCCTTCAGAGTATCACACTAGAGGGAGCTACGTATGTGAGGTGTCTGGACAGACTCAGATCCTAGTAGCGTGGCAGCGCTGTTGTTAAGACTGTGACCTGACATCTTAAGGTTGAGGCTCTGAGACCACTTGCATGATCGACCTGTAGGAAGAACAGAATGGATCTGGTTTTGAGTTTCATTACATTAACCCTTTTTCTTTCGCATCTCCTGTGAAAGCTTTCTATAATGCATTATATATCCTGTTAGTGGACTGTCTCCTAGAGGCCAGTAGCATGTTGGTTACTTCTTGAGAATGGCCTAGCCAAGAGAGATAGTCTCACTCACTCTCCATGTGGTTAAATGTAGCTATTCCAGGTGTGGATGCAGAAGTGGGCATTGCTGGAGCATATCCAGGGATATTGCAGAAGTCAGTGATGGAAGTGTTGACAGCTGTTGAAGAGCAGAGAGCCATGGGATCTGGGGCCAGTAGGGTGCTACCACTATGATTTCTGCTTTTTTGTTTGTTTTTGTTCTGTGATCTTCCTGATTAGCTTTGGGAGAATTTGAGCGGTTGGAAGACAAACAGCAGAATGTGTGGCCACTGCGATGTCAACGCATCGGTTACTTTGGCTTTGGGATGCAAGCACCTGGTGAAATATCTGTCCACTTAATTGTTCAACATGTTGTCTGTTCTGATTAGAATGTATTCATCTAGTATTCGTGGTTTAAAGTGTAGTAGGGCTAGATAAATTGTCCAAAGCTCAAGTGAGTTGGGAGAGGGTCTTGTCTCACTGCTGGACTATCAACCTTGCACTGGTGGATCTTCAAGTGCTGCTCCCCATCCGGACAGACTGATGTCAGTAGAACCTGTTCCATTACTGGAACGCAGTATTGCTTTCCTTGCAGAAGGCTGGTCATCTTTGTCCACCGTACAAGGCTTTTAAAAAAATATATTATTTCTATTATGAGGGGGAACTGAATGGAAAGACCTTTCTTGTTCATACTTTGTAGTTGGAATTGTCTCAGAAGTCTGTAACAGATTTGTATGTAGTCAACTTCGCTGGATGGCATCGATACTCGGAATCAGAAGAACCATCAGTTTCACAAATGTGAATACCCGGCCTTGATGATCACTTGTGACATTTCCTTTCTCTTCTTTGCCACTGCTTCAGTTAGGAAGAAACAAAATCGCGTGTTGTGTATAATAGGGCTTGCAGATGTTCTAGTCACTGTTTGGATTATAAAAACTTTTCTGTAAGTTGATCAGGAATTGTAAGCTTGTAGGCGTGCAGAGCTTAACCTGATCAACAAGTCGTCCACGTAAGTGTGTAGATGAATACTTTTTCTCCCTTAGCTTTACACTGGGTTGATCAAATTCTTTGTGAAGGTCTTTGGTGCCACTGAGAAGCCAAATGGAAGTACTCTGAACTGTAGATGGAGCCCCCTTGCAGAGAAATGGAGGAGTCTTCTGTGCCTGGACAAGATCGGAATGTGGAGATATGCTTCCATTAGATCTAGTACAGTAAGGTACTCCTTTGGTGTAGGTTGGCCTTCAGATCCATAAATAACAGACGTCAGGAGCTGAACTGGGGACCTTCTGCATGCAAGGCAGGTGGTCTGCCACTGATCTATGGGCCATCCATTAGTAGGGATTCTGCGATGGACCTCATTGTCTCCAATCTGAGATGCCTCAGTTTGATGAACTTGTTGAATGTTTTAGGTCTAGTATCACCCTCCAATCTCTGTTCTTTTTGGCACTGTGAAGAATATGGGGTACACTCCTTTCCCCCTTGTCCTGGGGGAGTGGAGGCATGAGAAACAGGGAATGCACTTACCTGTAACAAGAGTGCTGTCTATTTGGACTGAAGAATTCAGAATCTCTGTGAAGTCACAGCAACAGTCACTATGAAACACACAGATATCTGAAAAAGTAAACTGAACTAAAAAAACCCACAGAAAATAAATGTTAGTTCTTAGGGAGCCACTGAGCTTTTATCTTTTCCTACAAGGATGCAATCTACTATTAGAGATGATCAATGGACTCAATTCCTAGCACTTTGGCCCATACCCTTTATGCCATAGGACAGGGTTAAACACATTTCATGCTCCCTTCAAGGAGATGGCAGAGAGGTCATAATGACCTGTTGATCAGTAGCTTAAAGGAAAAATTGCAACAGAGAATTCTGGTTCTCACATAGACTAACAGTTTATAGCATTTGCTGTCTACAGAGAGTGAAATAGAGATTATGTGCTATTTAATTTGTAGATCCTCAACAACAATAATGATGACCACTGGAACAAAGAATACATTTGCTAAAGGTTACAGCAGAGGCCCTGCCAGTAGCCAATTCAATGAAAGTTTGTGCATCAAGGACTTCTTGCCCTGGGGCACCCTTTCTGAGTAGAAGGATGGTTGTGTTTATCTAAACCCCTGCTTTCAGCCCCAGTGGGGGTTCCAAGGTGGATACAACATTTCACACTTTCCATTCTATCCACACAACAAACCCACAAGGCAGGACAGGCCTAGAGAATGCAATGGAGAATGCAATGGACCCAAGACCACAGGCAGGCCTCCTAGGGAGAATGGCATGAGAATCTGGATCTCCCAGACCCCAGCCCAACACTCTAGCCACTACACCAAACTGTCTCTTGTTAAAAATGATATCATACAGGAAATATTCCAGAGATAGGATGAACTCAATTCCAAGGAGAACTGTCTCTTAGCATAGGCAATTGTAATGTTGTAGAGTCTGTTTCATGTTTAATGTTGGTCCCAGGATACTAAAAACTGGAGCAGTTTCACTCCAGTCCAGGGTTTACTCATGTCTGCATGAGCTGGCTGAAGGCCTGCTAGGGAACGCCTGCTAGGCCTTGTGCTCTTTTCTTTGTTTCTACTGAATAAAGTTACTCTGTGCTGATTAAAAGAGATTGAGAACCCTGTGGAGAGTTGGCCCCATTCCCTGTAGGAAAAAACGGTGGGTGGGCATATATGGAACCAACAGGGAGAAAAAACTTCACTATCTGCGTAAGTTTTAGTTTTTCTTTCTTCTTCTGGTATAGGTTTCCTTTCTAGCTGCCTCAGAGGGCCAGCTAGGATTCCCTTTGTAAGAAATTGCCTCTTCCACAGTTCCCTGTTTAGGGAGTGGCGGGGCCTGGAGGAAGAACCAGAGGGAGACCTGTCTCTTCCCTCAGGAATTTTTACAAAAATTGGCAGTCTCAGAGTTTATGTAATCAATTGCAGGAAATCTGGGGATAGCATTGCAGTCCCTGACGCAATTGTATTACTCACAAGTAGACCACCAGCAGGACTGGACTCTGGGGCTGTTGCTGTTTCCTGCTCTCGCTGGGTCCTGTACCTATTGATTTGCTTTGGAGGTGAGAAACCACTCCGCAGCCACCTCCTGGTCTGTTGGCAAGGTAGCCAGTTTTGGCAAGGCCAGAAATGGCTGCTGTGGCTTTCCGAGGTAAGGTAAGCTAGCATCTTTTTTAAAAAAATAGTCTGTCTAATGACATATAGGAATTCCTGGGGTACTACCACAGGTCCCAATCCCATGGCATTACTCATGAGTAGCCCTCCTTTGTTTGCCATGGCCTCTGGCAGCATGGATAATTCTTGAATCTCAGACCAGCTTGGCTGCCCTGCATTGGATCTTACGCCACTAGACTGGCTTAGGGATGTGGAGAAATCCACTTCATAGCCACCTCCCAGCTGGTTGGCAATGTTGGAAATGGCTGCCATGTTTCCTTTGCTCAGGGAGGAATAATGCTTTTGCGCTTCCAGTCTCGTGATATGAGTGGCCACAACTGCGGCTTCCTTGCAGTTTGCCTCAATGTTTCTGGGGTTGTTGCCAGGAATCAGTGATGAGGAGGCTTCCAACTCTCCTTTCGAGAGGAATCCATCGTGTCCCCCACGATTTTCCATCCTAGTGTGATGGAAGAGCATGTTCTGCTGGTCCATGATTCTGTCTTGCCATGAAATGGCCGCTGCAGCCAAAGGAAGGAAGGAGAAAGCTTCCCCTGCAAGCCTTCTAGTAGGCATGCGGGAAAAAGAGAATAGCAAGGAGCAGAGTAGAAAGGATTAAACAAGGCAAGAATCAAGTTCTGGAAAGTAGAAGTGAAAGAAAGGAAGAAAAATAGATGAAAGGCAAGGCAGAGCTCAGATGAAGCTGCTCTCCCTATCAAGGAATGAAACTGAAAGAAAGGGTGACTCCTACTAGGAAGACAGGAAGTAGAACACTTGTTCCTACCTCCCTGAATGGAGGGTGGGAATCACCCATCAAGATGTCTTCCGCCTCAGAGGGAGAAGTGGGATTTCCCCTCTCTCACCAAGTTTTTGTATGTCCCTCTTGTAATTGTAATGCTTAATTTTTATACAGGGCTTTCAGCATTCAGATTGGTTAGCACACATTATCTTTTTATAATTCTTACAACAGCCCTGTAAGCCAGTATTATATTTAGAATGAAATCTGAATTTAAAGTCTACCCTTGGGGCCTAGCTAAATGAAACACTGGGAGATCTGTGATCTGATATTCCCAACATTTTTTCTTTATAAATAGAATTCATTTGGGGCCTTGATTTGGCTTAGGAACATTATGTAATGGGGAAGGGGGTTAACCTGTTTCTACTGTATTGTTACTCCTACCTGAATTCTCTCCACAGAGCTGCTATTTTAAATCACACAAAAATCAGTATGCTGCCTGTGTGTGTCCTCTAATGGGACAAAAAAGTAGTTCCATGCGGGCCTTTTCAGGTTGGGAAAATGGCTGGGTGTTATGAGTCAGCCCCAGCCCCGACTGGCCACCTTACCTACTGCCTCAGAGTCCTCCTCAGAAGATGAGCAGGAAGGGCCAGCAGAATCTCCTCTGGAGTCGGAAGCCCCTGCAGAAGCTATGGGAGAGGAGGAGCAGTCAGAAACTACTGCTGCTGCTCCAGAGGGAATTCAGCAGGAACAGTCTGGAGCTTCTGCAGAGACTGTCAGGGACGAGGAACAGCCAGAAACCTCCACAGAGGCTGTAAGAGACAAAGACTCCCCCAGGGCAAGAGCGAAATCCGAGCCTCTGGGGCCAGCTGAAAGGAGGAAACTTAGAGATAAGGCAGCGTTTCTGGAAAGGCGGAGGAGTAGCTGGCTGCAGGCACAACGCCAGGCGGAGCTGTTCGAGGGAGAGGCAACAGCTGGCCCTCATTAGAACAGCAATAAAGGAAGACGCTGAGAAGACCAAGCGTGGAAGCAACTCAGCTCGCCACTCCCTGCTACCTGGACGTTCGTGTACCCTGCTCTACTGCTTGTTTGGACTTTGACCTTGGCCTGCCTATTGACTACTCTTCTGCCTGCCGCTCTCTCTCTCTCTGACTGATAGCCTGACCCTGACACCTGGCCTGACTCCTGGACCCTGGTTTGCTGTCTTGTAATACTGAACTCCTGCCTGCTGTGTTCAGCCCTGCAGTACCAGTGAGCCTCCTGCCTGCTGTGCCCAGCCCTGTGCGCGACACTGGGGGAATTAAAATCCCTCTCCCCATGGTTCTGAGTGAAAGGCTACTATTTACAAAGAAAATAACTTGAGAACTCTGACCACAGAAATTCTAGCATCATGTCTAGTTAGGCCTTTACATGAGCTTAAAACTGGATGTATGACTCCATGTGACAAACGCACTGGACAAAAGAAAGTGAAGTAATCAATAGTGCATAAACCAATCAATGCATTCACAGAATAAACCCATGATACAACCCAACTGGGATGGTATCACTTCCAAATGCAGATGGAGAAATGTAATCCCTTGCATTTAGGAAAGTAACACACGCCAGGAAAAAAGTTCTAATATAGTCCTTTCCTTAAGAGCAAGGAGTTTTTTCCCCATATGGAGCAACCTCTAGGCTTCAGTCTGAAATGGTACAGTCTGAACTGTGATTGAAAACAAGAACTGATCAGATTTAACCTTAAAATATTTCAAGTAACTGATAGATAAAATTTAAGGGCATTTGAACTCTGATCAAGGATTTTTCATGCAACAGTTAAAATGATGAAGGATAAGCTGGAAATCCCCAACTTCAACTGCTTGTGCATGACAACATCTACTTACTAGCCTATGTTACACAGTTGTTACAAGGATTAGGGAGGTAACACACATATGACTACTCTTAAGCATTACACAAACAATAGAATTATTCTAGTGTGGTACTTCCAAACATCTTACTTCAGGAGTGCCTAGCAGTCAGTCAGTCAGTCACTTGCTGATCCCTACTATTCTACACTGGGAAATAAAGAGAATCAATGTAGGTGTTCTTTTATAAAAATGACAACACACTTGTAGTTTAATCTCAAAACCATCAATGGTTCTGAGATTAGGTAGGTGGCAACCTGGGAGATGGCCTTCTTGATCATGGCACCAAAACTCTGGAACAAGAAGACTTATCTATCCCCTTCTTTTGCCATCTTCTGCAAGCAGGTGATGACTTCTTTGTTTTCTTCAGTGTTTCTTCAGTACTCCTTCCCACCCAATGTTTTAATGTTTTTGTATGCATATTTTAGCTCTATTTTTAATTGTTTTAATGATGTGATTTGTTTTGGTTTTAAGAGGTTTTAGATTTTATTATATATGTTATGAGGGCAGAAAGGCAAGGTATATGTTTTGTAAAATAAAATAATAAATAAAATAAATATTTATATACATCACATTCCCTAGGAAGAAACAGAAACTGAAGCTTATGCAGGGGTTCTGAGTCTTCCTGTGGAGAATTGGAAGTTATGCTTGTATGTTTCCTAAATACAACAGTCATTTTAAAACTTATTAACAAGAGAGAGAAAGATATTGGGAGAGATGCTGAAAGAGGCAATGGACAGAAAAAACACAACAGAAGGCACAGTACTTACACATTTATAACTCCATCTAAGTGTTTAGAATGAAGCAGTTGATGAGCCTTGTCTTGCTTGTATTGACTGTGCCCCAATTGAACAAACCTATGAATAGAAGCCGAAAAGTCATCAGAAGAAAAAAACTTTCTGAAATAATATCAGTGAAAGAATGAAAATGACATGTCTTTGCAGGCTTTGAAAGAGTCATGCAGTTTTAAGTAAGGGACATCAGGTTCCTTAAAGGGCAGCTGGAACATACACCACACTTTCCTTGAAACTAATATTCTGGGTGAGTAATGCAGCAGTCTCAACTAATTCCATAACAGATCTAGTTTCCCACAGCACTCTTGGGGGCCCTTCAATGGTTCCTCTTATTATGAGCCTCAGACATGAGAGACCAGATCAAAGGCCTGTCTAGTATAGTATCCTACTCACCACAGTCACTACCTAGATGCTCCTGGGAAGCCCACAAGCACAGCATGAAGGCAATAGCCCTCTTTTGCTGTTGTGTGCCAGGATCTAGCATTCAGTGACATATTCCCTCTGAACATTTAGCTATGGATTTGTCTGAAGCCTCTTTAAAGCCATCTAAGCTAGTGGCCATCACCACCAAAAATTCAGTAAATATTACATAGAGTGAATTCAAATGAACATTTACCACAGCATGCATGTAACTAATCGTAAACTAATCATCTGTACTATCCGACAAGTAGTAAGGAGAATTTATCACTCTGCTTTCAAAGCTTCTCAGATGGTTCACTTTAGTGGGAGAGATCTCATTGAAATCAACAGGAATCTAAACATAAGCAACTTTGCCTACAGTTTGCTCATTTTTTATTTGATTATTTTTTTTACTTCTGTATTTGCATGAGCAAAATAAATCAGAAACACCTACCTTGTGTATATGCTAAGATCATCTTCTAAAAGAGACTCTGAGAGATTGATCCCATATACATCTTTTATGGATTGCACTACATTCTGTACGAAAACAAAATACTTCATTACAAACTTTCATTTATACCCCATACTGCCATACCTCTAGATGGCTTCCAGCACAATACAGCAGCAAAATTACTAATTACTTGTATTTCTAGATTCCTATGAATAATGAGTCTTGAAGCACAAGAAGAAATTATTTTGATCAATTAGCTATTGACCTTTAACACATGAAAGGCTGTCCTCCACACCCAGGCAGACTAGAGGCTAGCTAGTCTGCAGCAGCTGCAGCGGCCTCAAGATCTCTGGCCCACTGACTGGCTCCGAGGCAAAGCTACTTACTTGCCATTACCTGTCCCACGGCTGCTCAGGTCAGGTTTTTGTGAGTGGTGGTGTCGTGCTCTAGCCCCCCTCAGTTCCCGGGGCTGCTTCCACAGTCGGGTGCCAAGCTCAGTGGGTATCTCAGATGAGGGCTCACACTGGTTATTATTAGTGCGCAGGAAAGGTGTCTCTGAGTGGTGGGGTACCGCTCTAGTCCCCCTCAGTTCTCGGGGCTGCTCCAAGGTCCGGAGCCAAGCTCAGTGGTTTTATCGGATGCTGGCTCTCAAATGTTTGGGTCTTTCCAGTCCTGCTCTGCAACGCGGCTGGTAACCCTTTGTCCTCCTCTCCCTGACAAGTTCCCGGTCCCTCTTTCAACCTCTCCCTCTCTGGATGGAACCACTCCGACCCTTCCCAATGACCTCTCCTGTCCTGTCCATCCCATCCTTTCCATGAAGGCAGGAAGGTAGGTCACGTCTGCAGCCGCCACTTTGGGGCATGAGGGACTTCCACGGCTGATAACCCTTTGTCCTCCTCTCCCTGACAAATTCCCTGTCCCTCTTTCAACCTCTCCCTCTCTGGATGGAACCACTATGACCCTTCCCAACAACTTGTCCTGCCCATCCCTGACAAGTTCCCAGTCCCTCTCTCAACCTCTCCCTCCCTGGATGGAACCACTACGACCCTTGCCAATGGCCTCTCCTGTCCTGTCCATCCCGTCCTTTCCGTGAAGGCAGGAAGGTGGGTCATGTCAGCTGCTGCTGTTTTTGGGTCTTCCCAGTCCTGCTCTGCAACATCCCTGACAAGTTCTCAGTCCCTCTTTCAACCTCTCCCTCTCTGGATGGAACCACTACGACCCTTCCCAACGACTTGTCCTGCCCATCCTGTCCTTTCCGCGAAGGCAGGAAGGTGGGTGATGTCTGCAGCTGCCGCTTTTGGGCACGAGGGACAGCTCAGCTACTGTTGCACATATGGTTGAACAGCACGGTGCCCCCTATCCATGGCACCTGCTGTCCCCTCTGAGCAGGGGGAATGGGTCCCGTGACTCCCGTCCTTTCTGTGAAGGCAGGAAGATGGGTGATGTCAGCAGCCGCTGCTTTTGGGCACGAGGGGAAGCTCAGGAGCTGTTGCACATATGGTTGTACAGCACGGTGCCCCCTATCAACGGTACTGGCTGTCCCCTCTGAGCAGGGGGGAATGGGTCCTGCGACTCCCGTCCTTTCCGCAAAGGCAGGAAGGTGGGTGATGTTGGCGGTAGCCTCCACTTCAACACAGGAGGGGCAGACAATTGTTTCCAGCAGCAGTCTGCATATTCCTTCAAGGTGGGGTTCCTTCACCTGGGGTTCATAGTTTGGGCTGACTGTCCTCACGGCTCCACCGTGTCTGGCTGGAGGGACCCTCAATGGCATCAGCCTTTGCTGCAATGCTGTCTTCTGTTGGGTGCTGAATAGGCTACCACGTCCATGACGGCAGGCCGGTGGGTGATGCTGGGGGCAGCCCACAGCTCCCCATGTAAGCACCAACCTGTCTGCCCACAATCCCCTTTCCTAGGGGAACTGATGCCACCCCCACGAATGGGGGGAAGGCATCCTCCACTGCCTCAATGGCCAGCATGTGAGCCACTGCTTCAACACATTAGGGGCGGGCCCCACCTCCCAGCCTTGGTTCTTTCCTTCCAGCTGTCTAATGCCGGGACAACCAAGTTATTTATGCAATATACCTATCTCCCCAATATCCCTGTACACGGTATCTGACTCTCCTGTCAATCCAATACAGGTATTCAATGTATCCATGCATCCCTCTATCCTATACACTTATCCCATACAGCTATGCACTTGTCTCTTGAGAAACCTACCTGCTATTTCTTAGCAGGTTGTTGCTAGGTCATTTGGTAATGCGGTGGCCGCCGACATCACCCATCTCCCTGGCATCTAGAAAGTAGCCTCTCTGAGGCATGGTGGGCGGGCACATGGAGGGTGCAGCCAGCGAGTGGCCAATCCCCCTGCCTCATAGAGGGGAGGCAGCCTGCCACCGCCTCCTTGAGCCTGCCAGGCCTGACGGCTGCCGACACCATCTCCCTGGCATCTGGAAAGTAGCCTCTCTGAGGCCTGCAGGGGGGGCACATGGGGGGTGCCGCTGGTGAGCGGCCAAACCCCCTACCACCTAGAGGGGAGGCAGCCCACCACCGCCTCCCTGAGCCTGCCAGGCCCGGTGGCCACTGACATCACCCATCTCCATGGCTTCCGGAAGGTGGCCTCTCTGAGGCCTGGCAGGCAGAAACATGTGGGGAGCCGCCAGTGAGCGGCCAATCCCCCTGCCCCCAGAGGGAAGGCGGCCCGCCACCGCCTCCCAAGCCTGCCAGGTCTGGTGGCCGCCGACATTACTCATCTCCCTAGCTTTCAGAAGGTGGCCTCTCCGAGGCCAGGTGGGCAGGCACATGGGGGGTGCCACTAATGAGCAGCCAACTCCCCTCCCCCTAGAGGGGAGGCAGCCCGCCATAGAGTTTTGAGTCCACCTCTTGTAAATGGGACCAAAGTCAACTGATGTCTCCAATTGTATCGAATGGGAGTTTTCTGGGGGCGTCGGATTTGGGAATGTATAACTCCAAGATCTGTATTGCAATCTTTACCAAACTTGGATGATGGCTGGAGGAGAGCCTGCTGAACACTCCCTATGAATATGGGCTCTCTAAGTCCCAAGGGGGCCGTTCTGACCTCCACAAAAAATGAACAATGAACATGTTCGTTAACAGGTCATGTTCGTTAGTGTTCGTTTGTCCTTGTTTGTGGATGGCAACGAACAACAAACAGCATGTTGTTGTTTTTCCATTCGTGCCCAGGTCTAGTCTAAGCCCATTGAAATCAATTAGGCTGAAAGTATCTGAAATGAGACTGAACTCTGATTAGAATTGCACTGTTAACTGGTGACCTTTTGCCAACTTATGAAGGTGGTTTTAGGCTAACCTCTGAATACTAACAAACATTTATCATCCAAAGTTGTGATTTTTGTTTCTAGGCACACTTGTAAGTAAGGCCCATCTTGTACCCTGTCCTGCAAATATAGTTAAGTGTATGAACAAAAGATCTAGAGGCAACCTAATAGTTCACAGTATTAATATATAATACATTTGTCTTAATAACATCAGTTCTCTCAATATTGTGGTCTCACACTCCAATAAAGTGAATGGAGGCTGAATCAAAAATGTTTATAATATACTAGAAAAACCAGGACTCAACACTGTACAGCATTGAATAAACAATATTATTTTGCTCATGCATTCTTATTTTGTATTGTTGGATACTGTATGCAAAAAAGCAAATAGATGCCTTTCCTTTTGAGGCTCTTAACAATTTTATTATGCTCCAAAAGAAATTACACATTTAGGAAATAAGCAAGTATAAATTAGCTACAAATGTTACATTAGAATATGATAGCGGATGTGTCAATGGTGCAGGTCTTCATACCTTAATTTCATCCTGCAATTTTTTTTTAAAGTTACTGGAACAATTTTTGTTATCTTACATTGCCTCCTTTGTTTTCCGATAAACTCCCTGTGAGTCATTTTTTTCTCATTTATAAGGTGTCAAGGGTGGACAAGGTGAGCAAACTAGGCAATAGATCCAAGTTATTCAGTGCCATGCAGTCAAGAACAGAACAGGTACTTGTGGGTAAAAAAAGGCTAACCCTCATACACCAAGCAGAGAAAGCAAAGAGCAACAGGATGCTGGACAACTGCCATTCAAGATACCATGTGACTATGAGAACATTCAAAAGAAAAAGATAAGAGTTAAAGATCTACTGGCTTGGATCCAAAGATCCCACTGCTAATAGGGCAAACTCTGTGGCTCACCCATATCCACAGCTACTCACATCCCTCCAAAATGTATTTTAAAGAGTCCAAATGCTGGGAACTCTCCAGAGTTCTTTTCAGTGTGTGGGGGTGGGGGTCGGCTGCAGACTATGGGCTGGGGAAGAGGAAAGAAAACAGTGGTCTACCTATACAAGTGCCTTTGGTAGGATTTTTGATGCAAATCAAAAATATCCACAGCAGTTTACCTAGCATTTATCAAAATTAATCTTAAGATTTGTATCAATGTCTAGTAAGTCCATCGATCAATAGAATTGTTTTCAAAGATTCTTGCATCTGCCCTCAATATCACATGTCTAATCATCAATGTAGTTAACTTTTAGAAGCAGAATAAAATAATATGTAACAGTGTTCTCCTCCATCAGAATTCCTAAAAACAGTTGCTGTCTTGACATTTGTGAAAACTCTTGAGTAAACTGGAATGTGTCATGGTGAGGCATAAGAACAAAGGACAACTGTAATGATTTCAAGTAAATGTGTGCATGTATCTTTAAATGCTTGGTGTGAGATAGGTGAAGAGTGGGGGGGGGGTGAGAGAGGGATGAGTGAGTGATATGATTGGTTGATTACTAAGAGTATGGGCGGAGTGAATGCAGTTTTGACTGAGAGAGTAGTGAGCAAAAGTTTCAGTCAGAAGAAAGCAGGCTAGCTGTGTGCTGCCTGAATATGTTGAAGTATTTATGAAAGAAATATAACCTGTGTGGAACCTGAACTGAGCATGTTTGTGAAAGAACACTCAGTCAGGGAAAGAGAGGCCAGCTGTGTGCTGCCTGAGGAGTTTTAAGCATTTCTGTGAGAGAAATATTGAGTCTAGAGAAAGCAGGCAAGCTGTGTGCGCCTGAGTAACTTTAAGCACGTCTGTGAGAAATACTGAGTTAGAGAAAGACGCTAACTGTGTGTGAAGCCTTAGATCTGTATGAATGAGTTTAAATGAAGTAACTTTAAGAACTGAGAACTACTTTTATGAAACCGATACGCTTCTTGACAAAATAAAGTTTATTTTCTTTTGTTATATCCCAGAGTAGCTGTCATTGCTATATCCCATTCCTATCCTCAGGGCCACATAGAACCATGAAGGAGCCTGACACTTAGGAACGTTAGATAAGGGAAAACTTAAATAAAATATCTTGGAATATAATATTCCTGGTGGCAGCAAACTACCCAGAGGGTGTTAAGTGAAAGATAAAAGGTAAAAACTACCCAAGAGAAGTAAAAGGGTCATAACAACAACCCTTTACTATGAGCTCATCAAGGGTCTAGATAATTAACTTACCAAATCCTGTTTTTGCAAACTGAAAATAGTGATTACAGTGCTAATCCTATGAGTTGATTATAATTATTCTTTAAATTTCCATGCATAGTAGGAAAATAATTGATCTCTGCCTTATCATCTATTTCATAACTCTTAAAAGCTTAGTGACTAAAATAATGAAAATTCAATCAGTTTTCAAGCACATTCACATGTATAGATTATACAATATTCCAGCCAAGGCTGATTGTTGAAAAATATAAATTGCTACCACACAGGAAAAAAATAATCAATGGACAATCACAATTCATGATTTGAGAGCCTAGCTGCTTTGGAAAGGGATGAATTACATTGCTGCCAACTGTTATACATAATTAACAAGGAACAGTGAACATAAAGGTAAAGTGTTCTGTATAATTCAGAGCTGCGAAAGCTCACTTCCAGTCTTGGATTTATGATTTTGAATAGTAGTTCCTCATATCACATGGAGATATTTTTTTTAAAACTAGAAAAAAAATTCAGATGCTTGTGAAAGAATAATGGGATTGATTATTCCTAGGGGAACCCCCCCCAAACCAAGTTCTACTGGTAAACACAAGCATTTAAGCATACCTAAAGTAGCTCTTTGGATTGTGCATTATATTTGACGGTCAAAGATCTTTTAAATATTTGTTTACCATCACAGACACAGCACATGTTGAAGCAGGAAAAGTATTCCTGGAAACTAACTACAGAAAACCAAGTCATTTCCTATGTTCATGTTAAAGGACCTTAAAGAACATTTTTAAGTGCTACTTTGAATGTGTCATTTGTTGAATAGGTAGGTAACTAATTAAGAGTTGCTGTGTTTTGGGGGGTGGATATTGCCTCTAAGGGCATATTTGTCAGACAGGGGTTAACCTGTCTGGCATAGAAGGCAGAAGTTACATAGTTGCAGTTTAATGTCTGACAGGAGTTAGCCTGTCAGTTATAGAAGGCAGGGAAGCTACATAGTTGCAGTTTAGTTTTCTAGTGTTGAAAGGCTGTCAAAGCCAAGAGTTCCGTTCCATAGGAAAAGGGAGGGGCAAGGAGTATATAGTCAGCATTGTTACAGTTAAACAGTCATTCTTGGCAATTGCCTTATGTTAGTTGGTTGTACTGTGATTCCTGAATTTTAAAAATCTGTTTACTGAATCTGTCTCTGCCTGATCTGATCGGTGCAGATATTTTTGGGAAGCTCCATGGAACAGGAACTGACAGTATTGCATTACATTTCAGGTAACACTGCAACTAGTGTTTAGTCCTCCACTTAAACACTCATCTTCAAGAGGCATCCAGGTCACTGTAACTTTCACATTCCTTAAAAAGAGCTCCATCAGCCAATAGACTACAGAAATAGATATAAAGTACACGGTTCAGCATTTTCTTCCAGAACATTTGTTGAGCACTAACAATTTTGTTTTGCCATTAAGTGACATTCATGGTATAAAAGTAGAAGTGAACATCTGAAACGTAGTTCGTTTGTTTTCTTAAATGCAATGATTATCAGGTGTTTCTAAAAATGTCAAAGACAAGTAAAGAAGAATCTGAGATGTAGTCAAGTTTGGCTTCAATAAAAAGTTCAATCACTCTTCTGTGTCAAGAATGTCTGTTTCTTTTGGTCTGGCAGGGCTGATTCACATTGTTACATTTCTCTATGACTATATGCAGACACATAATTGAAGAGATCCAGAGGAGTTAGCCGTGTTAGTCTGTAGTAGCAAAATCAAAAAGAGTCCAGTAGCACCTTTAAGACTAACCAATTTTATTGTAGCATAAGCTTTCGAGAATCAAGTTCTCTTCGTCAGATGGCAAAAAGAGAACTAAAGGAAGGAATGCTCCCCTTCCTTAGTCACGTGAGAAATCCTGGCATGCAACTGAGAGCGGTGAGTGTTCCTCATGCTGGTTGTATTCCTCTGTGTCATCATACATAGCAGAGAAGAGAGAAATGTACACATGGGGTTCAGCAGCAGTTTCTGTATTACAACTGCACTTTTCAAAGGAACTGTGATCACGAAGATGGCTGCTGGCTCCCCTCATGCCCAACCAGGTCAAGCTAGCCTCTCTTCATGTGTCTGTGCTGCTATGTATGATGACACAGAGGAATACAACCAGCATGAGGAACACTCACCGCTCTCAGTTGCATGCCAGGATTTCTCACGTGACTAAGGAAGGGGAGCATTCCTTCCTTTAGTTCTCTTTTTGCCACTGAGGAACTCTGAAAAAAATATAGTAGAGAATCCACAGTGCAGACAGGATAGAGGGATGTGTGCCTGCACAGACTACTCCATGAACAACACTGCATCCCTGTTTTCATCTTTGTGGCTTCTCTGCAGTCCCACACTGGGAGACTGTCACGCTCACCTAACCCAGAGGCAGGTGTGGAGCTCTCAGTCAAAGAGACTGTGTAAGACAGATCTCCTCATTGTTATTCACTCCTGGAGTTCACATATTTGGAGTAATGGTTGATGAAGGTAGTGGGTGAAAACCACAAAGCAGCTATGCAGATGCTGGACAGGACACCCCCACGATGGGCAGCAGGCAAAGCTTGGGCCCTGGCAGAGTGTGCAGCAACTGATAGTGGGCAAGGTATCTTTGCCAGATCATATGAGTACATGATAGCAGAGATGATCTGTCAAGAAAAGCCTGGGCTGACCTTTTTTGGATTCCCCACAAGAGGTTAAAAATGTGGATCCTTACAACACATTTTCCCTTTCCTACATAAAATTTAAAAACTGTTCAGACAGCAAGAGCCTCCAATAAAACAATGCCATAGGACTAGGGCTACATAATTGAAAAAAACAGTGCAAAAACAAACAAATTATCTAGGCACGACATGCCATAATGCAGAAACTGGGTTACAAAGGTAGAATACAATGCAATAGAAGAGAGGTGATATATAGTTCAAAGGGGATATAGGTGCTCCCTGCTCGTATCAGCTAAGCAGGGAACCATGTCTGGTGGTGCTTGAAAATGGATATTAAATAGCAGCCTTTCAGAGTCCACTCATGTGTGGTTGGAGGAGGCTATCTTGATGAAGAAGATGGACAAACCAGTTACTTGAATAGCTTGCACAGATGTGTCTTTGTCAGCAGCCCAGTTTCAAATGTAGAGTGCTTCAGCACACACAATGAGAGACTCTGTGCCCCTTCGCTTGTCAATGTAAAATTTCATAGTCATGCTGTATATAGCTAGTTGAACCACTTTGTCTTCCAGAACAGCTTCAAGAGAAGCTGAAACATATCTAATGGCTCTAAGCATTAGTCATGACTAAAAACATTATGAGAAAGGATACCAAAGGAGAGTCCTTAAACAGGTTAGCATTCTGGGATGGTCAAGTTTTAGCAACTGTCCTGGAACTGAAAAATATTTTCTCTGTGAGCGGAAGACTGAACCTTCTCGTGCCAGCAAGCGTAGGAGGTAACTGCTGCAGTTAGGACATGAGACCCAAAAGCTTGGCTGTCTGAAAATAATTGGTAAATGACATAGCAAGGGAGCATATGGTTCATGCTTGATCTGCTAGAAGAAATCATGAGCCACTGAGGAATTTAAAATTGCTCCCACAAATTGAATAGACTGGGCCAGTCAAAGTCTAGATTTATCCCAGTTCACAACCAAACCTATGTCGTGGACAGGATGGAGGACCAGGGCCACATGTGCCTCCAACAAATCAGCTGAAGGCACTACTAGCAACCAGCAGGATAAATATTACAACTCTGTAACTTTAAGTGTGCAATTATGATGGCCATGTACTTAGTAAAACTCCAGGGAAACATCACCAGACCAAATGGCAGGACAGTATATTGGGAAAAGATACCCTCAAATTAGAATATTCAGTATTTCCTGCAAATAGAAAGGACAGAAACATGGAAATACGCATTGTGGAGATTTAAAACCACAAACCAACAATATTAGAACACTGAACAACGAAGAGATTGATCGAAGGAGTGTCTTGGCTGCTGTTTATCATCCCTATATGCATAATGAAGACATGAAAAGATATGAACAGGTACACACACAAACAAAATGCAAATTCAAATCGTTACATCATGTAGCAAGCAACTCCATATCAGTCACTCTTCATATAGTCCATAATCAAAGTACCTTCTATAATAAGACATTATGAAACCACAAGAAAGAAGGCATCAGTACAGTTTCAGGAAGCTCTCTAGACTCCCTACAGAACATGTCCACTTGTTGGTATGGGTGACAAAAGCTAATAGTAACTTTAAATCACAACTAACCATGAAAATCATCCTAGTAAATATAGGCTATAAAGAAGCAAAAAAAAAGTAGCAATATAGTGTAACAGTCTGTGTAGAAGAGGCAACATGAAAAGGATTACATCTCATCTATACTTCCACGATTCTCTTGCAGGTCTCTTCTTTTGTGAAAGGAAAATAAACACAAAACAAACCCCTTGCAAACCACAGCTTGCAGACAACAGTCACAGCTGTTCAAAAGCCCATCAAAATCTGCTGGCACTTGTAAAAGAAGCAAAGATAATGTCACATGAGTTCCTAGCCATTTGTGAGCCTATATTGCTTTCTGGAATCATATGGACTGCTCACAGCTAGAAGTTCAAGCAGCTGGGTCATCTCCAGGATCAAAGGAGATTTCCTTCAGAATAGGAAAAGGGAAAAAAGCACTGTCGAACTCCATGTTCCTTTTTTGTCTTTGGATTTCAGGGGGCTCAGAAAGCATCGATTACTAGTGGACATGACAATATGGCTTCTTGCTTTTGCAACAGTGTAGGCTTCAGAACCACACAGGTCTCTTTGCCATAGGGCTGTGCCATCATGTTCCCTATCATATGTACTAATTCCATGCGCATATGAATTAAAAGAACTGAATAAACATTCAATATCATTCCTAACCTGAATTACACTAGAACCATGTAAATGGTAAATCACTACCAATAAAATCTGATGCAAGTTATTTAGAGAAGAGATGGGTACAAACCAGAAAAAAACCGAACTGTGCGGTTTGTGGTTTGTTGCATTTCATGAACCACAAACTTTCACAAACCTGCCCCGGTTCACAAACCAGCTCATTTAATTTGTGAAAACGTCACATCCAGGTCAGCAAACCGTCACTTCTGGGCCAGCAGAAGGTCTGCAGGAAGTCCATCCCCTGTTGCCTAGGAAACTGATCGGTGTCAGGCTGTCTGGGGTGATGAACCAAAAAATGAACCAAACAAACTAGCCTAAAGTTTGTGGTGGTTCGTCAGAAATGGGCTCTGATGAACCGCTGGTTCATGAACCACGAACCAGCCCGGTACGTCACGAACTTTGTTTTGTATTTTGGTTCATGCCCATCTCTAATTGAGAGGCAATGGATTCCTCAGAGTACATATGCATGAAGACTTTGCATGCAGTAAGCTAGGCAGAATGGACCTCTGGACACTTACCGCAAAGAGTCCTCCTCCTCTGAGGAGAGGAGGACATCTTGGGTGATTCCCACCATCCAATCAGGGAGGCAGAAACTAATTTTCTTCATCTTCCTGTCTGGCATGTGGGACACTCTCTTCAGTTTGGGTCACTCCACAAAGCATTAACGTTGAATTTATCATTCAGCAATTGTCAATACTGAAAGAAAAACTGTTGTATTAACATGTACTGCAAATAAAGCATAACCCAGAGGAGGTAGAAGAATGAGGCAGCAAGGTAGAGGAGGACAAAGACCCAGGGAGGGCAAGATGTCCTTTCTTCAGAGGGCAAGGACTCTTCGCGGTAAGTGTCCAAAGGTCCGTTCTCCCTCGAGGCGGAGGACATCTTGGGTGCTCCCAAAGCACTTTCCACTTTCTGGGTGGGATGTGGTCTTCGTCTGAGATCATGCGCTGCAGTACTTTTCTACTACAGGTGGTGGCCACTGAACCATATTGATTTAATTTGTAGCATCGCACCAAGTTTGAGGTCGACGACCATGTTGCTGGCTTGCAGACTTCTTTTACAGAAGTGTTCCTGTGTAACACTGGATTGGTAGCAGTGCCTCTCACAGAGTGAACCGTTATTCCATTAGGAACCTCTACGATGAGAGCTTTGTGAGCTTCGATAGCGTGTGTTTTGCTATTGGCACCTATGGCTGCTGAAGGCATTTTCTTCCCCAAATTGAAGGAGATATATTGATGAACAGTATGTCCGAATTTCTGATTTACACTGTTTGGGGCAGATAGGCCTTGAGCGTCCTTCTGACGTCTAGGTTGTGTCAGAGCCTCTCCCTAAGATATTTAGGGTACAGGTAGAAATATGGTAGCCTTATCTCTTGCAACCTATGCAATTTGGAATAGACTTTTGGAAGAAAGCTGGGGACAGTACAAAGTATCACCTTATCATTGTGAAAGATACAGAGTTCAGGTCTGACTCATGGTGCACTTAGGTCTGAGATTCTTCTGGCAGATGCGACCACAATGAGGAAGATGGTCTTCATTCTCAGCCTTCTCAGGGGAATGTCCTTGACCAGTTCAAAGGGATGTTTGGTCAGGGCTGTGTAAAATGACCAGTGCTTTCCTCCTGCCCCACTGAGTGAAGGCTTTCAAAGAGGAATTGTAAATTCTGACCGTGAACTGTTTTCTAGATGCTAGGAGAGTGTCGGCCACCCCTCCGGAATATCCCCATTTTAGGAAGGTTTTCCTTTCTATTTCCACACAGTTAAGCAGAGTGAGTCTAAATGAGAGTGCCAAATCATCCCCTGCTGTAACATGACCAGAGAGATCGGTACGATGAGGGGTGGAGATATCACCATCTGTTGGAGTGTGGAAAAGCAGTCTCCGGGGCCACCAAGAAGCAATCACTAGCACTTCGCTCCCTGTTCCTTGATCTTTCTCAGGAGTTTGGGTATTACTGGTAAGCGTGGTAATGCATAGACTCCAGCTGCAGTGCAGGGGTGTGCAGATGCTTCTGGCTCCCGCTCACTGGGATGGGCCATTTGAAGCTCTTCTATGGCTCTGAGGCTGACTTGTAATTGGGAGACCGCACAAGCCGTGAAGGCATGTTGGTACCAACTCGTTGCTGGGAGCACGTGCAAGCTGAGAGGCATGTTGGCACCGGATTCATCAATCCCCATCGTGTTCGATGCAAATACTGGGGAGCATTCCTCTCTGTCATCTAGGAAGCTGTCCTCAGAATCCCTGGTGTACATCTTGTAGGTGGCTGCCCCAAATGGCTGCTGTGATCCTTTCAGTCAGTCAGGGAGAGTAGTAAGAGACAGGAGAGGCTAGCAAGAAGATAGGAAGGGACTATGAAAATTTAAATCAACAGAGTTTGAAAGACAAAGGAAAGATTAGAGGAAGAGAAGAGCAAAGGAGTAGGAATGGGAAAGTGAAAAGTAGCAGAGCTAGTCTGCTACTAGACTGCTCTCTCTGGAGGAAGGAACAGAACTGAAGAGAGGGTGTTGTCAGGTCTTGCCAGGTAAATCCCCAAACACTTCACTGCATCACTCAGGTGTATGAGTTAAAGTTACTTTAGTGAAGAGAAATACCAGTATCAAGATGGTCCATACAGGATCATTGGCTGAAGTGACTCAAGGTAGCAAAGCAAGGTCCGTTATAGGACAAAGTCCATGCCCCCAGTGGGAAAGTCTGTTAGGATTTTGGCGCACTGAGTCAGGGAGTCGGGGAAGAGAGGAGGAGGGAAAGGATGGGCTCTGTTCAGTCTCTTAGGAGGTTAGTGCAGTCTCTGCTGGAACTTCAAGGCCATGTTCTCAGGCCTGCCAGGAAATTGTAACCAAAACACCTGCAAGATAAGCAGCTAGCATGCAGTCAGCAAAACAGATTCCCTCTACATGTTCTCAGAGGTACACTACATACTGCAGCAAGAAATCCGTAACACATGACAGATATGCTGGAGGCATATCTGACAGGTGTCCCACATGCCAGACAAGAAGAGGAAGAAAATTAGTTCCTACCTCCCTGATTGGATGGTGGGAATCATCCAAGATGTCCTCTGCCTCAGAGGGAGAAAGGTATCTTCTGTCACTGCTTATTCTGAAGGGGGCTTTTGTTGGTGGGCTTTTCGGCAGATCATGCCTGGAGTCTAAGATCACTCATAATTTACAGTTGTTTTGGCATTCATTTTATTTATTTAGTAATTTAATTCATTTTACCCCACCTTTCTCCCCAAGAGGACCTGGGTGCCTTAGTCATTCTACTTTTTTCCATATTGTCTTCAGAATGGCTCATAGGGTGGGGGTGTGCTGCTGGCCCAAGATTACCAAGTGTGGTTGTTGTGGGTTTTCCGGGCTGTATTGCCGTGGTCTTGGCATTGTAGTTCCTGACGTTTCGCCAGCAGCTGTGGCTGGCATCTTCAGAGGTGTAGCACCAAAAGACAGAGATCTCTCAGTGTCACAGTGTGGGAAAGATGTAGGTCCTTTGTATCTACTCAGGAGGGGTGGGGTTGAGATGAGTCATCCTGTAAGAGTTTCCCAGGGTGTGGAATGCTAATGGCGGGAGGCTTCACTGTATCCTGAGGAGGTTCTTTTGCATATGGATTGGTACTTGATGTGCTAATCTTCTCTGCAGGGCTATTGTCGGGGATAGAATGTTTAGTTAGCCTGGTGTTTTTCAGAACTGGAAACCATGCTCTGTTCATTCTTAAGGTTTCTTCTTTCCTGTTGAAGTTTTGCTTATGCTTGTGAATTTCAATGGATTCCCTGTGCAATCTGACAAAGTAGTTGAAAGTGTTGTCCAGTATTTTGGTGTCCTGGAATAAGATACTGTGCCCTGTATGAGTTAGGCTATGTTCAGCCACTGCTGATTTTTCAGGTTGTCCAAGTCTGCAGTGTCTTTCATGTTCTTTTATTCTTGTCTGGATGCTACGCTTTGTGGTCCCAATGTAAACTTGTCCACAGCTGCAGGGTATACGGTATACTCCTGCAGAGGTGAGGGGGTCTCTACTGTCTTTTGCTGATCGTAGCATCTGTTGTATTTTTCGGGTGGGTCTGAATACTGCTTGAAGGTTATGCTTTTTCATAAGCTTTCCCATCTGATCAGTAATTCCTTTGATATATGGCAAAAACACTTTTCCTGTAGGAGACTGTTTTTCCTTGGTTGTTTGATTCATCCTGGGTTTGATTGCTCTTCGGATTTCATTTCTGGAGTAGCCATTTGCCTGAAGTGCGTGGTTTAGATGATTAATTTCCTCATTGAGAAAGTGCGGCTCACATATCCGTCTTGCACGATCCACTAATGTTTTCATTATGCCTCTTTTCTGTCGGGGGTGGTGATTGGAGTTTTTGTGTAAGTACCGATCAGTGTGAGTTGGTTTCCTGTAGACCTTGTGACCTAACTGAAAGTTTGCTTTGCAGATGACCAAGGTATCCAGGAATGGAAGTTTTCCCTCGATTTCTCTCTCCATTGTGAATTGTATGTTCAGGTGGATGTTGTTGAGATGATTCAAAAACCCCATCAATTCTTCCTCCCCATGGCTCCAAATGATAAATGTATCATCCACAAACCGGAACCATACACTAGGTTTGTGGGGTCAGGAAACGTCAGGAACTACAATGCCAAGACCACGGCAATACAGCCCGGAAAACCCACAACAACCATCGTTCTCCGGCCGTGAAAGCCTTCGACAGTACATTACCAAGTGTGTTTCTGTGGCAGGGTGGGGATTTGAGCTTGGGCCTCCAGAGTTTGGGTCTCACACTCTGGCTACCACATCACCTTGGCTTTTCATCAAATTGGCTGGAAAGGTGAGTATCCTGTTAGAAAACTGAAATACAAAAGGCCCCACCAGTAGGTTCACACATTAAGACTGCTTTCTGGACTCTATCATGGGCTTCTCTCAGTTTCCAGAGGCCATGTATCTCCTTCACTAAGCCCTGGGCCATTCCCAGTGCACACTCCAGGACACAGAGGTATTATTAGGTCACCTTAATTTGGCATGCAGTGTAGTCACACCTGGCAGGGCCTTCTCCGCATGTCTGGCAGGGTCCACAGCTAGAATCCCTCTACCCAATATCACTTGAAGAGTACTAAATGGGAGGAAGGATGATATGAGAGTTTGGCTTTTCTTTCTATCTAATTTTACGGGTGGCTTTTGACAGGTTACTTTGCTCCTGGAGGCTGACCTATAAGTGTAGTCAGATGCATCTGGGAGGCACATTTTTTCCAGTAGTCATCTCATTGGGCTGACCAAGGGGGTAATGATGGATCATAGTTTCCTGACCCCCCCCCCCCCGAGGTGGTGATAATTTGCAGAAGGCCATAAAATTTTAGAGCATCAGCATTTGCTTCTGGTATTCAACCAAGCAGGTGGTTGCAGCCAAATCTGATAGGGTCATCACCTTCTGGGATATTTTGTGCCACTTAGTTTGTCTTCTAAAATCTCCTTGTCAGCCAGCCAGCCAGCCTCCAGGTGTATAACCTGCCCAGAGGATGCCTTGTCTCTTCAGTAAAAGAGGTTACACTCTCTGAAACTGGACTCCCATTTGCACCAGATCCCTTTATGGGTGAACTCTGGACATTTTGGGAAGGGAGTACAACGTCTGTATAACACTGAACTACACATGCACATTTGTGAAATTCTGTTTAGTCTTGTCATTCTAGAGCTGTGGCTGCTGGCCCCGACATTTATGAACAGAAATCTTGTGTGCCTTATGGGACAGCTACATCCCAAAGACTGGGACATACACTCAGTAGCTATCTCCTTCTTTAGCAAGGCTAATGACTTTAAAGATCCATGCGCCTTCTACAGGACCTGATGAGAACACCTGAGGGCTGGCATTGCAATGCATTCAGAAGGCCTGATCAAAAGGCGTTCTCTAACCAATAGGTTTTGTGTGATCTCCATGGCACCATTTTTTATTTGTATGCCATTCCCAGTGTGAGGCTCCCAGGGTAGGGGAGTTGGTGGCAGCCTTCTGTTCAGGCATATCTGGTTAGACATTCCCCCATGATGATATGCAATTGCTGAGTGGAAGACTCATCCTCCTAACTCAGACACTGAAAACATACCAAATGGTGCAGGGAAGAAGGTTGTATTTGTATTCTACACCATCATACAGCCAACCAAGGCATTTTTTTTTTTGCTATCTGTCAGAAGGACATGACCTGCATTCAGACTGGCACCCCCTTACTGGATTCTAACACTGTTGTTGTTTGGATGTCTAGCTCTGCAATGTTTCAGACTGCAAGGGTTCTTGCAGATCTTCAGCTATCGTACTTGGAAGCATTTCTTCAGGATTGGGGCTGCTCTTTCAGCTGCATTGGGAGGTTGCCCAGCTTTAAGATATAGATTTCAGGTAGGTGGAAGTCCCGTGATCTTTATCTTTTTCTAGTTAAGGCTGCTGAAAGGAAGTCGGTATGAATTTGTGGGCACATCTTATGGTGAAGACTGGACAGGCATCTTGGCACAGGCAGGGAGAAGCACTGGAAATGATGCGGCTGGACCAAAGGGGCATGCATTGGGAACACATCTTACCAAACCATCTGAGAATTAACAGCTGGATGAAAAGGATTTGGATGAATGGATTGGTATCACCCTCCATGTCTACAGTGATTTGGATGTCTGGGGCATTTGGCTGGAATACTGCTGAGGCAGGAGGACTAGGTGCACTGGATCCCAGCAGATTGATGGTGCATGGAGGAATTCCACAGGGGACTCCGGGTAGTTTTTTAGCCCATGGGGGTGGAGTAACAGGGCATCTCAGGCTTGCTTTGAACCATGGTGAGGGAGCAATGGGGCTTTCTGGACTTTTGTTTTTTACCCATGATGGAGGAATACTAGGGAACCGGAACATTTTCCACAGAGTGGTGGCATACATCTCTTTACGGGTGGTGGTGGGGAGGGGCCTGCAGCATGTGGGCCTCAGTGATCCAAGAACTAGTAATGACCATATTACAGCTTCCTTTGGTTTCACAGTGGAGCCAGGCAAGCTAAGCTGTTTGGCTCCTGTGGTATTTAGGCATTGGCTGGGGACACAGTACAGACCGTGCAACGGTGGACTCCATGTATAACCCCAAAAGGGTTCCTTTCAAGGGCATTGGGGGTGAGGGGCATGGCAGTTACCTTCAGGGCTAGCATTCTGACCACAACTCCAACCCCAACCCCAACCAGCTAGTAGTGAGCAGGAACAGCAGCTTCCCCTGCTTCTAGCCCTAATGCTAGTTCTCTTACCTTGGTTACTCCCAACAGGAAGCTTGAGGGTTTGATGTCAGCAGTCAGCTGCACCATTGTCCCCAACCTATTCTTCACTACCACCACCATTTGATTTATATACCGCCCTTCAGGACAACTTAACACCCACTCAGAATGGTTTACAAAGCATGTTATTATTATCCCCACAACAATCAACCTGTGAGGTGGGTGGAGCTGAGAGTGCTCCGAAGAGCTGTTACTGACCCAAGGTCACCCAGCTGGCTACAAGTGGAGGAGTGTGGAATCAAACCCAATTGTCCAGATTAGAGTCCTGCTGCTCTTAACCACTACACCAAGACCTGAGGAATCTGTAATCAATAAAGTTGTGGCTTGATTTTCTCTCAGTCCAGTATGTCTGTGTTGTTTTTCTCTCCCTTCTCTTCAGGCTCATCCCTACTCCAGACACAAAAAGCAATCTTCCAGGCTAGGTCCTACAACACAAGGAACTCAAGTGGTTATGTAGGGCACCAATGAACAGTGAGTACCCTGAGATATGCATCACAGAACCTCTTGCAATGTTGTAAAGGATTGTGGCACAAAGCTCTGATTGTACATAGCTCATAATTGGAGAACTGCATCTCAACAGCCTCTCCATCTCAGCAAGAGAACCTCTATTGCAGTTATGTGGGAAAATGAATAGTTTGGTTTAGCCCTACAGACCTCTAGGTTTATCTAGGTGCCCCCAATCAACAGTAAACTTCCTCAAAGGAAACAAAATACCAGCGTAATACACAAGCAAATCTTCTGTATCAGCTGCTGCAAGAGGAATGGCATCACAATCTGCTCCCCCTCCCAAATGCCTTGTCTTCCGTCTTCATTCTCTTACACAATCTTAAAATTCCAGATCATGTTAATAGAGAGTTACTAACCTGCTTCAAAGTTACTGTGTTTACAGAATCTTTATTAACATCCCAAGATTGAGGTATTAATAAAAGTTACTGAAGGCTGCACAAGGGCATCATTTAACAAAATTACTTACCATATTTGAAAATGCTATATTAAGCCATTTTTATGTAATAAGCCAATGTAGTATTAAGTCATTTTTCACTACTAGGCAAATTACTTAGCCTTAATTTAAAACTATGACACAGATAATGTTCTTAAAAGAAGATTTTCAGCTTGAAATCAAACCAATTACATTTCTTTTTCAAATTACTTTTTAAGTACAACACTTGCTTCTGAAATCCCAGTCCAATTTTTATGGCTTCAACATAACGTTACACTCTTTCTGAAAGTGTATTATTCCTCCTCTTAATGCTGAGTGAATAATACTCTCAAGTCCATAACATGTTCAAGAAGAAAGTTTCAGTATGCCTCAAATGCATATTTTCAACATTAGGCTAGAACAAGCAAGCTGTTAAAGCGGGAGACATGCTGATGGTGCCTGTTTGAATATGAGCACAATTTCTTACCTCTGTTATTTTGGCATTGTCTCCAGCATCTGTCATTTTCACTGGCGTTGATCGCTGTGACACAGCACCTTCATCTTCTTTATCAGTCCCAGAATCATCCTCAGAGCTGCTCGACACAGCTTCCTCGCTAGGAGGTGGAGGAGCACTAGCAGCTGTTTTACGCTGCAACACAGTTTCTTCCCTGCTGCTTTTATTCCTAAAGAAAATTTGTGGTCTTATTATGCCAAACAAGATCAAGAAAAAAGATTTTAACTGAGATCACCTTCAAGGGATAATGGTGAAAGAACTCTCTTTGCTGCTGCTCTCCAGCCTAATGTTTTGACCCTTCCTAGGTATTTCACTTCTTCTCAGAGCTAGTATGAAACATACCACTTCCACAGTTACATCCTTTTAAGCCCAATGACTTCAATGAACTTAGAATGGTGGGACTCTGCTTAGGACTTCCCTGCCAATCTCTCTGGACCATGATGAAAAGACTCAGAATGGGGCATGGGATCATCAGGGCGCAGGGCTCAAATTCCTGGCTACGCATTCTCTCTCTTGATAAGAGCCATGGGTCAGCGGCACAGTACGTGCTTTGCCAAGACAAGATCTCAGATTCAATCCTGGGGTTTCCAGTTAAAGCATCTCACATTTGGAAAAAAACAGTTCTCTGCCTAAACCCATGGAGAACAAGTGATAGTCAAAGCTGTCAATATTTGTGGATAATGGTCTGACTCAGTAAAAGTTGTTTCATATATCTCCCCAGATTCTCTTCTATTATGAACAAATTAGCCCAACAGAAAAGTTGAACACTTTGGGGAGCATTGAAAAAAAACCTCTTTTGGAATAGGTAAAATGCTAATTTTAAGACAAAGTTTTACACATTCAATTCCTTTGTACACTGTTGTGAGCCTCTGTGGTCTCACTGGGGTTGGCAGAAGTCTCAATCTTTTGTGCCTGGACAGGCCTCAGTTCAGAATGAAGACAGGGTTCAGGTCACCTGTGCTCTTCCTTCTCTTTCCCCAGCGCCTTCCCCTCCAGCTTGCTAGACACAGGGAAAGCTGGAGGAGGTCCACCCTGACCTGAGTTTCCATTCCTACCCCTCTTAACTATAGTTCTGAAGATATTTATGTATTCATACAGAGACCATCCTTAAGTTGTATGAGAAAGTCTGTGTGAAAAAAAAAACAAAAGAAGAACTGGAACACAGAACCCTACAGCTGAATCTTGTTGTCTTAAACATAATTAAGAGATCAGGAACATTATCTCAGCAGTGGCTCTCTGTATTCTCACATATTGCAGTGCTGAAAAAAATCTATGAAATATTTTATTGTCTTACAAATTATTACTTACAACTTACATCATGATTTATAATGCAATTTTTGACCAATTCTACCTGCCAGACTTTTCATACTGTTTCATCTCATCATCTTCTACATAATGCAGCTTTGGTTCTCTAACTCCCAATCCTCTGTTACACTCATCAATCTGTCACCCACATACAACTACACTATGTTTTCTCTCTGACCACTTGGGCCTTACTTGGTTGAGTTGGACATTAACTACCACTTCTTAAACAAAAAGAGACAAAAAGTATTAGGGCATAAGCATCCATGGAATAGTTCAAGTGTCAAAGACACTGCCAATTCAACATAAGAACCAAGGAAGGCTTTAAAGAATTGTTAGATTAACTGAGTCATTTCCTAATATATTGAGGACAGCAAAAGAAAATTAAACTAAATTGACAACTAGTGAAGTAGTTTAATGGTTCCACAAACCAAGATCAGAACATTCTGACACTGTCCTACTTTGAAAATATGGATCAAAACACAGCAGTGTGAGCCTCTGAGTTATTTGGGGGGGGGATGTAATTGATTTATTCTATTGCTCATGGAATATTAGGCACAAAATAGTACTGCAGGATTTCTGAGACTGATGTTCTTATTGATCTTCTGAATACATTTAAGTAACCTTATGCTTAAAAATAAAAGAAATCCACTTGTATTCTAAGCAAATGTATTTTTAAAAAGTTTATGAAAGGATTTAATAAATAAATCTCTATTTTAGCTGTTTTCTTGATGTTTTTTTAACCACACTTTTTCTTTAAAAGAACAGACTGGAAGAACCACTGAATCCTTGTTCATAATCAGAACAAGCTGTCCTGTCGATTAAAACATATCACTATTCAGATACAGAAGGCAAATTACTTCATAAACAGCACTACAAAGAATTCCAGACACTGGTAAATCAATTCAAGTTTGGAGACGTCTCAACACAATGCTGAACTCTGTTACTTCAACTGTAACGTAACAAGCCACCAACCTCATTAAGATAGTTTCAGGTGGGTAGTCGTGTTGGTCTGTAATAGAAGAACAAGATTTGAGTCCAGTAGCACTTTAGAGATCAACTAGATTTATAGGGTGGGAGCTTTTGAGAGTCAAGGCTCCATGGAAATCTAGTTAGGTCTCAAAGGTGCTACTGGATCAAATAAACCTCATTGAGCTATATAATTACTATTCTTGTAGCAAATAATAAATCAATCTCTGGAGCAACTTTTCATTATTGTGGAAAATGAAGGAATTTTGGGAACAAATTTACTGATGTAAGTTGCACAGCAAACCCTTCTGTGAAAGACAAGTGTAGTTTTAAGGGATGTGCAGAAATCATCTCTCCCCTTGTCAAGAGGAGACAGGCCAATACCATCTGTTGCTCTTTTCATGCAATGGCTGCAAGAAAGTAAATGAACTACTGCTGTTTTCCCAAGACCCAAGGTGAACACATCCTGAATTAACTATTTATAGCTCTACAACTTACATTTTATAATATGGGCAGAAGGATTACATGTTACTTAAGCAAACATGGTTTGTTTGTTTTTTGCACTCTATTTGTGTTGTAAAGCTAATGCGGGGGACATGGAAGGCACGTTTGCAGGGGAGAATCAGAGGGATGGAAAACTCAGCCATTCTTCACATGGCCAGTTTTCCTGCAAGTGTCCCCTTGACTCTCTTGAGGCACTTTTGATGCTGTTGTTGCACTCCAAGACTGTAAGTAAACTCAGTGCAAGCACAGTGAGGGAAGTCAACTCTACAAGCATTTGCAGGGGAATACAGATAGGCACATGGATTAAGGACTCTTTCTTGCCACTGTGCCAGCACAGGTTCAGGAATTTCATTTGTCAAGGTAGCAGGTAGTTCAGATTTGTTAAAATTTTGATACAGAAATACCTTCTAGCAAGAAACAGAGTTGCACTTATCTGTAACTGTTGTTCATCAAGTGGTATTCTGTGTAGGCATACATTGAGACTGTGCACAAGCCAGCCAGCCATGGAGTAGGTTTCTAGAGTTTTCTAGAAGACCAGGAGCACCCCCTTTGGTGCTTTCTCACCCAAAGCATCACATGACTGGGGGGCTTATTCCGTCAGGTCTCTCCATGCCACTGCCGGAGATCTCCCAGAAACTAAAGTTCCAGAGAATTCACAGTGAGGCAGGAGGGAGGGATGCAAATTTGCACAGGAGACCACTTGATGAATAACAGTTACAGGTAAGTGCAACCCTGCTTTCATCTTCTTAGCTTCTGTGAAGCTGCACATTGGGACAGTAGCAAGCTCATTTACTGAAGGAGGAGGGTGTGAAGCTCTCAAAGTAAGAGACTATGGAGAACCACCTTCCTAACAAATGCTTAGCATCTCATTGACATTCACCCAGAGGAGCTTCTAAAGAAGGTGGGAGCTCACTAAAAGTGTCACTGCCAAAGTACAAGCAGGTATGCAGCAAGGAAAAAACAGTGCTCTGGTGGGGACAGCCATGCTAGGTAAACAGCATTGAACAGTCATACACTCGGAGGAGAGTGATAACTCTACCAACCCACAAAGGAAGGCTTGTGTGAGGATACTGCCAGATTTCTCTCAGACCCTGAATGACTAATACAACTAATAGTGTTGTGAGGCATGAGGGCTGGAAGTCAACCCCTGGTAGAGAATCCTGGCAAGGGCATTGGACACAGTAACATTGTGAAACTCTATGAATGGGTGTGTGTGGGGGGGGGGGGAGAACATAGATTAGAAACCCACATTCCATACGTAGAAGTGCTGAACACTAAAAATAAAGCACCAGGGAAGTGAAAAAAGTTAACAAGGGGTCACACCTCTAATGACTTTGGAGATAGTTACTAAAGGATTGCAGTAGGGTTCCTGACAGTAGCCAATTCAATGAAATTGTCGAAGGCTTTCACGGCCGGAGAACAATGGTTGTTGTGGATTTTCCGGGCTGTATAGCTGTGGTCTTGGCATTTTAGTTCCTGACGTTTCGCCGGCAGCTGTGACTGGCATCTTCAGAGATGTAGCACCAAAAGACAGAGATCTCTCAGTGTCACAATGTGGAAAAGAAGTTGGCAGGTAATTTATATCTACTCAGGAAGGTGGGGTTGGGCTGAGTAATTCTGTAAGAGTTTCCCAGGGTGTGGAATGCTAATGAAGGGAGGCTTCACTGTATCCTGAGGAGGTTCTTTTGCATATGGATTGGTGCTTGATATGCTAATCTTCTCCGCAGGGCTATTGTCAGGTATATTTTGTTAGCCTGGTGTTTTTCAGGACTGGAAACCATGCTCTATTCATTCTTAAGGTCTCTTCTTTCCTGTTGAAATTGTGCTTATGCTTATGAATTTCAATGGATTCCCTGTGCAATCTGACAAAGTAGTTGAAAGTGTTGTCCAGTATTTTAGTGTCCTAGAATAGGATACTGTGTCCTGTTTGAGTTAGGCTATGTTCAGCCACTGCTGATTTTTCAGGTTGTCCAAGTCTGCAGTGTCTTTCATGTTCTCTTATTCTTGTCTGGATGCTACGCTGTGTGGTCCCGATGTAAACTTGTCCACAGCTGCAGGGTATGCGGTATACTCCTGCAGAGATGAGGGGGTCTCTAAAAGAACATGAAAGAACTCCAACTGCAGCCCCTACTCCTGTTGTAAATTTCCCTCCTGAATTGCAACAACAATTGTTAATCAAGCTGTCGCAGGCTGAAGGTGAAACTAAGATTGCACCATCAGACCTAAGTGTGCTGCTAAAGACTTTTTCAGGAGTTACACCTAACCCTATTGAAGAAATAGATTGTTCTGTTTGGAGAGTATATGCAAGAGAGTTATTAGAAGATTAAAACATTTCTGCAAATATAAAAAGAAGGAAAATTATAGAGTTTGCTCCCACCAGCATTGCATGTAGCTTTAAGAGTAGGGAAAAAAGCTACCGCAGAAGAATGTTTTGCAATATTAGAAACTGCATATGGCAATATTGTCCCTGTTCCTCAACTGAAAGCAAAGTTTAATGAGACTTATCAACATACTAAAGAAGCCCCTTTGGTGTATCTAAATCAGTTGCATGTTCTGGCTATGCAAATTCTAGAAGAAAACAGTACAAGGGAGGAAGAGTTTAACTTGTATGTACAGCAGCAGTTCTTCAGAGGATGCTGGCATGAGGCACTGTTAACTGCTCTTAGAATAAAAGGAATAGGTGCTGGTAAGTAAGCCAAAGGGTGCCCAGTATGGAGAGCTTCTTTATGCTGTGCGATCTTCGCAGAGTGGAATTCTTGATAAGCAGGAAAGAAAACTTAAACAAGAGTTACATGAAATGGAAAGATCTATAAGTAAAAACAAAGGGTCATTTGAAAAAATGCTAGAGAAGGCTCCAAAGTGTTACAATGACAAAGAAATAAATTGGAAAGCTAAATACTTTGAATCTGAAAGAGAGATGGCTAAGTTAAAGTTAACTATTCAGCAAGCAGATGAACTTAAGTCTTCAAAAATACCTTTCTCCCAAATGTATAGAGAAGAACGATCATTAGCACCTAGGAGGAATAACCAAGTATTATGGTGTTTTAATTGTGGATTGAAAGGACATTTTAAACATGACTGTGTCAATCAGCCTAATCCAACATTAGTTCATAAAATTTTAATGAGAACTACAGAGAACCAAGAGGAAACTGGCTTAAAGGAAACAAATGAGAGCAAAACAGTTAGTTAGTGGGCATCCAAAAAGGAGATTCTGGCTCTGGGCGAAAGAGAAATATTGCAAGAATTGGTGGCCCCTGTGTGTAATGATGATGTGTATCTGGACAGAGTAAAATGCAATGTTTAATAGACACGGGTTCACAAGTAACCTGTGTTGGTGAAACTTTTTATAAAACCCAATTATCTCATTGAAAGTTGCAGCCTATTGGAAATATATTGGAAATAGAGGGAGCTGGAGGACAGACAGTGCCTTATTTGGGATTTGTAGTCTTGGAATTGCAGATCCCACATGATGTGGAAGGGATGGAGGATGGATATGAAATTCTAGCTCTTGTGTGTCCAGATCAGCACATGAATCAAGAAGTCTCAGCTATTATTGGTACAAATGTATTTAAATGCATCACAGATGCCAGTAGTTTTTTTAATAAGATGGGATGGCTGCAGCGCTTGAAAGAAGCTTGCAAATATCACCTGGAGAGTCAGAGGAAGAAGGCTGAAGCTGAAGAAGGGAGTGAAATATGAATGCAGCGGGGAAGACTTGTCAACATTCCAGCTGGAAGATCTTGAACAGTAATGGGTATGTTGCAGATGTCAGGACAGGGACAGGGGACTACAGTTCTTTTGGAAGATCCAGAAGTTGTTGCTGGGTCAAGAGGGTTGGTTGTCTTCTCACAAGTAGTGAAGCTCACTATAACTAACATGAGGATAGGGATGCACATTAAGAACGTGACACAAAGGGATATTGTGCTGAATTCTCACACTGTAGTTGCAAAGGCTTCTGAAGTAGAATGAGCGAAAGCCTTGTCCATACCTGTTTTGCCCACTGCAAATTAAAAAAAATCAATTACCAGTTCTAAATTTTGACACTTCACTGTTGAGTGCATTAGAATAAAGGTATGAAGCTGGTGTGGGGCATTTGAAAGCTCCCCTTCTTGCGCTTGCTCACAGTAGGAGAAGGAGAGCTTTCAAAGGTCCCGCGCTGACTTCACTTGATGCATCAGGTGAAGCTGGAGCGGGGCGTTTCAAACTGACAGGTCCCCTTCTCTGTCCGTGAGTGAGCGGCAGGAGAAAGGGAGCTTTCAAACGCCCCACGCCGGCTTCACCCGATGCAGCGGGTGAAGCTGGCACAGGGTGTTTGAAAGTTTCCCTTCTCTTGCTGCTTGCTCATGGCAGGAGAAGGGGCGCTGTCAGTTTCAAACGCCTGTGCCGACTTCACCTGATGCATCAGGTGAAGCTGGCATGGGGCGTTTGAAAGCTCCCCTTCTGCCGCTCGCTCGCAGAAAGCAGTGAGCAAGTGTCCCACCAGGTGGAGGTTGGCAGCGGGAAGATGAACCACGAACTGGTTTGCAAACTGGTGGAAGTTCATGGTTCGTGAAAAGCGACAAACCACGAATCACGGTTTGTTGCATTTTCCCGGTTCATACTCTTCTCTACTCCTTAGTGTTTCATACTACACATTAGAAGATTTCCAAGGGTTGGAAGATTTCCAGGGGCTATGTACTGAATCCTAAAAATATGTTATTAAATATCTTACTTTGCTATTGTAATGGTCTCTGACGGCAAATAAATTCATTCATTCAAATATCTTACCTAGTAATATTACAAAAGTAATATATATTTAAATATACCTAGTAATATTACAAAAGTAATATATATTTACCTAGTAATATTACAAAAGTAATATACATTTAAATATATATTTAAAAAGCAAACTTTTAAAATATATAGTGACTGCAGTGAAGATAGTATTTGCAACAAAATGGAAGGCAGATTCTTGTCCAGATGTGTCTGAGTGGATGAACACATTGTGTGAATATGCGTCTATGGGTAAATTAACTTTCTATATGTATAACAGACCAATCTTAGAATTTCAGGAAAAATGGAAAGTCCTTTTTGACTTTGTAGCTGGTAATTAAGAAAAACTAAGAATAGTTTTTACAGAAGTAGACTAATTAGAAAATGAATATTTTAAAATGTTGAATATAAAATATTGAGTATAATGTTGAATATAAAATGTTGCGTATAAAGTAAGCAAGGAGATGGAGAGGAGCAATATTTTCTAGCTTACATGTGCTCTTATATATTCTGTTTGTGTCTTTTTTAATGTACTGTTATTGTCTTTTTCTTTTCCAATAAACTTTTTATTTGGAAAAAAGATTTCCAAGGGATAAATACTCTACCCCCTTAGTATTATTATCAAAAAGTGACTACATATGACTTAATGTCATTAAAATGACAGAATGGGAGAGGAAGACTTAGGGGCATAACAAGTAACTTATTGAAGGGAATTCTCTACCACTCTTTTCTTTTTTGGGGGGGGGGGTTAGAAGAGCAAGAAAAACACTTAAATCAATGGAAGTATCTCTTAGTTCAAGATTCTGGATATATAAACCATTAGGTTGATCAAAGCTGGAACACACAGGTCGCTTAAAAGGTTGAGAGCAGAAGGAAAATATGGTAGTTACGGTAGTGAAATTGGAAATTAATTTTAGATAAACCAACAAGTAAGTCAATGTAAGCTAAATTGAGTAGTACTACCTAATACTAATATTACCTGCTTTTTAAAAAAACCTATTTTCATTTTTTCTTTTGGAGGCTGCCATTCTACTTTCTTCCTCCCAAGCCAAAAGTGCAACCTGATACACCACATACATCCACCGGCACTTGCAACTCAGATCACCCTGGCATTCTACACAGGATGGAGACATCTAGGATGATGGAAAGCTCTGGAGAACTTCGTGGGGAGGGCGGAATAGAAACCCAAAGAAAATAAATAAATAAATAAATAAATAAATAAATAAATAAATAAATAAATAAATAAAAGCTTAAACATTGTTTTGTGTTAATTTGTTTTTTTACACCAGCTGCATCATTCGTTCATAATTAAATAAGGTTGTCAATCCTTAAGTGGTTGATTTTCTTACCCCAACACAGATTTTCCCGTTTCATCAGGTTTACGTACAGTAAATGGGCTTGGATCAATGCCAACATTCTTGGGCATAAAATCTCTGAAGCAAAAGTGAAGAGGGGAAGAATCAATAGACAAAACACAATAAGCAGAGATACTTTGAAGTAAGTCATTATGGATGCAATTTCCACACAAAAAATACATCAAATCATACAAGTGAATAATATTTTCAAAAGCATATATAACACTTGATTCAAGATTTAAATAAGATCTGAAAGTGAAATTAAAAGAATGCATTAAAAATGATATTTAATATACTTGGACAAATTAATTTTTTCCTACATTGAAACGAGAAATTGCCCACTATGGCAATCATCTCCAAAGTACCACCTATCTTCCAGGACTCTGAATCAATCTCTATAATTTAAGCCTCATGCAAATCCAGGTGATCAGAGCCCCTGGCACTCCACCAGTTGGGAGAGGGTGAGCCTCGGCTCAAGAAGGGAAAAGAGGTATTTTTCCACCTCAGACAGTGATTTTGATGGTTGCGAATGAGTTTAGACAGGTTTTTATTTTGGCTTTTAGTTAGGATTTGGGGTCAGGTTAGAAAAGGAAACTTTCTTTTAGTCAAATAAACAAGCACCCAGACCAAAAATCCCCATCGTATATTGCCTGGATAGGCCATCTCAAAAGAGTAATTTTTTTACATTACACTGTGCTCTTGTTTCTAATCATTTATTTTCTCACCTTCCCTCCATCAAGTGTGGGGAGGGAACATACACAGGATTCCCTCTTCCCTTTTATCCTCACAACAATCCTATCTGGTAAATTAGGCTAAGATTATCCAAGAGTCACTCTTCTTGGTTTAGCAGGGATTTGAACCCTCCTCAGTCAAAGTCCAATACTTTAGCTTCTTCACTTGTTGGCTTTCAAATGAATCAGCAACTTCAGACACATACCTTTACAGCCAAGTCAAAAGAATGAGTGACCACTCACACACATGTCCAAAGTAGCAATTTAAAGAGCTGTACTACATCTCTGAATTAAATCTTAGATCCATTGCATTGGAGATTGTACATATCTCAATTTTATTTATTTAGGATAGGATCCCTATTCTGCCCTCCCCATGGAGGGCTCAGGATGGATTACAACATTTTAAAAACACATTAAAATTAATTTATACAATTAAACTGGAAATAAATTCTTTTAAAAATTCACACGTAAAAATATACACTCAGATGGCAGCAATCAATAGCAGCAGACACAGCTCAACAAGATAAGGTGATGGACAACCCTAGTAGGGAGGGATTCAGATTACCACTGGAAAGTTAAACAGAGCACTTGTCTGGAGTCTGAGGCTCAGCCCCCCGACTTGGCAGGAAGAGGGGATGGGAAACAGTTGGGGGACAACTACCCAGACACCCTAATGGACACCCAGAGCCAGTGCAGACCAACAACAGAAGGGGGGAAAGAGGCACGCCAGCCACAGGAGGGCCGAGCAGCTCCCAAGACCCAGAGGGTCAGGCGGGGCAGGTGGAAGAAGGAGAAGGCACAAGAGATAGGGACAGTCAGCCATCAGCCAGCCAGCAACCTAACAGGCAGGGGAGGAAAGGCAGCAGTAGCAGAACAGGACCACGCCCCAACCTGCAAACAGGGAGGAAGGGAATAATAGGGACCAGCTGAGGCTGCTGGAAGCTCTGAGCAGGGAAGGCTTGGCAGCCAGCCAAGAGAGCTCAGCTCTAGCTGCCCAACAGCCTGAAGCTTGGAGCAGAGGAGGCTTGGCAGCCAGCCAAGAGAACACATCTGCAGCTGCCCAAAGCAGCCAGACTAGCTACCCCAGGTGCAGCTGCTTGAGACAGCCAGAGCTAGAGGGCAAACGAGGGGTGTGGCTAGCAGGTGGAGCCAGGAATGAGGAAAAGGATACAAGGGAAGTCCACCAACAGGGTGGGGTGGGTTGTGTAGGAGTGTGGTGGAGGAGAGCGAGAGCGAGCGGTGGAGAGGAGGTGAAGGAAAGAAGATGAAGAGATGGAGTAAGACCGACAACTGGATGGAGACAGCTGTTGTGGAAGACAGCTGGGACTATGTCAGGTTGCAGGTGGACTGAGAGGGTGTGGTATACCCTCCCTCCTGCCACAGAGCGGGATCCCACATATTCCCTGAAGGTCCTTTAAGGCTGAAGTCAGGCATGTCAGTGTCTCACAGGGAGGCACCTACGGCAGAACCTGACAGCACTCACATTCTCTGTAGAATGCAGCATAGTACAGAACAACAATGAATATACTACCTAGAAGTGACAACAAATTCTAAGAGCACACTATCTCCTAAAGAGATGACATTTAAAGGATATAATTGCAATATACGTCACTCAAGAAAACTCTTGCTTTTTCAACAGAATTTTACTTTTGAAATAGTTACCAATGCTACAATTTCATTAAAAAAGCAGAAAATACCTAATCGAATTTGTCATTGCCAAGCAAAAGATGTCATCAAAACTGCTGAGTTCATAAGGGCGAAAAAATTCATTATGAATATCAATTTCTTCATCAAATTTATGAAATTTCTTCACTATTAGCTTCCTTCTGTTTTCAGCACACGTTACTACAAAAAGAGAAAACCTAGTAAGAGATTCCTTAGGTAAATGAAAGAGAGAGAGTAAAGTTAAAGTTTATTACCTGATACTTATTCAGAAATGGAATTGCTGGTTAACCAAATGTTCTAATTTACTGGAAGGCTGAAATTGCAATTTACATCACTCAAGAAAACTCTTGATATTTCAACAGAATTTTACTTTTGAAATAGTTACCAATTTCATTAAAAAAACAGAAATATGTCTGCTTGGAGGAAACCACAGCAATCAAACCCTACATTCTTGGGAATGTCATGTCAACGGCCTCCACACCTGGCAGGAACCTGTTTGCCAAGCCAATTAGCTATCCTAAGTAGTAGGAAGATGAGCTGGCCAGCTGTCCGAAAGCCCTCTGGTAGAACTGGCTTCTAACATCTTGAGGCAGGCTGTGGGGGGGGGGGGAGGCTCCCAAGGATGACATCAACTGTTAGTGCTGACAGTCAGAAGCTGTCTCGTGGTGGTGTGGAGGCAGATTGAGACAACTGAGGGGGAAAGAGGTGCCTGAGTATAACAGTGCAGTCTGTCAGAAGACCACCACCAACAACAACAATAATAACATTTGATTTATATACCACCCTTCAGGACAACTTAACGTCCAACTCAGAGTGGTTTACAAAGTATGCTATTATTATCTCCACAACACCAATCACCCTGTTAGGTGGGTGGGGCTGAGAGAGCTCTGGAAGAGCTGTGACTGACCCAAGGTCACTCAGCAGGCTTCAAGTGGTGGACTGGGGAATCAAGCCCAGTTCTCCAACAGCCAAAGGCATCAAGCTGACGAGCTGGAGGTGCAGGAGTGGGGTGCTTCCAAACCCAAAGTCATGAGAGTATGATGGCTGGAGGAACAGAGGAGTATGACCTCTGGGTGTGCTATTTATTAACCATATTTCTAGATATCCAATGGCTAAATTACAAAGCTTTTACTGTAAATATATGGTATTAAAATATGCAATTAAGATGTTACACATCATGAATCCCTTTAATTATTTTTTTAACATTAAAAAGTCTTCAAGTAGTTAAGAAATTGAAAGAAGGCAGCCAGAAAATGATGAACAGTACTCTTCTGTCCTACCAGTATGATACATGAAGAACTACTATTTGCTGTATTGGGGGCTGCACATGTACTGATATGGCAGCCTGTTAGTCCTTCTCCAAAGCAGCACATATTGGCTCCCCAGAAACATTCTAGGTCAGGTAAATGATACAGCGGAAGGGAGATCTAAGTCCCCTGTTCCCATTGTGTTGATACAAACTGTGTTCCTGTGTGCCTAGGCAGAATGGAGATCCCAGAACACATCTCTGACTTGACAAAAAGACATAGTAGAAAAGAGTAACATATTAGTCCTTAAGTGATGGAGGCAGGAAAGTGATGGAGACTCGACCAGAAATGGAACAAATACAGCATTAGAAGTAAACAACACTTTTATTTCATCGGTTGAAACAGCTCTAAGAGGAGCAGGCTATGTTTATGAGGTAAAATGAGAAAAGCATAAAAAGAATCCTTTCTCAATAACAGCAAGGACTAAAGGAAGAGCATTCCCCCCACCTCGGGGTCATGTGCAGTTTTGGGGAGGAAAATACCAGCACATGCACCCAAGGGGGAGAAGGAACACTCCTAGTACCTAGGAAAGGTAAGAAAATCTTTCCAGTCACATGTACAGAAGCCACAACGATAAATGACCAGTTTTTATGAATATATTAGTACTGCCTACTTATTGTTATGAACAAAAGAAGACTAAATGGGAATCAATTCCTTTAGCTGAAATTGTTGTCTGTTGGGATCACTTACCTTAAGGCATGAGTGATAGACAGGGGCACAGCATACTGTTAAGCCATAACCCCAAAGCCATAACCCCAAAGCCATAAGTCTTAATTACATTGGGAAAGGAATGAACTTCTTCAGGTTTTAGAGAATTACCTTTCCAATAGCTACAATTTTCAAGATCTCTCCTGTCTTTGAAATGAGTACCCATTTTATACCTCATATCATGACTGCTGTAATTTGTGGGTTTTGCCTTTAGAAATTCCATAGATGACAGTTATTACATATCCTAAGTACAATCTTGTTAGATGTTAGAAGCTAAGCAGAGTCGGTCCCGGTTAGTATTTGCAGGCCCGGCGCATCCATGGAGGCAGTGCCAGCAGCCGCCTCAAGCGCTGAAATGTGAAGGAGGCACCGTGCTGGCCCCTGACGACCCCCCGACCCGTAAGCGGGCTGCATCCTTGCTGGCCTCACCACCCCTTTGCTGCTGCCGTCTGCCTTGGCTCGGCTCTTGGCGAGCCAGGCACCCAGGTGGCACGGCAGCGAGCCGCCTCCCTGCCCCTTCGCCACCGCCCGCCTCATGTGAGAGGGACACTCCTGCGCGATGACGTCACAAGTGACGTCATTGCGCCGGGCCGGACGCACACACGCATCGCACATGTGCATGGGGCAAGGGCGCAAGTAGTTATCTCACCTCAGGTGCCTGACTATTTGGATAGGAAACCACTAAGGAAGATCAGGGACACTATGCAGAGGCAGACAATGGTAAACCACATCCATTTGTCCCTTGCCTTGAAAATCCCAGCAGAGGTCCGTAAGTCAGCTGCAACTTGATAGCACTTTACACACATACACACACATGTATTTAAAAAGGACAGCAACTCACTTTCTGTAAAATAATGTCTATATGGATAAAACACTTCTTTCAAGTGTTTTCCACAACTCTCTAATCAACCTTCCGACAAGAAAACCTATAATTTATACTTTAGAAATCTATCATCGAAATACTGGTTTTATTCACTACAGCTCATAGAAATGTTATTTTACTGTTTGAAAAATTCTTTTAATTATGACAATTGTTTTGTCATCTTAAAACGAAAATGGATCACAACAAAAAGCACTTACCTTCATCATAAGGCATTGGCAAGTGTTTTAATACACCTGGAGTCCACCAGTAAGTGTAGCTTTAGGTGAGAAACAGAGACATGCATATGTTTCAATCATCTTTCCAATCTTAGTATTTGCTATCTACAATCTCTTATTTACATATAAAATTCAGCATGCCATGGATATGGTAGAAAATATAGGGGACCAATTTATGGTCTTGACTTCTGCAGGGCAGAATCAGAGCTGACCTAATCTCTCAGCTAAACACTGAGACACACCAAATATGAAGTCCAAAGACTCAGAATAGAAAAACCACAGAAAGGCACAAGGAACAAAGGAGTAATAGACTTATAAGGCCTTCTGTACAAATAGTATAGAATCATAGAATCATAGAGTTGGAAGGGGCCATACAGACCATCTAGTCCAACCCCCTGCCCAGTGCAGGATCAGCCTAAAGCATCTCTGACAAGTATTCATCCAAGTATAATGAATACCAATAGATGTAATGTGTCTAAGCTCAGGTGCAAGAAGCACCTGAGAATAGCAAGATATGTCAAATTAAATACAAAAGTGAAAATATAGCTCAAAGACATTGGAAGGGTCCAACAGATATTGATTATAAGTTTTTCAAACATATGACTATTTATGATATTCTCTGTTATGATAGTGAGAATGAATTAACACATCTTTTATGTAATTTTAAGAAGATATTTGAGTACAGATAATTTTTTATGGTGTTTGAAGTTCTGAAGTAATTAGTTAGCCAAGTAAGTGATCCCTATCAGGTGGGACAGCTAGTTATTGGTGGAAGATGATTTTGAAAACCTATAAATGTGGGAAATTGAATTGATCTGGAAAATCTTTTTTTGAAGATGCTCTTTGCCGGTATCCTGCCTACTTTTGGTAAGCCATTTTAAGGGGCTCAAATAATTGCTCTCCTTTAATGATCTATGTAAAATCCATGAATGATATTATTATAGTCTTTTAAGTTAGTCTATGTTAAATGTGTAAATAATTTCATAAAAAGATGAAATGAAGGCAAGATTCGCTTGAAATATTTTTATTTGTGTACTATACCCAAAAGGAGTCAAAAACACTGCTGAGGAGATTAATAATCTGATATAGGAAAACTAACTAGATGCATATCTCAATCAGGCCTGACCAAAGTCACCTGGAACAAGCAGTAATGTTAGACTTGATAGCAATAACCAAAAAAAGAAAAGAAAGGAAATTGATCTAGAATACTTGGCCAAGATCCAAGAGATGGGAATTAACTCATGAACTAGAATTCCTACTTACAGTAGTTTGCCTGCTCTCAAAGCCCTGTCTGTCATAGCCAGCAATGAGACTGACATTAATGTACATAAGGATCCGGATCATGTTTCCTGTGTTTCTTGTTTTACACACCAGAAAACTGGCTACAAGACTTCAAGCATTTGCTTATTTGAGAAGTAATCTGTTTTAGTAACCAGTATATGTGTCAAAAGATAAAAATCAACCTTGGCTAGAAGAGTTTACAGTGTCTCAGTTGTACCTTTCTAAAGTATCTTCTCATGTCAATAAGGCGATTGCAGCAATATTTATCAGCACAGTAGATATCAAGCATTCACACATACAGCTGCAGTTATAACATCAGTACCTAACAACTGAAAGGCAGTTTAAAGAAATGAAACATTCAAAAACTACTGCCACAAACTTTTTGATGCCATATGGTGCCTTAAACAACGTACCTTGAAATGTTGCCACATTAATATTTTGCCTGTGCTTCAAGCTTTGCTTTTCTATTCAGAATTACATTTTTAAAAGTGTTGTAGGAAGAACACATTTATAAATAAATGAATGTTAAGAGGAAAACAAAGACTGTCATTTGTATTTACTAATTGTCATCTGACTTTGTCTACACCATAGAATTGTAACTTTCAGCATATGCTGACATTGAAAAGAATGTAAATGTTATTGAAAATACTGAGAATGCAAAATTAGCTCTTAATGAAGAGTAACGTTATTATTATTTATTTATAGTCTGCTGCTTTTCTCAATGAGACCAAGGCGGATTACACAGTACAAGTGAAAATACAATATAATCAACAGCTAGGGCATTCACTGAGCAAACTACAATAATGAACAACAGCGAGGAGGACATTCAGGGAAATAGATGTCATAGGGAATGGTTGCAGATTTTTTTTAAACAAGTATAAAGCTGAGCACAGAGATGAAATCTATCTGAAACAAAGCATAACAATCTATCTGAAACAAAGCATGTGGATTTTCCGGGCTGTATAGCCGTGGTCTTGGCATTGTAGTTCCTGACGTTTCGCCAGCAGCTGTGACTGGCATCTTTAGAGGTGTAGCACCAAAAGACAGAGATTAACAGGGAAAGAACTGAACTGTCCTGAAAGCAGAAATGCTTTCTGACCATGGGCAAACAAGGTAAAAGGAAGCCTGGCTGCAGCTTGACCTTCACTAAGGTAGGGTTTTGTTTTTTAAATTAGAGCATTGGTGTACTTTTAAAAATATTAGGCTGACCTGGGCTTTAAAACAATTGAAGACAGGTGGTTCATTTTATTTATTTTTATATAAAATTAGACACACACACAGATTTTTTTTTTAAAAAAAGGGTTTGGGATGACATCTTAATCTTCCAAAAAACTGAAAAGTTATTAAAAAGTCTAGGAATTAATTTAATGGGAGTGGGGAGAGGATAGGCTTTTTTGTACACTAAGAAAAACAAAATAAACTGAAGCTTTTAAAGAGTGTTCCATATTTCCATCGCAAGTTGTAGTTACAAAAAAATTAGTCAGCTTTTAGGCTAGAAAGGCAGAACCAGTTTTTCTAAAAAGAATTCAATTGAGACAAGCCCAAGTGTAATGTTACAAATACAGTTAGGCTCTATTGGAATTTGAAAAAACACAATTGCAGGTAAGTGGCTGAGGAGGCAAAAATTAAGGGCAGTAGGTTAACGAGTCAGGTTCAAAAGCAGGTCAGTTCGTGCTCAGAGTGCAGTGTAGTAGCTAGTTTACTTTGGTGAAGTAGTCCAGGAGGACAGAATGACAGACAGGATGGATGTGCAGCACAGTTTTGGGAAAAGCGCTAAGCAGAGAAGCAGTAGGATGGGGCGAGGGGAGAAAAAGATCTGGATTTCCTCTCACTTGGGCAGAAGCCAGCCCCACAGCTTTCCATCACCCATCCTCTCGCTGGAGTGGTGCAATAAAAAAGGCCTTGCAAGGCCCTCTTCATTGAGGCTTCCACTGGAGCACTGCCCACAGAGGTGTGTGAAGAAAAAGCAGGTACTGGACAGGGGTCTGCTGCTCAGACTGCCACTCCTCCAGCTGCTATGATTCAGCAGGAGGAGAAGGAGCAGCTTGAGCTATGCTTGCAGCTGCTAGTCAGTATGAGTGCCTCTATACCATCGCGGCCTGGAATCACTGTCAGAGGATGCAGGATCCACATTTCACACAGTGTCAGATGGGAGATCTGTGCTTTTTGCATCCGACATCTGGACCTCCCCTCAGTCATAGCATACTGGTAGCAACCCGAAGATGATCCAGGTGCGGGTGAGGCAACCAGTGCTAGGCAGCATGAGAGGGGCCACGAGGCCAGCTATTTCCAGGCTTTGTTTCATGCTGAGGCACTGAACATGGCACACGTAGCAGCCGACATCTCTCCTGCCATCGAGAAGCAATTAGTAGTATAGGTAGGCAGGGATGTCTATATGATGACTGATGGTACAAATATTAGGGCAGCAGCAGAGGTGGTGGGACTAAGATGTATTTACTTTGCGGCCCACCTCCTTTACATGATGGAGAAGGATGCCTTGGGTTTAGGTTCTGACAGTATGTATTTCTAAAGCTTGTTTTAATTGTTCTTCCCCTTGGGGACCATAAGTTGAATGGAAAAACAGCATAAAAAGTTTTAAATGAATAGTTTTTTAAAAATATGTGCCTGGCAAGCTCATTGGCTGTTTACTGGCAAAGGTAGCTAGTGTAATATGACTTTATTTCTTGCTTTAGCATAATTGTATATTTACTTTATATAAACTACTAGGGCTGTGCTATTTGGGTTTTGCTTCAGGTAAAGTTACCCAAAGCGGACCTGGTTCGGTAAGCCTCGGCATTCCCAAAGTGGGGCCAGCATGCTGGCCCCGCTTCAGGAATGCTGAAGCTAAGCTTACCGAAGCGATTCGGGTCACTTCACTAAGCTTCGGGGCTTGTTTAAAGGGCCCCGCTGCTTGCAAGCAGCAGCGAGGCCCTTTAAACATCAATCCCCCCCACCTTCCCCCCACCTACCTTGCGGTGGCTCCGGGCCGGCTCCTCTGCCGCTGCTGTGCCGCTGCCCGAGCCTGCGGGATGGTGGGGAAGGCTGGAGCTGCCTCCTCCGGCCCTTCCTGCCCCTCAAATGGCTGCGGCGCGCCGGCTCTGCGGCAGCCATTTGAGGAACAGGAAGGGCCGGAGGAGGCGGAGAAAGCCCTTCCTGCCCCTCAAATGGCCGCTGCAGCGCCTGCACGCCACAGCCATTTGAGGGGCAGGAAGGGCCGGAGGAGGCGGCTCCAGCCTTCCCCACCACCCTGCAGCCTCAGGCGGCGGTGCAGTGGCAGAGGAGCCAGCTGGCTCCAAGCTGCACTGCCTTGTGCTGCCGCCGCCACCGCAGCCCGCTGCCCAGCTGATAACCCTCCTGCCGCCAGGTAAGTGGGTGGGGGTTGGAGGGGTCTCCCCAGGGTTGCATGGGGGGTGGAGGGGTCTCTCCAGGGGGGGTAGAGGGGTTGCCCCAGGGAGGGTGGGGTGGTGGGGAGTTCCCCCCTTGCTTCAGTATGCTCTGAATTTTCATGGAGCATACCGAAGCTATTCCCGAAACCTGAATCCGAAGCGGCTTGCCACTTTGGATTTAGGGGTATCCTGAATCAGTTTCCCACTTCGGGAATACCGAATCTCCCCACCCATGCACAGCCCTATAAACTACTTTGAAAAAGTAGCTTAAAAATGATTTACATAAATAAAAGTAAATGAGCTCCAGCACACATCCAGCCAGATTTTTTTTTTTAAAAAAGCCCTCTAGTTCTCGCCATTATATTTCTGAGAGGTTTTGGAAAGGAACTTGATGGAATACTAACACAAAGATTATATTACTGGGGAACATTAAGCCTGATCCTGCATAAAGTCCCTTATCTTTTACAATATCCATACATTTAAAAAGTGAAAACTTGCAGAACTGTGAAATACCTTCGCCTTGCCTGGACAAGATTAATTGTGTCCTTTTGATGCAAGTAAAAATCAGTAGGTAGTTCCCAGAGATGAGGTTTCCCTTCTTCAGGCTGAAACACTCCCAGAAACAGATTAATTGAATCTTGCCTGTCAGCATCTAGAATATGAAAAACATAGAACATGATGACTTCAGAATACAGGGTATATTTTACTAAGCTTAAACAAAAAGGAGGACAGTGACACAGTAATGACATTTTCAGTGGGTGGTCTGCATTTCTTGCACATGATACAACCTAAATGGCACAACTTGACAGAATGCTGCTTTAAAAAAATTGTTCATCTCTTTTGGTTCTGTCTCATTTTAATCTTAACTGCTTCTTACACAGAGCTCTCAATAATATTTCTTAATTTGCATCTCAAACCAAACCTTGAAGTTGTACTCTTCTATCATGGAATTGCTTTTTTAAAATACTTGCCACACTCATTCCTAACTATCTATATAGGGAAGTTAGAATATTTCTTGTATGTAAAACAGCTAACCTATCAAAAGTTAATTCAGTGATAAAGACACTGTAGAGATAGGAGGCAATTATAATTAAGGGCACAATCTGGTTGCTCTAGAAATTGCACAAGAGGGCAACTGAACCCTACAATAGCATAATGTGGAGAAGCACCAGCTATTGATGCTGGCATCACGGATGGTTGCCATCCTAACCCACTCAGAGGCAGGGTTGAGGATTGCATTATACATCTCCAAATTGTCTACAGAAGGAACAGTATCTTAAATGGAGGAATAGAAGTTTTTATCTATGTCAGTGGTCCATCTTTCTCTCTACAACTTCTCTCCTATAGTCTCTAATATGATTCCTAATTACAACTAGACATGCTGTGTATTCACATTCTACTTCACATCCTTTATTATGCCTCTCCTGCTTTACATTGTAACTAAAATTAGTCCATCCATAGACAGCATTCAATGAGGATAGGTTCTATGGCAGGCTTATATGTAAAGCATATTTTTTTCATAGTGGTCCAGAAGGTAGATCAAGATGGGTAGCCATGTTAGTCTGTCTATAGCAGTGGAAGAGAGCAAGAGTCCAGAAGCACCTGTAAGACTAACAAAATTAGTGGTAGGGAATGAGCTTTCACTAATTTTTTTAGAGTAGATTTTAAAGGAAATCGATCTGTAAGCATCTGAAGGACCACTTAGTGATCCGGGGAAGTCAACATGGTTTTGTCCCCAACAGATCTTGTCAGATCAACCTGGTTTCCTTCTTTGATTGAGTGACGAGCTTACTGGATTGTGGGAACTCTGTTGATGTGATTTACCTGGATTTCAGTAAAGCTTTTGATAAGGTTCCCCATGACATTCTAATGGATAAACTGGAAAACTGCGGACTGGACTATAGGACAGTTCGGTGGATAGGGAACTGGTTAGAGGACCGCACCCAAAGAATGGTGGTCAATGGCGTTTCATCAGATTGGAGGGACGTGTCCAGTGGAGTGTCACAGAACTTGGTTTTGGGCCCAGTACTTTTCAATATTTTTATCAATGATCTGGATGAAGGGGTAAATGGGCTACTCATTAAATTTGCTGATGATACCAAATTGGGAGGAGTGGCAATCACCCAAGAAGATAGAGTTAAAATTCAACAAGACCTGAATACTCTGGAGAAGTGGGCACAGTACTACATCTGGGCCACAAAAATGTGAAGCACAAATACAGGATGGGGGATACACTTCTGGGTAGTAGTGTATGCGAAAGAGATCTTGGAGTAAGAGTGGACTGTAAACTAAATATGAGCAGTCTGTGATGCGGTGGCAAAAAAGGCAAACTCAAGTCTTGGGTTGTATCAAAAGGGCCATTGCATCGAAATCGCAGGAGATCATAGTCCCTCTCTATACTGCCTTGGTCAGGCCGCACCTAGAGTACTGTGTGCTGTTCTGGAGGCCTCACCACAAAAAGGATGTGGACAAAATCGAGAGGGTGCAGAGGAGAGCAACAAAGATGATCAGGGGTCTGGAGACTGAGCCCTTCAAGGAAAGGCTGAGGGCCTTTGGAATGTTTAGTTTGGAGAAGAGGAGGTTGAGGGGGGACATGATTGCTCTCTTTAAATATTTGAAAGGCTGTCATTTGGAGGAGGGCAAGGAGCTGTTCCAGTTGGAAGCAGAGGGTAGGACTTGAAGCAACGGCCTTAAATTACATGCAGAAAGGTACCGGCTGGATATTAGGAAGAACTTTTTCACGGTCAGAGTAGTTCAAAGGTGGAACCAGCTGCCTAGGGAGTGGTGAGCTCCCCTTCACTGGCAGTTTTCAAGAAGAGGCTGGATGAATATTTGTCAAGGATGCTTTAGGCTCATCCTGCATTGGGCAGGGGGGTTGGACTAGAAGGTCTGTATGGCCCCTTCCAACTCTGTGATTCTGTAATTTTGTTAGTCTTACAGATGCTACTAGGCAGAAGGTAGGCAACTAACAGAAAACAAAAAATGATTGGCTGTTGTTTTAAAGGCTAAATAATTTTAGGACAATTACTAATAACCAAATATCTTGATTGTGAAACACAGATAACTCAGGTTTAAAACTGATCGTTAGTCATTGTATTAACCCTGGTTCAGTGTAACAGCCATTTGTAACAAATTCTTATAATTTTGGGGAAATTGGGCTTGTGATAAACCTTCCCCACACTTCTTCTCCAAAGTGAAAATATGGAGTGCTCTCTACTAGAGATAGGTCTAAACTGACAGTCACTCTGACATCCTCCTGAGGTAGTGCAAAATTCCCCTCTATACTCTTCCTGAGTCATACCTGGAGCTCGGCTGCTTCAGTAACCCCCAACATTCAATCCCTTTTTCAAAGGTGATTAGATGTTAGAGCAGCTTTTAGTGATCATACTACCATTTATAAAATGTGTAGGTTTTGGTATTACTTCACCCAGATGAATCCATGAAGTTCAAATGCATTCAGACAGAACAAAGATAAATTAGATGGATCAAAACATTAAAATAATGTTTAAAATGCACTGGGAAAAACAAACAAGGAAAGCAGTAAGTCAAGTAAATATGAAGAGACAAGAAATGGATGATAGTTGATATTAAAATATGTTATTTTTATTAAAACTAAAATAGTTTTAGTGAAGTATTGATGAGAGCATTAGCTGTTTTTTCCCCCCTTTCAGTCCAGCCAGTGATGCTACAATTAAGGAAATCCTGCACAGGGTTTTTTAAATGGACATTGTATGTACGTGTGTTATTGCACATTTTTTGCATGCTGTTTGAAGAAAGACATATGACCAGAAGCTTGTGAGGTAAAGTAATTGAATTAGCCCAAACACTTCAGTGTCCTCACTCTGCTTATTAAAATAGAACCCTGAAGCATCAGATTTAATATGACTAGAGCTGTAGTGCCCTATGATTAAATGGACTGATCCATAATCAGATTATTTTCCTATGTCAGTCCTGTTTCTGGATAAATCAGCTGTTTTAGATTCCAGAAATCGTAACAACAAATGTGGCTACATTGATATTTAAGTCTGCAGTGGAAACAGAACAGAAATATCACCTTACAATGGCTTTTCCAATGTATTCAGCACTAAAGAAACCAATACTTTTTAATGTCCATCAGAAAGATCACACTTTCAGTGACTGACTGCTGCACGTTTGAAAAGAAATTACAAAGGTCCTATCTTTTTATTGGAATCAACAATACACTTAAAGTCTTTTTAAAACAAGGAATACTAATTTCAGCGTAAGGATTCTGGTTGGACCTTCTAGAATGGAAAACAGAGAGAAAGGGGGAATTATATCAGTTCTTGATTTGGGCTGCAACCCCATACCCCCTGCTAGGGGTATGCATCCAGGTAAATCCAAGACAAAATTAACCCCGTAGCTAACAGTTTGGGTTCAGCTTGGGGACACTTGAAATAACCCAAAACACTTCTAGAAGTAATGAAAATTTATCTCCTGGAATTTTGGGAAGGTTTGGGGGAGGCACAGAAGTGGTGTGGGAAAAAAGAGGAAGCCGTCCCAGAAAACAGCTGTTAGTTGACATCTCTCTTCCCTAGGAAGAAAGACGTTGGATAACAACAGAAGATCATGTAGACCTGGCCTCCATCCACAGCCCTGTAAATCTTAACAGGGAAAGAACCGAACTGTCCTTGGACTTACCATGCCAGCACTGTTCCTGTTGAAGGCTTCTTCCCAATGCTGATATCATAGGCAGCTTAGTCCACCACCCCAGCTGGAAAATGGCTTGGTTGTAGTAGTGGACATTTTCTCTCCCACCTCCAGGGAAGCTTTTTTATTATTATTAAATAGCAACTGAATACTGTTATATCAATATAACAGTACAGCAAGAAGTATACCAGGTTCTCTGAATTTCCAGTTTTAACTTTTTTAAAAAAGCAAGTCTCCAGCTCCTTTCATTATGCCTTATCCTTTAAACCTCTACAGCAGAAGAAAAGAGTTTTACTTTTTTAAAAAAATGAAAGCTGAGAATTCAGAGAACCTGGTACACATACTGCTAAAATTTTAGATCTGGGTCCACTAGCACCTTAAAGACCATGCTAAGCTATTATATCAATATAACAGAATTCAATTGCTGATTTTTTTTTTAAAGCTCCTGGCATCAGGGGGAGGAAACGACCATTGCAACAGCCAAGCCTTATGGGAGTCCAGGAGCCCACCCACCATTTTCCATCTGTGGGATGAGATTTCCTACCTCTGATGCCAGCAGCAGGAAGAAGCCTCCAGTGGGAACAATGCCTACATGATATGTCTGGAGCTGGCTTACCCTCTTTCTGTCCCCTGCTCCTTCTACCTCCATGGGGAGGGACCTGACAAAAATAATGGTCCTGAATTTTCAGGACCCATAAAGTATACCTCCACCCTGAATTCCCCAAACAATAACAACACTTCTGAAAAATCAGGATAACAAGATCTGTGCCCTACCTAAAATCCAGATCTGAAATTACTGTGAATTTTTTTGAAGTGCATACCTGTACCTACCCCATCACACCTCATAGTGTTACCATGATTTTCTCCCTGATGTCAGGAATGACTTTTTAAGTCTGCAGTTAGAAGGGAGATGCAGCAAAAAAAAAAATGAACAACTCCATCTGCATTTAGATAGAATCCACTCTTCTGACATTAGGTGGTGTGACTACTGCCATTTTTTAGGGCCCAAACTTGGTTCTGAGAGTCTGCAAAGCACCAAATTCTAACTCCTATGTGTTGCATTTCCTTTGTCCCAGTCAATGCTTTCCATATTAGTCTAAATGAGAACTGGACACCTGCTGTCTGACTTAAGGGTATCATCCTGACCCTTGAAGGCAGACAGCATTTATTCATTGTTAGATTTCTAAGTTTTACATTAATTGTGACATCGTATCTTTAATCTCTGAGTTAATGCCACTGAATTTTAAGTTTACTGTAACCCAAATACTTTCAAAACTGTCAGCCATGAGTGACCCAGTTTAAATATTATCACAAAAATTCAAGCACACAACATAGCTAGTTGTTAGAACTATTTTTAAAAAAGCAGTTTTCACTTTGCAAAGATTGACTGCTGCTGATAATTAGTAATACACAACAAGATGGATATTTAGGCACAGATTCTTAGTTTGCACAGAAAATTTCAGTTACCTGAAAAAGCATTGCTGTAATATCTTGAAAGAGTTTGCATAATATCTTTAGAATGCTGGGTCCAAGGTGCTATCTTTCTGTAGGTTTTTACTCGATGAACAAGTTGAGAACCACCATACTGGAGAGAAAGCGTATCGCCATGATCCTCATAAAGTTCTTCAAATAATCTAAAGCAAGGAGAAGAAAATAGCTAAGAATTTATTACTTGTTCATTTTAGGAATATAGAAACAGGTAACCCACAAGGCCTTGCTGGTGGGCATTTCTTTTCTCATGTATCCCCTATTTTTTCTTTCCTCTCCTGGGCAGCCCCCATAGCCTCTCTCATTGATTTGTTTTAATTTCTCCTTCCCACCCACAAGCCAATCTACCTTTATCTGCTCCTGTTTTCAGCGTTCCTTCCTTCCCTCCGACAGCCTCTCCCCAGGAAAAGTATGGTGGCTGACCCAGCTGCAGAGTGACTGCCACAGCTGAGCTGAGTGGTGTCGGTAGTGAGTCTCTGGTGATTATCACCAAGCTTGTACCTGGTGAGTCCTCCTCCACCAGTGGACACGACAGGTAAAGATATTTAAGATTTCAGATTTTTATGCAAACCTGGGACTTCCTTCAGGGTTTCTAGAGAACCCCACCCCCTCTCCCTAGCTCCATTTTGTGGATTTATTAATCCACACTCTGTGGCCCCATTCAGAATCAGATATATGATACCCTACCCTTTAGCCCAAACAACAACACAAATGCTATGTTGTCTCCCAGGACAGCTTCCAACAAGAGAGCTATTCAAACACTGTATAAACAGAGAGACTGAAGACATGCATGCATGAATACATACGAAGTGCATAATCTAGTATAATGTTCTCTGATTTGTAGCAACTCTCCATGCATGTATCTGATGAAGTGAGCTATGACTCATGAAAGCTTATGCTGGAATATTTCTGTTACAGTGCTATCCTGTGCAGAGTTCCTCCAGACTAAGCCCACTGAAATCAATGGGCTTAGATGAGTAATTTAGTACTATTCGTCTCAAATATGCTACTGGACTACTACTTTTTAAAAGTGACAGATGGTAATAAAATAGGAAAGAAAAAGACACATAAAAGGTTACTTAGGAATCGGGGTGTGTAGTGTACTCTTAGCTAAATCTGGAACCTTCCTTCAGAGCAAGAGGCTCTTCTCCATAGTTAGCTTAGCAGAAAGGTAAGACACGACTAAGAGTTTTGCCTCTAGAAATATGGTAGTCATTAAATCTTATAAATTCAAGCAACATATAGCTATGGTTGTTGTGGGTTTTCCGGGCTGTATTGCCGTGGTCTTAGCATTGTAGTTCCTGACGTTTCGCCAGCAGCTGTGGCTGGCATCTTCAGAGGTGTAGCACCAAAAGACAGAGATCTCTCAGTGTCACTGTCTTTTGGTGCTACACCTGTCTTTTGGTGCTACACCAAAGACCAAGATCTCTGTCTTTTGGTGCTACACCTCTGAAGATGCCAGCCACAGCTGCTGGCGAAACGTCAGGAACTACAATGCCAAGACCACGACAATACAGCCTGGAAAACCTACAACAACCATCATTCTCCGGCTGTGAAAGCCTTCGACAATACAACATATAGCTACTCCCAGAGCCCATTGTGTGTGTGTGTTTTTGCAGAGTGTAGAAATAACATATTTATGTTCCCCTGTATTAAACAACTTTCTGTATATGGAATTTTAGGAAGCAAGAGATGATAATACTAACCTAGTCTTCTTTACAATGTTTCTATATTTAAGAAAGTACTTTTGGAAGTGAGGGAAAATTCGTATTAGAAATCCCCAATATACTTTCCTCAGAAATTAAAGTACATGTTTTTTTATGAATATTTGGAGAATTTACTAGATACTGGACAAGAAAGCGATTAAGTCATAGTTATCGCTACAGCAATAGTAGCACTTGGTATCAACAGCATTTCTACTATACTATTAGCACTCTTTACTTAAGCAAGCACAATTTCTCTTTAATATACAAAGGAGGTATAATGTAAAACCAATTACTATTTTAAAAATGTGTGCTTTGACTCAGTGCTGTTAAACAGGTTATGAAACAGAACCTGTCAATGCTTACTAAACATTTATGCACTTCATAAAGTATCACTAGTAATCATCAATTTCTGTTTACCTGTTGACCTGCCCACTGTTTGCCATAATTTAAAAAAATCCCTTGTCAGAAAGTTAAAACATTATACAGATTTGGACTGGGTACTTTACATTTGCACACATTCAACCAGAAGATTTTAGAAAAAGTAAACACTGTTACACCAACCAGAGTAGATTGGGAGGTGAAAATGCCCAGGGATAAGGGCTTAGTCCCCCTGATAGAGACGAGGAAAGAGAAAAAGGATCTACTCGATCTTCCTGACCCACAGTAGTAGGTTTGACTTTGCTTCCCCTGCAGTGTGAGGACGGTAGGAGTGGACTTACCAGGGTGGGGCCACTTACATTTGCATCGCAGAAGGGCCACTGTCTCTGGAAAGTAATAGGCCGCTGGCAACAGCTCCTGCTCACCTTGTCCTGAGTCATCCAGCACCAAGGTAGCCCTAGCAGTGCAGCCCCCCCCCCCAATGGCCAGAAGCCCACTGGGAGTTTTCTGGGTGGATTTCATGGCCAATCTACTCAACACACCAAATTTTCATCACATTTTCCTAGTGCTCTGTCATACTGTAGCATAATTAAAGAGTGGAACCCAAGGCACGTATATACAGATGAAGGAACTGAACTGTGTAAATAAGGAATAGCTCTCATGGAGTTCTATGAGACAAATTTCCAACAGTTTCCACAGAGTTTCAATAATTACAATCCAACACACATCTGAAAAGGGGCAAAACCTGCTTCTTATTTCAGATACTGGTTTTACTAGCCACAGAAACAGGTCCAACCCAAAGATTTTTCAGAAAATAGCCAAATGATCACCCATTTCAACACACAGTTTTGGGAGAAGGAAGGAAAGGGGAGTATGATACATTGGACTACTGTGCTCAGCCTAGGAACTTGATTTGGAATGCGGGAAGGCAATGCACTGGAGAAAGTTTTAAACTGGGGAATTGTAGGAATGGCAGGAGGAAAGACAAAGATTCTGACGTTCTTCTCCAAGCACCATCCCATCTGCCTTTTATATTCTGTGGGCCAAAATAGCATATCGCCTTATTTTGAAATTAAATGGGACTTGCATTACCACATCACTTAACTTGTTAAATTGAATGACAGATGTTTTGCATTTGGCACTGAGTGGTTAAAAAAAACCCGATGGTCTTAATTTCTTTAAAATATTTACATCCTGCCTTTCAATTTAAAATATCCTAGGGGACTCATAAGAATCACACATTTTAAAAAACCTTCAATAAATCCACCAGGATAAACAAGAACAGCAGGGATAGCAGCTAACAACTGTTCTGACTTGATACGGCAAAAGCCTTACAGGATGGGACACAGAAAACACACAAACTCATACAGGTGCAAGAAGTGAACACTTACATTAAATAAAACAGTATTTATTTACCCAGATAGCTAAGTAATGTCTGAAGTCAATTTCAATTGAATAAAAATGTTTGATGTGTAGAAATACAGAAGCTAGAAAAGAATGATTAAAGAAAAAACAAATTGCTGAAGAAAAACCTACCACCATATTATGGTAACCTTCTTACCTAACAGCATCTGTGTCAAACTGCAGATTGGGTTTGTCAATCAACCCTAAGGAATAAAGCTGATAGGCCAAAGCACATTTCCCAACCATAAACTGGGCTGTATTTGTGCGATCCAAGCAATCTACACAATTGGTTCGAAGAACTCCAGTCTAAAACAGAAATTATTTTAAGAAACGTGATAACCTACTTATTCAAAAAATTGTCAATACAATTTTTGTTAGGGTAATAAATTTTGCACCAAATTCTACTGCGTGTTTGGAAAATAACCCAGTGTGGTATAGTGGCTGGAATGCTGGACTAGGATCTAGGAGATCCAAATTTCAGTCCCCACTCTGCCATGGGAGCTTGCTGGGTAAACTTGGGTCAGTCACGCATTCTAAGCTTAACCTACTTAACAGGGTTGTGACGATAAAATGGAGGAGAGGAGAAAAATGTAAAGCATTTTGGGATCCCCACTGGGGAGAAATGCAGTGTATAAATAAATAAATAAATAAATAAATAAATAAATAAATAAATAAATAAATAAATAAATAAATAAATAAATAAATAAATAAATAAATAAATAAATAATCAAAGCTGCAAACATGGTTCACTGGCCATTTTCCTCTCACATTTGTCTCCAGCTAACTTTAGCAAAGCATTTTGTGCATGCTAGAAACCTGTTTCAAGTACATAAGACTTTTTGCACATAGTTGAGATCTTAAAACTATCGTCGTGTTTACTCACCACTATTTTACTTTAAAAGTTCTGGATATAATGTTAACAGAAATATTTTTCAGACCATGTATTAGAATTAGGATTATGCCTAGGAAAACCAGAGTTCAAACCCCTATGCTGCCACAAAGCCTACTGTGTGATCTTGGGCCAGTCACACTCTTTCTCAGTCCAACTTATCAAGGTTGTTGTGAGGATACAATAGATACCATGAAAGTCACCCTATGGTTCTTGGAAGAACGAAGAGACAAACCTAATGCACAGGAAATAATTACATTGGGTTGGATCCAAAAAAGTGCAAGCAAGGCTAGTCACAGATCTTTCCTTCCCACCCCTATCCTCCAGGAACCTCTTGAGACTTCTGAAAAACTAATGCAGGTTATCACAACCATGTGGGTCAGGAGGCAGCAATGAGGATGAACAAACAGATAAATCACTGGCTATCTTCCTCTTTTGCTAGGGGTGTTTCTGTTGGCATAGTCACAGACAGAGCTGATGTACAAGTAGGGCAGGCATGATTTCCTCTAGCTCCCCATCCTTAACACAGCCTCCCAGATCACATAGCTTCCCCCCCATTCTCCATGCTGGTCCTGCATCAGCCTTTGGGAGGTTTCAGGAGTTGATAGGGAAAGGGAAAGGCAGGAAAGATCCATGTTGGCAATTATGTGCCTTGGCATATTATTGGATCCAGCCCATAGACTGCCCATATTATTGGATCCAGCCCAAATGCAAGTATGCATTTGTTCTCATTTCAGTTCTCTCTCACAGTTGTGTATCACAGTTCAAGAATAAAAGCTGAATTCAAAAGCTCATGTCATTGCAGCAATCATGCTGTTTGCAGAAAAACCTGGGCTTCTTAACTAGGAAAATCCAGAAGCATGAACATTAATAGTAAACATGGCCCTCTGAACAGAAATCTATCCAGTATTAAATATATTCTTTACTGAACAAGAAAGGGATTTTAAAACATATTTACTAAGCATACTGGCAAAAATATTTTCTCTTTTTCAAAACCAACGCACTGATTCCAACACCTGATCTAGAATTAATTGAGGCCTGAAAATAAACTACACAGTCTTTAGGGCACACCAATGACACCAACCAGGAATGTTTACGGGCAACTGTATCCAATCTCAACTGAAATTTTTAAGATGATTACTAATAATTAAATAAGAGTTCAAACAGATTATATTCCCCTAATGTTAAAGAACAATAATAGTCACTTTGCAGATGTTTTTGGCCAAATACTGAGCCATATTAACAACTGGAAAATCAACTGCAGTTCAATACCTGCAAGCGGCCAGTGGGGACCACACATCCTCCCAACTCATTCCACCTGTAAAGACAGAACATTGTATCAGGCAGGGCACATATTGTAAGAATTACATTGAGTTTCCATGACAGGTGTCCAAAAGCACCATTGCATGGTTAAAATATGCAATGGCTGTGGATTTCTACACTGAAATACAAGAGAGGAGAGACACAGCTTAGTTTGTGGTCTACTTTGGATTACAGTGAGAGTGAGGCAACTCTCTCTTCTACCCTCTCACAGAGAAGTAGAGTGGCTTCTCTTTCCACTAGTGTCTCAAGCAAAATAAGGGCCAAGCAGTCACTCCATCCTTCCATGCATATAATGGGAGAAGACAAACAAGACGTAGCTCAAGGAACTGAGCGTATGCAGCCTTGTTCTCCAGTACCAGGTCTACTGCATAATTATCACGAAAAGCAGAGAGAGGGCATCCACAATTAGCACTGAACCTATTGGTGCTCCTTTCTGCATCTAGACCTGAAACAATCATGATTCATCTCCTTGCATCTCTTTCCCTCAACAAAATGTAGTTTCATGCACTCCTGAGCCCTTTGACATGACAGTTCTGAACCTGTTAGGTTCATGCACGTTCTGTGATTTCAATAATTTAGCCAATGCATAGGAGGGATAATTTTTTTTAAAAAAACTAAATCCTGACTCTTACACAGATTCAAAGTCTGCAGCTTACATATAAATAATTTTTCTTTTATTCTTCCTGGGTGTTTGTTTTTTAACCACACTGGCAAAAACACTTTCATTTTGTAAATCTCTGTATTTTGTGCTTTATTCTAATTCCTCATTCATATCTCTGTAACTATGGTAAACACCATAATACTCATCCTGCCTTTAAGTTTACTATTATGATAAGCAAATACAAACCAGCAAAAACATTCACTCACATACATAAAAGTTGTTTGCAGCCAAGCTGGTCCAAAAGGAAAATCAAAAATGCAACCCACATAATACCTTGCATTAGGACCAACCAAAATCACACAAAACAACAGGCAAGCTTTCTAGTTCACCAGAACTCTTCATCAGGCCAGGTGTTACAAAATAAAAGGGAAGGGGTAGATAAAAAAGATGTTTATCTCCAGAACTGGTCATATAATTATTACAGATAATTCGTTTATCCTTGGTCTACAAGAAATCTTGTAGTAAAAGGTAATTTGCTGGGTTGTGCAGTTTCAGTGGAGACACCCCACTTTTCTAGGGGTTGTTTTGCTCACAAGGTGCAGCCTCACAACAACAACTCCACTTTAAATGTACATGCCTACGAGTATTAAGCATAAGAATACTAGCAAGAACAGGTCAAAAATCATGGCCTGAAACACATCCCTCCCATCCCCTTTTTCATTTTGTAACATCTATGATGAAGAGTTCTAGTGAAGTCAAAAGCTTGAACGCTATCTTGTGTCACTTGGTTGGTCCTAATAAAAGATATTACCCATGTAGGAATCCAGGCCCTGCCATCGTGCACCAGAGCCCAATTTGACTTAAGTGCCTTCTTTTCACCTCAGACACCCTAATCTACCTCCTCCCCCCTAGTTCTTCTCCCTTCTGATCTAGGAGCCAGAGCTGGTTTGTCCTCCTCCCTGAACCTTTTGACGGTCCTAGCCAGGCCTGGGGCACTCCCAATGGCCTCACTCTACCCAGAAATTTTATGTGGGTTTGGTGCAGTCTGGGAGGGACCAATAGTGCTTCCTGAGAAATTTTTGTTTTGTCATACCCCTCCCCTGCCCCTAGGATAGAGCTTCCCAACAAATTATTGTCAGACAGCTGGCTGTCAAAGGGCCAGCTGTTAGTTGGTGCCTGACTCTAAAAGGACCAGCTGCCAAAGATCAGCTGACTAGTGCGCAGCTCTTTATAAGGTGCCTCAGCCAACTTGCTGGGCCTGGTGGTTTGCTGAGGAGGGGGGCATGGTGTTATCTCCACTGTCTCCTGACAACTCACATATGCAACCAAGCTTATTTGAAGGTGAAGGCTCCTGATTTCTACGTGGTCTTTCACCCCCAACTTTGCTTTAAATAACAAGGGTTTCTTATTCTTTCTTCCAGTTCCAAGTCCCTACAATTCTGGCATGCATACATGGCAATGGGTGCAAAGATCTAGTGAATGGCTTCCACAACAATTGAGAGACAGGCAATGGAAGTGCTCAGTTAATCAAGTGCGATATCATCTCCGCTGTTGTAGGTGATAATTTAACTCCTATTCTTTCCAATATGCCAAGCAAGGGCGGCACCTTTCAGATTTTCCTTGCTCAAGCTGCCTGGCCTTTTCTTTCTTTTTGGCATTAATCAAATGTTGAGCAGTACATTAGTGTTTGAAAAGCCAAAGGGGATATCATAGGACTGGCAACTGAGAATGTGAAATTTTCTTCTTTGGAAAAGCAGGTCACTCACCAAAAAATATTTTTTTTGCTAATTTCCAAGGACAGATTTTTTCAAGCCTTTACACAGAGGAACTGCTTCTGCATTGTTACTGGCAAATTGCATTAGCATATAGATGATGCTGTATGTTTTTTGAAGGAATAGGAGAGTCAAGCCACAAGACAAATTGTTCTCCAAGAGCAACTCATATTACATGACAAAATCTATGAATTTCAGTTAGTATTAAATAACATTACAGGCCACTGGATAGTACATGAAAAAGTGTATTTAAATAATAACAAGCATGTTTGAATAATATCAAGCAACTGTACTCAGTAGATCAATAGACGAATAGCTGTTCTCAAATTAATTCATGAATTGTAATGAAAAGCAGCAAAATTTCATTCTCTTGGGTACATGTGTATAACATTTTTATCCTGCTTCTCTTAGTACTCTGCAATACCTGCCTGTATGCATGAAGATGTATGTTTTAATGATTGCTACTGAAATGAATGAGAATTAGTACAAATGGGTTCCTGTGCATGAGACATAATGGAGCTTGTCCAGAAAATGTTCCCACTGGAATCTATTTATGGTCTTTCAATGTGGACAATTTCATTTTCATGTGAATGCATCCTTAGGAAAACAAGGACAACATTTTACTTTGTTCTTTTTCAAGCAAAGCAGCCAGCTTGGACATGACTCCATTTCTGGAGCAGGGGGATTGAATTTAATCACGTCTTGATGGCTTGCAAATTTTTCTGTCTTCAATCCCAGATAAATAGATACTGCCAAGAATTAATAAAACAATCACTAAAAAGGAACTAATTAGTCAAAATTTAACAGACCCATTAAAAAATGTGGGTACAGAAGGAGTTAGAGGAAGTAAGAGCTGATCTGCACTCAGAGTCCAAGAAGAAAATGTCAGCAGAAAAGCAACTAGGCTGGACGAGGCTTTAAACTTCAAGAATAGAAATTCACTAGTATGTTTTATCTGGTAGCAATCTGATTCTGGAATATGAAAAGAACAAAAGGGGCCAGAATAGAGCTTTGGGCACTTCCTTCTCTCCAACTGTGTAGACAACTCTAGCAGTCCAAGAAAGAGCATAATCATCTAGTCAACCAGCTGGAATTCTGGAAAATAAAAGTCATGCTGACTAGTTAATCCAATATGTTGCCCAGATGACCAGTGAACTTTTGCACGGCTGATCAGGAACTTGTTGGTTTTGCCACTCTGTTATCATACCACTGGAGCGATACACCAAGCAATTTATTATTATGTATCCAGAAGTGCCTGCCTAGCAAAAATCATTGTTTTGTTGTTTACTTGCATCAAAAGGAAGTCAGCTGTGCTCAGTACCCTGTGACTGAGCCAGGATGGGCAAATACTCTGGAGAGCAGGAAGCAAACAGGTACAATTTCTGCTGTTCTCCTTTTTGGTTTTTTTCTTTTTTCTTCTTTCTACTAAGCAACCCAGGTATAGCGACATGACCCAACTAAAAACCTTCTGTTCAGTCAATTGACAAAGTGTGGAGAAAAAGTGAGTTTCTTACAGATGTTTGTATGAAGCTCCCAGCTCTAGATTAGAACCCAATCAAAATTGACCTCCTCAGCCTTGAAAGGCAGTAACTGGATCTTATTTATTGAGGTGTATTTTTATTCTCATCTTTCCTTAAAGGTGCTGAAGGTGGTGTATATGGTTGAGCGTATTTAATAATTTTATAGTTATAAGAGGACTTTACTAGATTATCTTGCAACAAAGCTTGGGTATAACAAAAGCACATTTAAAACGGCACAATTTAAAAACTAATGGCATTCAGTTACAACTAACTTGACCACTGATTTCAGTGGAACTTTCTTTGGTTCAGGGCCATGGTGTCCTCACATCGTCACAAAATTGGCCTCAAATTAGCCAAACCTGGATGATCCAAAACAAGCCAAAAGCAGTAATGGGCTTTTAAAACAAACACAAGGCTACTATACAGAAGGGATGCCTGAACTACTTTAGGCACAGATTGCATTACCATTGCCAGTTGCAAATCTCTTCCTGACTGATTGATGATGAGATAGTCTTTGCCAAGCCATTTGTTGAAGTTTGCAGGGAAGCTACCATGTCCAACATAACAGCATTCACACATGACTGACCTTTGTGCAGGTATGCTGGGTAATGCACAGGACCACGGGAGCTGTATTTTCCTATGTCAGTAGTTAGAAATCAGTTCTTCCTCCTCCTCAGTCACTCACACCCTGTATCACTCACAAATGTTCATCTTGCTCATTCTGGTGCTTCAGAATGTTGACCTTCGTGTACCATAATGTGTACAGAAGGTGTGGGACATATCATTAAGCTCTAGTTTACCAGAACAATTCTGTTTGCCCTGGGGCACAATTCCAAGGTTTGTTGCAAGCCAGGTAGCCTATTGCACATGCTCCCAAAAATGGAAATTGGACTAGAAATACAGACAACTCAAACAAACAAATCCACTTGTGTCTTTTATGGTACACCGAACACCAATTGTCCATGAAATATGTCAGTTACTTATGAAACATTGTCCTCCTCCCTTCTGGGAAACAATACACCGTCCATCAGTACTTTAGTAGGTTGTGATTTTTTTTGTTCTGTTTTTTAAAACAAACATGTTGAGAGAATAGAGTAAGGGTTTACTGTCCTCCCTATGGCACCTCAAGGTTCACAGAAAAGCTAATGAGAGCCTTTGAATCACCACAGATCAGCATAGACTTTATGACTGTATCTGGAGAAATGTCACGCAAGGCAAGAAGACCACCAGGCTGTATCAGAGTGCACCACTGTATTCAAGCAAAATGGAACATAAGGGAATGGCCTTGGGGTAACTGATGCTATTAATGCCCATGTGGACAGGGTTTTGCAATCTAAGTACAGGGTGACCATCCTGCTGCTTTGCCCATGTCACAGGATGAAGCCAAAACCTCTCCCCCCTACAATTCTGGCTCACTGTGCAGCTAAATCTGCACACCCATGGTGCTCCTGGCCTCCACTCCACATGTACTTCCTCCTGGACCCAGAACGACCTGGTTTACCAGGACACTGAGTCTATCTGTTAATTATGCCAAGAGATCAATCAAATAATATGGCTACTAGCAACACTCGCCCACCCCTGGAATCAGTTCATAGCATTCGGGATGTTTGCTGCATGAGTGGCATCGTTCCCATCAAATATGGTAAGTTCATCTGGCAAGCTCATTTGTGGTGAATTTCACAGCATCCCTACTAAGCAATAGTATTTGTTCAACTATTTAAGTTCAATGTTCGTCTGGCTTTGTTTTAAGAAGGAACAACTTATCAGGCGCATTTTAGATCACTCTAGAGAAACCCAAGGTAGGGCAGGCCCTGTGACAAACTGTGCTTTATATTTTGTTTATTAGAGATGTTCATCCGATTGGCTTTATATCCAAAGAAGAATGTAAAGTGAATGTTCTGTTCTTGAATCATTTACTGTTCTCAGAAATATCTGTCATCTTCCAAGAAAAGAAAAATTGTATAAAATTAATGACATAGAAGATGAATTTACAGATCAGTTTATAAAATACTATTGCATGATAAGCATCGAGATTGTTTATTCTTATTACTATGAAACCATAAGCAGGATAATTTTGCATTTTCATCTGTATCAGTATTAAATAAACAAGGATTTCAAAGCACTTAAAAAAATTGTAATAATAATGAACAATATTTTTTTTTCTCTCATACGTACTTTTCATCTGGGCGTAAGACACTACTATAGGAATCAGGACGATTTACAAAGAATCCAGTTTTCTTCACCACATTCTCTGCTATCACGTTCAGCCTATCAAGGACATTGCATAGTTTGCTAGACAGGAATAAAAGCAAACATGGATTTATTCTGTCTTTGAAAAGCCCATTTCTATGAGTTTCACTTCACATCAGCTTTATACATATAGAGTAATAATGTTCCATGAAGTTTTGCATCCTTATTAAGAAGGCAGAAGACTTTTGAGAAGTGGAACAGGTACACTGTCAGCAAAAGTGTAACATTAACCACTGACATTTGTCATTGGCAAAACAAATTTTACAGCATTTCCAGAGGAAGGGATTGCAACCTATGTCATTGTGAACCTTCTAAAGTAAAAGAAACATCCCATTCCTTTCCCCAGACATAAATAAGACAAATTGCAGACAATCAGCTAATATTAGTCATGTAAGCACTTTGGATAACCAATATAAAGAAAACAGAGAGCAGGGCCAATGGGGAGTTATGGAGTACTTTAAAGCCCAAACAGCAAAATACTCTTTAAAAGACAGAACTGGCTGGCTTGCTTCCCAAACATTGTCAATCAATGCCACTGGATAAGCACGCTGTCCTTCTGGATTTCTGTGACACACACAATGGAAAATGGCTAATTAGAACTTTGTCTCCAACTTCTCCCTCTCTCCAAGTGTGGAAAGGATCATACAGAAACTTCCATCTGCCTGCACTACCTGCAGTGCTTTCCTTAAGGGAGAGTTCCTTTACATTTTTAGTAATGCTGCTTTAGATAAAGAAGCACACACCTCTTTGTGTATTTAGCCATGTCCCAAGGAATATAAACAATAGCATGTTCCGGAGGTAAAAACTGATTGAGGTAGATCACAGCAGTAACAAGTTCTTCACTCAATATCCTTTCATGCTTTCTTTTTTCACGTTCCTTCAAAAAGGAAACATTAACTGAGTATGGTACATGGACACCAGCAATGTGTAATAAGAGCAGAAAACCAGCATGCACATATTGGCATATACAGTTCTAATGTACTGTAGCAATTGTTCCTGCCTTTACAGTGGTTGGACAGCATTTTGTGGACTTCCATTCACTGAAGGCATCAGGATAAGAAATCCATAGAAAAGGTGTCACTGGCCCAGACCTCTTTAAGCTCAGTAGACTGCTATCCCTACCAGTGCATTTTGGTAAACTAAAGATGCTAGACCTCATGTTCTGCTTTTTTGCTTCAGATATATCAGTGGAAGCAAGAAAGATCACCACTGTTTATGAGCAAGTCGCATGGGGCGAGGATGAGATCTTTCATTAGTACTCTATTTATAACCTGCATTTTTTAAAAAAAAGTTTGTCTTTTCCACAGGACTTGAAGGGGTTCATTATTGTTAGAGAGAAATAATTCTAAGTAATACTGAAATATATGGAATTATTATCAGGAAGACATACATAATTATTTCTGCTTCTGCTGTGCTTGCCCTACATTGGGCAGTACTAATCTGTCACAATGTAAATGTATGGAAACAGCAATCCCTCCTTATTCAATGGCAGAGGTTTTGTTTCACACAAAAATACAACTCAAATGAACTATATGGCAGGGTCTACCAACATAAACCCAATATTTTGTTCTTATGTAAAAAAAAAATGGCAATGGCATGTGACACTCAAACATGTCTTATTTCAAGAATTTGCTCATCATGAGACTTTCACAATACTGATACTTTGTACTAATATTTTTCCATATCTTAACCAGAACGAGTGTCTGTGTGGTAAAAATTAAATGTAGCAAAGTTTCATAATTTATTTTATTCACTTCATTTATACCACTCATTTCTCCACAATGGTGAACCAAAGCAGCTTAAATCATTCACTTCACCTCCATTTTTCCTTTCAACAACCCTGTGAGGTAGGTTAGGCTTGAGAAAGTGTTACTAGCTCAAGGTCACCCAGCAAGCTTCCATGCCAGAGTAGGGATTTGAACCTGGGTCTCCCAGATCCTAGTCCGACACTGTAAGCACTACACTACACTGGCTCTCTATACTAACAGACTATACACACAGTAACACAGAACATGTAATAACCATATCCTAATAGTAAATCCTGCTCCTATCACATAACTTTTTAAGGATTCAAAATGTAGAAATGGTAATATAAAAAGGAGAAAAGTTAAAAGGGAAATAAAGCGGGAATTTAGGAGCAAAAGGAAATTATAATGGATAACAGCCATCTTGAGGCATATGAAAAGATATCAAAACAAGCATTGATTCCACATTTTAATCACCTGTTGATTAAAGACTCGTTTTCTTCTGTCCATCCTAAATCTATTGCCCACCAACTTCACCAGGTGCCCTTGAGTTCTAGTATTTTGAGAGAGGAGTTCACTCTTCCTAACTGTGCATAATTTTATAAACCTCTATTATGTCTCCCAGTGATGGACTGCACTTGAAAGTAGGTTTCCTAAGTGCAGCAATCAGAGAGATGAGAGGGAAAGAGTTAATGCACCTCTTGGGAATGGACAGCTTGGGTTTTGTCCTTTTTGATATGATGACTAGAACTGCACAGTTTTCCAAATGACGCCACACCATAAAGGGGCATTATGATATTGGCTGTTTTATTTTAATCCCATTCCTCATAATACCTAGTGTATAATTTTTCTTTTCTCACAGCCATGTCACACTGGACAGACATTTCACTGAGATATCTACTAGGATCCCAAAGTCTCTTTCCCTCTCAGCAAGTTCACACTCCAACAGCATTACTTAAAGTTAGGATCTTTTGTTCCAGTGCGCCAAGGTATATCCAGTGCATATCAAGGTATATATATGAGGTTTACTTTTCCAGTACTTTGTTATACAATAGGTGTTCTGACTGCCATATTCTGAACCTGTATTCTCTCAAGTGTGAGGATCACTCTGTATTTTAGAAGACAACAGTGTTAAAATGTCTGCACCAGAAGTCATAATTACATTAAAAATACCCCATAACATGCACACTACTTATTACAATTTGCATGAGACAAATAAATGCACTTTTTAAAAAACCATTCAACCATAGAGAATTCTCCAGAAGATAACATGACATGAACTGGAAAGGTTGTCCGGCTGATTAGAAGCTGATTCAATGCTCACATGCATACAGTAATATTTTCCCTCTCTACTTAATGTAGGAGAGCATTAATTTTAGCCTCCTAGGTTTGAGCACCTACAGGGAGACACATTTTCCACCACTGTACAAAAGCCCTGTGAATAAGAGCATATAATGATTCACGTGTCAGAGTCATGTGAGCCTAGAAAACATATTACAGCTCTAGCTGAATCTAAAAATAAGAGCCAAAATCATTTTGTTGGCAGCTATGTCTAACATTGTTTACCACAGCCTCGTACCTGGCTTCTTAAAAGCGCGCTTCCAAATGCGGGGAAAGTATGTTTACCATTTTAGCTGATAGACTTTATAAATCTAACTGTAATTCTCATCGTTTGTAAAATTCTCTCTCCCCTCCCTCTCTCTGAAGTGTTCACAAGCTGACAAGCAAGGTGAAATGCCAAAGAAATGATTAAAAAGAAATTTAAAAACCTGATTCAAGAAGTGACATTAGTAATCATATCTAGCCTTTGACTCATTAAGTTGATTAAACATAAAAAGCAGCTTTTTCAAAAGCATACTATGTTAGCTTTTCATTATTAAAGCAGGAACATCTAACGTTTGAGGCTCTAACGGTATTTTATATCTAATGATTTTTCCTTCTTCAGCTCCAAGCCCAACTGCCTCATCAGAAAGATCAGTCTGTCTCTATCATTATCTCCCACCTGTGGCTAAAGACCTTTTTGTTTTGTTTGCTGTTTCCTCATTAATTCTTATTAATCTTTGCAATGATTTTAAGTGTGTGTGTGTTTCTTTAAATGCTTGGAATGTTACAGAAGAATGGGTGTGTGTGTGAAAGAGAGGGACAAGTGAAGTGATTGACTGATTACTAAGAGTGTGGGCGGAATTGAGAAGTATGAGTGGAGTGAAATCTGACTGGACAGTAGCAGTACGCTAGGGGCAGAGTGAACTGCAGGTTTTTTAGTTACTGAGCAGAGAGAAAAGTATTCGTTCTGGGCAAAGCAGGCAACCTGTGTGGAAGCCTGAAAGGATTCTCATTCCAGTTCAGTCAGGCAATCTATGTGAAACCTGAACGGTGTGTTTCTGAAAGAAAATATTCATTCTAAGTCAGGCAAACTCTGTGTGCGCTGAGAGAAAGTATGTGTATATCTGATTGAGAGAGAGATTAATCTATCTAAATCAGGCAAGGCATGTGAAAAGGCCTGAATGAATCTAAGTCTGTGTGGAGTTTATTCTCTTAAAGAAGACCTGTGTCATATATGTCTCCCTACATATCTGTCATGAGTATTTCTGTATTCTGAGTTGTGTACTGATCCTCTGAGAGTACGTGAAATTGCATATTGGTGGCCTGTTTGGCTGAGAGTTGCTTATCTCACAGGTGCCTACTTTGATGTCTACTTTAGTTTTCGCAGCTGCTTGAGAATGTGTCCTTGAGTGCCAGCTTGAGCCTGGGAACTGAAAATGACTTCATTTTTGCTTCTCTCTTCCAGTTCGTCTCTCCTCCTGTCTCAAAACCCCTTCCCCCCCTCCTGACTCCTTCGTGCCAGAATCTTAACCGTCCATATCCCAAAGGCGGGAACTTTCCCTGTAACTAACCCCTCCAAACTTTTATATGTCACTTCTGCCAATGCCCTTGTCTGTGTATGCTGATACTGATGGATCTCTAATAAAGTTACTTTAACTCATACACTGGAGTGTGTGCAGTGGAGTGCTATGGGGATCTAACTGCCAGAACCTGACAACCTGTATGGAAAATTACTTTGTGTTACTGAGTCTATGGAAAAAAAACTTTAAGAACGGATAACTATCTTTGAAACCACCAAGCTTAAGAAATAGTGTGAAACTAGTATGCTTCATATACTAATAAAGGTATATTTGGGGGAGGGGGGTGTTGTTCACTCCAGAGTATATGTGATTTCTATATATCCCAGTCTTATCCTTAAAGTCACATAGTCCTACAAAGGAACCTAAGGCTTGGGCACATTATTCAGGTAAAAATTAAATTAACTAGTTTGAAATTGAATTCCTGGTGGCAGCATTGCATACCCAGAAGGTAAAATAACAAGAGGGTTTAAGGCACCAAATCGAATTACACGATAGAAAGGGAGTTATGACAGCCTTTCTTCCTGTTTGTGTGCTTTTATGAATGTGTATGTGTTTATATATTTAATTATTGTGTGACTTCATAAAACGTTCTTCATATTGAGAAATATTTCAAATATATCACTAAAACTACAGCAAAGCAGTTTAACTATTCAGAAACTCCTAACTTTAAAAATCATCAAAGGGATTTTTAAAGAACACACACAAAGAAACTCAGTTTTTTAACTCAATTTGCAATGTAGCTACTGGCTTTAAAACAAAAACCTTTCTATTCTCCACCGTTTCTCATCCATAGGAACTGAGCTGGTGATTAGAGTTCATCCACTTCGGAATATGGGGAAGCATTCACGCCTTCAGGAAGGTAACAGCTTTCTTACCAAAAGCAGCCTTTGCTTGGTAGGATGTGCCAACACTGTTCTCAACACCATGTCAAAGGAATCAAGAATTGTACATCCAGTTCTGACACTAATCTTTCAGTTAGGCTAGGAGGGTAGGACTTGGTTATTGTTCTCAATTACTTAGAGCACCTTGATTAAGTTGAAACAAGTGGTCTGAAAAATCTCATGACTAAATTTTAACTTCTATAAGTCTATCTCAAAAGTTCTTCTTAGTACTTAATAAGGAAGTAAATGGACAGCTTCATATGTGGAAATAGGCTAGATTCCCTGCTGTGCCAGTTCCATTTTGCTTCTTACATATTAGAGCAGGCCTTGCTTCTCCCCTTACTGTTCATTATGAGAATATCTATCCAGAGACCTGCTCAAGGCAGCTCATAAATAAAAACAATACTAAATCTCTCTCTCTCTCTCTCTCTCTCTCTCTCTCTCTCTCTCTCTCTCTCTCTCTCACACACACACACACACACACACACACACACACTCACGCACACTCACACACACACACACAAATACGGCTGCACTTGTGCAGACAACTCCTGGGAGCCTCCTGCACCCACCGTTGAGGCAGCCTTAATGGAAGCATGCAGGTGAAGCAGCCAGGCGGGGAGGAACAGGAGCCACTGGCACCCCTTGTAACCAAAACTACTGCTGAGTGCTGGAAATAGGTGGGTGGGGTGGAGGGGGAGCCTCTGTTGCCCACTCCCATCCCTCCTGCACCATCAGTGAAGAATCCTGAGTCTCTTGGTGGATAAGGAGAGGGGAAAGTAGCAAGTTGTCCAGCAACTGGTTGGCCCATATGGCACAGGGAGGAGGATGGGATCTCCCCTGAGATTCTTGTGGTCCCTACTTGCATATCTAATTCTCAGCATGTCCCTGACTATGCCTACTTAAATCCAGAGACTAGGGCCGTGAACAGACAAGACAGATCTTTTTACAAATCCCCCAGAAAAAACTGAACTCTAAAAACAAAACAAAACAAAAACAAAACAATGGGGTGATGGGGAGGAAAGTGAGGTCTCTTTGGGTTTCCTACTGTGCAATTGGGCCTGGCTTGGCAGCCAACACCACACAGTTTTCCTGGGGAAAGGCTGCCAGGGGGAGGGAAGGAGGAAAAGCTGAAGACAGAAGAAGGTAAAGGCAGGTTGGCTGGTGGGTGGGACGGAGAGAAGTAAATAGGGAAAAGAGGAGACTATATGAGGACTACCAGCAGGAGAGAAAGAGGAAACAGCCAAGGAAGGAATACAGGGGAAAATGAGATGCTCTCACACAAATCTTTGTGGGCCCCTCACCTGTCATGGTTTAATATCAATATCAAAACAAGCCAGTAAAAACAAGCCATGGGGATAAAAACTTACTGGTACAGTAGGTTTATAGCTGTTAAGAGCTAGAAAAGGAGTGGATGACCAAGGAAAGTAACATATTCATCACATCTTATAAAGGACAAGATGAGTTTACTCTGTGAGAAGAGGGAAGAGTGTAGCAAGAGTGCTTAGTATTTGCAGTCTCCATGCAGTGACTATTTAAGCCATACTACAAGGATGAGCATGGTCTATAAATTTCAGCAAGTTCTCCAAAGGTCTGATCCTTGTCTCCTTTTCAGGAACAAATTGGGAATGAAGCAGACAGACGTAGGTGAGAGGGCCTGCTCAGCTGCCATGGGCACACAAACATACACACCAGCCTGAAGAAATAATATGGGTTTTTGTCTTTGTGATGAAGAGAGTATCCCTCTGAGGTTAGATGTCTGTCCCTTGGATACATCCTATGTATGCTATAGAAGGGCTAAGGAAACATCTTAGTGTATAATAAGTTTATACATTAATGGGATGACAGTCACCAACATTTTTATACAGAGTAGCAAAGCTGAAAAGACTAGACGCCAGTTAACTGCCAATATTAATTCGATTTATGCCAGACTTCTTCTGTGCGCCTTATTACCAGCGCTCTGCATCTTTCTGTCCAGAAACATGTTGCATTTCCTGTGAGTTTTACCCAAGTAACACCTTTAAAACTGAAGAGAAAGGACTGCATTATGTCCATAGTCCATTTCATTCTCCTTTCCCATGATTAGACTTGAGACTCAGGTAAGATAGCCAGGAAACAGGATGGGGGGCAGGATGGATAGAGGGAGTCCAGTAAGATGCTGTTCCACAGCGACAAGCAAGGCTAACCTCAGAATTAGACATAACCTGCTCTTGGAGTAAAATCAGACTGTCAGATGACTCCAATGAACCAAAACAACCTTCTAAATGGCTATAATTAAGAATTAAAAAACATACATTTAACACCATACCGTTTTCATTTTTCGTTCACCTTCCTCTATTTCAGTTTTAAGTTCTAAAATATGCCATTACAGACACATCTTTTCTCTATGATACTACATTATTTCAGGAAGAAGCATCATTAACATATCAGTTTGCAAAGAGGCAAATCTTGTCTTGTACATTTTCACAACTGTGTGGAACAGGTAACTCTTAACCTTTAGTAAGTAAATGCAAGACATGCTGGCCCATGGAAATCAGTTTATATTGACTGGGCAGAGGTCAATGCTTCACTATTTGGTTTATTCAAGCTCCTGGCTTTATTCTGGAAGTCTGTTGCACCAGCTGTTCTTAGTCACATCAGGGCTGCACAGGTCAGTCCATTATAACTGAAGTACTGTTCAGTCTGTCTTTTCTACAACTAGCAGATCATCAGACTGTAACTGCTATGAAGCAATTATATACATTCAGGTATACAAGAGTTAATTTAAAATTATGCACAATTTAAAATATACCTGATATATTTTGGATCCAGTGGCCCTTTTCCTCAAGGATAAGTTTTAAAAATGTAGAGCTCTGGCTCCTAGTGCATGTCAAACTGTTCTAACGTTTACCACCATACAGCTTTTGGATAGGGAAGATGGATGGCAAATTGACAGAGTGGTTTTTTATCCAAAAGACTTGGGGAGCCAATGGCAAATGCTGACTGTATCTAACATAATAAGGAAGAATGTCAATACCAAAAGGAATTTTACAACTGAGTCAAGATAAATGCTTAATGTGAACAGTTCTGCTGGGGGAGAGATGTACATTTTTGCATTTTTTAGATGTCCTTTTTTGCTTTCAAGAACATGAACAGAATACCAAGATCAATATCTGTTGACCAAAATGATTATGACCTCAGTAAAAATCCCTCAGGCACTTTGCCATTATAAGATTTTTTCCCACCTATATGCACTTTTTGTTAACATTTGGTGAAAGCTTCTTCCATCTGCTGCATTTTAATTTTCCAGCAACCTTCAGGATTCATTTTAATCGCTGTAATGAATCTTTTGCTCTCATCTGCAGTTTTCTCTTTCAGCTTTTAAAGAGCTATGACAAGAAACATCTGAGTTAGAGCCAAGTTTCTCTAAAAGATGGATATAGTGATTTAAAGGCCAAATGGGAACCATCACTCTGGCTGCTGTGATCTTAGTTTACACCTGTGTTCTAAGCATGCTATATACATGTAATACATTACCCAGAAAATGTATTTTTTAAAAGCTTCTAACCCACCTTTATCCCCCAAAGCAGCTTAAAACACCTCCAAATTGAACAATATGTATCCATGGATTAAAAAAAAAAAATTAAACATAACATGAATGCATCAAAAGAGAGACAGAGAGAGAAATATGGGAAGATAAAAGAAATTCTAAGACTTAGATATTGTAGAATTCTACAGTTTTGCTAAGAGGAACATTTTACCAAAAAGCTGGCAACTTCTCTTCTTTAGTCCTTTCTGATTTGCTGAGGTATACCCAAGTCTTGTGAACATTAGGCTATTAAATGATTCGCTTCTCTATGATTAAGTTCTTCTGGCTATGCCCTTCTCTATCTCGAACTTCTAGTGTGCTGCAACACATGTATATGTTTAACTTAATTTCATAGTCTCTTGAAATAATGACATTAATATGAGTTTTTCTCAGGTTGCACATTAATAAAAGCATATCAGCACTAATAAAAGCAGAGCAAACGAGGCATTCAAATACTCCTACAGCACTTGCATATAATGTTAGGCAAAGAGATTTTGAGAATGTCATATTGGCTGCTGAGCAGCTGTTCTACATGAGTCTTGGGAGAAAAAAGCAAGTGGAAACAAACCAACTATTTTGGTTGCCTAGTTAATTTTCTTCCCACTGCATGGTTCCTTCTGACTAACTTATGTTCAAAAGAGATCAAAAGGCTATTTCAAAAATGAATGTGGGTGAGAAAGAAAGTGGGTAAGATAGAAAATGCAGAACACATTATATGTCTGAAATTACTGAATAACAAGACTACTAGCAAAAGCAAAAGCTACACATTTTCAGCTCACTAATGAAGCAGTTTTAAATAAATTTTGCACTAAGAATTATTATAATTGAGGTGGGCACTCTTTAATTGCCTTTTGCAATAGCCAGTAATAACTAAACACCTGGGCCGTTTCCAGACGGCTTACTGGCCCCCGGAACGTTGCGCTACGGTGCGGGGAAAACGCGAAATATCGCGTTTTCTTGTGCGAGTTTTGCGCGATGTTGTGCGACGTCGCGCAAAATTCGCGCAAGAAAACGCGATATTTCACGTTTTCCCCGCACCGTGGCGCGATGTTCCAGAGGCCGGTAAGCCGTCTGGAAATGGCCCTGAATTAAACAAGTTGTTCAGTTCTAGAAGAAGGTCTTCCAACTACATATGCAAAGGTTTTAATGTCCAAAGCACCAATGGAGGAAAGCTTGCTGGGAAAACTCAAATTTCATTACTAAAACTAGGGGCTTATGAGGATTCTGACAATTACATCTTGCCTAAGACTTTAAAACAACAACAGTGGTGGGAACATACAAAAGATGGCAGCAGAAAAGACTTCCTTTGACCTCACCTTTTGCCTCCAATTGTCTCGCCCTTCTAATTTTGGAAGGTATAAAAGGGCTTATTTCCTTCCTCGTGTGTGTGTGTGTGGTTTGGGGGAAGATAGTTCTTCTCTACCCCAAAGCAATCACGTGGTGTTAGACCAGACCAAGAAAGAACACTGCAAACTCCAATACACTTCTCCAGCACATTATGCACCACACTTTTTTTTTACAGGGACAAGAGTTAAAAGATACTTGGGAACCATACATGGAGTAGTAACTTACTACTGAAAGCTGAAAACAATTCATTCACCACCCTCCCCCCAAAAGTAGCTGAGACCTGCAACACATTAACAAATCACTGAATTGTCCCCAATGCATTTCAAATGTAAAAATTTCTTCATTTGAGAAAACAGTTTACTACATTCCCTGGTAAGCTACAATGAAAAAGCATTTGATGACACCTCTAAAGTCACTTGTAGAACGGCCTAGAAATCATCTGACTCCAGAATGGGGGATGGGGCAGGGATAGTTGGGAACATATACCCACAAGCAAAAGGCAGTGGGATCATGATAAGCTTGCATCCAGATTCCTTCCTTAAAAAAGTGCAAGGCCCCTTATACAATTTTAACAGAACAATTAAAATACTGAAAACAATGTTCAAAAATATAAAACATTTTGTTAATAAAAGCAGCAAGATATTCTATCTGTATAAACAACAGAGGGTGGGCATGCTTATGAAACATTATGTGAAGGCCAGGAATATTCTACCAACTAAAATGGATTCAACAAAAGGTATCGTTTGAGATAGTTTGTATTTCGTATCTGAAAATATTCCTTTTCATGAATGGTTTGCCAAGACTGTTAACAACATCCTAGTCTGAATAATCTTTCAAATATGCAATAATTACCACAAGAAATAAATTCAAGCTAAAGGGAAGTTTATTAATGTGTTACTGATGTAAATCAAGATAAAACAATGCTTTACCTTTACGAGATTCAAGATTATGATGGGGGAGCCAAACCTCTGAAGCATCTGATCAAAATGTAGTGCTGCAACTCGTGCAAACGGATCTGCCTGGTCCACTGGAACAAAGAGCAAATTATTATTAGGTGAAGCTGTACAGAGGGCCCTGAAGTTGCTCTCTGAAAGAAGAAAGCAGAACATGAACAGTGCCAAGGCCCAGAGAGGTGCTAGGAGAACACACTCAGCAAGTAATTCCCAAACGAGGACTCAAAGGTGGTCTACGGAATATTTCAGATCTTCCTGCAAGGTTATCAGAAGTAGGATAGTAGGGAGAATAAAAAGAAAACGTTTAAGAGAACTACAGCCCCAGGTCAGAGTCTGAAACTTAGCTGTGCAGCAAAAAGAGGCAACCTCCTGCCTCACCCCAAAGCTGATAGTTGATTAAATACTGAAACACAGAACTTCCACCATTCCATGTCTCTTTGTTGTCTTGGGACACCCAATATAAATAAGTAATATGTTATGATCACATGTGGTGCCTCCTCATCTCCATCTAATATCATTTGCTGGCAGGGGAAGGGAGAGATGTTCAGGGCAATGATATCACATCTATATCCCCTTTAAGGATAAATGGACATAGAGCAGCAGCAGGTCCTCTGTAATGTCTAGTTTGGCTCTTGGCAAATGTCTGATAAACACTCTAAGGAGCATACAGAAAAGAACTATTAAGCAGCTTTGATTCTCCTGTGTGATTATTTTATGAGTAAGAAAGAAATACTAAGGGTGTTTTTTACAAATCAACAATCTGTGCCTAAAAGTTAACAACAAGATTGACTGTGTGATTACTGCATCGTTATGGAAGGCTGATTTTTTTAGATTTCAAATGCCAGTTTTCTCATTTAATACTGTATCCTTGTAAAACCCTTTTCCTTTCCATTGTGGAAATGTGCTCTAAATCTGGCAAAAATATTTTAAATTCTACCTCCTCTTTCACGATTCTCTTTTCCAATCACATTGCATGCTTCTTCGAACTATCACAGTAACAATAGCAAAATTATGCAGGGGACTTCCGGTTTGGGCTGATGGCGAACTGAAATTCCCCGGGGGAGCTGGGCAAGCAAGAGCATCTGTTTTGGCAGGCCAGGTGCTTTGATCGCCTGCTGCCACCCCTCTCCAGGCAGGGGAGGGTCCAGAATGCTACGCGACCCTGGGAGTGTGTGATCTCGGCAGGGGGGGGGTTCTGAATAAAGGATTTTCCCCATCGCCTTGACGTTCCCTCTGAGAAGGGCGAGCTAAGATCTCTCCAGAGCTCTTTGGAGTCGAATTACGGCATAAAATCGCCAGAACCCAAGCTTCTGTGCTGAATCTGACCATCTATAAGCGGAAGAAACAGCATGAACAACCCAGGAGTAACGAGAAAAGGTAAAGATCGCTACCATTTTTTCCGGATTTAATAGAGGAAGAAAAAGACAAAAGAAGGAAAACAAAAAGACAAGGTTGTTAGCTGAGTAAAGGAGTAAAGCAACCTTGAGAAAATTGGCAAATTTGGATGGAGCTATATAGTGCTAAAAGACAAAAATAAGTTTTGTTTATACATACCTGTGGTTTTGCAAGAGATAACGACAGCGAGAAAGGGGAGGAAATGTGGGAAGAACCAGCTTGAGCATCACGAGAATATAAAGGATACTGAGAGCAGAGAACTTTTTGCCTAGAGAGGAGTTAACTTGGAGGAAGTGGGAGGAGTGGAGAGTGGAAAAGACAGCAGAAGCAAAATAAAGAAAACAACGCGAGAAGCTGAAACTGAAAGACCAGCAGGAAGCGGAAGTTAGCCATTTTAAGAAGGGAAAAAGAAGTAAACAGGACATTATACCATAGAGAAATTGCGCCCGACATCTTGGTAAGGTCAAAAAGACGATTTTGAATTTAAAGTGTAAATTTTAAAACAAGACCATAAAATAAAGGAATTAGAAGCTGATATTAAAAACGGAGTTAAGAAAGAGAGCCAACACGTGGGGTGGCGCAAAAGCTAGCCCAGGCATGATGAAGAAAGGTGAGAAAGAATGGCAAACTGCTATAGAAGCACTAGGAAAAAAACAAAGAGCTGGGCCAAACTATACATCGTATGGAGAAAAATTTGTTAAAAAAATATAAAATATTTAATAAAAGCAGAGGTGATAGAGCTGGCTAAGAGCATAGAAGATGTAAAAACAGAACTTCAGACAACAAATCAAACAGTGCAGGAGGTGGAGCAGAAGACCTCTAGTTTACAACTGGAAAACCGAGCACTACAGGAGCGTGTGGCGGTGATGGAATGTAAAATTACGGAAAATCAGTTAAGATTTTGAGGAGTGCCAGAGTCTATGACACAAAATGCACAAGAGCAAATGGTTGCAATATTGGCAGAATTCCTAGGAAAACAGCCAGAAGAAATTGAAGTTAATTTGGATTTGGTCTATACAGTAAACTCCACTTATGCACAGCAGAACCACCTACCCAGAGATATAATTGCACAACTGACAACTAAAAGAATGAAAGAGGAGATATTAAGAAGACACTTTCAAAACCCACTGGAATTGGAAGGGGGCAGAGTCAGAATTATGAAAGAGCTTCCAAAATTTTTTTTGCAAGAGCGGAAGAAATACCGAGACTTAACTGGAAAATTGAGAGAGAGAAATATCTGGTATAGGTGGGAAATACCTGAGGGTTTGAGTTTTAGCTTTCAATCAGAAAGAGTGACTATCAAGTCCAAACATGAGATGACGGTGTTTCTGATTAACAACGAAAAAGACTTTCCAGGAGTGTTTAAAAAATAGTAACATGGAGTACAAATTAATATCTTGGAATGTTAATGGATTGAACTCACCTCAAAAACGTAAAACAATTTTTCATTGGGCAAAATTATGCAGCTGAAAATTATGAATTCATCCTGTAGCTAATAATTATTGCTTAACATCTATCTAGGCAAGCAAATGTGAATAGTATTACAGTCAGGTGGAAAATGGTACAAGACTGCAGAGTTCTTGGATGTTCCAAAACATTAATTCATTGCTTAGAAGGCAGTTACAGTAATACCTTTTCTGTGGTAAGCGTCGCCCATTTTCCTATGTCTATGAATTAAATCTGATATCCTAGACACCTTTGAATACTTGTAGCAAGTTAACTGATAATCAAACAATAATGTATTATTGCAAGACTAGCCTATTTTTGCAGTTTAACACGTATGAAATGATATCAAAAGGCCTGTAGATAAAGATGTTTAGAAGAAACAGTATTTTAGGAATAATTTTCCTCTCTTAACAATACCCGTACTTGATTTGATCCTGCAGCAGTAACAAACATGACACTTGTTCAAACATAAAGCAGGAAAATCATGCAGCAGGGAGGCCAGCCCAATTATCCTTTTAACTGAATGGCAAAATCTATGCTCCAGTACCAAAAGGAAGGGTAGAAGAGCAAGGGATAGCTCCTGCAAGTGGCAGAGAATGAGAGGAGAACATCTCTGTCCAAAGGTCCCTTTGTGTCATCTATGGTCCCCCAGGTTGCAACCTACTGGCTGTTACTCCACTTAAGGGAGCCCACCTGCATTGACCAGGACCATGCTTTTTTCCATAGAAGCACCCAACCTACTGAACAGGCTGTTTACAGGAAGGCGCTGACACTAGAAGTTTTTAGGAGGCACTGAAAGGCCATTTTATTCACTAAGGCATTTAATAGGATATAGGCTGCATGCATGGGGAGGTGGGGGTTAACTGTGGTTTTATTGTATTTTGTATTTTTAAAATTTAGATAGTAACCTGCCTTGAGCAACAAAGGAAAGTAGGAGTAAAATGTTTTAACAAATAAATAAATAAATAGTACTTTTTCTTTTTTAAAAAGAAGTCTACATGTGTGTTCACGTTGTATAATGAGAAAGTGTTCACTCTTTAGGGTACTAAAGAACAAACAACATACATCATCATGGGATGGTAATAAGCGTCTCTCTCACATTCACCACTCAAACGGTACTTGAGAGGAAAAGGTAACAGTAGTATATGCTAATCAACATTAGTATTAGTTACCTTTGCCAGCAGCCACGATTTGCTATGAGCACAGTTCAAAGGTTATTTCTATGATCTGAAGTGACAATCTGGAGGGAAGACATCTGTATCCTTTGCAGTTGATAGGTTAATCGGGCCTAGTTCAGACATTATTTACATCTGTACAACTATTAAAATAATATAATATATATTTGGAACATACATGTAATTGGTGGTTTAGGCATCATAGTTGAAATATCCTGAGACCAATAGAGAGGCACAGAACCTCTCACTTGGACATAGGATGAATAGCTCCCAGCTGAAAATGACATCACCGAAGCATCACATAGTATTTGTTCAGTTTCTACTTCATTAGCCACATCTCCCTATGCAAAAACAAAAGTGGGAAATGCTATAACATTTCACATTTTCAGTTTTTTATACAGAAGTGAAAACTTAGTTGCCTGTTGGCTTGACAAATTCTATCAACAGCAGCGGTGAACATCACTTCTACTGTGTATGACCTTCTTGTCTCAATCCAACTACAATGTTTAGAATATCATTCCTGTTTTGACAAAGGCCCAATTAATATCAGTTGTGCTTCTTTCTCTGTTACCTTTCCTAGACTGTACCAAAAACTCCATACAAGCTTAAGGAACTTAACCAAATTTGCCTAATGTAGTCCCAAGTATGTTCATCACTGAAAACAGTGAAACAGTGACTGAAGGACAATGAATCATCCTCATGTTGGACCATTCTGAATAATCCCCCAGACCTGCAAAATCAAGCATTAGCAGATATAAGAACAGCCCTACTGGGTCAGCCCATCTAGCATACTGCTTCATACAGTGGCCAATTATTTGCCATGGAGGAGCCAACAAATAGGGCATAGAGGCCAATCCCTTCCCCTGATGCTGCCTCCCAGCAATGGCATTCAGGTTTGCTACCTCCGTATATGTACACTCCCTTACCATGGCTAGTAGCCACCAATGGACCTATCCTCCAAGAATTTGTCATGAACCCCTTTACAAAATGATCTACACTCGTGGTCACCACTAGGGGTGTGAAACAAAAAAACCCAATTTCCGAAGCAGGAAAAAGAGTTGGAAAAAACCGCTTCAGAAATCGATTAATGACCCACTTTGGTATGCTCCATAAAGATTTGGAGCACACCGGAAAGAAACACTTTTTTGCCGTTTGTAAGCAGCAAGAAAAGTGCTGTGTTCAAACTTCCCGCTCCCGCTTATTTCACCCCATGGGGTGGGGGATAAGGGAACCCCCTCATCCCCCTCCCATCAGGTGAAGTGAGTGGTGGGGCAATTTAACTATCAAATCCTGCGCCACTTGCTTCAGCTGAAAGGCGGGGGGCAAGCTGCCCCGTCAGCAGCTGAAGCAAGCAGTGTGGGCTTTGAAAGCGCCTCGGGATGCTTTAACTTTCAAACCTTGCACCCACTTGCTTCAGCAAGTGGGCACAGGGGTTGAAAGTGCACCGGGATGCTTTAAATTTCAAACCCCACACCTGCTTGCTTCAGCTGACAGACGGGGAAGGAAGCTCTTTCCCCACCTGTCAGCTGAAGCAAGTGGGCGCGGGATTTGAAAGTGCCCGAGGATGCTTTAAATTTCAAACCCCGCACTTGCTTGCTTCAGCTGATAGGCGGGAGAGGAGGCTCCTTCCCTGCTTGTCAGCTGAAGCAAGCAAGTGCGGGATTTGAAAGCACCCCTTGCAAGCAACATGAAAAAGGTGGCTTTCAAACTTCCTGCTCCACCGCTTTTCCACTATGGGAGCGGAGAAAGGGGTGGGACAGGAAGTTTGAAAGCAAGCACCACTTTCTGGCTGTTTGTAAATGCAAACAGCCAGAAAAGTGCTGTGGGCTGCTCCGGCTTGAACCAAATCTTTCTGAAGTGATCCGAATCGCTTCAGAAAGCTTTGATTCAGTATTTCTGAATCAGGCCAGCAATGCTGGGTCCAATTCAGGAATCCTGAATCTTTCCGAATCAGGCCTGATTTGGGGTTTTCTCCCCAAATCGGAATCTTGAATCGCACACCCCTAGGCATCACTACATTTACAGATTGTGAATTCCACAATTACTCACTGAGTAAAGAAGAATTTCACTTTGAGGTGGAACCCAAATACCATTTATGGTTTCTGCACAAGTGACCACTTCAACATACACCATGACAAGTTGTTAGTCTATTTTATTAGAGGAATTCTAAATCCAAAATACAAAAGGAAAAATTTGCTATTTTAAAACCACAAGTGAGTGACCCATCAGAATTTGTGGATAGCATCTCATTTTCCCCTCTGTACCTCCCCTCTCACACTCTTCCCTCTTTCCCACTCCTCACAGCCTCCATTGCCTCTCCCCTTCCCTTCCTTCTCTTCCCCACCAACCCAATCTACCTCTATACGCCCCCCCCAATACTCAGCTTCCTTCTCCCCTGACCTCTTCCCCTTTCGTCTCTCCTACCTACCTACCAACATTTTTCTTTCCTCCCTTGCTTCAGCTTCTACTTCTGCTCTTCCCTTCCCCTGCTTCATCTTCATTCCCTCTTTTCTACCTTTATCTTTTGGACTCTCCCCCACCCTGCTGCCCACTTCTGACTGACAGAACCAAAGCTTGGAACAATTTTGTTGCGTTTGTCTAGCAGTCTCCCAAGCAAGCAAGCCACTGAGATCTCACAACATAAATCTCACAATTTGTCAATGGCCATTCTTCTCGTAAAGCTGCATACATCACTTCCATTATTTTGTTGTTCTTTAACAGCTCAATATTTTTCCAGATTTTTCCATAAACCTGGGACTTTTCTTAGGTTTGCAGAAAGAACTGTTTTGTCTGTCCATGGCTCCTATCTCTGGATTTAAGTATGCATAGATTTGGCCATGATGACAGATATATTGACAACCAGGAGACCCACAGGGACTTGAGGGGTCATCTCATTTTCCCCTTCCCAACTATTTTCACTCTCTCTTCCGTGAAAGCCCACACAGCCTCTCTTCTTTTTCTGCTTTCTTCTCTCCTTCGCACCCACCAGCCAACCTTCCTTTACTTCCTACCCCCACCCCGTCTTCAGTTTTCCATTCCTGGAAGCAATTACCAAGGAAAACTATCACTCTGTTGTGTAGTGGCTGCCAGTGTTACCGGAATGGTACTCCTTGCGAGTAGGAGAGAATTAGTGGCAAGGAGGAGGCTATGCAAGAGAGGTTACAAAGCGGGATACTCCACCAATTTTTATGGGGTCCCCTCCCCAAGGAAACTGATGAAACAGGTCCTTTGGAAACAAAGAGTAATTTTTATTTAAAGGGGAAAACTCACACATACAAGAAGTAACCCACAAGCACACAAGGTTCCTAGGAAAACAGTGTTAAAGTGGAATAGATTTGAGGGATTTAGGGTGATAATTACCTATCCAGGAAGTGGAGTGGTTAATGGAGGGCTTCAAATGGCCAGCGTTCTTGACCAGGAGAGCTATGGGGAGGAGACCCTAACGGTACAGTGCTCGGATCCAAAGAAGCAGGGGTCATTTTGTAGAAAAAGAACTGCAGGAACTCATTAGCATAACTCATTAACATATGCCACACCCCTTGATCGGGCCAAAATGGCCAGGATTCAGCTGCTGCCAGACTGGGGAGTGTTCCCCCACCTGGCAGTGGCCTGATCAGGGCTGTTTTGCCCCCAATCCCAGCCAAAATACTCAAAATGGCCATTTTGGACATGTTTTGGCCTGGATCAGGCCCAAAACGGCCCAGACTGGGTTGGTGCTGGGCAGGGCAGGGGTCCCCCACCAGACACCAACCCAATCCTGGCAGTTTAGGTCCTGATCTCAGCTGAAAAGGGCCCCAAATGGCAATTTGGGCCCCGTTTGGGCCCAGATCACTTCCGAAACAGCCTGGACCAGATTAGTGCTGGGCAGGGGAGAGTTCCTCCACCTGACACTGACCAGATCCCGTAACACACAGAAGGCAAAAATCAAGTGCAAAACAACAGCTTACCCAACAACAGCACTTGCTGCTATAAATAACAGACTAAGATACTATAACTGACAGAAGTTACTTTTTCTTTAGAGGGCTCAGTGGCAAAATGTGCTATACACAATTATTTACAAAGTACAAACATGTACCCATAATTCAAAGTCCCAAATACAAACATGAATATCACAACGTCCCTTCGAGGTAGTCTCATAGAGCTATCAAAGTCCTTCTATTAGCGTGTATTCTTGCTTGAAGAGCTCTAGACTCCCTCTAATTGATATGCAGTAGGTTCAAAATGCAAATCAAATGAAGCAAGGGGACCCCAAAAGCACCAAAGGGGTTCCCAAGTGGACAACTCCAGGTAAGTGCGGCATTGTAGCCGAAGACATACAGGTAAGTGTGACGTTGTAGCTGAAAGTAACTTTTGTCAATTATAGTATCTTAGTCTGTTATTTATAGCAGCAAGTGCTGTTGTTGGGTGAACTGACCAGATCCCAGCAGTTCTGGCCCTGATCCCGGCAGAAAATGGCCCAAATGGCCGAAAGTAGCTATTTTGGGCCTTTTGAGCCACGATCGGGGCCGAAAAGGACCAAATCTGGTCGGATCCGAACAAGGGAACCCTTCCCTGCCCAGGACTGACCCGGACAAGGCTGTTTTGGCCCATATCCAGGCCCAAAATGCCCCCAAAGTGCCCAAAACAGCCATTTTGGGCACATTTGAGCCCGAATCAGGGCCTAAAAGGCCAGGACCAGGACAGTGCTGGGTGGTGGATGCTCCCCCTGCCCAGCACTGACCCGATCCAGGCCTCTTTGGCCCTGATCCGGGCTGTTTCGGTCCTGATCCGAGCCGAAACGGGCCCAATCCAGGCCAAAACAACCCAAAATGGCTGAAAATGGCCATTTGTGACCAGTTTTGGCAAGAATCGGGGCCAAAACAGCTGGGACCAGGTCGGTACCAAGCATGGGAGGCTCCCCCTGCCTGGCACTGACCCAATCCTGGCTATTTGAGCCCCGATCCTGGCTGTTTGGGCCCCGATCCAGTCCATTTCGGTCCCGATCCGGTCCGTTTCAGCCCCGAAACGGGCCCAAAATGGCCACTTTGACCCATTTCGGCCAGTATCAGGGCCAAAATGGCCGGGACCCGGGTCGATGCTGGCTGGGGTAGGCTCCCCCTGCCCGGCACAGAACCGATCCCGGCCATTTTGGCCCCAATCCTGGCCGTTTCGGCCCTGAAGGGCCCCAAATGGCAATTTTTACCCATTTTGGCCAGGATCGGGGCGAAATGGTGTTAACCATCTTCCCAATTTTTTTTTTAACATTTCAGATTTTTCTCCAAACTCAGGGCCTTTAGGGTTTGTAGAAAGCTCTGTCTCATCTGTTTTTATGTTTCCTGTTTCTGGATTTAAGTAAGCACAGATTTGGCCAAATTGAGAATTAGATATATTTATATGATTACGTTATGATATTATTACTCTAATCACACACCATCATCTGGAAAAGAGATATTTTAAATTAGAACATAGCTTTTACTAACCTATTCAATTAATTCACATTTTTAGCATGTCATAAAAATTCTTAAGCAAAATATAGCAAATGGATTTTTAAAACATCATTAGCTTAAATTATGAGTATCTTCAAAAATACTAAAATTTACATGTTTGAAAGGTTTGCTTTGATGGATGCCAAAATGGTGCTATGTGAGCTGCTCACAAAGTCAAAGTACTTGGTCTTCTTCATAGCAAGAATATGCCTTCTCACATTGCTCACACAATGAAAAAAGATTATCCGTCTTACCTCACAATTTGCTCCTCTCTTTAAAAACCGTGTTCCAGCAAATTTACTTGATCTTCTAGCTATCAGGGTGACATACACTGGACGACCATAAATGAGTAGTTCTTAGAAGCCAAGTTAAGGTTTACAGATTATTCATTGTCCTTTTTCTCTAACTATCCCTTAGGGTGGCACACACATAAACAGTACTCATCAAATGTATTGTTATCATTTTTTTTTAAAAAAAACACTATGTTCTCACAATTTATCAACATTGTTACTTTAAGTATTTAATCCTGTCATTATACAAAGCCTCTTCAAACAGGAAGCTACCTTAACCATAATAAGTTACACTCAGATGACGTTTTTCCTTTAACAGAAATCACTTCCATCACCCCCTCTCTGACTCACTGATCTCTCCAAAATGTACCTCTTGTGGGACAAGGGAACTCAGTAGGCTGTAGTGAGAGGGGTAAGTGAAAAAATTCCTATCCATTGATAAAAACACCTTCTAGAAATGTAAACTGAATTTTAGATCCAAGCCAATATATTATTTTCAGAAAAATAAACTGAGGATGACATTTCTTTGTAGTCACAAGAAAAGTCCACACAACAGAACACAGAGCTTTTATTATTAAACCTTACTGTTAGGTTTAACTGAACAGCATTCAGTTTTGGGTTAACATTTATCATGCAGATGCATGCAGACACAGGGAGCCTGATAAACACACAAAGGAAGTTTCCTATATGTCCCTGAATACTCAGATGATGGCCATTTCAAGATTTTCTTCCAGAACATCACCAAATACTTTAACTGTAGCAAAAATGAATCAGCATACACAAAATGAACATTATGGCGTCTAAATTGAACAGGCATTGCCGCTCAGTTGAATGTAGAACTGAAACACATTATCTGTACATTTTAAGAATTATTCTATGCTGTGACAGATTAACATAAGTAAACTCTTCTTACTCACAAGTGAACAGCCCAATGTGAAATTAGTGCCACACATTCAATAGCCTATCCATTTGCAGATGCACCCAAATTACTATGAGGAGCATGTGCCAATGTCTAGTTTTATGAAAGTAGAGTCACGTATGTGAAGATTCAGTTGGGAAATGCAAAGGTATGTCCAGAATACAATGTAAAAAGTGCACATAACAGGATGTATGTAATAAATGGATTTTAGACTAAATGTATTTATTTCAGGAGGAAATGCAACTTAAAACTGCACATTTGGAATGGATAAATCTAAGACACTATAGGAAAATTCTGTGTTAAGTTAGAGTTCTGGAAAATGTCTTCTGTAGAAAATTTTTAAAAACATACAGTTTTTAAAATTGTCTTTAGTTTACATTTTCAGAAGTTCATTTATTCTCAAAATAGCACTGACATACTTTTTCAAAACCTGTATTTTGGTATGGCATATTTTTATTTGAACATATTTTAAGCAAATAAAAATAAAAAACAGAATTATACAACATAATCCTACATATATATTCCACAGAACTCCATTTATATTAACACGGTGAGCATCAAGCATTCTACACATTAATATTTCTAGCCTTGTTTTGTCAGAGGTCATTCTAACAAATGAGTTGGTGTTACCAGAACTGCTTTTTATTATAAGGGGAAATTAGCTTTAGCAGTCTGTAACTTAAATAAGCGCGGATCTTAACCTATGTCTACGGAGGTCCCGATTCCAGACACTCTAGTGAAGAAGAGGCAGACTACAAATAGGTTCAAACACGTGTATTTTCTAATAGTGTGGTGAAAGCCTGAACTTGCACATACACACAAGAAAACATACAAGGTCTAAGAAATACAGAGCAGGAAATATAGAGACTTTCGCATTAGCAGGTTCCCAACGATGATAAGGGAAATACTCACAATCCTGGAGCGAAGCAGAGACACAACAGCGAGGTGGCCCAATGCCAGCACTGGAACCACAGACGGACAGCAAGGAGGTCTGGATAGGGAATGGCCTGAGCACCGAGTGGTCTGGGAGACCAGCTTAAATACCCCAAAACGTACCCTGGGGCAGGTGCTGTACTTGGTGGTTCTCACAGATTAAAACAAAGGTTCTAATGGGTTACTGAATGGCTTGGATGGGCCACTTTGGTAATCAGATCGTGATAAGTGACACCTCAGGCAGAGGGGACAAAAGAGGGAGGGGGAAATCCAAGTGGGCTGAAAGGATGTTCCAGCGGACAGGGCTTGTCCTGATGTCATCAGCTCTGGAATGCGGAGGTTTCTTTGAGATGCATTCTCTAAGTGCTTGGGATGGTCGGCACTTAGTTCCTTCTCTGGGGCGGCTCCTAAGATATGCAGAGCGGGGCGAGGTACTCTCGCTGCGGACGTGGTGTGCCCGCTTCGCTGAAATGGCTTCTCAAAGCAGTCTTCTTCCCTGGGTCTTCTGGCTGTCTGGGAACATGGATGCCGGCTGGGCATAGCTGGGGCTGGGTAGCAGGCTGCCCGGTAGCGAGGGCAAGCTCGGGGACCGGCCCGCGGGAGGCTCCAGGCGGGAACTGACCAGGGAGCGCCTAGCCAGGCTCGCTGGAGGTTTCCCCGGCTGGTGCCCGGCTGCTAGCAGCGGCTTGGGCCCATATGAGGCAGGCTTCCATGGAGGCAGGGGGAACAACACTTAAAACACAGTCCAAAGCAGGGAACAGGCACGGTCCGTGGCAGATGGCAATGCAGGCACGGGGCATATTTGTAACACAGTCCAAACGCACACACTGGGAAGTCCAGATATAGGTCAGTGCAGGGCTGCCCAGAAAAAGAGTCCTTTGTGCAGTTAACCAAACATGGAGTCAGGGAACTAACACAGTCTATGGCAGCAGCAAGGCAATTAACACGCAGGCAGGAAACTGACACGTGTACCAGAACACACATGTGCAAAGCAGTCTTTGTGTAGCAGCAGTGAAACAGTAATGCAGGAAACTTTAACACAGTTCATGGCAGGCCTTAAAGCAGGAGAGGGGGCCTACTTGGCAACATTGGATCCAACAACTAGTCAGTGGAAAGCACCAAAGGATACAAATCTTGCCTTTGTTCTCCTCCCCCTCAACAGTCCTAGCCAACCCCTAAAAAGTAGATACCTGGAATCACATGACTTGCATGAACCAACAGCCATGCTGGTTGAGGAGCTGAACGGAGGAAGGGAAGAGGGAAGAACAGCTCCCTCCTGCCTCTTGCTTCAGCAGAACTATTAATGCATATGGGTCCTGCTGCCCTGGGAGTCAACTTTCCTAGGTCTGGAAAGAACTGCTGGGGAGAAGAAAACAAGGGAAAGATCAGTGACCCTATCATCCATAGTGCGCTGTATCCAACACACTGACTTTTGTTTAGAAATCTGCACTGATCTCTAAGGGTGATATTGAAGTTTATTTGTATTGAGGTTTATTTGTTTGTTCTGGGTTCAAAGTGAAATTGTGAAACTGCAAGAAAAGGTACGACGGATCAGAATAATATTTTACACTTACTATTTACAGCTGCAAACATAAATAAGGCCCCTTTTATTTTATCAGTTCCTTTGCCATGCAATTTAGGTTGTTTTTGCTACTAATGCATTTTACAATAATTCTGCTTTGTTAGCTTTCCTGTTATCTGCTCCAAAATGAGCATCTCCAATTACTGTATGAGGCCTGAATAATGAAGCTAAGTACAGATATTGTCACTGTAGTAGGCAAATGAAGCTTGTCTGGACCCTACTTCTCCTCTGGCAACACCATTCCATGCATGATTTCTCATAACATGCATGCTTAGAATAATAATTTTGCCTTCAGCACGCTTCATTATATATGCAACCAATTAGTCTGGAAAGTCACCTCTCCTTACCGCAGCTCTTCGATCCAAGAGATTCTTGAGATCCAGCTAATTAAAGTTGTGAATGGATTTCTTAATCTGCATGCATAAAGATGCTTAGCAAAAACTCTATTTTATGTTACCAGAATCCAATTTCCTTTACATAGCAGCAATACGCAATCAAACTCTTTATCGTAATAAACACCAACAGCTAACTGTAGAAGGATACTTGACTGCCCACAAAATCCATGAATAATATACAACAGCCAGTCACGATGAACAGCGTTTTTGACTACATCCAGCAGTTTGCCATTCCACACATATTTTCTATAAGGTTCACTGCAAATGCCAAATACACCTGAAAAAGTATTGCAAATAAAACATAAGTATGTGTGTAACATGGGTTTTAGAAACTCTAATTATATTATACCCCAATTCAAAGTACTGATAAATATATTCAGTGGGGAAAGAAGGATTTTCATTGATGGGAAATGGGCACTCACGTCTTTAGGAGGTCCCCTGGTTGTTGTCTGAGAGAAACAAATCACCGGCATCACCAGCATGGGATGCGAGCAAAGATGCTGAAGGAATTTGGCTAGCTGCTCTCAAAAACAGAACAATTGCCTAGAAAGACCTTTTGTTGGCTCCACCAGAGTTCTCATATTCTTAAACTATAATAATTATGAGATCCATGTACTGTACAGGTAGAGATGCTACGCTTAGGGAACCTCAGCTCTCTAGAATAAAGTAGTATTTAGGAAAGCTCCTCCTTACCAGGCAGCCTCCAGATACTACGGGAAGAAAGTGGTTATGCGCGCTTCTATGCCACAAAAATGGAAGCTCCATGGACTGCCCAGAAGAGATTTTATCTACTTATTCTTCATGGTCCTATGGGGCTAGAGGACGTGACTTAGTAGATAAGAGTTTCCGTCTTAATCATCACTATATCTTAATGAAAACAAGTTATCCACACATTCATTTCAATATCTTCTTAAAAGGAGAAAGGGATAACTAAAACAACCAAAAATTAATATACTTGACATAGCTGAATAAAACAACAGAATTTATTAGGACAATTTATATCCTACAGAAGACATATTTGTGGGTCATGTAATAAATGTGTATCTGCTCAGACTACAAATCAGTTGAATGATCAATTGTCAAAAAGTGTCAGCATGTCCAATTGTCCTCTCAAGTAAGCAACACAATTAAACATTTATAGAAACTGTTTTGAAAAAAAAAAAACCCTGCCCAACTGTAATTGGCTCTTTATGTAATCTTTTTCCAACTTGAGGCTGTTACAGCACAATATTGATCAACAAAAAGACAAATGTTTCTGCAGCTAAAATAATTCCAGATACATATGTGATGATTTATTTCAGTTTGAATTATACTTACCATTTCCACCCTGAGCAGCAAGTCCCTCATCTTCAAAAATATCAAAACTCTCCTGCCGAGTTCGAGCTGTTTCTGTCCCAAGTATCTCAAGAGGCATTCTCAGAACAGTAAGATTATATTGAAGAGAATGGGACAGATCATAGCTATAGCTAAGATCAAGATGAAAATAAAGATTACTAGGGCATTTCTGAAACAATTTGTCTATTAAGATGTGCCGTGTTTAAAGTTTTCCTCAGGCAACTTCTGAGCATTTTTTCCTTGAGTTCAATACGATGAGAGCTGTCATTTGGTTAAATGATGGAAAGTTAACCCAATTATCACAGCAGGATTTGAGTCCAGTGGCACCTTAAAGATCAACAAGATTTTCAGAGTGTAAGCTTTTGAGAATCAGAGCTCCCTTATTCAGTTATCACAGGAAAGCCATTGTGTTATAGTGAACAGACTACTTGGATTCTGCTCATCCATGACACAACCTGGAAGATTTGGTCAGTAACACTCTCTAGCCTGCCTTCCTCACAAGATTATTACAGTATGAGCATAAAAGGGGCTATCCATATGAATGCCATCTTGTTTCTTCACAGTATGTATATTATCTACCATTTCTGATCAGTGCAACCATATCTCCTTAACAGAATTAAATTCATGTTGGGAATCAACAGGAAACTTCCTGTTCCTCGTGAGCTTTTGCCAGTTATGACAAGGGAGTGCAAGAAACTTTGACTTACACTCAGGATACTCCAGTCTCAAGGAAATAACATTGTCTCCTATGAAAGGGGATATTAACTGCTTAAATTACTGGACAAGAGGAGATGTATTTCCTGCCTGGAAATAACCACTTGTGGAACTGCCAGGAGGGGGTAAGACAGATGGCTATTTGGATAAACTGTATTGGGTCATAAAGGATTGAGACATGCACACTAAGTCAATTGGAGAGAAAGGGAGAGACTGATCCATGTGGGATTGCACCCCAACCTTGTCACAGGATGAGGGGAAACCAGACTACAGTAATGTACTCTACACAGGTCTCCTCTCAAAGTTGACTCAAAGACTCCAGCTAGTGCAGAATGTTACAGCTTATTTACTATCAGGAGCTAGACAGAGCATGCACATCACTCCCCTTCTGCAGTCACTTTATTAGCTGCCCATCAGTTACTGGGCTCAATTCAAGGTCATGACTATCACATTCAAAGCCTTTCATGGCTTTGGCCCCTCAAATCTCTGCACCTGGCTCTCCCCCTAACATGACCTTCTGCAGATACCACCCTGCAGTTTGGCAAAATCAACAGCTGCCCATACTCATGCATTCTTTGGGGCAGCCCCCGCTTTATGGAATGGCCTGCCTGAGGAGGTCCGGAAAGCTCCCACTCTCCTGGCTTTCCATAAACTATGCAAAACTGAATTATTCAGGAGGGCTTTCTACCCAGATTATAGAGCTGTTTCATAAGAAATAGCTCAGAGAGATGCCTTGGTAGGGACAGAGACTATAGATTATGCTACTAGGTACTGTCTGTTGATGTAGATATGCTCCTACTGGGGAGTTTCCATGTTACTAAACATGTCTTGTTACTTAGTTATGCATTATTTCAGGAAGATTTCATCTCTGTGCTTGGCTTTATGCTTATTTTCAAATTTTCTGCTATCATACCCTGTTGTGTCTGCTCACTATGTGCTAACTTTTGATCACTATTATATTTTGTTCATTTAATGTCCTAGCTGTTGATTATATTGCATTCACTTGCACTCTATAATTCGCCTTGAGTCTCACTGAGAAAAGTGGACTATAAACTAACAAACAAAAATTCCACTGGAACAGGAAGTGTTAAAAGATCTGGGGGACCCCCCTCCCAGTGTGCTCAAGCTAGTATTGGAAGAAGCGAAGGAAATGGAGTGGCATCTGCCCTGACCAGCCCCTATTTCATGTATTCTAGCTAGCCTGTGTCCATTCCATGGAGGGGTTGCTAAGGTAACATCTGTGACTCTAAAGCTTAGATTAGCCTCATGTGTTTTAGCTCCATTCTTTGTTCCGTAATAACCCTTTAGTGCTATGATATATTTTTTCTATGTACTTGTGCTATAGAGGTTAGAGTTGTGTTACAGTAAATAAAGATTAAGAGCTCAGATGGTATTCAAAGAGTTTCACCTTCACTGCTTCTTCCATGCATAGGCTACAATCTCTTGACTAGACTCCGATGGACAGTAAACTGGAGAAACTAAGGTGGGAACTAGGAGTACACATGTCCCAACCTGTGCCCCAAGCTGCCAGTAAACAGAAAAAAGGCAGCAGCTTGGATGGTGGCATTACTCCATGTACCCGGGGAAGAGGAGAAAAGTGGGTCGAGTCCTCTCAGACATCCATGCACCCCCTCAACCCACAGTGACATTGCCTTTCCTAAAGACCTCTTAAGAGTTCAATGAAGACATATTTCTCTACATTCTTATAATCTGAGTGCTTGCCTCTTTTTCAGGGCAACAGCAGCTCAAGCCAAAGAGTTGCCAATAAATTCTTACAGTGATAGGGGGAAAACTGGGATATAAATATTTCAAATTAAGTAAATACACAAACAAATGGCTAACACGATTCATATAAATGCTGGAATTTGTTTCATTAATAATGTTTAGAAATTTTCTCTTGTTTTCAACAAAAGACTTCAGTCTTTCATTTTCTTTCAGGAAAGTTCTGTGTCCCAATATGAAAAAGGTAACATGAAATCACACAACACTCAAAAACTGCCCAGAAGCCCCTGAAAAGTACTAATTATTTTCTCCATACACTTCTAGGTTGCTGATGGACAATACTATTACCTCTTTTACCCTACAGAAAACTAGCTAAGAATCAGGCTGATAAGAACAATGCTAGAATGTATTTTAAAAGGAGCCTTAGGATACGTGTGGGGATGGCAATGACTGTGAAGAGTTCTGAGATGATACTATAGATCTGACACTCTGTGGTTAAATGTTTTGCTTTGAACAGTCATACTGCCAAAGTTTAAAATTAGGGGTTTATAGAACAAACATATGTGTTCCCTACCCCTGAGCTCATTATGAGCCAATCTTAGCCTCTAAGTTCAGTAATGATAGGAGGGATGTATTGTAGGGAGGGGTCTCAAATGCTTCAGTAATGAGCTAAGAGACTTTACCACTATGCTGTCTTACATATTATCTGTTGCTTTAAATATGTATTCCTGTGCTTCCTGTTGTCTAATGTCAGTCCTAGAATTGATTATGTTCTGTTTCAGCATTTCTTCAACTCCTTGCTAATGCTATGCCTTTGTAAACTTGTATTTCTTTACCCTACGTCATTGTTTATGGAAATGTCCTTGATACTAATCTCACACTATGTAATCTGCCTTGAGTCTCAGTGAGAAAGGTGGACTATAAATGACATAAATAAAAATAAATAAATAATGAGTTCATCTTGGCACTATCACTCTACACAAACACCTCTTTTGGTTTTCCCAAACTTTCCTGTCATGAGGGAAAGGTAGGTTCCTCAATTCATGGAGCATAGGTCCATCAAAGACATGGTGAGTAAAGGAAACCTCCACATACAAAGGCAACAAAACTGTGAACACCAGTGCTAAGAGGCTGTATCATGGGAAGGCCTCTATGCCCTGCTGTTGGCCCTCCAAAGTAGCCAGCTGGCTGCTGTGTGAGACAGGATGCTGGACTAGATTGGACCATTGGTCTGATCCACCAGGGCTCTTTTTATGTTCTGAGGAACATGTATGATAGCATCCCAGTCACCATAGCTCATGTAGTTTCTACAACTACTTCAATGTCCCTATTTCAATGTCCTGGAAAACTGCCATTTCAGCTTTCCAGGTGCCATGTAGTACAGGAGATCTCTCCTGTTGTCAGGCTACTAACAGGTAAGTTATGAAGGGAGGTGTGGGGCAGGGTTTGGGAGCCTGTGCAGGATGGGTAGGTAGATGAAAGGTCACTGTCATACTCAAGATAAGAAGGGCCACAGGGGTTCAATCAACAGAACGGGCATGAAAGGAATAAGCTATATCCAGACTTGGGGGAACAACAGCTCACTTTAGCTTACCCCTCTCTAAATTGAGATGTCAGGTTACTGTCATCACTTGCCAAAGGTGAGCAAATGTTTTTATCAGTGCTATAAAATCTTCTGCACTATCTCAAACAGAGAGCCAGAGGCAGTGATATACAACTACCTTTTATATCAAAACAGGAGACCCCTAGGTCTGGGAGGTGGCAATTGGGAAAAATGATCACATTAACACTGCTGTTTAATGGACAAGAAGGTGACTTGTGAATGTTTTTACAATGACCAGCAACAGTGAAATATTACATGAAGAGTTCGATGTATTTCTATTTTTGTGCATTTTACATACAGGAAGCTGATAGTAAGTATATTATAAAAATGGAAATACGGCTTTGACATCTTCTTCCATATTATTCTTAGAAAGATAATATGACAATTCCTGATCTTTCATTGATTAAAATATTATAATTGCTTTATAATAGGATGCACCTGAAGCAAAACACATACCTGAAATAAAAATTACTGGACAGATCCACATTCTGAAAGATTCGGAGATATCTAAACAAAAAGAGATATTGATTTAAAACAGTATTCTTATGCAACACATTTCTTTGTCCCTGGAAATCTGTCCTCTCCAAAACCAATAATCTATAATGTACTATTGCTGCAACAAACATTGATCATTCCCTTTGTCTGGTCCAGCTTTCATGCTTATAATATTGGCCAGTGAATACAAAAATTTTGCTCTAGAAAGAAAATGCCAAGAGAGAAAAAGCAGACACCAATTCTTGTGCTAATGACAAAGTACACAGTGTATGTATCTGAGGGTACACAGAATTCTTGCTTTTATAAAATACCATCTCTGCATCATTCCCAAGCTGCTTATTGCAGCATGCTGCCTGTTAATCTCCTATAGCAAGAATGGTCAACTTCTGTAGCCTTCAGACAGCAGTTCAAGGGCCAAACAGGTATTGCATTACACAAGCCAGGTTCTCTAGCAAAGCTGAGGTTAGCTAGGTCAGAATCATATAGCACATAAACACACACGGTCAGAGCCGTTAAATAGTGGGGGGAAAACAAAGAAAGAAGTGACATACTATAACAGTTAGACTACTCTCATCTATGAAGAACTTGTTAGCATGCCCCACCATCTCATATATAAAAAGTTGCATATACAACACTCACCCTAAAAACATTCTGGCAGTCATTAAAAATGTTCCTGAATTAGAATAAATTTACTCAATGGCAGTATGTCTGCAAACAGCCTAATTTCCATATGTGAAATCGAAATTATGTTTGCAGCGGGGTGGTGATGGTGGAGGGGAATAACAGGGTCCTTAATACCAAGAAGAGCTGGAGTAAAAGCTCCTAGAACTTCATGCACAGAGAACCTCGATGAAGGAAGGGGGTTGAGTAAGCTGCAGGCAGATAGGACTCTGAGGAAAGAGTATTTGGAAGATGCAGAGGCTCAAGGACAAAGTAACGTGAGCAAGCAACCCTAAGGAGGCAGCAAGGGCCAAGATGTAATGGGGTGGAGAGTCTGAATTTCATATTTTGATTTGAACAAACCAAACAAATCAAACCAAACAATTTTTTGGCTTTTTCTTTTAGAGATAAGGCTATGAGAGTTAAAAGTTTTATGAAGTCTATCAACTTAGTTAACTAAATAAACCATTATGTTTGGGATGTTATCATCTTCAAGAGAAAAGCTGCAGTGGGGTACAGGATCATTTACCTTGCTTCATCAGGATGAGTCACTCGTACAGAGTCATTTGGAATATAGATCATATTTGTATCTTCTACTTTATATATTGCATGTCCTCCAATATCAGCCATCTTTCTCCTCTTTGTAATTAGCACAACGTAGTAACCTTCTAAAAATCTGACAAAGCCTACAGAAAACAGAGTAAATTGTTTTAATTGTCATTTGTACCTGATTTTTGACTCTGTATACTACAAGAATACACAGTACAGTTTTCAAAACTCCTTTTATGGTTTCCAATATCTCAGTTTCCAACAACTCAGAAAACTTTAGATGGCAAAAACTGTCATTTGTGAATTATTTTCTTAGCACAATTTGGCTAGCAGTAGCATAGCAGGTACTTATTTTTTAAAATTGTATACTAAATCATTAATGAATTTAAATTAAAAATGTTCTTTTCAAAATGGTTGCTCACTTGGATTTTTTCCCAATTTGCTGGATTCTAAAAAGCTTTTACATCAAAGGTTAACCAAGGTGAACTACAGAAACCTTATCAATGTCTGACACTTGAATGTGGCTGACTGTGCAGCGATTATTTTTCTACACATGGTCCTTATTAGCTTCCACTTGGAAAAACTTTTCATCACCACAGGGTACAGAACCCCTGCTAGCAGAAGAAGAAAATATTATAGCCAAACTAGCAGCTCAGGTTGTTTACTGAGATCTGATGTTCTTTCAACATTCCATGATGTCTGATGTGATAGATTAAAGGAACTTTTCATTCTTTGGATTTTATTAGACCTCACTGTCATCTAACTACTCTTCTACCAGGGCTCCTGCCACTTGGCTTTTTGCTGTGGTACTATGGAATATAAATTATAGTTACTTACCTACAGACTGAATCACTTCATCTACTGTAATAACCTGAAAGCTGCAGATGTGTGTAAAATCAACAGCATGCACTTAAACCTTTTCTCCAGCAAAGCATATGGCTGTTGTGGTAATCTATCTGATAATAGGAAAATACTCCTCTTCCAGCCTTTCGCTACTATATCTTAGTAAACTGAGTGGCCACCATTGTGATCACAAAACAGCAAATCCAGGCAACTGGCATACCATGTAAGGAAAGGACTCTACATTCTTAAGGGAACTCCTCAGGGATGCAGAAAAGTTTTGTAGTTGATCTCATTCATTCACTTCACATCTAAAGAAAAGAACATTTCTACCCAAGAAGAAACACAGCCTCATGAGAATGGAATGGGCTACATGATCTGAGAAAACTGAGAGTCAGTTGAAGGAAAAAAGGGAGGAGGGAGGGGAAAATAAGCCCCTGAAAGCTTAAAGAATACCATTTTGGGGGAGTGTCATTTCCAGCATTTCCTCTCCTGAGAATCCCTGCAGGCCCTCAATTTGCTCTCTTCAATTTATACAAGAATTTGGGGTCATGTCTACCAACAATCTAACACTGATTTAAGCATGGTCATCAGTGGACTTAAGTACGCTCATCACTGCACTTATTTACAGCCCACATCTTCAGGAACAAAATTACCAGGCCATGAGGAGATGAAGGTCTTAGACAGAGGAGACAACAGCTACAGACTCCATCTGATTTTTCCAAGGTGAATATAGACTATTATCATGGGCTGGGCCAGCCCAAGCAGAGTAATCCAAGTCCGGTCCAAAGTCAGAGTGCGAGTCCAAAGCCGGGGTGAGCCCTGAGTCCAAAAGCCTAGTCAAGTGGTCCGTAGGTCGGTTACCAGTCAGTTCAAGGGCTACACAGAAACAGAGTCAAGGCACGGTCCGGAGATCACAGGGCAAGGCAAGGCAAGGTTTCAGTGGAGTGGTTGCAGCAGGACCAGGATTCCAACGTGTTGCTTCCATGCCTCCTGGTCTTCTGTGGCTGGGTTTTTTTATTATTATTGTATTTTTTTAAAACAAAAGGGAGTACAGAAATAAAGGGGTAAGAAGGGGAGAAAAGTCAAGACAAATATATGACTATGTGCTATAAAGGTTACTAAAATACAGAGTTCAAAAACCAAAACCTTTACCAATATTAAAATAGAGATTAATGTAATTATTAATTATTAAGCTTAACTAGTATATATTTTCCCATCTGTACTACACAAGCAAAATTCAAGCCTACTCCTGCTTATTATTTAATATTAATAATAATAAAAAAGACCTTGTTATTTCATTATGACTCCACACTATCTTTTTCCTTTTTAACAATAATAATTAATGGCAACATTACTACTTGTTTCTTGATATAACTGATTACCATGACCTTTAATATAAATATGAAATACTATAAAAGATTTTAACCTATTTCCATTCATTATCTTGAACAAAAAGAAATTCTTATATCCCTCCTGCATCTCTTTACCTTGTGATTATACTTTATTTTTCAATAAACGTGTTAACTTTATACAAATATTTCCAAATTATACAATCTGTTTTACCAATTATTTATCTAAACTACCAATTCTTTATATAATTAACTATCTCAAAATCAAATTATAAAATATATTAATATACAATTGCTTTCCGATTTACAGAATTAAAACCTCATAAATTTTATCCATTATAAACAAAATATCTTCTCTATTTCTCTTCAAATTTGTTGATAGGTCTTCTATAGAGATAATTCATCAACTTTGCCATCGCCTCATATTCTGACATTTTATCCTTCTGAATTTTTCTAGTGGGGCATTCTTCTTCTTTCCATTTGCTTGCCATTACTACTCTTGCGGCCATCAGCAAATACCAAGGTAGTTCATGTAATGTTCTATCGATGTTATCTGGTATTATTCCCAACAGCATGATCTGGGGTTTCATGGCAAAATTGATTCTTAAAATCTTCTGAGTCTCAGCATATATATCTTTCCATTTTTTTTTTACTTTTTTTGCATGTCCACCACATATGAAAGAAGGAGCCATCTGCTTCTTTACACTTCCAGCACAATCCTACATATTTCTTGTTCATTTTTTCAATGTCTTTTGGTGTAATATACCATCTAAAAACATTTTATACCAATTTTCCCTAAGTGATTAGCATGCGGTAAATTTTATACCCTTAGTCCATAAATTTTCCCATTGTTGAAATGTTATACCTTCTCCAAAATTCTGCATCCATTTTATCATACAAATTTTAACTTGTTGTTTTTGTATCATATTGAAGTAAAAGTGTATAGATCTGACCCAATATGCGATTCATTTTCTGCATGATTGTCTTCTCAAAATTAGTAAAATCCCTCAGTTGGCCTCTGTAATCCTTAGGGACTTTTTTAAATCTGGAGACTGCCTGAAGGTATGTCAACCATTGTATTTTCTTTCCTTCATCAAAAATTTGTTGCCATGATTTTATCTTTCCTTGAGAGTTTATCATATTTTGATAAGTTATAAAGTCATTCTCTTTTCTCTGATTCTTATCACAAAAGGCGTCAACTGGTGAAAATATTGGTGATGTCATAGGGCTTAAAGGTCTTATTCTCATTCTAATCCCAGATTTGAATCAAGCTGTCTCTTATCATACGAACCTTTTGTTGTGTCTTTGCTCTTCTTTTCACCCAAAGGTGATTACGTAGCCCATCAGGCAAGTCAGCTGCTTCTAAACGTATTAGTCCGTCCTTAGGAATTTTGATCCAGTCTGCAAACCAAACTAGCTGCTTTATAATATAACTTGATATTTGGGATTGCCAATCCTCTTTCATCTTGCAATACCTTAAATCTTACTCTTGGCTTTTTCCATTCCAGATAAATTGTTTATCTGTCTGTCAGTCTTTCAGTGTCTTATCTTTTATACTAATCGGCAACATTCAAAATAAAAAGTTAATGTTCAGTAAAATGTTCATTAGAATTGCAGAAATTCTTCCTATCCAGGACAATTTTAGCTTGGACCATCTTTCTAAATCTCTTTGAATTGTCCTTCATAATACTTTGTAATTATCTTTAAATAATGTTTCTTTTTGTCCTGTTAGATTCTGTGGCTGGGTTTTATAGACAGGCTGGGATTGCAGCCAGCTGCTTGGGGGTTATCCTGTGGTCACTCCTCATCGCTCTCAACCAGCAGCTGACGTCCGGCCAGGAGGCATGCTCTTTCCCACCTCTCCTGCAGCTCCATGCATTGCCTTTGTCTGCGGTGCTCTCTGGGTGAAGCTGGAGGTTTGGGCATCCTTGGCTGCGCTTCACCAGTGGTGTTGGAGCTGGAGGGTGTCAGTGCCTCTCGCTCAGCTACTGCTGAGGACTTCGGCCAACTGGTGGCTGAGCTTCACCAGTGGTGTTGGAGCTGGAGGATGTCAGTGCCTCTGGTTCAGCTGCTGGCTGTGGATTCTGATCCACCAGCGGCTGTTCCTCCTGATCACCAGCTTCTGTTGAGTCAGGGCTGGATAGGCTGGCTACATGAGGCTCCTTTTCTCTTGAGGAGTCCTCACTATCATTGAGCCCCATGACAACTATATTAAGAACAATCATCTCGCTAAAAGGCAGCTTCATGCTTTATGGCAGCAATTCTTAATGCAGTGTCTGCTGCTGGGTTTCCTGGTGCTTCCTTAATTCTTGAATTTTGGCGATAAAAGGCAAAAGGTCTTGAGTGGAACAGAAAAAAAAGGAGGAACCTTCAGACTGCTCTTTACTAGCTGGCTGACTAGCAAAGTGCTCAGTTTATTCCAGGCAGGTGCATCACAGCCATGTGACTTTAGCTGAGCCATAGACACGGACTCTATTATGTCTTTGGGTTTGGCAACCAATGATGCTAAGAATCTGTAAACTCATGATCAACATGAGAAGTGTATCTTGTGCAAAATGCCTGGCCCCCTTGCGCTGGCTTCTCTTTTGATGACCTCAAGAACGTAGGTAGGATTGTTGTAAAACCCACCAGTGTATGGCGAGGATGGGGTGAGTGGGGGAATAGTAGTAAAAGCAGGAAGCTAAGGTAGATCCTGAAGTAAAAGCTGTCCTGGAAGTTCTGCAGAGCAGGACCTCTCAAGTGTCCCTGAAGTCCTTGCTGAGGCTGCTTCCTACCACTACTTACAGGTGGCTGTGTTTTATCCTCACTTCTGTCCCAAAGGGAGGAATAGCCCATCAGTCAAGGATGCCTTCCTCCTCTGTGTAAGAACAGTTTCATTTCAAGTTCCAGCTAGACATGGGCACGAATTGAAATATGAAGCAAATTTCGTCACGAAGGGGGCCGTTTCATGTGTTGCGAAACAGCGTTTTGTGGGGCTGCAGTTATCACAAAATTATCACGAAATTAGCTTTTTGGTCTGTTTCGCTAGCTTCGTGAATGATTCGTAATTGCAGACAGGCTGGCCATCCATTTATTCCCTAGGCAACAAAGAGCCCAGACCTTTTGTTGCCATTGGAAACCCCAATCATAGCCTACTTACCCTTGATTGGCAGCTCTCCTAGCCATCTGGAGAGCTTCCATTCTGCCCTATGCAGCCAGGAGCTGGGGGTCAATCCCCTATGCAACCAAGGAGGTGGGCTTTCTGTAGCCAAGAGCACACCAATCTCACCCCTCCAAATTCTGTTAGACAGGTCTGTCAGCCAACCATAGACCTATTGTTCTGATCTATGTCAGTGTTTTGCTGGGATTGGAGTAGGAGAGTGTGTGGAAGGATTTGGGATTGTGCTTTTGGATGCTGCTGCTTTAAAGAGACTGAAAGAAGCCTCTTATTTCCAGCTCTTGGCCTTGTTGTCGGAAGGTTTTTGGTTGAGGGTGCCTTTTTTCCCACTACCCCACCCCACCCCTCATTCTGTCTTCCCGGCTCAGCTTCACCACGCCTGGTCCTTCATCCTCCTCTGATCCAGCAACTCCCAGTCCCTGTTTCAGTCATGCGCTCTGGCAGCACTTCCCTTCCCAATCAATGTATTGCAAACTGGGAGGGTGGCAGAGGAGAGCCTGCTGAAGTCTCCCTGCAAGTTTGGTATGAAAGGGGCTGTTGAAATGCCCCGGGTTCTGACGAATCATGAAACTAACAAATCATTTCAGCAAACATGTCAATTTTGTGAAGTTTCATGATTCGTGGATCGCGATGAAACATGAAACTCTCATTTCAGGCTTTTTCCATTTCATGCCCATGTCTAGTTCCAGCGCCTGGAACAGCATTCCTCTAAATTAATACACAAGCAGTGTAATCTTTTGCACCCATTAAAGTCAACAGGATTACACTAAGAGAGCTCACTAGTATATTGTCAGGGCTTGCCGCCGCTGCCGCTGGGCGTGGCACTGGGCGGTCTGCTCCTGACGTCACAGGGGGGCCAGGGATTCTGTAGGACCCTGCTCTGTGGAAGGAGGGGCGGTATACCTCACCCAGACTCCCTCTCAGTCCACTCGCTGGCCTGCTCAACCTGGCCTGCTTACCCTCTGCGTCCTCCTTCATCTCCTCCTTCCAGAACTCTCCTCCAAACCTCCACCCTTGCATCTTACTGCTCTCACTCCACATCATCACTCCTCACTCACACCCACCACCACAGGGCTCTTCCCAGCCAGCTTTTATAGGGCTTCCTTCTACTGCCCCACCCCTCTTCCAGCCTGGCCTTGGGCTGCACCAAGCAGTTGCAGCTGGGGTAGCTGATCTGGCCCCACTGACCAGCACCAGCTGTGCCTTGTTCTCTGGCTGCCCAGCCTCCCTGCCTTGGCTGATTGCTGAAGGCATGTCCAGCTGCAGTCCCCTGGCTAGCAGCCCAGCCTCCCTGGCAGAGCTGATGGCTGAAGGTGGGTCCAGCTGCGGCTCCTTGGCTGGTTGCCCAGGGCTTCCTGCAGAGTGCCTCCAATAGCCCCACCTGGAGTGGCTTGGCTTTTGGCAACTCCAGGGCCAGGCTACTATTTTCTAGCTGGGGCAGGGCTTTGGGTTGTTGGGGCTGCTGCTGCTTCTCCTCCTCAGGTAAGGTCTCTGGGTGGGTGACTGCTGGGCTCCCAATCCCTCTGCCCTTGCCCCCTTCCGCCTTGCCTAGCCCCCTTTCCCTCCCTAGGGGAGTGGGACTCGCTGGCCTCTCTCTGTCTCCCCCTGCCTCCTGAGGCCCTGGGCTTTTGCTCCTTGCCCCTGGCACCGGCAGGTTCTGGCTCCATTTGCCTGTGGGAGGGGTTGACCTGCTGTCCCCCAGCTGCCCCCTCTGCCTGCCAGTCAGACCGGTTGACCTGCTGTCAGCTGGCTGACCAGTTGACCTGCTGTCTGCTGGCTGCCCCCTCTGTTTGCCCATCAGCCCGGCTGACCTGCTGTTCCCTCCTACCAAGTCTGGGGGCTGGGACCCAGACCCCGGACATATATTGCAGCTGAACCTGACCAAGGCTTTCTTAGCTAAGCAAAGCCTTGATCAATCTCACTTTCAATTCTCTGTAAGAGTACTTGAATCTGCTCAGGATTGCACTTTTAGTTTATTAAGCTGGGAGAGCTCAGCTCCCAGTTTTGGAAACTGAAATGACATTGATCTGGACTTGCTTAGGCATGTCTGAGAAACAGAAAAAAGTTCCTTACTTTGGAAATCTCATCTCCAATCAAGAGACAACTTATTTTGTAAGTTGATACATATTTCTTCTCTAACCAGAAGATGGTTTTGAAGAGGGAACCACTTTGGTAAAGTGTTACGAGAGTATACATGCCAAAACAATTCCTGATCTGGACAGTCTGTCTGCTTTTCCTGTTAACAAGCGTTGGATTAGACAGCTGAAAGGGACAGAGGGAGATACTTAATATCTGAAAGTCACTTACACTATGGGATGTGATTTTTTATGTATTCAAACAATAAGGTCAACAACAAATGGAGAGGGGAGATGACACTGGAATGAAGCCATGAAAAAGCAATCTGAGTATGTGTAGGCACAACCAGCATTTTTGCATAATTGAGAACATATGTGAAATGTTTGAATACAAACTGTGCCAAACGTCAACTGCACTGATACTACTTATGTAGTTTATAAGCTGAAACAATACTGTGACTTAGCGTTTCTTTTGTGAAGGAGAAGGCACTCCCCTTGGTTTGGAAACTGATACCAAAATGCATCATCTCTTCACTAAAGCAAAGACCTGGTACTGCCTCCCATGGCAGCTATATTATAACCACCCCTTCCCCGTGGCAGCAATTTGAATTTAAAAATTCCAAAAGGTTCAGCAAGGTCGATGGCTTCTACTTTATGGTAACCAAATGGAAGCCACTATTGAATGTTTCCTGAAGGCAAGCAGCTTAAGAAATGGGATGGGATACTTGAACTTAAAAAGATCAATAATTACAAGTTAATAGGGTATTACTGGCTAATGTTGCCTTTTTGTTCTCACATGAAAAGTGGCTGTTAAATTCTGATGTACTAGTCCAAATTACTAGTATCCCCTACTTGATATTTTGGAGAGGAAAGCTACGTTTTTAAAAAAATTAGCTTCATATTTTATTCCTATTTGCAATATCTTGATAACATTCTAATATACACAACCTAGCTGATCTTTTTAAAAAGGTAAATAAGACTTTCCTTACCTACTATACCAAAAGCAGAGACTGCTCGCGATAATCCTGAGGTGCCCTTCTGTCCAATTTTTGTCCTGTTTCCCAAATCCAAACGGCCAAGCAGTTCTCTCACCTCTTGCTGGGTATATACATGCTTAAAAACCAAATGTGCAGTCACCATCAAAAAAGACTTCCTTTAAAATGACACTGAATAGTTGCATATAAAGATCTCTATAAAAAAGAATGCATCTGTTTCTTATTGGGAAACTAAGGAGTACTGAAGAATACTGTTATTTGTCTATCTTCCTGTTCTTTTTAAAGAGTATCCTCAGTAGACAAAAAAAAATTGTAAAGTTGACTTAACCTGGAATAATCTTACAAAGTTTAATTAACCGTAATTCACGTAAAACATACTAAAGCATTTATTTCTTGCACTTTATTAAAATACTACTAAGACTCACAGAAGTATATATAGATTGTTGTATAGTAACACAAGCAATGTATATCTACACCAGTGGGTTTTTACATTTGAATCAGGATGGGGAAATCCAAATAAATGAGCTGGATCCTGCAACCTATCAGCAGGAAGGGCTGATGATTGCAGATCTTTCTCATGTTCCACTCCCCCAAGTAGCCACTTTTCATTGCAGGTAAGTTTATCTCAGGGTTCCAGGATCTATGTGGTCACACAGGTTGGGAGGCTGGGGGAGGGCGGGATAACAAAATTACTGTCTCCTCTATTAGTATAGCCATTGTTAGCAGATCTCCCCCAACGGCTCTCACAGAAAATTTACATCTGTAAATTTAATAGCAGAAGAGGAAGTATGCCTCAATCTCCCACTCCACATTTCATTATAGCATAAGAGATGGAACTCATGAATCACCCCTAATGAGTCCCACAAGTTTCAATTCCCATGTCACAGCAAAAACAGGCCCATGTTAAAAATGTATGCACATACACATTTTTTTCTATTTGACATAATTTCCCAGGACACATTCTCTTAAGAAATCATTTCAAGCTACAGTAAAAAACAAGTCTCTTTATATATTCCAGCTTAGCTCCTCTATTAGGAAACTATCTCAAATAAGAAATATGGCATCTGTAAAGCAACTTGCTAAAAGAAAAATAGTTTGAGTAGTTTTAAACTCAAAGGAATACAGCATGCTGAAATATTTAATCATTCTTTAAAATTGTTTTCTGTGTCAAAATGCCTCAAATGGTAAAGTACTCACCCTATCATCAATAACAACTAAATCCTTTGGTTCTGTGCGATCAATTTTCAAAACACGGTATTTGGTTTCTGCATGATTGCTCCCAACAAGAAAATACCGCTAGATTTAACAGAAATAGATATTGTAGCAAGTTAAAGACAATGATAAAACTACTATTAACACAACCATAAACATATCAACCAGTGGCAGACAAAATGTCTCTGATAAACACAAAAGCATTCTGAAGGGTAAAAGTAAAAGCTTTTATTCTAAGTACATTTGTACATTACATACAAATTCAATCTGGCAGGTTATATAGAACCAGTTGCAAAGCTCAAGAGAAAACGATCAACATTTGAAATAAAATCCCAATTTTGCATTATATTTTTCTTTCATAGAAGAATAAGCAGACTGGTGGTGTCCTAAACAAGGCAGACTCCATCAGCAATCTTGATGATAAGTTTTATAGAAGGCTGGTTATTTAAAACAGTGGTCTTTGACCTCTGCAGATATATGACCCACCTTTAACCCAGTAAGATGCACACCATATGACAGAAAGTAACATTATATCACAGCAATGTGACAGGAAGGAAGAAAAGCCAATGTTATGACCTCATTAGTATAAAGACTAGGACCATGGACAGCAGACCAAAAAAAAACCTGAGGAGGGCACATGAGCACCGTAAGACATACCATATTGACAACCATATTGAGAAAAAGTCAACACAGACAGGTTTGGGGACCCACATGCTCTCCCTTGTCTAGTACAATGTGGCTTTCTAACACTCCATGCTTGCAGTACAGTGCCCCCATATCCATGAAAGGTCAGCCTTCTTGGGGAGAGGGTGCTCAATGCCATAACCTCATGTACAAAGGATCGGAGTCTTGACCAGCAGTGGTGAGGATCTCTGCACCACAAGTACGTGTGTAGCACTGTGTGTGTGTGTATAAAAATCTAGCAGTGTTCTTTTCCGTAAGGAAGGTACGTTAGTTTGAGTGTAACTATGATCTGGGAGACCCAGGTTCAAATCCCCACTCTGCCATGAAAGCTTGCTCTGTGACCCTGGGTTGTTGTGAGGACAAAATGGACACGCAGAGAATGATATAAACATCTTTGTGCCCCCACTGGGGAGAAAAGTGAGGTACAAATAAAGTTAGTCATAAATACCATAAGCACTATGCACCATAGAAGATAGAGCAATAACTATTCCTGCATGAAAACATGATATATGTGGTCTGATCAGGGCCTCTCCAAGGAAATGCACTAGATCTGTGCACCTGGCCAGGCCTTTTAACCTCTAAATTTTCTCCCGCTGATTTTTGTTTTTATGCATTTTATTGCTGTTTTATTATTGTTTATTTATATTACAAAATTTATACCCTGTCTTTCTACCTTTACAAGGGCTACCAAAGAAGCTAATAAATTAAAACATAATAAAACCACATCTTAAAAAACATCAAAAATAACATCATTGAAACAAGTAAAACCAGAGCTAAAATACATACAAGCTCCATAAAAACAATTAAAAAAATTGGGCAGGAAGGAGGGATCACTGAGGGAACTCCAAATGAAACAAAACGATCTTCACTCAATGGCAGAAGATGGCAACAAAAGGCAACAGAATATAATTGATGATATTGTTGATATTATTATCATTGTTTCAATCCATCCATCAAACTACATTGCTAAAAAGCATATAAATGGAAATAATCTGTTATTACATATGTAGAATTGATATTATTTAAAATATACTGCAATTTGTACTGTGACTTCAGAATAGTTTGAGGCAAAAGCCTACCTAAATAATATTCTCCCTTCTGTCCTGATTATATTAAAATATATATCATAATGGACAGCGTTCCACATAGCTACAAGTACTCTTAGTAAAATAACTCAGGTATTAAACAGAAAATTAACTGTTGCCATCTAAAAGTTGCAAAGATAAATTATCAGACTACAAAACCAATATTAAACATTCCAGACAGTGTACATATGCAGTTACAAATTATTATTCTAATTTTTTAAAATCCAAAACATACTGGGCTTAAGATGCAACCTTCTGCCAGCAAAGAGGTATGTTCCAGCATCAAAAGAGGTGGAAGACTACACAATCAGTGGACAGGAACTCTGGATCCAATCCAGCAATTATGGTTAGGGTTTATTTTTAAATGTCTAATGGTATTGACCTTATGACTGCTCTTTGAGACAAATCAAATGTCAGCTGTTTTTATAATTTATTATCAGCAATTTTTTTTGCACTTATGATACCCTAAACTTTTTTTTAAAATCCCAAATGGCATTTACTACATTTTCTGTTTCTGTCTCCTCGATCTTTAGGCAGATTTCTAGCCAGCTGTACCATATACATTACGTGACAAAAGAGCAAGCAAAACTGAATTAGCTTCTATACTGAGCATAATTGACAGCATAAACAGAGTGCAGGACTGGATAGTGGTGGGCTGTTCTTGCTTTTTTAAACCGACACTGCTGTTTCGCAGAAAACAGCCTGCATGTTATTAATAACACCAACAGTACAATTCTATACATATTTATATGGAAGCAAGTCTAACCCCATGATTCTAACTCCATGAAAGTTAAGTAAGCACAGGGTTACAGCCTTGCTCTTGCAATGAAAATGATAAAATAATGAAAGATGGTACCTTGCTCACAATTTGCTTCCCAAGAAATAAAATCTGATCTGAATTTTTCCCGCAAATGGCTAACCTGATTTTAACAGAAGTGGATTAAATCCCCCAATTCACTATCAGCATACCTCTTCCAAAGAGTTAATTTTAAGTCAGCAGCAGCCACTCAAAGAAGTGGTCACCTGCCCACTATTTAAAAAACCATCCCTAGAAAAACGTGATTTGGACAATTATTTCCCATCTTCCCTTTCTAGGCAAAGTGATTGAGAGAACAGTAGCAGACCAGCTCCACACTTTCTTGAATAATTTTGTGGTCTGGACCCTTTTCAGTCAGGTTTCAGGCCAAGCTATGGGATCGAGACAGCTCCAGTGGCTTTAGCTGATGACCTCTGAATGTAGACAAAAGCTGTGCTTCTTGGTTGTTCCCCCTAGATCTATCTGCAGTCTTTTATACAGTATATCATGCCATCCTGTTAAGGCATTTTGAGGGAGAAAAGAGTATCAGGGGAAGTGCCTTGGACTGGTATAAATCATTCATCATGAAATGGACATGAAAGGTTGTTGGAGGATAGCTATCTTCAGGGTAGGAGTTATCTTGTGGAGCACAATCTTATGCCCCGTTATTCAATCTGTATGTAAAGCCTTTATAACTCATTTGTAGTTAATGGAATCAGATGTCATCCATGTGGATGACACCCAGCTTTATATCTCTTTATCCAAATCCCCCTCTACAAGTCCCAAATCCCCCTCTACAAGCTGCCCAGCAACTGTCATCAATTGGCATAAAGTGACCAAACTGAAACTGAATTCATATAAAACAGAAGTGATGCTGTTTGGGATACTATTGTGTACCATCTGTTGCTGTAAGTATACCCCTCATATCAAACTGCTTATGTTTTGTTTCAGCATTGTTTTCCAGCTCTGAACTGGATTTCTGCTTGTTTTCAAATTTCTGTTATCCTTTCCCTATCGTATTGTTTATTGAACATCTCAGCCATTAATCATTACTATGTAATCTGCCTTGCATCTCAGTGAGAAAGGCAAATGATAAAAAACATAATTCTGAAAGCAAAAAAAATTGTGCTGACAGCTCAGAATCTCACAAACCTAAAACTTTTTGTTTTTGTTTGTTGTTATTTGTATTTTAAGAACATAAGATGCCTGTTGGATCAGACCAGTGGTCCATCTAGTCCAACAGTCCTACTGTTTCACACAGTAGCCAGTCAGTTACCCCAGAAAGCTAAACAAGGAACAAAGACCAAGGCCTTCCCCTTAAGTTGCCTCCTGGCACTGGTATTCAGAGGTATACTGCCTCTGAATGTGAAGGTTCTCTTTAGTCACTATGAAGCAGTTTGTGTGTAATATGCCCCCGGGTCGTGGAGAGTGCCCTCAAGTCATAGCTGATTTATGGCGTCAGTGGGGCTTTCATGGCAAGAGACTAACAGAGATGGTTTGCCATTGTCTGCCTCTGCAGCCCTGGTCTTTCTTGGAGGCCTCCCATCCAATTACTAACCAAGGCCAACTCTGCTTCGCTTCTGAGGTCTGACAAGATCAGGCTCACCTGGGCTATCCAGGACAGGACAAGATAACCCCTAACACATTAATATTTGAAAACATGTTATCCCCAACACTTTCTAAAAAATTACTCCTGTTGCTCATACTATACTCCAAAACTCTGACATATTAAGTGATACATCTAACCCCTCATTTTGTTTTGCTGTTAACAGGGAGGATTTGATTTAAACTGAATCAGTTAGTCAGTAAAACTAGATTTAAATCATGGTTTTCTACATAAGGACTCCTCACAATTAGCTTCTTGTGCAGATCTATTCTACACCCAACAATCTTCTATTCATTGAATTTTTTGAAACTTAGCACTTAAGAGGTAAGGGGTTGGTTCTGTGTACAAAGATTTGCAAAGGAAGAATGAGATTAAGGTCTTTTTCTAAACTGTGTATGTTATTTTATAACCTTTTTGCTGTGAAGAAGATTCGTGATCTCTGCAGACACAAATTCACAGTTTTGAGAACTGTAAAACCAAGCAGCTGTGATATCTTCTAGATAGGAAAACTGCCCAGTAATTTTACAGAAACCTCTGAAAGAGCATGGCATTGTGAATGGATTAATGGAATTCGTTTACCGAAAAAATTAAACATTGCATGAATATACAGCCTCATGCTACATAATTAAAAACTAATCCTTATTTCATGATGATAACCTTTGGACTATAATGTATCTTAAATAGAAAACTATCTTTAGATAGATTTTTGTTCAAAAAACATTTTATTTAAAAAATCTGATTTAAATTAAAAAATCCAATTTAAATTTTAAAATCTGATTTTTAAATTTTTGTTTAAAAATCATTGATTTTTATCCACCCTGTCATACAAAAGCCTGTAAAATATTTTATGGATATCTTAGAAAAAGAGATAATTATGTCAGTATTAAACAAATCAAAAGTACTTGTCAACATTACAGTCAACAACTGCCAAACATTTTCCAAGATTTAATTAAGCTAAGCTAAGGTTTAATTGTATATGGCCAAAGGCCATCACAATACAGAGTTAAGAACAGTAAAAAGATTTAATTAAGCACTGATGAAACCTCAACAAGCATGCAAATTCTATCCATTATTCACAAAAAGGAACATACAGCAATTGTACCTATTTTATTAGTTCAAAGAAAAACACTTGAGTTTTCCAAGATTTCTGTGTCCCTAAGAATATTCTACTCAGCCTCAGTGAAAGCATCGTGGGTGCTCTGTAACCACATCGCTCCCTACAAACATAGGCTCCCTTATTCATTGGTGGGTCCATGGTGAGCATGAGGGCTCTTCATGCACAATGAAGATGTGCTGATTTATAACACTGTAGAGAGGGAGGAAGCCAGGAGCTCAGGGGGAGTCTCTACTGTGCTCACAAGCAAGCAGTCTCAGGATTCGCTGAAGTGATCTCTCAGAATTACTCATTTATCTGTGTCTTGGTTTTTCATTATCAGAATTATGCACTTCTCCCAACAGTGCAATGATTTGTAACAGAATTCTTTAGCTAAATATGAGAATGTGTTGTTTCTTCAAGTTATAAAACAACCATTTTGATTGAAAGAAAAAGTTCACTGTCTCCTTATGGGAAACTAAGTGCTCACAAGAAGAGATGTTAACATTGTTCTACTGCATATTAAGCCTACCAGTCTAGTATCCCTAAAGCAATAAAAGCCACTGAAATAAATACAAAGGAAAATGGAGATATATGCTTATGCTTGGCACTTTTGTAAGATGTGTGTCTTGGCAATGTTCTACACACTATTCATACAGGCTGAGATGCAAAAAGGAACCACATAATATGCATGCAGCATGATCCTGTGTGTATACACTCGAGTGCATAACCGATAATTCTGTGTATTTTTGTAAACAGTTCCATACAGCTTAAGGGGAGGGACTACAGGAAGATTGTTGATAAGTTCTGATGTAAGAGGGAGAAACCAATCTCAGTGGTAAAGTGTATGCTTTGAACACAGAAACACCTAGATTCAATTAACTGGAGACCTTAGGTAGCAGAGCTGAGGAAAGAGTTTTGCCTGAGAAAAAATCAGTAGCCAGTTAGAACCCTAGGGTGGGGTGGATGGTGGCAGGGGAGGAAAAGTGTTTAGGGATATGTGGTAGAAATAGAAATCTGGGGTACAATTTAAATATATGCAATACTTACATTCTTCGCAAAGCTAAATTTCTTTGAGAATATGAAATGTATTATATACAAGGGAAAAAACGTGCACTATTGACAGCAAAAGCAACTGAGCTCAGGGGGAACAAATCTTTCCAATACAAATTTCTCTTTCTTCATTGTATTTTTAAGGCAATGAAAGGCCTTAAAAGTATTCTTTGGGAAGAGGGAACTTGGTTTGGACAATGCAAGCCAGGGATGCATATCCTCTAACATAATTTCTACCTTGATGCCCCACCCCCTTCTTCAAGCTGTGCCGCTTAAAGGGGCCTCGAAAGAGGGGGGAGTTACTTGGTCTTGGGGTACGCCTGACCTGTGGGCTGTGCTCTTTGAGCCCAATTTTCCTCCTAAGGAACCATTCAGCAGTGAGAGGCCCTCACTATTCATGTCATGGGATGTTGGGTTCACAAGACACAGAACCTCATGTGCATATAGACTATCCCCATCCCCTGGGATTCTTTAAGATGTGCAGCTTGGCTCCTAATAGTGTGGAGGTTGAGAAGGGGGGAAATGAAAGAATGCTTTAACATCTCCCCTCCCCCTTCCAGTGTTTTTCTGTAAAAGTGGGAGCTCTATCTTTAATGGAGGTGCTCTTTTGCCAGCCTCCTCAAGTGCACTCACTTTGAGGTGCCTTCATTTGCCAACACGGGAAGGAGTAACAGCTTCAATGTCACATAAAATGACACAGTTCAATACATTTAAGCATATTTGAAAATATGAATGTTTTAGTTTTTATTCAACAACAATTTTTCCCTAGTGTTAAAGAAGCAAGTTGCTGAACTTTAAGGTACCTAAGTACACCTTACTTTTTTCTCCACTAGGAAATTAGAGGTGGCAGGGAATCCTGAAAATAGAGACCATCGACATTTTAGAAATCAAAGACTTTATTTAGATCTGCAGTATCATGTGCAAAAAAGAAAGATTTTTAGCCTCAGAAAACATCCAAGTCTCAAATGAAATTAAGAATCAAAGACTAGCAATAGATGGAGAAATTCAGGTATACTTTATAACAATGGTTCCCAACCTTTTTGGTCTCATGATTCACAAGTCCAAATTTACTTTGTATGGTGGCCCATCGGAACTTCTCCAGGAGACTGAGAGCCAAACTAGATGAAAAACCTGCCATGTGGAGGACACTTGTCAGTTTCCTGCAAGTTTCCAAGGGAAATGTAGTGAGAAGAAACCTCTGTCAGGGAGAAGAGGGAGAATTCCCCCTCTCCCTGTCAGAGGTTTTTTCTCTAGGTGTCTCATCTAGTCTGCTCAGCTCCCTCTCGCCTCTGCCAGCATGCTTGGCTCCAGAGCACATTTAGGGGAGCAAGAGGAGCGTGTTCCCCTTGCTCCCTTGCACTCAGAAGCAAAGTGCACTGGCAGCGATGAGAGGAACAGGGAGCCGATCCTGTTGGCAGCTCCCTCTCCCTTTCCCTGCCAGTGAGAGGAGGTGGTGCTGGGTTGAAAAGATGCAGGAAGATGGCAGATTTCAGCAAAGAGGTGGGTGGCAAATGGCTCAGCGCAGTATCTCCCATAGTAGGTAGAGGGCAGTGTAGCACTGCAAGGGGCTGGATAAGAGGATGGGCTGCTAAAGAGCAGTGCCAAGATAGAGCCTAAGCTCACACATGCAACTTTCTCTCCTACTCTCATTTTCCATGTGCTGAACAGCTCCCACCTTTCCCCCCTCCTTCAACCTACTATTGGAAACTTACTAGTTGCGAGACAGGACCCCCCCCCATTATTATTTTCAAAGGGGGAGGGGGAGGTAAGAATGTGGGAAGCTAGAATGGAAGGAGAGGAGAGGAAGAAAAGGGTGTAAAGGCAGGAGCTGCCATTATGGCTGGCTGGCCTGTAACCCACTTTCAGACTAACTTTTGGGTCCCAAACTCAACAAAATAGTATCATAAACTCCTCAATAAAATAGTGTCATTATACAATCCTATAAATGCTAATTTGGAATTAAGTGACACTGAACTCTGTTGAACTTGCTTTTGAGTAAATATGCAAAGAGTGGAACGCAAATGTCACAGTAAATGCTTACGATTTCATTGCTATCTGAATAATCTTTAAAATCAGTACAATGCATACCATTTATATAGCACTATATTCTAAGCACTTCATGTACAAAGGTTTGGAGTCAAAATACTATTAATGGAGCTCACAAACGAAAACTTAACTTCCTTCCCCGTCCGACTCTACACCTAATGCAACCCTTGGGATTCAGGAGTTTCCCAGGAACAATGACGGCTGTGATGTGGGAGTCTGTAGTGGGAGAAGGAATTGGCAAAAATGGCTCCTCTTTCTGCCAGAAGGTGAGGATTGTATCTAACTTGTTATCTTGTAATCCTGCAATATACCTACAAAGTGCACTGACTTAGAGCCAAGCTACAAGTGACACCTGACACAAGGTGGACACATGTCAGGTTCCCGAAAGTTCTGACAGGAAGTGTAGGAGTCTTTTCTGACCACTGCTGACAGCTCAACTCCTTCCCAGCCATTGGGGGCTAGAGTTTGCCAAAGGAATTCACATAGTTAACAACATAAAACCCATCCAACTTGCAGAGGTGGAGGAAGAGTGCCTGCATAGAGATTGCTAGTATTTACAACATACCTTTATTACAAGCAAAGCCTGCCAGCAGCGGTGTACAAGGAGCTCACCTTCTGCCAGCCCAAGGGAGCCCCTAGCAGTTGCCGCTGCTCCAAGTCCCCTTACGCCGTTTTGCTGGTGGCTGGCAAAGCTGCTGGCAGCTGGGACATTTGAGAGTGCTCCGCCGGCAGCAATGCACGAAGCTTCCCGCGCCCCGTGCTTGCTTTGCCCACTGGTGGCAGTGCACCCCTTCTGGCCTCTGTGGCTCCCCTCCCGCCCTGTCTCAGACCAGAAACACGTGAGATCCAGCAGGAGATGGGGCGGCTCAGGAAGCTTTCTTTGCCTTGCACACCCCGTGCCTGCTTTGCACTCAACGCATCCTGCCTGACCCAATGAGTCAGGTGTCACTTGTAGCTTGGCTCTTAAATAGCCCAAGCTAGCAAGCTGTCAGCAGTAGTCAGAAATGACGCCTACACTTCCCTTCAAAACTTTCGGGAACCTGACATGTGCCCACCTCATGTCAGGTGTCACTTGTAGTTTAGTTCTTAGATACCTCAAGCAAGCCCAATCTTGTCAGATCTCAGAAGCTAAGCAGGGTCAGCCTTGGTTAATAATTGGATGGGAGATGTCCAAGGAAGATCAGGGTTGCAGAGGCAGGCAATGGCAAACGACCTCTGTTATTCTCTCCCCTTGAAAAACTCAGCAGAGGTCGCAGTAAGCCAGCTAGGACTTGACAGCACTTTCCACCACCACCACCTATAAAGTCAGCAAGTATCAGTACCCCCCATTGTAAATGGGGGGCTGTGGCTTGCTACATTTGTGGCTCAAACAAGATTTGAACCAGCAGCCTCCCAGATTACAGCCAGTTCTCTTATCCATTATGCTACAAAGCAATTCAACTTTTTTGCTTTGACCAAATAATACTGGGACCAACATCCAGTTAGATATGCCAGAATGACATATTTTATCTTTGGCAGTACCCTTATTGTATTTTTTTGGAAATCAGTTAAATTTTGTTTTAGAAATACACCATAGACTGGGGCATTTGTATTTCTATATAATGTATTTTTCACCTACCACTGAAGTGTCTTAAATGGTCTAAGCCGAGTAGAAGTTGTTCCTGGGGGAGTGATGACCAAACCTGTAAAATGACATTCCCTCTACTCGAATTCTTTTGTGGTTACCTTCCCCTTCCCACACTTGTTATGAAGTGACTGACATATCTTGGCTATACCACCAAACTCAGGGCTTGAAATAAAGGAAAGAATGTTTCAATTTCAGCCTCTCTGGGATGCTTCAGTATGAAGGAAGAGCCATGCTCTGTGACTTCAGTTCTCACAGCTGAGGAGCTAGAGACACACTGAAACTTTTCCCCATCAGCCAACTGAAAAGCAGCTATCACCGGAGAGACTCCCAATGCAGTTCTGGCCCCCACCTGGTCTTCCTCTTTAGATTCAAATATAAAAAGAGACACAAGCACTAAATAATATCAAACACTCTCCATTCAAATGTAGATCCAAGGATTGGCAGACAAGCTGCACCCCACTGAGACAGAGGCATAAGATCAATGAGGTGAAGTAGTTTTCAAAAAGCAATAATGAAAATCCTGTACCAAGCAACCTCCTACTGCTGAAAGGAGAGTCGTATCCATACTTTGGATAAAATTAAGAGGTCTGTGTACAGGGAGTGCTTCTCTCTCAGGCACTATTTTAACTATACCGAATCCGGCAATGATTCCAAACAAATAGTACATAGCTTGAAACCAGGGGGTAAAAAACCTACCTGTGAACCTACTTATCATGGAGTCAATGTTAACAATGTTTCAGATAACACACAAAATAATCCAAAACAGCTGACAATCTATCTACACAATTCTTTATGTAACAGATTACCTTCATACAGTTTTGTACCAACAGATATACAGATACAAGACCGCTGTAGCTTTTTACTAAAGTGTAAGAAGACTAATAAAAAGCTGCATAAATTGGTGTTATTAAGTATTTGCTAAAAAAGAGAGCAAGAAATTTTATAACATACGAGAACTTCTTATAGAAATGATATGCTAAAGGACTGAACCGAGACCTCATTTCCATTTTTGTTTCTTTCCTGTATATGCTTTTGATTAAAGTGGGTCTAATTTTAGTATCAAACAAGCAGGTTGCCTACAATAACTTACTGAAAACATCTTATTTCTTCCTGTATCCTTTCTCCCTCACTATATCCTCTTTTACTTCCTTGGCAGCCCCCACAGCATTTCCTTTTCCTGCTTCTTTCTCATCTATCTACCAACTTAACTTTATCTTCCTAACTGTCTTCAGCTTTCCATCTTTCCCTTCCTCTGGAAGCCTCCCCTAAGAAAAGTCTAGCCAAGCAGAGCCAAGCTACAAGTGACACCTTACACAGGTTGGACACTTCTCAGCTTACCTCAAGTTTTGATGGGAAATGGAGACGTCCTGGTTTTACAGCTTGGCTTTCCATTACAGCTGCAAGACCAGGATGCCTACATTTCCCATCAAAACTTGAGGGAAGCTGACAAGTATCCAACCTATGTTAGGCGTCACTTGTAGCTTGGCTCTCATCAGTCACTGCCACTGAGTTCTCTGACTGCTGCTGCTGGGTTCCGCCAAGTTGTGTGATGGCTGCCACAGCTGAGCCTGGCAAAGTTGTGTGGATAGTAACTGTCTCTTGTGAATCCTTGTCTATCAGGGCTGTTTTGTTTTCCCAAACTACCCCTGCCTCTCTCCTCCCCTCCCAGTTTTGTTTTATAGAAACCAAGGCCTGGAAGTCAGGGAAATCTTACTGTGGTTGCCTAGCCTCTCACAAGATGGCCCTCAGTTCTCAGAAGGTAGTCTCAGGGGGCATTCTTTTCTTAAAGCTACAGTTGTTTCTATTATTTTGGAGTATTTTAATTCCACAATTTATTTAATTTTTATTTCAGATTTTTCTGCAAACCTGAGCAATCTAGGTTCGTACAGAACTCTCCCCTGTCTGTCTCTGGCTCCATTTTGCAGATTTTTTAAAATCCATATTCATTGGCCTGGTTTGGAATTAGATACTGAGACAATAATATGTTTGGTTGAGGATAAAACAGGTCTCAGATATGACTTTCATTCTGGATAAGTATCAAATACATCATTTTTACATAAAAATACATAATAATTTATAATTGCTATTATGATCCTCAAAGACTGTAAACTTGATTATACCAAGTTAGAAGCCCAGTACTATGCACAAGTACTTAGAAATCTGTCCACTCAGAGAATAATGAAGTATGGGGGGCACCTATTCTTGACAGCTTTTTAAGTTTTACCTAAGTAATTAGAACACAATTAATGGACTCAGCATAAAAACTTAATTCCTCAAAAGAGTAAATGTCAGATAATTCAAAATACACAGAGAAAAAAACAGTGACTTTGAATGAACTTCACACCATCAGCACGGAAACTTCAATGGGAAGAAGGGGTTGGGGTGGTCTGGATCAAAGTCCAAGATCCAAACAAAATAGCTCAAAAATAAAAAAAAACCTAGATCTTTATTACATAAATTTTAAACAAATTAATTATAGCTTAGAGAGTACCCCTTAAAAGAAAAACTTTCCATGTACATATCGCTAGAATTCTTCCACTTAGAATTTATTTATTCTAATGGAAAAAGGGGGGTGCAACAGGGCACAAAATTCCACCATTATGCCTCCCTCTTCTTTGTATAATAATATTTTAGTACTTTGATTACGAACACACCAATGCCTGGATAAAGTGACAGGCTAAATGTGAGGAAATGGGTAGCTGAAGCTTTTCATTATATGAAGGTAAATAACATCCTATCATTTCTCCAGACAGTTAGCTACCTTAATGTTTCAGTAAATGGGAATAAAGGGAAAGCATATGGCCGTTCCCTTATTCCTCACAAACCATTATAATCACAATCCAGCACGACTACATTGGCAATGGAAAGTTGGGCTGCAACTCAAAGTCCATGGAAGTCAGTAGGCTTGCAAAGGTGTATTTCTGCTTAGGATGGCACTATTAGGAAACTCTCATGGATGGAAGATCAGAAGCTGACTCCCAGGTGATCCCTCATCAGCTGACAGTCAGCTTCAGATGGCTGCAAGTTGCTTGTTCCTGTGAACAGATACAAACAGATTGCAGGCAGCTGACCAGCACAGCTTTTAATTGGACCCATTATCCAATTTCACTGTGTAGCAATTTTCCTGGGGTGGTGGGGTGTGTGCAAGCCTGAGTGAGAAGCCTTTATCATGATCATCACTGGCAAGCAAGGTGTGTGCCAAACTGACAGGTTTGCAAGCATCCCTATGCAAAAGAAGCTGAAAGTAGAACACTAATCATATAAGTGATATGTTGCTAAATGACCAAGCAAGAAAAAATAGGTGCAAAGAAACTTGTAGTTGTGAAAGAAAAGCTAATTGTATTTCTTTAAGAATAAAAAGATTCTTAAAGAAATATAAGAGCTCTACTTTTAATTTTATTTATACCTCACCTTTTCAGTTTTTGTAACCCCCAAAACTGATACATCATTCTCTCTTCTATTTTATCAACACAACAACCCTGTGAGGTAGGTTAGGGTGAGAGAGGGTGATTGTCCCAAGGTCATCCAGTAAGCTTTCATGGCACAGCAGGGAGTCAAGCCCAGGGCTCCCAGATTAGAGTCCAACACTCTATCTACTATATCACACTTGTTCTCTACCAGATCAGACCAAAGGTCAATCTATCTCAGATCTCCATATCCAGCAAGTCAACCAGATGCTTTTTTCAAAACTCAGATGATCATGAACACCTTTATTCAGAGAAATGCACTGCCTCAGAACATGGAGGTTTCATTTAACTATCACATCCATCCTCCCCCAACAGTTAATCATTAATATTGTTTTGAACTGTATCTCTTGCATTCTTTTTGTTGACTTAGGGTGCCTTAAACACGGGATAAACAAGAGACAAATGTCTAAATAGCCATACAAAATGCATGCCTGCCAAAACACAACCCTCCTCAACAGCCCTCGCTGTGATTGCTTCTGCTATATGGTGTGTCCCGTACATCTGAGCTTACAGCAACCGAAAAGAAGCTCTGACAACTATCCTAGGCATCTGATTGACAATAAACCTACGGGCTAGAAGGCTTCAAGTTGCAGAGAAAGCTTCCACATGCTTGGTACTTAACAGTTTGCGGTGTAATCTATGCGCAACTGAAGGATATTGGCAGCTTCTTAACAGCCCAACAGCATACACGTTTATTCAAAAGGGGGGGGGGGTGTTAGAACGTGATCCTAAAATACCAAGTCCCGGTGGAACTTCCGAACACAGGCTGTAAACTGCACTTGCTGGGCTCCTACGGCTCCCTTTTTATTCTGCGCTTTAGCACCTCCGGCAGTCAAGCAGCGGGAGAGAAGGGCAGGCGTCGGGAGCGCTACTTACAGCTCTGGTCTCGTACAGCACCAGCTTCTGCACAGAGCTGATGATCGGCGCCGCAGCGGGCATGGTGGGGGAAAGGGAGGGGTTTTCTCTCAGGCTGGGGCACAGCGCCAGCCTTCCTGGGCGACCCTTCTTTCTCCTTAGGGGGGTGGCTCAGGCTACCGTCGCCACGGAGAGGGAGGATAGCGAGGACCATAGAGCCACCTTCCCCTCCGCTCAGTCAGCAAGACGCCCGATGACGAAAGGAGGCCGGAACAGCAACTCCACTCCCCACCAAACCAGAAGCGGGTCACCCCAGAAAAAAATCGTGCGCAGTCGCAGAAGAATGACGAAAAACTGAGCGAGTTCGCATGGTGGCGCCTGTTGCCGCGACAGCCATTTTAGGTTTGGGATTCGTGCCCGGCGTCGAGGAAAGAGCGTAGCGTCTGTAGTTACGCCTTACCTCCGATTGCGACCGAATAGGGTGGGGAGGGAGGTTATATTGTGTTGGTTGCCGCCGCTAGTAAAGCGCTGAACATTTTGAATCGCCCTAAGGGTATCGGGTCAGACGCGCACAATGGCACGGAGCCTGACCCTATTCCCTCGACGTTAACCGCCGCTGAAGTCAAGTCCCATGAAGTGTGTAGTCGAGGAGTGAACGGAAGCATCCCCACATCAACTATTTTATTTCAAAATCTTGTGCAAGTCACCTTAAGGATCTTTCTCAGAGTAAAAACTGAAACAAACACCTCCCGCCAACTTGAATGGGATTCTTGCCTTCGGCTTCCCACCCTATTCAAGAGACTCCGTGAATCCCGAGGCTTCCCGCCACAAGCTCTTCCTCCGCAGTTACAACCACCTTGGCAGGGTCGCCACTGATCCCAACCGACGCCCTGTTCAAAAAAACCAGGCTCGCGAAGAGGGCCGCCCTCAGCTTCGTTGATTGGGTGGAGCGAGCCGGTAGTTCGACTGCCGGGAGAGGAGGGGCGCGTGGCGGTTTCCGAGGTGACGAGGGATACACAAATCTCTGCAGGCGTTCCTGGCCCGCTGGAGCTCTCTCCTTACTCCTGATTTGCGTATTGAAGATTACTTAACGCAGATTAATTCCAGAGGGTGGTAGTGGACTCTAGGCCGCGAAAGTTTATGCTAGAAGAAAAGGTATGCTTATTAAGGCGGATTAATGGTCACTTTAGAAAACTGCCTTTGGAAAGGGAAGTCTAGCTACCCTCTGGGGACTGACCAGTGGCTTTTGATACAACACCTTCATTTTTTTAAGGGTCAGAATACCTGCGTACTTATAAATCAAGCACTCTTATGATATAGTGATAGACTTAATATTTTTTCTTCCTACTGTAGGTGTAATGATGGTATCTCCTCGGGAAGAGCAATCTTATCCCTTTGTAGATATATATGATGAAGATGAAGCTGACAAAGCGTTTCTTATGTCAAAGCCTACTTGCTTCCTCATCCTTGGAAAACCAGTAAGACAGAATTTTCAGTTTGATTAAACTTGCACCTTATTCTAATGTGAGGTTTGAAATTTACAGCCTTATCATACAAGTTCTCTTCACCAACTTTGTTTCACAATCACTTAGTGATTACTTTCTAGTGGTGTGGTGTCATCTTTGGTTGACTTAAAATTTATTGTTTATTTACTAGTTATTAATATTTTAACCATACTTTCTACCTCTTTAGGGTCACAAAGGCAACTAACAAATTAAAACATAAAGATTAAAATCATATTAAAAACCATTAAAACCAACATGCTAATACATCATTAAAACAATTTAAAACCAGAGTGTAGAATACGTAAAAGATAAAACAACAGTTAAAACTTTGGGAAAAGAGAAGGGAATGCCAAGCAAAACAAAAGAAGTCTTCGCCTGCTGTCAGAGTATGGCCACAGAAGGGGACAGACAGGTGAATCTCTTGGGGGGGGGCAGCTCCTGAGTTTTGGTGCCATGGCCCAGAAGGCCCTCTCCCAGATGGCTGTCTACCTAATCTCAGGAAGTGGGAGCACCTGCAGCACCTGCTGCAGCACCTGCAGCAGGCTCTCCAAAGACGGCCACAGTGGTTGGGTAGGTTCATATGGGAATAGGCAGCCCTTCAGGGTTTTTTTTAATTTGCTTCATTTATTACCTGCCTTTCTTCCCCGTGATAACCCAAAGCAGCTCCTCCTAACAATCCTGTGAAGTAGGTTAGATTGAGAGTGATGAGCTGGCCAAAAGTCACCCAGCAAGCTTCTGTGGCAGAGTGGAGATGGTTGGTGCCAAGCCATATAGGGCTTTAAATACCACACAATTAAAATAATGCAGCAGTTTCCTTTAAACAACAAATTTGATTTTTAAAAAGGATAAGTTTCATGTATGCTTGTACCTAAAGGTAACAGATCATTTACCAATCATTGTACATAAGAAATTGGGAAGAACCTCTGCATGATGACTTCTCAGCACGATTATTGCTGTGGTCCATTATGTTCTTCTTTATCATTTGAAAGGCTTTTATGGGAGCCCCAGCTGCCAGCACAGACAGAATGCATTAATACAGAAACTCACCATGCCTGGTGCAAGAAAGGCATGCCATACTGTGTGCTGTGGTGTTGGCAATGAAGAGAAGCTATGACATGGAGGCAAATTCCAGAAAATGAAGGATTACTTAGAAAATGAATGGGATGTAAAAGGGAAATTAGTAATCTTTGATAACTACTGAAAGATAGATATTAAGTGACTTTACCTGTAATCAAAAAGATTAGATGTAAATTAGATGTAATGATCAGGGATAGAACGGTTCTAGCGCTGTTGGAAGTCAAAATAAAAGGGGGAGGGAGGGGTGGGGGGCATACACTAGTTAAGGGAAGAATAATTAATGTTTTTGTATTGGATGTAAATGCTAACCTACCAAAATAAATAAAAATTTTATTAAAAAAAAAAAGACGAGGCAAATTCCAGATTCCTCCTTTGACCCTTATTTCCAAGTAGTCTTACTTGAAAGCGTCTCCTTGGTTTCAAAACGATTGCATTCCAAATAAGTGTTTTCATTTCTAGCCAGCCATTTTGATCTCAAGCGTGTTACTCTCGGAAGAAAGCTGTGTTGATTTCTATGGGAGCAGGCTATTATATAATTACAGTACTTTGAAGCCTTAAGAACCTTCTTTACCGCTGACTGGGTGACATTTCTTAAAAATAATGTAAAGATGGTATTGTAGAATATTTGTCTTGTCTCAATGCTAAACATAGATACGATCCAGCAAGCCAAGCTTGGTACACACTGACTGGTAGAGGTTTTTTGTATTTGTTTCACTGTAAGCTACTCTTGAAGCCCTGTGAGAAGCTCGAAATACCAGTTGTGGGACTGCTTTGTTGAAATATATGCAAGAGTAAGGCCGTAGTTGCACATCAAAAGAACACTGGGATGCTTTCATAAGGCAGTCTGGGGAAAACTGAAGTACCAGCATAGTGTTTTCGCCAGTTTTTTGGCTGATCCCATTTTCCTTGCCACTTTCCAAATAATGAGTATACCTGCTGCCATAGCAAATGCTGATTTCTTTGTTTATAGTGGGCTATCTTCCTTTCACTTGTCTAAAAGGTACTCTTTGTGTAATTGTGAATTTAAATAATTATACAATACCTGTCCCAGGAGGAGGCACTTTGTGATGTAAGTGCTGCCCAGCGAATCAGTACTGCCCAATACACTTCAAACTGGCAAAATTTGTTTCTCCCTCAATACTAGATTGTACATAGGACGGCAGTGTAGAAACTGTACTTTGCAGGTGAGTGCTGAGTCGGGGAGGAGAGTGAGGAGGGGGCACAGCGACAAAAACACACGGACACAGTGTTGGAGGTAAAGAGGCTACAACTTTATTGAGATTACAGCTCGGAGCAACGATGGGCATAGGGCACAGATCCAAGCATCGGCTGACCTGCCTGCCAAGCCGATGACCCACACGCCCCCTCAGACCTCTGCTGAGGTGGGGAATCATGGAATGGCAGTCAGTGAGATGCCACGTGGGTATACACCCCTGTGTGAATCATCCCCTGCCACCTGGGAGTGAGGCAGAGTGACAGCCCCTGACTGGGCATGCACCAGCCATTCCTCACTCCCCAGACCCCTTATGGGGATCCCCATAATAGAGAAACTGAGCCTGAGGGCCCTGTTTCCCCCAAATGGATTGGTGTCCAATGCCCCAATCCGCAGCCTACTCACTTCAAAGTTGTGACGAAAGGGAGGGCTGGGCACAATGCCACCACGAGCCAAGTGCCGAAGGGTGGGGGCCAGCTTCCCAGACCAGGGTTCTGCACCGGATGTTCCTGGGCGTGTTCCCCTGGTCGTTTTCTGCCCCTCCACGACATGGCAGCTGCCATGTCGTCTCCCCGCTTGCTTTCCCCACATCACCAGCAATCCGGGCCCCCAGGTAAATCTGGGAGTTGTTGTTTCCAGTGTGGATTGGCCTCTTTAATGATGTGCATTTAGCATAATAGGGTAACTGTAACTCACTGAGTTTTTATTTTGCATCACTACCAGTTTTCATACCGGCAGGAGAAATTTGCTTCAGTTCATTTTTTTTCCAGCGTGAAACTCATAAATCAATGTCTGTGTGACAGAGAAGACAGAATCAGATTGTGTTTGTTATTTTGGCCCAGAGGGTTATCAAGTTTAAAAACATCAAATATTCTTTTGCTTTGAAAGTCACCAAGGACAACATGTGTTTATTATAAAGAATGGAAATATACTGTATAATATACCAGGGTAAAATGCAGGATTTCTGTTCTTATGACATCTAGCCTGAATAAATTTTCTAGTCACCGTTATGTTTAAGCTCAGCTTGTCAATCTATATCTTTGCAATTCATATTTGTTACTCTTACTGTAGAACAAATCATTACAATTTAAACTCTTTTTTTCATTTTAAGGGTGTTGGGAAGAAAACGCTAGCTACAAAATTAGCACAGATTTGGAAATGCACGCTCATAGATGGTAAATATTGAAAACAGCCTCATTTTCTTAACCTTCTCTGCTTTACCTTTTTGTATGTTTACTAAAATTCCCGTGGTACCTGTTGAAGTCTAAAACACCCCTAGAGAAGCAGAACTAGCACAGTTGTATTGGATGTACATGTTTTGTGTATCTGTCCTAGGCATTTGTAGATAGTGACCATAACGTCACTATAAGAACTATCCTAACCATAATGTCATTACAAGATGGACATAATGCCTATCTTTGGAGCACTTTTTAAAGAGAGAGAGCTAGTTTGATGAAGTGTAAATATTTCCTCTCTGTGTCATGTGTTTATTCCTTCCATGCAACTCCCTGTCATTTAAAGAGTTTATTATTTGGCACTTTGTTGAATAAACAAAAAGGCTCCTTCCTGAATTTAGCAAAAATGGATAGGGACTAGGGGTGTGCAGTTCGGGTTTTAGAAAACCCGAAAAAACCCGAATCACCCCGATTCGGGTTGATTCGGAGAAACCCGAATCGATTTGGGAAAACCCGAATCGATTCGGGTTTTCCGAATCGCCATAACCCGAATCGAATCGGGTTGATTCGGGTTAGCTTTTTCAATGGGAAAAGCCTCCCCCAGGCTTCTCTGAAGCCTGGGGGAGGCATTTTCCCACCGAATCAACCCAAAATTGGTGGGGGCCTTCCTCTAACTCCCCTCTAACAACCCCCAAGTTTCAGAATGATTGGACTTTGGGGGGCCATGTTATGGCCCCCCCAAACCAGGTCCCCCTATCCTCTCCTTAAAAAAAGCCATAGCTTTAGATTGCTGCTGCTCATCTTCATTCATTTTTTCCTATGGGGAAAAAATGAAGAGGCAGGCTTCCTTTGCCAGGGGTGGCATTTCGCATGCAAAATGCCCCCCCAACCCTCAGGGGCCCTTCTCCCACCATTCCTCCCACCCCCACCAAGGCTCAGCCTGCTCCCACTGTAGTAGAGAAAAGAGCACCTACTTGGGGAGGCCATGAAATGGCCCCCCCAAGTAGGTGCTCTTTTCTCTACTACAGCTGGGGGAGGCTTGTCTTGCCAGGGGTGGCATTTTGCATGCAAAATGCCCCCCTACCCTCAGGCGCCCTTCTCCTACCTTTCCTCCCACCCCCCACCAAGGCTCAGCCTGCTCCCACTTGGGGGGGGGCATTTCATGGCCTCCCCAAGTAGGTGCTCTCAGCCCCCAAAGTCCACCCCTTACAGCCCCACACAAACCCAATTTCCCCCCAGCTGCCACACACAGACCCAGATCCCCACATTAGCCCCTCACAGACCCAAATCCACCCCCAGCAGCCCCACACCCATAACCCCAGGAACAGGCTTGCAAAAGCCAGCCCTCTCCCTTTGTTCCCTATGCTGGGAACTTCTAAACTCTCTTTCCCTGGGCAATTCTGCACAGCCCAGGGGTGCCACAATGGTGGGCACACTTCTGAGTGCCAGCTGGTCCCTGTGAAAGAGCACCTGAACCACAGACACCCTCCGTCAAATTCCCCCACCACCTACAGAGATGGCTGGCCAGCCAGCCCCATTGTTCCCTATGATGGGAACCAAATGCACAACAAAGAATAAAACACGAACAACACAAAATAAAGTTTTTAAAAAATTATTTTCTCCCTTTCAAAGTACAAGTAGGCAAAGCATTATGACACATTACACCAGCAGTCCCCCCCACAAAAAAATAACACAACTCACTTAACATCAGAGAATCACAAAAGCACAATTCCTATCAAAAACACTTTATTTCTTGAACAGCTTTAGGTTACACAGCAGGGGGGCACACCAAAGGGCATTCCAGCATTCCACCTCACAAAATAACACAACTCACTTCACATCAGAGAATCACCCAAACACAATTGCTGTCAAAAACGGTGAAGTGGGTTGTATTATTTTGTGTAGTACACTGCTATCATGCCCTGTTGTGCCCTCCTACTGTGTAACCTAAAGCTGTTCAAGAAAGCAGATTTCATCAACAAAATCAGTTCTCTGAAACTCAATCCACAAGACATACTTGTCAGTTTTGATGTTGTATCCCTGTTTACCAAGGTTCCAGTAAAAGACACTATTGCACTTATTAATCAGATTTTCCCAGAGGATGTAACAGCCTTATTCCACCATTGTCTGACAACCAGTTACTTCCAATGGGACAACGAATTCTATGAACAGATGGATGGGGTGGCCATGGGGAGCCCACTCAGCCCAGTTATAGCAAACTTCTACATGGAACATTTTGAAAAAACAGCTCTAGAATCAGCACCCCAAAAACCTAGTGTATGGTTCCGGTTTGTGGATGATACATTTATCATTTGGAGCCATGGGGAGGAAGAATTGATGGGGTTTTTGAATCATCTCAACAACATCCACCTGAACATACAATTCGCAATGGAGAAAGAAATCGAGGGAAAACTCCCATTCCTGGATACCTTGGTCATCCGCAAAGCAAACTTTCAGTTAGGTCACAAGGTCTACAGGAAACCAACTCACACTGATCGGTACTTACACAAAAACTCCAATCACCACCCCCGACAGAAAAGAGGCATAATGAAAACATTAGTGGATCGTGCAAGACGGATATGTGAGCCGCACTTTCTCAATGAGTAAATTAATCATCTAAACCACGCACTTCAGGCAAATGGCTACTCCAGAAATGAAATCCGAAGAGCAATCAAACCCAGGATGAATCAAACAACCAAGAAAAAACAGTCTCCTACAGGAAAAGTGTTTTTGCCATATATCAAAGGAATTACTGATCAGATGGGAAAGCTTATGAAAAAGCATAACCTTCAAGCAGTATTCAGACCCACCCGAAAAATACAACAGATGCTACGATCAGCAAAAGACAGCAGAGACCCCCTCACCTCTGCAGGAGTATACCGTATACCCTGCAGCTGTGGACAAGTTTACATCGGGACCACAAAGCGTAGCATCCAGACAAGAATAAAAGAACATGAAAGACACTGCAGACTTGGACAGCCTGAAAAATCAGCAGTGGCTGAACATAGCCTAACGCAGACAGGGCACAGTATCTTATTCCAGGACACCAAAATACTGGACAACACTTCCAACTACTTTGTCAGACTGCACAGGGAAGCCATTGACATTCACAAGCATAAGCAAAACTTCAACAGGAAAGAAGAAACCTTAAGAATGAACAGAGCATGGTTTCCAGTTCTGAAAAACACCAGGCTAACAAAACACTCTACACCTGACAATAGCCCTGCAGAGAAGATTAGCACATCAAGCACCAATCCATATGCAAAAGAACCTCCTCAGGATACAGTGAAGCCTCCCGCCATTAGCATTCCACACCCTGGGAAACTCTTACAGGATGACTCAGTTCAACCCCACCCCTCCTGAGTAGATACAAATGACCTACATCTTTTCCACACTGTGACACTGAGAGATCTCTGTCTTTTGGTGCTACACCTCTGAAGATGCCAGCCACAGCTGCTGGCGAAACGTCAGGAACTACAATGCCAAGACCATGGCAATACAGCCCGGAAAACCCACAACAACCAGCGTTCTCCGGCCGTGAAAGCCTTCGACAATTTCTTTCCATTCCTCCGACATCACTGGTAGTTTCATTTTCTCTAAGTATTCCTCTATTAAGACCCTGTTCACGTTTTTTTTTCTGGTACAGTTTTGCATAAAATTTATAAAAGGCTTTACTGATGGCTGTTTGGTCCAATAATGTTCTGTCTTCTTCTCAGATTTTAATTATCGTTTTCTTCTCTTTTTTCTTTTTTAATTGCCAAGCTAAGTATTTGCCAGGTTTGTTTGTGCCTTCGAATGCTTTTTGATTCATTTTTTTTAAGTTCCACTCCAATTCTTTGTTGTTCATTGCCGTCAATTGCTCCTGCAATATTTTTATATCCTGATATATTCGCTTCTTCCCTGGTCTTTTCTTAAGTTGCATCTCTTTGGCTTTAATTTTTTCCATTATTTTCTTTCTCTTTTCTTCTTTTCTCCTTTTATCTCTTCCATTTAAGTCCGTCAGGATTCCTCTTATTACCGCTTTATAAGTGTCCCATACCTTATAAGTTGACACATCCTTGTTTATGTTGTATTGTATAAAGAACTTGGTCTCCTTTTGCAGCAACGCCATATTATCTTCTGTCTGCAGCAAGTCCTCATTTATCCTCCATCCTCTTTTTTAATATTTTTTCCAAATCTCCACATGATTGGGTTGTGATCTGAGCTTACCTTAGACATAATCTCCACATCTCTAGTCCACAACGTCAGTTCTTTGGAAGCCCAGATCATGTCAATTCTTGATAGTGTAAAATGTCTTGCAGAATAAAAAGTATATTGTCTGTTTTTAGGATTTTGTCTCCTACATACATCCTCCAGACTTTCCTGCTCCTTAAACGCAAAAAATGACTTTTTCTGTGCAATTTTAGATTTCTTGTCTTCTTCCAAGCTTGTAACTCCATTAAAGTCACCTGCCAAAATTATTTGATCATAGGTCAGCTCATCTAATTGTTTTTGCAAATCCTTAAAAAAGTTTTCTTTTGCGCCATTCGGTGCATAAATTCCAATCACCAAAATCTTTTTTGAGTTCCAAATTATTTCCACCGCTAGATATCTGGCTTCTACATCGCTTAAAACTAGTTTTGGCTGCAGCTCCTCCTTTATGTACAATACAATTCCTCTCTTCTTCTTTTTGGAAGCAGCTGCAAATTCGTTTCCCAATTTTGCCAATTTTAGATACTTTAAGTCCTGCTTTCTAGTATGTGTCTCTTGCAAGCATTTTTGTTTTAAAAGCCAATGGAAAATAGCCTTACGTTTACAAGGTGAATTTAGTCCGTTTACATTCCAAGATATAATTTTACACTCCATGGTTACATTCTTGTATTTTTTGGTAAGTCCTTTTCATTGTCCCTAATAAAAACTTCCATCTCATGGCCAGATCTAATATTCCTCCTTGTTCCACCGAATTCAAATGCCAGTCCTTCCGGTATTTCCCATCTATATCTGATTTTCAAGTCCTTTAACATCTGGACCAGCTCTCTATATTTTTTCCGCTCCACCAACACCGATCTGGGCAGTTCTTTCATGATTCTTACCACCTTCCCATCAACTTCTAATGGTTCCTGGAACTGTTTGCTTACAATTGTCTCTCTTATATTTCTGGTCGTAAATTGCACAATCATATCCCTTGGTAACTTCCTCTGTGCTGCAAATTTTGAATTAATTCTGTATGCCACGTCCAGGAGAGCTGCAATCTCCTCTTCCTCTCTCCCCAGGTAACCTGCCAAAATTTCTGAAATCTGCTCTTGGGCTGATTTTTCTGTAGTCTCCGGAATTGCGCGAAATCTAAGTTGTTTTTCCATTTGTTTACATTCAGCTACGGCCATGCTTCCCTTCCCTTCACTCCTCTCATCTCTCTTCTCTGCACGTCTGCTAGGGTGTCGACTGTGTTCTCTACTACATTAACTCTCTGCTGTGTAGCTTGCAATTCATTCTGTACTTGATCAATTTTCTTTGTGAGTTCTGCCATCTCCGATTTGAGTGCCTCTTTAAAGTCTTTAAAATTCTCTTGCATCATTTCTTTGAGCTCTTTATTTCCTTCTGAAACTTTTTTGTCCAAATTTTCCAGCGCGGTTTGCCACTCCTTCTTTGACATCGTGGGGCTAGATCTACTTCGCTCCCATGAGTCCGCTCTTTTCCTCAACTCCGTGGCACTGATTTACTCCTTTCTGTTGTTTTTAAATGTCCCGATTCAGTTTATTTTTAAAAATTAGTGCTTGCGCGGTCCAAAATGTCGGGCGTCTTTTCTCTATGGTTTTATATTGAAGGAATCGCCCTTACCCTCACCAAAGATGGCCTACTTCCGTTTTCTTTGAGGCCATAGCTTTGCCCTTCTTCAAAATGGCGACTTTCTACTTCCGTTTTTAACAAGCCGCTTCTCACCGGTCTCTCTATGGTTTTGACGCACTTCCTGTTCCTCCTATCTTCACGGCAGTCCTCGCGATATTAAAACTTTCTCACAGTCCACTATCTCCTCATAGCCGCAGGTATGTAAACAATAATCAATTTTCTGCGTTTATTTCTCTTTCCAATGTCACTTTTTAAAAATTTAACTTGCCGGAATTCTCTCCTATATATAACAAGTCTCTTGCAATTTTTAAATCGTCTTTATCTCTTTATTCCTTTTTATAATCTGTCCCGTATTGAGAGATAGCAATCTTTATCTTCTTAGACGTTTCTCTTGGGTTGGAATCGCTGCTTCAATTGTCCAATCACTTAAGATTCCCTTCTTGATTTGCTGAGGCTTGGGCATGTAGGTCTTATGTCAGAAAATGACTCCAGAGCCGCCGCAGAGATTTTGGCAACCTTTCTTCAGGTGGGACCTCAAGAGTGGAAGGGGGCTCGTTGTGTAGAACCCCCCTCACACCCGAGATCAACGCGCCCTCAGGTTCTTGAGCGTACTTGCCTGTTCTCCGCCTGAGAACGGGGCTGCGGGCAGTCTGCGCCCCTCCAGCCTCCACAAACAGCGGCACGGACAGCCCAGCTCACTGAGCTGTGTTAGACCTTCATGAATCCCAAACCGGAAGTCTAAACATCTCCCAAATGTCTGAGAGGCTCCTGCAATATCGCAATGACTCTTTTTTAGATCTGCTACTTATTTAGGCATACCAGTGCGGCTGAAAGAAGTACAAAGAAATCATACTCCACAACATAGTCTTTATTGGGGGTGTGGTGGGGAGGAGCCATCAATGGTGATTATGATGATGGGAGAGAATACAAACCTCTATTGAGTGGGAAATGAGTTTGTGATGGGAGGAGAAGAGTGTTGCAATACAGGAACCTGAATATCCTGCGCCTGGCCCTGGGCAGGGCAGTATTGTCCAGGGGTCCCTGGCTTTGGGGAATACTTAATTTACTTAGCTCTTCAGGTAGGAACAAGGTAGTCGCTCTCCCATGTAGGGGTAACTTGGCATCAGTAGGATTCTGAGAAAAAAGTAATGCTATGAAGGAAGCATGGCAAATTAACCAGTTTGTTTCATAAATAATTGTTTCTCTAATATTTTACCACTGCATGCTTACAATGATTTCTGTATAATTTTATGTATTTGCAGGACTGAGATCGTTGTGCTTTTTGACAGCAATTTTTTTTTCATTCAGACTAAAGGAAGTAACTTATTTTAATGGTTTTAATATTAATGGCTGTCTGCAAAGCTTGGTACATGTCTATTTGTATTTTTTAGAAAAACATGGTTGCCCTCTGGTGGCTAAAACAGTGTTTCCAATTTTTGTGAAAATTAAATACTCGATAGCATAGTTTTAGATCAGTTTGGTTACATTTGGATTCTGGTATACTTATAGCATTATACTATATTAATGTCTTTCTGCTCATTCAGCTATGGATTAGTGCATTCTGTTTCATCCAGGAATACTGATAGCTAAGCTGAAATGGCTAACATCTCCCAGACAGCTGTTTTATTAGTTATTTATTCATTTTATTATATTTAATATCTTTATATTCTGCTATTCTACTAAGTTGTTAAGGTTTGGTAAAACCTTATTAATTGTATTGACAAACAAACTGCATGGAATAGTGCCCAAGTTTGCAAAAAGCAAAACAGTGTTTCCAATTATGCAAACTGAGTAGGGGGGATAGCCTGGGCAAGCCCCATCTTGTAAGATCTGGGATGCTAAGCAGGGTCAGCCTTGGTTAGTAATCAAATGGGAGACCTCCAAGGAAGACCTGGATTCCTATGCAGAGGCAGGCATTGGCAAACCACCTCTGTTAGTCTCTTGCCTTGAAAACCCCAGCAAGAGTTACAATAATTCAGCTATAACTTGACAGCACTCTCCACCACCAGTGGAGAGGGATGATTTTTACTAGATCTTCCTTCTCTGTGTGACATCTCTCACAATCCCTGAGTTTTCCACCGCTCGAGAGTGGCTTCTGGGGAGTACTAGGGGCTACAGCAAGATTGATGCAAGAAAGTTACATTTCACAAGCAAAACTCTGCTTGCTTACAAGCAAATGCAATGCAAGGACAACAGGAAACACACATGCTATGGGTGTGTATATGGATTTTTCTGAACTGAAACACTGCCAGAAATTCCCTGTTATGTTTCAGATTAGAAATACAAAATCTGAAACTAAACTGGGAATTTATACACTGTTTCAGTTTGCAAATATTCACATGCAAACCTCTATTAAGTGTATTGTCGAAGGCTTTCACGGCCGGAGAACAATGGTTGTTGTGGATTTTCTGGGCTGTCACAGTGACAGTGAGAGATCTCTGTCTTTTGGTGCTACACCTCTGAAAATGCCAGTTACAGCTGCTGGCAAAACGTCAGGAACTACAATGCCAAGACCACAGCTATACAGCCCGGAAAATCCACAACAACCATCTCTATTAAGTGTATTTCCTGTTTTACTTGGTTTTGTTTTTTGTAATTCCCAGTGTGGAACTTTCACATTGCTTTCCTACAATGAGTTGCACAACTCCCCATGCACGGACAATTCATTTCTACATTTCATTGCAGTTTTTGATGGCTAATGTTTAGTTCTGAATTGAAGGCTAACATGATTCTTGTTGCTATTTAATCTCTATTTGTATACTGGGCATTTTAATGTACCCTACATGTACATAAAAATATCACTTCAGAACTTAAAATTTTCTCCTTATGTATCATTTTTAGTTTTTGAGCTTATAGATGAGAACATATCATCAGGAACAGAATATGGACTCAAGGTAAAGTCTAAATTTCATTTGTTGAATTTGGTTTACTGCTCCTCTGCATCTCCTCTGCATCTGTGAACTGACTGAGGATCCATTGCATGCATCTGATACAGTGGACTCTAGTCCACTTAAGCTTATGCTTCAATAAATCTGTCAATGTACCATAATACTCTTTTTGTTCTTTGCTACAACAGAATAAGATGGATGCCAGTGCCATCCCAAGAAATAGGGTTGCTCACTGCCTGAAGAAGAAATGTCCTTTCCCTGTAGTAGGGCTTAATATGTTGATTTAGGCAACAGAAGCTTTTCATGGCATGGAGATAAATCATTTGACCTGGTAACATCCCATTAAGCCTCCATTAAAGAGGCAGGACCCTTTTTTTCACCAGGCATTTGACAACCCTACTAAGAGTTACACCCTTCTAATTTATTTAATATATTTTATCCTGTTTTTTCTTCCCAATACAGACTGAAAGGAGCATACAAAAAACTCCTTAAACAAATTTCCAAGCACAGTATAACCCCTCCTCCCCCCAAAAACTAAACAAGTTATCCTGGGCTGATGTCCACCAGGTCAATCCAACTGGCCAAGGGCCACAACTAAAGAGTCCTTCAATTCTTTCCCTTTGGTTCATGCCCAACGGCTTATGGACCCAGTCACACCCAAGCTATAAATACCTGCAGCAGAAGAGAGAAAAAAACCACTCATCCTAGTTGCTTCAGACCAGCAGCCCATTGTAAGCCTGTTGACTTGTGGACTCAAAAAGATGTCATTCTGTTTATAATGATGATGTACTACACTGGAATCTTAAAGGCTGTTCATTTTACAGTTAATCTCGACAGCATCCATGCTTGCATATTTTTGTGAGGTTTAGCTATAAGACTGTAAAGCATCTGTATTATGTGTGGTGCCAAATTGTGGCTCCTGTGAGTAATCACTTTTTACTTAATTGGGCCTTATTTTGAAGTAGACCTTCATAGATGTCTCCCAGTGTATTTTGACACTATACTTTATGTATTTTTTTCTTTAGAGTAAGGAATTGCTATATCAAGGTCAAAGTATTCCTGAAGAATTGATTGTAAAGATGCTTCTGAACAAAATGGAAACTCCAGAGGTTACTCACTTTGGTATCTGTTTTCTCTTTATCTTGTCTATAAGTATACCTTCTACAGGTGTGCACACACATGTGTGTGTATATGGACCATTCTGTAAACCAGAATATGTAGTTTATTGTATTTTTAGATTGTGTTAGGCACTTAATAGCCTTGGGGGAAATTCCCATAGGGTTAATTTCCACATGATGTTTTACAAGTAACAGTGCAATGACTGACATATTCAATAAAAAGCAATCAAGATAAGCAACTACCTCCTCTGATGCTGGTGGTGTCACTAATGCTGGTGCCAGCAGGTTGCTGACTTCACTAGACAGTATTTTGTCAGTATACCCATTCTACAGTGGAGAAATATATGAAAGAAACACCATTCAACAAGACCATACCAATTGCACAGGAATCCATAACAACACAGCTGCAAGACACCAATCAAGGAGCAGCATGTTGACAGTGCCCCCATGAGAAATCAATATAAACAGCCAGTCAATGCATGCTAACATGGCCAGACCCTCCTGTGGCCAGATCACAGTTTTCTGGGAATCGTCATAGCTTGAAATATCAACTGAAGCTTATAAAAGGCACTATTTACCATGGAGGAGACCTGAGCCTGTAACCATAGTCTAGGATCCAGCAGCATCCCCAAACTACACACCTGCTTCAGGTAGAGTGTCCCTCCTTCCATAACAGATTCTTTAGTCCTTGACTAGCTTTGTCACTGTTCAATAGCATCTCAGTCTTTTATGGTTTGAGCTTCAGTTTATTGGCCCTTATCCATCCAATTACCTTTTCCAAGCACTTGTTCAGGACTGTTAAAGACCCACTTTAATCAGTTGATAGACACAAATAGAACTGGGTATCATCTGCCTGTTGGTGGTATGAGCAGTCCCTCTCAGTGGTTTTGTGCAGATGTTGAACAGTATGGGGTAGACTGTGGGAACCCACAGCATAAATGCTGTGAGCCCAAGCAGTAGCTTCCCAGCACCACTATATGGAATTGGCCAGTCAAGTGAGAAAAGAACCACTGAAGAGTGCCTGACCTCTTCAGTCTCAACCTTGGTTGATGACTCTCCCAGTTAAAGTAATCAGTCATGGTGATCCCGTCTATTTCTGTCCTACTGAGAGAAGAATTTGCCATTCTTTGTAAGGTCAGAATTGCTAAATCTAGGTTGTAAGTATTTTCTTAAGTTCAGTAGCCCGATTTCATCCCTAGTGTAAGTTTTATGGTGTAAGTAAATTCATAAAATATGGTATACGCATAGCTATTTGTAATTTTACTTGGTTAGTTTCCTTTTTATTTTTAATTTATAGGCTATAGAGATCTTTAGTTCTTTACATTGCTTGTAACCAACATTTATTTATTTATTTATTTTATATTTCAATTTATATACCGCCCATCCCCAGGGGCTCTGGGCGGTGAACAGTTTAAAATCAATAAAAACAACAATACTAAAATCAATATACAAAACAATAATGAAATCAATTAACCAAGTGCAATGGTGGGGAAAACCCCTCCCTGAAGGTGGGAGGCCGACATGGCACCGCCCCCTTCAACCACTGAACGCCTGGCGGAACAGCTCTGTTTTACAGGCCCGGCGGAACAATAATAAGTCCCGCTGGGCCCGGGTCTCCATTGACAGAGCGTTCCACCAGGCTGGGGCCAGGACTGAAAAGGCCCTGGCCCTGGTTGAAGCAAGGCGGGCTTCCTTAGGGCTGGGGACCACCAGTAAACATCCACTGATCGAAGCGGTCTCCAGGGAACGTACAGGGAGAGGCGGTCCCGAAGATATGCCGGTCCCAACCCGCTCAGGGCTTTAAAGGTAAGAACCAATACCTTGAACCTGATTCAGAATTCAACCGGAAGACAGTGCAGCTGGCACAGGATAGGTGTGATATGTGACTGGTAAGATATACCAGTCAGGACCCGCGCTGCCGCATTCTGGACCAGTTGTAGTTTCCAGATCAGGCCCAGGGGTAGCCCAGCGTAGAGTGAGTTACAGTAATCTAGCCTGGAGGTGACTGTTGCATGGATCACTGTAGCCAGGTCCTGGGGCGTCAGGTAGGGGGCAAGTTGCCTGATCTGACGAAGATGGAAAAATGCAGACTTGGCAACCACTGTGATCTGGGCCTCCATTGACAGGGAGGTATCCAGGAGCACGCCCAAACTCTTCACCACTGGCAAAATTGCCAGTGGTGTCCCATCCAGGGCAGGGAGCTGGATCCCAACATCTGGCAGCCCCCATCCCAGCTGCAGGACCTCCGTCTTCACTGGGTTCAATTTCAGCCTGCTCTGTTTCAACCATGCCGTCACAGCCTCCAGAGCTCTGGCCAGATTGTCTGGGGCCGTGTCTGGCCGTCCGTCCATCAACAGAAAAAGCTGGGTGTCATCCGCGTATTGATGACAGCCCAGCCAAAACCTCCGCACCAACTGGGTGAGGGGGCGCATGTAGATGTTACATAACATCAGGGAGAGTATCGCCCCTTGGGGAACCCCGCACACCAAAGGGTGACGGGGCGATAGATCTCTCCCGAGCGCCACCCTCTGTCCCCGACCCTGGAGAAAGGAGACCAGCCACTGTAAGGCTGTCCCCCTAATCCCCACGTCGGCAAGGTGGCTGGCCAACAAATCATAGTCAACCGTGTCAAACGCTGCTGTGAGATCGAGTAACACAAGCAGCGCTGACCCGCCTCAATCCAGATGCCTGCGAAGGTAATCTGTGAGGGCAACCAAGGCCATCTCCGTCCCATTGCCAGGACGGAAGCCATACTGGAATGGGTCCAGGACTACAACATCATTCAGGAATTCCTGCAGTTGTACCTGTCAGACTGTGGCTAAATAATATCCTTCCTACAGGTTCTCCTCTACAAGCAAACAAGAGTCCATTGTTTGAATAAGGAAACTTTACTGTAGAAATGACCCATTATAGTCCACTGTCCTGAATAAGAGATCCAGGATGGTACAAGAGCATTGTTACCAATGAAGAGCAAAGCATGAGGTACAAAGTAACAGTTCCCAGCCGAGCCAGCCTCCCCCCACAGTTCTCAAAACAACATCTTTCAGTCTTGGGAAGCTGGACTCTGTCAAGGCCAATCTGGGATGGAACGTTGTTAGACAAAACAGTCTCGTTCGGTGAGAAGTCTGCTTGGGAACTTGTGCACCTGTGGGGAAAGCACTTAAACACTAGAAGCATTAGAAAATGGAGACAGTACAGCTCATATACCCACTGAACCTGACATTCTGCCCCCCTTAAAATAAATCCCCCCCAGGTTTATATGGATAGCGAGTATGAAAAGCTTTGGTTAATCTAGGAGCATGAACATGTACAGAATTCACCCACTCATCGAACCCAGAGTCAAAGTCCTTCCACCTGATGAGGTAAAACAACTGATTGCGTTTGATTTTAGAGTCCAGAATTTGTTGTACCTCATAGTGTATTTGATCATCTATCAACGTTGGAATGGGTGGAGCTTTGACATGCCATTTATCATCTGTTGGAGCCTTTTTCAACAGGCTGACATGGAATGTATCATGTACATGGCGCAGATTTTTGGGTAAATTTACAGCAACAGTCACTTTGTTGATCACTTTGCGCACTGTAAAAGGTCCGAGGAATTTTAAGGCTAGTTTGCGGCTGACTTGTGCTAGTTTTAGATTTTTGGTGGATATATAAACATGATCTCCCGGTTGCAAATCCCATTCGGCCGCACGGTGGCGATCGGCGTATTTTTTGTAATCCTGTTTGGCTTTCTCGAGGTGTTTTTTAATGAGAGTCCATTGTTGGGCTGCCTCCCCCCACCATGAAGACACATCTGGCGAAGTCGGGGAAAAGGAAGGGGGAGCGTCCAGCGGAAAAGGGTTAAAGTGGGTCCCATACACAACTTTGAAAGGGGCTTCTCCTGTAGAGGCATGTACACTGTTGTTGTACGAAAACTCTGCTAGAGGGAGGAGATCCACCCAATTATCTTGTTGGAAGTTGATGTAGCAACGAAGGAATTGCTCTAAGATCTGATTAGTTTTTTCCGACTGCCCGTCGGTTTGTGGGTGGTGGCTTGAACTGATTCCTTGTTCAATATTTAACATCTGTAAAAGCTCCCGCCAGAAGTTGGCAACGAATTGTCCGCCGCGATCCGAAATTACCTTGGACGGAAAAGAATGTAATTTTACAACGTGTTTTAAAAATAGATCTGCCAGTTTTCGAGCGGTGGGTATAGTGGTACATGGAATGAAGTGGGCTTGCTTGGAAAACAGATCCACTACCACTAAAATGCAGTTATGTCCCTTGGATATTGGTAAATCAGTGATGAAGTCCATGGATATCGTTTCCCACGGTTTGCTGGGCGTTTCCAAGGGTTGCAATAGACCCGGAGGTTTTCCCTTGCGGGTTTTGGCGCTGAGGCAAATGGGGCAGGAGGCGACGTATTGGGAAATGTCTTTGCGCATGCCCGGCCACCAGAACTGCCGTTGTATTAAATGTAGCGTTTTCAAGTACCCATAGTGTCCTGCGGTGGGGGCATCATGACACCGCTGTAAGACCTCTTTTCGTAGACTGTCGGGTACATAGAATCTATTCCCTGATAACCAATCCCCCTGCGGGGATTGTTTTAGCTTGGATTTGGGCATCTTATCCCCCTCCTTTTCCACCTCAGCCTTAAGTTTCGATTTCCATTCTTGGCCGTGCAGAAGGGGTTGGATTGCGCGGCTGCGTGTAGTTACCACGCCTCCCAATTGCGTAGGTGAGAAGACTGTATAGTCTCTTCCCGTTTACTTCTATGTTGGGGCATGCGCGATAGGGCGTCTGCAAGAAAGTTGGTTTTGCCCGGGAGGTAGTTCAAAGTGAAATTGAATTTGGAGAAAAATTCCGCCCACCGTAATTGCTTGGCATTTAACTGGCGGGGACTTCGGAGGGCCTCCAAGTTTTTATGATCTGTCCAAACCTCGAAGGGGTGGCGTGCCCCCTCCAGCCAATGTCGCCAGTTCGTAAGGGCCGCTTTTACTGCAAAGGCTTCCTTCTCCCACACATTCCAATTTCTCTCTGCCTCAGAAAACTTTCTTGATAGGAATGCACAAGGTCGAAGCGTCCCGTCCTCCCCCTTCTGCAATAACACTCCTCCAATTGCAGTATCGCTGGCGTCGACCTGCACTATGAAGGGGTAATTTTCATCGGGGTGGCGGAGAATGGGTTCTGTTACGAATTGCATTTTTAAGCATTCAAAGGCTGTTTGGCAATCAGGTGTCCACAGCAATTTGGAGGAGGGTTTTTTCGCTTGGTCCCCTTTATCTTTGGTCTTTAACAGTTCTGTTAGGGGAAGCGTGATCTGTGCGAAATTTGCAATGAATTCCCTGTAAAAGTTGGCAAATCCCAAGAAAGACTGCAGTTCTCTACGGGTAGTGGGAGTTTGCCATTCTTGGATCGCTTGTATTTTGGTTGGATCCATTTTTAAACCCTGTTGGGATATACAGTAACCCAGGTAAGTGAGTTCATTTTTATGGAATTCACATTTAGATAGCTTGATGGGCAACTTATTACTCATTAGAGTGACCAGAACCTTTTGAACCAGTTGAATGTGGTCCTCCTCTGAGTCTGAGTAGATTAACACATCATCAAGATACACCACCACTCCTTTATATAGAAATTCATGTAGTACTTCATTTATCATGGACATGAATACAGACAGGGCTCCCATCAATCCAAAAGGCATAACTAAGTATTCATATTGTCCGAGGGGTGTATTAAATGCGGTTTTCCACTCATCTCCCTCCTTGATACGAACGTGGAAGTAAGCATCTTTTAAATCTAATTTTGTAAAGATCTTACCTTGCGCCACGACGTTGAGAAGGTCCCGGACGAGCGGGATGGGATAGGCGTTGTTGGTTGACACAGCATTAAGTCCCCTAAAGTCCGTGCACAGACGGAGTCCCCCGTCTTTTTTCTTCACGAAGAGTACCGGGGCTGCGTGGGGACTATTGGCTGGACGGATGAACCCTCTCTGAAGATTAGTGTCAATGAATTTACGGAGTTCTTCCCGTTCATGGAGACTCATAGGATAGAGTCGGCCTTTGGGTAGTGAGGCTCCTGGTAAGATCTCGACGGCGCAATCAGTTCGTCTGTGCGGGGGTAGAGTATCAGCTTCTTCCTCGGAGAAAGCCTTCAAATAGGACCAGTAGTATTCGGGTATTTGATTTATTTCTTCTTGGGTGAGAAGAGCCTTTTCGGTGTGAGTTGGATCACTACCCCAATTCTGGTTCCACCGATGGCTTTCACAGTTGGCGTGGGTGAAGGTGATACTTCCTTCTGCCCAATTTATGTAGGGGTTGTGATCGCATAGCCACTTGCTGCCCAGAATTAACGGGTATTTGGCTGTTGTACTGATGACAAACAACCTTTTTTCCCAGTGTTGTCCCATGCCCGTCACCACTCGGACTGTTTCTGTAGTGACGGGGTTCATGTTGGTGCCATCCATTTGCTCGAAAATGACTGGGTTTTGTAATTCTCGGATTGGCAATACTAGTCCATTGACTAGGGCTGGGGCGATGATGTCTCTTGAACAGCCTGAGTCAATGAGGGCTTGTACACGGATGTGCATCTTTCTTTCGGGGTTTAGCAAAGTCACTGGCATGAATAATATGGACCCATGTGGCCGGTCCCTGGTTGGGACGGGTCGGGGGTGGATCTGTCGTTTGGGCCCTTTTACGACAGATCCATTTCGTTTCCCAACTGGGGGCTTTCTGGATTCCCCTCTACATTTGGGGTAGCGGGGTCGTATTCCATAAGTTCTTCTGCCTCCAATCCCCTGTCTGGGGCAGGTCGCTGGGAGATGCCGCGGCCTCTACCCGATCTGGGAGCTGGTGTTGGGCGTTGCAACGTGGGGAATGGAGCAGGGGTTGGACGCCGTAGTTGGAGCGGAGGTCTTTGCACAGGCCGATATGGGCATTGTGCCGCAAAGTGGCCGGCTTGCCCGCATTGCAAACACAAACCCTGTTGCCATCTAGCATCCCTCGCTCCGCGGGTAGCGTATCCAGCACCTCGTCCTCCCTTCTGCAAAGTTAAGGAGCGTCTTTGTCCCGTTTGTTGTTGTTGTTCAACTAAACGGACTTCCAATATGCGATTTTCAACTTCACATGTGAGTTGAATCCATCCCAACAGAGTAGGAGGATTATCTTGCATGAGGGCTCTATCCAGAAGTCTCGGGTTCAGCCCTTGTTTGAACAGAATTATTTTAGTGGATTCTTCACATCTAGGGCATTTAGCGGCTAGCTGTCGGAATTTTGTAACATAGTCTCTTGCCGACATGCTGCCTTGCCTAATAGCTTGCAATTCTGTTCGGGCTCTGGTTTCTTCTAAGGGGTCTTCGTATTGTGCCCGGATAGCACCCACCAAACCTTGTAAGGTATTGAGTTCTGGGGCCCCAATATTGTATAGTCCTACATACCAGTCTGCCGCTTTGCCTTGTAATCGTGAACCGAGATGTTCAATCTGGCTGGCCTCACTCCCAAAAAGATGTCCCCATCGGTTGAAGAACTGTACTACTTGTACCAGGAAAAATCCCAGTTTCGAGGGATCTCCGTCAAAAGTAGCTTCCAGTTTCACCCAGCCCATTGGAAGGTCTTGCCTTGGGGCTGGTGCGGGGTAATAGTCCATCGGAATAGTTAGTGGCGCCTGCGGCGCGGGAGGAGGCTGTTGGGGCCATGGCTGTTGCGGCAGTAATGGTTGCCCGGGGGCCCCCGGCTGCGGTGGTAGATACGGGACGGGGTGTATCGGAGGGGGCCTTACCGGTTGGGCTGGTGGTGGCATCACCGGCTGAGCGGGCGGTGTTGGCAGCGGTTGGGCCGCCGCCGGCGGCACCGGTTGTGCTGGCGGCGGTATCACCGGTTGGGCTGGCGGCGGCAGCACCGGTTGTGCTGGCCATAACGGTTGGGCTGGAGGTGGCCGAACAGGTTGGGCCATGATTGGTCGCTGCGGTGCGGGTCGGTGGGGTCGAAGTGGCGTAGGCCGTACTGGTTGATCGGGAGGTGGTAATACCGGTTGCATTGGAGGTAATCTTACCGGCTGCTGTAGTGGTATTAGCTGCGGTCGAAGCGGGAGGGGCCGCTGCGGCGAAGGCCTGATGGGTGCTGGGCCGCGCGGGCTTGCCCCTCCCGGCGTCGTTGATCTGGGACCTGGAGGTTGTTCTCGTGGTACGACCTGCACTGGTTGATCCTCCCCTGGGATTTGTTGTATGGGGATGATTACTGGAGTTTGGTGTGGCGTTCCCTCCCTTGGGGGAGCTGGAGGCTCTTCTAACTGGTCCGGCCGGACCGTTATCGGGGGAGTTGGAGGGGGTATCACCGGCGACTCTGTCGGGCGGGTTGGCTCCTCTCCACTCCCTCCTGGAACTTCCACTGGAGTATCCCCGGAATGCGGAACCTCGTCCGGTCTAGGGGTTTCCGTTGGAGTCTCTCCCGTCTCTCCAAGGCAGGGTTCCCCCTCTTCCTCCGATTCGGAAGGCTCGTCAGGGCACTGGCTAGTGGTGCAGGACCCCTCTTCATCTTCCTTCCCTGGGTTATTCAAGGTTGGCGGCTGCAACGGGGCAGGTTCCCTCGGATTGGAAATTACGCTTTGTAGGGTGGCTATTTGTATAGCCATCTCTTCTGGTGATGGTCTCTCTCCCGCCACCATCAATGAGAGTAGATGTATGGCATGAGCTAGGCTTTCTTCCATATCGACCAACCTAGCTTCCAGCAATTGAATTCTACTGGGACCCGGTTGGTCCGTCGTGGAGCCCCCTGCGACTGATACCACTGGGGAAATTGGCCCCCAAGGTGGAGGGTCTCCCCGATCGCCTTGCGATCTCGCTGCTAGAATTCCCTTGGCTAGTCCCGTAACTGCCGAAATACCGGAATCCACAGCAAGGGTGCGATTTTGCATCTGCACCCAACTTTGTTCGGAAACCTCTGGTTGCTCCGACCACGGAGTGAGTTCCTAATAATCCCAACTTAGGATGCCGCGGCGGGACGTGTCCCATTCTGTTTGCTCGGTCGTCCTATTCCAAAACAGCCATGGTTGGCTACTGTCCAATTCAGGGACTGTCTCTAGGCTTCGACGCCCGTCCATGGGTAATTGCTGGTGCACCCCACTGGTCCTGCGCTCTCTCGTTTCTCGGGGTCTGGGTCCCCACTCCGAAGGTGTAGGTAACGAGAACAAGGAGATGGTGGTGGCCGTCGGCTTGGAGGCCGTCGGCTTTTCCTCCCCACTGCCGAGATCGATGAGAGGCGGGGTGGTAGTTGAAGCTCCGTTCCCTGCTGGCGCAGGTGTTTGAAGTTCTTGGGGTTGCACTTGTGGATTGTCGGGAGACGCATACGGATCAAACAAAGGATCCCTGTCTGGGACTGCTTTGGATTCCGCTGGGCCCGACTGAGACATGATTGGTAACAAAATGTCAGACTGTGGCTAAATAATATCCTTCCTACAGGTTCTCCTCTACAAGCAAACAAGAGTCCATTGTTTGAATAAGGAAACTTTACTGTAGAAATGACCCATTATAGTCCACTGTCCTGAATAAGAGATCCAGGATGGTACAAGAGCATTGTTACCAATGAAGAGCAAAGCATGAGGTACAAAGTAACAGTTCCCAGCCGAGCCAGCCTCCCCCCACAGTTCTCAAAACAACATCTTTCAGTCTTGGGAAGCTGGACTCTGTCAAGGCCAATCTGGGATGGAACGTTGTTAGACAAAACAGTCTCGTTCGGTGAGAAGTCTGCTTGGGAACTTGTGCACCTGTGGGGAAAGCACTTAAACACTAGAAGCATTAGAAAATGGAGACAGTACAGCTCATATACCCACTGAACCTGACAGTACCGCCACTGCCCGCTCAATCACCTTGCTTAGGAACGGGAGGTTCGACACTGGGCAGTAACTGGACGGGTTGTTGGGGTCCAAAGATGGATTTTTCAGGAGGGGCCGCACGACTGCCTCCTTTAACACTCCTGGAAAAACCCCAGAGCTCAGGGAGATGTTAACAGTGGCCTCCAAATGGTCCTGTAGCCCCTCCGAGCTGGCCTTCACCAGCCAGGATGGGCAGGGGTCCAGAGGACAGGTGGTTGGCCTCATCCCCTGCAGGATCCTGTCAACATCGTCCCGGGAGAGCAGCCTGAAATGATCTAATATGGACCCAGAAGACAGCCAAGGGGTCTCCAGTTCCCTTACTGTATCAACAGTGGGCGGCAGGCCACGGCGAAGGGACAAGATTTTGCCCGCAAAATAGCTCGCAAAAGCCTCGCAGCCAATAGTTGAATTAAGAATTTGGTGATCTCCCTGAGAGAGGGAGACCAAGGACCGAACTGTTCGAAATAATTGAGCCAGGCGTGAGCTAGCGGACGCAATGGAAGCAGCAAAGAAATCCCTCTTTGCGGCTTTCACTGCCACCTCATAGGCTTTCATAAACGTCCTATAAGATGTTCTTGCCTGTTCGTCGCGCCCCCGCCTCCACACTCGCTCTAGTCTTCTCAGAGACTGCTTCATCTGGCAAAACTCCTCAGTGAACCAAGGAGCTACCCGTTTGCGGGCTCGGAGAGGACGGCAGGGGGCAATAACGTTGATGGCTTCGGAAAGTCAGCCATGCCAATCATCCACCAGCTCATCTAACGTATTGCCAGGGGGCATCAGATCCCTCAGAGCTGCCTGGAAACCAATTGGATCCATAAGTCTCTGTGGGCAAGCGTAAATCCGCTCATCGCCCACCCGGGAAAGGAGCGGCATGCTCAGACAAGCCTTCAGAACAAAGTGATCCGACCATGGCACTGCATCATAGGCATCCAGGACCACCATCATCCCTGCCCACAAAATCAAATCCAGCGTGTGACCTGCTTGATGCGTGGGAGCCGAAAGAAACTGGGAGAGTCCTAGGGCCACCATGGAGGACACCAGGTCAAAGGCCTGCATGGAGGCATCGTCGTCAGCATGGACATTGAAATCCCCAAGAACCAAAAGTTTCGGGAATTCCAAGGCCCAGCTGGCCACCGCCTCCAACAGACCAGACAGGGAAGATGCAGGTGCAGTAGGCGGTCGGTACACCACGCATATTGCCAACCTCTCCTCAGCGTCCAACGCTAGGCCCACACAATCAATGCCAGTAATTTTTGGGGCGGGGAGTGGTCTGAAGGAGAAAGACTCCCGAATGAGCAAATCCACGCCTCCCCCCGACCACTTGTCCGGGACTGGTGGAGGACCGTATAACCTGGGGGGGGGGCTAGTTCTTTCAAAGCGACCGTCTCACCCTCCCTCACCCAGGTCTCGGTCACGCAAGCCAGGTCCACATTCAGTGCTGCAAGATAATCTTGCAGCCTTTTGGTCTTATTATTTATGGACCTGGCATTGCACAGCGCCAGTGTCGGAGAGTGGTTTAATATTCTAGCCCCACAACAAATATATCCTGGGATGGGACGCAGATTGGAAGGGCACCGAGCCCTACCATGTCTCAATGCCCTTCCCTTCCATAATCTGCTCCCACCACCATACCTCCCACGTCCCCGGATCACTGGGATCCCCAACCCTGAGCCGGCCTCCTCACCAATGATCATAGTGCTAACCCACCACCCTCCCAAAATCAAACAACCCACCAACTATCACAGACTAAGCTATCAAACATGCATAAAACCCCAATACCCTACCAAATTAACAACAAAAACAATACATAGATTACAATAACATTATATCTAATTTTGTGTTGCAGTAATAAGAAAGCTAGTTGTGTGAACAATACAGTGCTTAAATGAATATAATAGTAACACTATTCATATAACAGGTTTATAGGACATTATCTATTGCAGGAATCCCTAGCCTTTTTGAAGCAGTGGGCATCGTTGGACTCCTGGCATGGGGGGAGGGGCACAAATATAAAATGGCTGCTGCAGGAAGTGGGGTCAACCACAAAATGGCTGCTGCAGAAGGTGGAGCTACACAACTGAAGAAGCCCAAGTATAGTGGAGAAGAGGGGTACTTTAGAAAATATACTGGGGAAATGGAGTTTGAGAGAATAAAAGCACTACTGTGGTGGCAGCTGCTGCTGAAACAATGCTATTTTAATTGCATGGCCATTCAGAAGCCCTGCTGGTCAAGAGCCTACACAGCCCCACCCACTTTCTAAAAACACTTAGTGGGAGTCAGAAAAGGTGTTGGCAGGTGCTATGGTGCCTGCGGATGCCATGTTGGGAATCCCTGGTCTATTGTAACAGGTATAATTGCCCATTTCTCTGACTTTCTATCACTTACCTTGAGCCCTTTTTTTGATTTTGAACATGGACAAATGTCTTGCTGTCACATGTCCATGTCATAGCTGTATCAATGTAATGTATTTTATGCTATTTTCAAAAATGACATGTTTAGTAGGGTTTGTTTTTCATTTGTTTTTACAGGCTATGTTCTCTGCGATTTTCCTTCTCTTTCTGAGGAATATATGGCTATAACAGAACAGATAGAGATAATTAGAAATTTAAAATTAAAACCAGATTTCTTGATTAATATTAAGGTAATTTCAGTTTTGATAATTTCTTAATAAGTCTTATACTTATCCTGCATATGCAATTACCATTGTATAGAAATGAAATATTTTATTTCTATATTCAAGTTGTCTTTAAAAGCATGGATGTTTTTATAATCCTCTTTCTCTAGTATTGACACTATTAATTTACTCAGTTATTCATGAGCACCTAGGCAATATTTCTCCCAAACCATCGCATTATCATTTCCCCCCACATATGGAGAAGAGGAGGTATTTTATATTGTTGCTTTGTAACTGTTATAGACTGTAGCACAGTTGTAGTATAATTTTTAAGGTACGGACTGACAAAGCACTGTTTTCTATTGAGGATGGTTTAGTTTATGATGTATTTTGTGATAGTATAACTCCCCCTTCTCATTACCTAGCCTCATCCCACCCAACACACACTATTATCTTTTCTAAATCATCGTTCCTTTGCTACAGCGCTCCTGGAATTAAAACCAAAGCAAATTGGAAATGAGTTTCACTTCATTTTATTTTCTCCACTGAAACTACATTGCTGCTAGTCTTTTTTTAAAAATTTTTTTTATTGGATTAGATTATAATATCATTCAGTACATTCATTACCCCCTTGTAAGTCTATTTCTAACCCCCTCCCTTTCCTCCCCACTTTTTAGTTGACTTCCAACAGTTTTCCAACCCTTATTCTATTTTATTACTTGATTACTTAATATCTCATATACCCTGTTAAACACACACTTAATACTCTTTTCTCTAAGCTTATTAAATCTCTACTAAAAATATCTCTATATCTCTATGGTACAAGTTTCCCTTTAAATACCTCAGGTAAACCATATATTCTACCTAAAATAATGCTAGCATAATCATATATATTAGCAATCAAGATATTAAAAATATAACATTGCATCCATTTTACTTTCAGATTATCTAAACTCTTTACTTTCCACAATCCTCCTTATTCTAATATTAACTTAAACTCTAATATTCTATTACACACCCATCTTTTACTTTTTCTTGTTCTGAGCTTATTTTAAGTCTATAAGGTAACTGTTATACTCAAATATCTGTTATATACTCTTTACTTAAACTATATATTGTACATAATATCTAGCTAGCTTAATCTTATATATCTTATGTAACCATAGTAAAACATCTATTATTTAATACTCTATAATTTTTACTTTTATCATAACCCCAATAGTAGCTTAGATTTCTATAATTATATTCCCCCTTTCCCGGTAAAGTCACTTCTCTCTTCTTCTTCTATTACATTTCAATAACTCTCGAACTGCCACAGTTCCCCTTTCACGTCCCATTTTTTTTCTAGATATTGTTTCAATTTCTCCCAATCTGCATTAAATTGTCCTGGATCAAGATCTTTAAGTTTTCTTGTCATTTTGTCCATCTCAGCCATGTACAGCAATTTATAAATCCAATCTTCTGTAGTTGGTATTTCTTGTACTTTCCATTTCTGCGCATATAAAAGTCTTGCTGCTGTAATCATGTAAAATAACAATGTTCTATACTGCATTGGAACATCTTCCATTCCCAAGTTCAGTAGCAGCAATTCTGGGTTCTTATTTATTTGGGTTTGCAAAACCTCATTAATTACTTCAATTATATCTCCCCAGTATTGCTTCGCTACCTCACAAGTCCACCACATGTGGTATAATGATCCTTCATATTTTTTACATTTCCAGCATTTATTCGACATATTAATATTTCCTAGCGCATACATTGTTGCTAGTCTTGATAGAATTTGGATATCCCATTTAGAAAAAGGCATTCCATTGCATAGGAACTACATATCGCATAATGATCAATGAAACAGGCTAGTATTTATACTGTATTAGCAAAAAAATTCTCCTTGTTATTGTTTGGAAGTGGCCTTTGATTCTCTTTGTACAGTTTGAAGATGCTGTTGTGCTTACAGAGGTATAAGTGTGAGGTTAGCACATGGTAAGGTTACCAGGTCCCCTTAATTCCCATAAGGAGGAGGGAAGGACCTAGCACTTAGCATGGGCAAAAAAACTCCTGGGCCAGCACACCCCTGTTAAGCGCAGGAGCATGCCTGGTGCTTGGCATGATGACATCACTTAAAGAAGTGACATCATCACACCTGGTGGGAGCGTGCCCACTGTGCAGTGACCCAGGAGGTTTTTTTGCAGAGGACAGAAGCTGATAGCGGAGCATCCCTCCCCCTCCCCTAGTTAGGGTACTGGCAGCCCTAGCACATGACCTTTGGTTCTACAAGGAGCTGAGGCTCTTAACTTCACTTGGGTAGAAAAGCCTTGATTAGATTCAGTTTCCAAGACCAAAATGAATGATACTTATTAAAAATACAGACTTGCAGAAGTTGTATGCAGTAATTGTGATCATAACCATTTAGCAAATTAATCTCAATTTAAGGAATAATTATACTTCCCATGCTTTTATACTTCCTGAACCATTGAGTACCCACCATTGTCAAGGTGTAATATAGTTTATATTTCTTTAAATTTCTACTATGAGTTTTTAATGTTATTAAGAATAAACAATATTGTTATGTAAACTACAATACTCTATTTTTTTACTAGTGTCCTGACTATGATTTGTGCCAAAGACACTCTGGGCAAAGACAGCTTCATGCAACAGGGCAAATATTTCAAAGAGATGAATGGGATCCTGATATTATTGAAAAAC